>NC_090449.1:996033967-996685395 GCF_031143425.1 Pleurodeles waltl
GCATGGGACCCAAGTCTGGGCATACCCTTCCCACTTGGGGCGACAAATGCAAAAAGGACATATGATGGACAGAATGCAGAGCAAATCAAACATTCACCCCGGTCACAAAGATCTGGGTTTAATCCATTGTTAGCACTATAAAGTCAGTCTCTTCTCACCACAGCGCGATATAACTGTGCCTAACTGACAGGGGACTACATCACCCAGAACTCTCTGGTCCCAGGAGGTGGGCTGCGCATTAAGCTCACCTGTGCCTGGTTAGTGCTATAAAGTGCTTCTCCTTAATCCGTGGCGCGGTCCCATCCTATGTCCGTCAATGTCGGGAAGTGGGAGGGCAGGGCCACCCCTCTTGGCTTTTGACTAATATATAAGCTGAGTTTCTGTTCCATTGAGTGGGGGAGAGCAAGGTGAGGAGGTGCAAACATATTCTGGGGAGTGCTGACGAGGAGTGTGAGATAAACAATGCGGAAGAGAAAACACTCAACGCTGGGTGCGAAAGACAAAGAGCAGAGGCGCTTGTACACTTCTCTATTAAATTACATTACTGGGGCTATGGGAGCTATTGAGAAGCAAATTATCATGGTTGAGGAATCTCTATCTTCCCTTGAGGAGGAAGCATCAGGCATCTCCCACTAGGAATTTAGAGCCATGCACATGAAATCACTGAGAACCTCTACAGTAAATACTGTAGATAAGGTTAGCGCAGATAGAGCTCTCAATGCTTCTAATCAATCAGTGAACTAGAACACGAGCCACCGCTAAAGCACATTAGGATGCCAGGACCTCTAGCCAGGTGCCAAGTAACTGAGATAGGGGAGGTCAAGACTGTGAAAGCCACAAAATGCCTAATAAAACAGGCATGGTAAAACCCTCCATAAAGAAAAGTGTGGCTAAGGTTACCTCTGAAGCATTTAAGGAGTTGTTAAATAATGTGCAATTCTTGGAATCTTTTGTTAAACTGTCACTGACTTCCGTATCCAATAAAGTGTAGTGTAGCCATTTTTAGTGCCATTTTAGTGTAGCGTTATGCAAGTTAGGTTTTACATTGCCGGTACACATGGTAGAAGTTTAGTGTCTGGTGTTCGTAGACGATACACATCCTTACGTAGGGACCTCTTCATAGAAACGTCTGCGTGTTAGTTATAAAATCACTTTCTAGTCCTAGTACAGGCAGAGGGAGATTCCGACCAGGAACCTACAACTAGATGCTGACTGCCCCATTGCAGATGCTGATGCAGCTTACAGTCCTTTGCTCAGGTATGAGGGTTGATGTCCCCCCGGGAAACCTGAAAGGCAGGATTAGAGCTTCCCATGCTGGGTTGTTTTGTTCTGGTTATCACAGCTCATGCCTTACTATATAAAATGCAGTCATTTTATTAAACCAATCTTTAAAACTCAATCTGCCTTTGTCATTTTTATATGAGACCGTACTATGTATGAGAGCACCGGTTGTGACCTGAGTGACCACGACTTCCCTGGGAAGTAATAAGATGTCATGCGCTCGGCTGCCCAATTGTCCCTTCCCTTTGGGAGAGATAAGGCACTGCTAGTTAGCCAGAGCATAACCCGGATTTGGGGTGACAAGGGTCCTTCACCGTGGCTCAGGCTTAGTCCCTCACACTGTGAACGATCTTGACACCCAAAAATCCAGTAGTCTCATTAGGATAATGAGAGCCTACGCAACAAAAGTGATTCAGGTTGAACGTACGATCTCCACTTGTGCAGAGCGCTTATAGCTAGCTCTGTCATCGGAAGTGATTAAACCCCTCCCAGGCACCTACTTCAAAGCACTCTAGAAAGGATGAGATCATTGCTGATAAGGTGGGAAAAGTTATAGAATTCCCTGATTTACCTCCTGCTGCATCACCTTATATGGTGGTGTTAGTTAATGTACCAACCCTCCCTCCAGAGGTTGGGGGGCTAAGGAAACATGGATATCATTGACGAATAAAGCCATACATTGGATAGGGGATAAATCCCACCTCCCACGCAAACTTTTTGAGGACATTTAAACATTGAGGAGAGTGAAGTGGGTGGGGAGAGGACAGAAAAAACTGCAGGGAGATTTTGTGATCATGTCCTTTAAAACTCTGCATCTGGTAGAAATTATATTAAGCAGAGTAGGGTTGTGGGACGCGATGCCAAATGATATATCGGCTCTGCCCCTTGAATATTTTTATCAATCTCATGTTATGCAGAAAGCGCCTAAACACCCTTCTAGCCTGGGTGATTTTTCTTCTTCACTACTAACAACAGTTTATCAAGTCTTGAAGGCTTAGAAAATGTAGATTGACATGATATGTTTGCAATCCCCCTGAAAGAGGACAGGGTGATGTCTTCTTCCTGTTTAAAAGGTGATCAGCCAGAAGAGTTCAATAGCCCCAATGGCAATGGTGCAATAGTTTTCCCACGCAGATTTCCTGATGACGGGATAGGGTTAAGTCACAACCCACTGGAAGTTCTTCCTGTTACTAGAGCAGTATTTGGTATAGAGAATACAAGGGTAGCTTTATGGAATGTGGCAGGTCTGCTGTCCAAATGGGTAATAGTAGACTGGCGCAAATTAGTAAACAGTTTTGACATACTTTGTTTTCAAGAGACTTAGGCAGTACCCCGAATCCATCTAAACGGCTTCAGAACCTACTCTGGTGGTGCCATCAAATTCAGGGAGAACAAAGAGGGGAGTTTGTATTTGTATCTCAAACTCTGTGACGGCTTTCAGCATAACTATGCTGGTACCACAAACATCTCATCAGATTGTAACTGTTAAATGTTTAGCCATATGTGTGTTGCCATTAATTAAATTATTTATTAAAATCCTGAAGATGGTGGTAAAATCAGTTCTGATTCTATTAAAAAGGGATTTTGAAGCTATCAGGAATGGCATCTACAATGATGTGGTATTCCTGTGGATTGGGGACTTTAATGTTGAACTATGCACCAAGGGTTAAGAACAGATATGCGGCTTAAGTGAAAGTGAGAACAATGGGCATTCACATTTCATACACTCTCTCTATGGTGACCAATTGAATGAGTTTCTTTTCAATAGTGATATGGCATTCTGTAATGAGATCCATTTCTCGCCAGTTCCATTTACATATACATTTAATGGACAAGAGAAAAACCTGATGACAGATTATATATTGGTTACAAACAGACATGTCGCAACGATTGGAAATTTTCTCACCCATACTATTGCATGCAGTGACCATGACCCATTGCATATAGACTTGATGTATTGTCCAAGGATAGGTCAGCTCAGGTGCCACATTTTAACTATTGCACAGTGGGTGACGTGAATATTGCAAGGCATAATTGGTACACCTTGCGATGGTCTCAGATTGATTCTCAGGAGTTTAAAAAAAAGTTGATTTGTGGTAATAAACAGGCTTTTGAGAAATGCCTAGATATGGGCACTAGCCCTTAGGACATTATTGAAGGTTTCCAGAAGATTTCTAGGGGCATTAAGGATGGACTGGTGGTTGTCAACAGGGGCAATAGTAATAATTAGACACAGGGGTGGTTTGATGAATCCTAGGCCCATAGTATATTGAAATCCGCCTTACATAAAAGCCTAAGCTGTATTCACAAAATCTGAGCTGCTAGGAAAAACTATAATAACATTTTAATACAGAGGAAAAAAATGCTGAAAGAAGAACTGTGAGATAAATTGCAGGAAGCCAGCCTCAGTGCAGATTCTGTTTCTAACTGATGTGCAATTAATTCTCCTTAATTCAGGCCAGATGACAAACCACGCCTGGAAATTGCAATTAGCGAGATTGGATCTTGCAAGTTTCACCCATCTATTCGAGCCCGTCTGAAGGCTATGTTTAGTAGATGATGAGACCCCGGATAGCTGTTCTCTTGCCCCTTTTAACTTTCCAATTAATCCTGTGTTCACCTTGGAGGAAGTTATTGTAGCTGTAAATGGAAGTAAAGGTGGTAAGGCGTTAGGGCCAGATTTTGTCCCTGTAGAACTATTTAAAGCAAAAACTTGTCTTTGGATACCATCGTTTACCCAAGTGCTAAATGCATGCTGACAAACTGTTTTTTGGGGTCTTGGAGGGAATCTCTTATTGTGCCAATTTTGAAAAAGGGGGACAGGGATAGTCCAGCTTATTACCGGGCAATCTTTATACTAGACTCTATGTTGAAAGTTGCTGCTTGTATTGTCCTGGATAGACTACAAGATTGGGCTCAGGAAAAGAACGTCCTAACTGAACTACAGTATGGGTTTTGAGCCAGAGTGGGGACTGTTGAGCAGGGCCTTAATCTCAAGATGCTGATTGAGAAATATTATATTATCAAACAAGGGAGATTATACCTGGCTTTTGTTGATTTGTCAGCCGCATTTGCTTGTGGAATTCACAATAAGTTGTTGGTTATTATGATGAATCTGAGAGTGGACCCACCGATTATACAATTCCTTAGGCCAGGGTTCTGCAAAGTCGGTCCTGGAGAGCCGGGTCCATGCCAGATTTTTAGCATATCCACATTTAGAAAAAAGATGTTTCAGAAATCTACATTTTTCTACATGTGGGTATGCTAAACATCTGGCATGGACACGGCTCTCCAGGACTGACTTTGCCGAACCCTGCCTTAGAAAAACATATCAGGGATGTAGGACTAGAGTGCTGTGTGAATTATCGTGTGAATGCACTCAGCCATTCGGACTAGAGAGGGGAGGTAAGGCGGGGAGGTAAGGCAGGGATGCATTTTGGCACCCTTCGTTTTTTCTTTATATATTAATAGTTTGGGCAGTGCATTAACTGCTGACTGTAAAAGTTTGGCTCAAATAGTATAGCGCCCTATTCCTGCCTTGCTATATGCTGATGATGCTGTGCTCATGGCACGTACACCTCTCGCATTACAAGAGTTATTTATGCGATTTGTTTCCTATATGGAGGATTTAGGGCTACTAGTCAATAAAAGTAAGACATTTGCTATGAGGTGTGAGAATATCGAAATTTCACTGTCCCATGATAAAAAGCACTAGAATTGATCATGTCAATTCCTTTTCGTATTTGGGGATCATGTTTGACCAAAATGGGTAATGACTGATGGCAATTAAGACCAGGAGGCTACATTCCCATAAAACCATCACAGTGTTGTGTAAATTTGCCTACAAGCTTGAAAAGAAACCCCTCAGGGAGATATTAACATTCTATAAGGCTAAACGAATGTCAACCACCCTGTATGGGGCAGGTCTATGGGGGTATGAAAAAATGAATCCCTGCAAATTATCAAAAAAGATTTTTTGAAGTACCTCCTTTCTCTTCCCAGGGTAGTCCATCTTATGTATGCCATGATGACCTAGGGGATTCTTTTATGTTGAATTTAGCTAAGACCCAGTCAATTTTGATATGGCACAAAATATGGACCTCCAAGCACACTAAGCTGAATCAAGAGGTTATTGGAGATTGTCGTAGGTCCTCTTGTGTAGGAAGAGTTCAGTGGTTAGAAAATGTCAAGAACTTTATGGCTAATCTGGGGCATCAAGACAATTTTCATAAACCTGAAACTCTAAGGACTATAGCAAGGAAATCCTTGAAGAACGAGTGCTTGTCACATTTGGAAGAACTGCTTAAGCAAGTGTTTAAAAAAATCAGTTAACCTTCATTTGGCATGCAATTGTATTTGATGGAGGTGAGCAATGACCAGCACAGATTTGTTTTAACTAGGTTTAGATTGGACAATTTTCACCACTTGGTGAGATTTCCATCTATGAATGACTGGTCGTGGCCTATGGAAAGATGCTCGTGTGATAGGGAGATGGACCAAAGCACCTTTCATGCAATTGTATTCTATAACTTGTATAAGACACAAAGAAAGGCACTGCTGCTACCATTGTTGAGATCCATGGATTTGGTACAATGTCGTCCAGCCAATGTGGTTTTACAATCTTTGCCAACTATTTATTTTAACGAATGGAAAGATGATACATTTTTAGGAAAGTGGGAGTTAGTTTATATTCTAATTGTAAATGAATTGTTTTTTTTTTTTTTTTTTTTCTTAACTATGTATTACTGTTTTATATCTTGTGATTTTATGATTTTTTTTAAAATTGAACAAGGCTGATTTGATTTGATAGTTAAGGAATAGCATTAAAATGTAGAAATTAAATGAAAAAACAAAGGTTACAGGGAAATTATATTTAGGAAATAAAATGTAAAAAACCCTCAGAAATTCACTGAAAAAACAAAGGTTACTGGGACGTCTTAGTTAGTTTCAGATTTTATCAGATTATCAGCTTTAACTTGTGACCTAAGGTATCTATAACTTGTGTTCTTGCCATGTACTACTAATCACCCCACATATCACATCTCTCATGGCATCTTCTATGACATCATTGATAATATCACAGCAACACTTGCAGTGAAATTATTGATGAGAAAAGTGTGCATGGAGGGGGTGCAATTTGTAGTTATCTGAGGGCCTGAGTTATAGTTACATGAGATGACTATAACTATTATTGCTGCATATTATGGTTTTGTGTATGTAAAATCAGAACCCACCTATAATGTTCCTATAACCTTTGTCTTGTCTGTGAATCAATGAACATATTTATGTATTATAGGTGGGTTCTGATTTTACACACACAAAACCATACAATTCAGCAATAATAGTTATAGTTATCTTATACATCTTATATATATATATATATATATATATATATATATATATATATATGCACAGTGGCGGGTGCCACTAGGTAGTTATAGTTAGGACCATGTTTCCATTTTTTGATTTGCCTATATCTTTGGCACTGTTTGACAAATCTTCAAAAAAAATTCCCCCAAAAAAGGGCGCACAGAACATTTCTGGGTAATCCGTCAAGCGGTGGCGAGAAAAGTGGGGGGGTCAAAAAAGTTGTGTTTCTCATGTTATTTGCCATAGACACTTTAGACACGCCTACAGCCTGAACCACTGGATGCAATTGTATCAAATTAGGCGGAAAGCTATCTTTCGTTAGGCAGATTGTGCTTTTGCTTATTTGTTGTAAATCCATTTAGTAGTTTTTTTGATATTGAAGGGAAAATAACATTTTTATATCTTGGGATGCGGATCCTTTTCAATGTATTCATGAATATTCATGCAAGCTCATGCAGGGAAATGCACAGCTCTGACTGGCTGTCAACAATTCAAATCAGAAAGTGTTGGCAGCCATCTTCAGCCATCTTCAGCTTCAGCCAAGTACCACTAAAAAAATATTTTAAAAAAACAAGGGGCCAGGGTAGAGTCACCTTGACCCCTTAGCTCTGGTGTTGGGGTCCTACAGGTACCCCAGACCCAAAAAGCATTTATTTTTTATTTTTACTCTGGGTTCTGGCGGATCCATGGATCTGGTGAAAATTGTAAAAGCAAAACATACACAGGCTCTGGTGCTGGTTTTATATACAGTCCATGGGGGGGGGGCAAGGTCCCTGGGGCATTGATTTATATATGTGAGAGGGCTGCCCAGCTCCCCCTGCAGCCTCAGGGACCGCCACCTCCTAGGGCTTTAGTCAGAATTAAAGTGTGTGGCCACGCTGTCCACCATGCAGCCCTGTGGACCATCAACTCCCCGGGCAATTTTCAAAATTGAGTGCAGGGAGGCCAAATGGGGCTCCACAGCCATGTGGCGCACCCTTGAGTTGGGGGCTGCTCGGCCCACCCGTTCCCCGGTGTCCACCACCTTCCTGGGGCTACTCATTGGAGGGGGACTTGAAGGGGGTCCCCTTCAAGGAGCCAGTGTTGGTCCTGGGGACCACCACCTCCCAGGGCTGGCTCCTGCTATGGCCCGAGGTGCCACCCCTGGGACATAGCTGTTTGCTGTTGCTTGGCTGCAGCTTTACAAGCTGCTACCAAACCATAGCAAGCACTCTGCTCACAAACAGTGTCAAACAGCTCTCCTTTGCTTAAAGCAGAGGTTTACACTGTCGCCCTGCCTGCAAAGATGCAAGCAGGGAGACAGAGGAAACAATTCCTCTTCTAGAGAGCCATGCTGGCTCCTGTATGAGGTGGGGAACCAGTTGAGACCGTGGGGGCCTTTAGGTACCCCCCACAGTCCTCAACATTTAGGGCACCTGACCAGGCCCCACAGCATTGCACCCCTTCCCAAAAAAAATAAATGTTTAGGCCGGATCCCAGGTGATGGGATGCCCGGGGCTGAAATTGGCCTAGGAGTGCCATGCGGGGTTGGGTTGTTTTAACAAAAAATGCTTTTTAGCCCTCAGGGGGTTCCCTCTGGGACCCCAACACCAGAACTAGGGGGTCAGGGTATCTATATCGTGGCCCCTTTTCTTTTTCTTTTACATTTTTGTCTGGGACTCATCTCAAGCAAAGTCCAACATGGCTGTCAAAACTTCCTTGTTGAAGTGTTGGCAGACAATCAGATATCAGCACAAGATCGGGAGAGGTCACAAATCTTGTGTTCCTATAAATTAAAATTTAGATTTCCTATAATTTCTCAAAAACTACTGAATAGATTTAGACCAAGTAATAAAAAAGGCTCTTTCTGGACCACAAACTACCTTTCTGCCAAATTTGGTGTGATTCCATCCAGTGGTTTTAGAGATTTTGCTGTTAATTTTTTCCTATGGGAATTAACATTAGAAAGGCTCTAAATTTCACCCCCCTTTATCTCAGCCCCCGCTTCAAGGATCACCCTAAAACTTTTCAGACAGCGGCTCATGTGACTGGTTTTTTTTATGAAGATTTGTCAAGCGGCGCCAAAGATATAGACAAACAACTAACAGCTTTTTCTATAGAAATGTGGTCCTAACTAGGGGCAACTGACACTTGCATATATATATATATATATATATATATATATATATATATATATATATATATATCTATATATACATATATTCACTGTGAAAAAAACCAGGGTTACATGGACTTTATAGTTATACATTTTAAACGCACACAACCAGCAAAATTAATCTGTCATAGTTAGAGTTAGCTCAAGTAAATATAGCGCGTGCCCGAAGGTAACTATAACTCACGCAGTGATGTTATCAAAGATGTCATGAGTACTGTAATTTGTGGGATAATTAGCAGTGCATGTCGAGGGTGTGAGTTATATTTACTCAGGGCCTGGGGCTTGGGTGTCTGAAGCAGACCCCTGTTACATTTTTTACTATTTGCCTCAGGAAGAAGTCAGTCCACTGAGTGGGGTGCGGCCCCTTCACCCAATGTCTTCAATGCCCGAGGAGGTGGTGTTGTAAAGTGGATTACTGGTAAGGGTAGGTAAGTATCTACACTTAGAAATAGGCCACTAACCCCCAATAGGTTCAGTTAGGTCTCAATAAATTAACCCGCCCTAACCCTTGGTAGCTTGGCCACAAGCAACAAGGCTTACCTTAGGAGACATAGGCCCTCATTATGAGGCTGGCGGTCAACAGCACCATAGTGTCGGTCAGGACTGCTGCTGCTGTGGCTGCAGACCTTGCTGCCCTGCGGATTATGACCTAGTTCTCCACTTGAGTGACCACTTCATGGAAAGTGGTGAAAAACTCAATCTCAGAGAGCAACATTCTCCCAAAATGGCAGAAATTAAATCTTGGAAGTTGGGTCTGGCTGAGCCCACCCAGTGGTGTGTCTAAGTTACCTTAAAACATCACATCCCTCTCCAGCCCTTTCCTAATCAAATCAAGGGAGCACCTGTTGTCTGGGGTTGCAGGAAATGGGGGATGTCCAGAGCAGCGCCAAATGTCCTTCCCTCCTTAAAGTCCAGTTTGTCTTCCCTCCCCCATCCTGTTTCGCCATTTGCTGAGGCAGATCTCCTCCCGCAGGCACTTCCTTTGTGTGCAGCCCAGGTCACTTCACCCCCCATCAAGGTAACCTGGCCAGAGAAGGGCTCTAGAGAGCTGAAACTGGTAACTTTTAGGGAGAGTTCTAAAACTCTTCCTAGGTGCAAGCTATATTAAATTCAACAATGGCAAGTGTTAGATTTATTATAACAAGAGGTTTGATACCAAACCTAAAATATATAGGTCCTTTGGAGACTTTATTACTTAAAAATAAAGGCCCATATTTATACTTTTTGACGCAAAACTGCACCAGCGCAGTTTTGCGTCAAAAAAATTACCGCCGGCTAACGCCATTTTGGTGCGCTGTGCGGGCATCATATTTATACTGTGACGCACGGCGGCGCAAACAACAGGTGGGAGTCATTATTTTTTACGCACACCGCGGCGTCAAGTCGTAAAGGAAAACGACGTTAACGCGGCGGAAATGACTGTGGGTTGATTTACGACACTGCAAACCGGATATGCGTCGTTTTTTGACGCAATAGCGTCAAAAAAACCTGCGAACACTGCCAGTTCACCAGAGGAGAGCCAAAATGGATCCCAGATGCCACTACAGACCCCAGGAAGATGACAGCGGACCAGGAACCAGCCAGGAGGATCCAAACAAAAGAACCAGGACACTTATAAGAAGAAAAGAAAGTGTCGCTTCAGTGAAGAGGAGCAGGAAATCCTGGTTAAAGAGGTGACGGAACACCAGCACCAACTGTTTGTCACATCAAAGTTGCCAATCAGTAGGAGAGAGGCTATATGGCAACAAATTGTTGACAAGATTAACAGTGTGGCAGAAGTACGAAGAACAGTCATCGAGTGCAAGTATGCTGGCATGACTGCAAACGCAAGACCAAGGAAAAGATGGCCAGGAACAGGAAGGCAGGACTGCAGACTGGAGGGGGAGTCCAGCACACCAGGAGGCCCTGGACCACATGGAGGAGATGGTTGCAGCCGTCATCCCTGAGGAGATCGTCACAGGGATTCAAGGACAGGACAGCGCAGACTACCACGAGACAACGCACATGCAGGGTAAGTCGCATGGGGAATTATAATGCAATAATGTCAACTGCAACCGGGGGGGAACACCTACTACACATTGCATGTAAGTCATCATATACATGGAGTGGCATGGGTAAAGGGGCACGGCAGGGGGGCATGGCATGCAGAAACATAAGCTGGGGCACACCATTCCACTACACCAACAACAGTCCCACGGGGGCATGCTGTCATGCCAACGATGGAGCAAAAGGAAAGCCACGACAGGAGGGAAGGCCACTATGTCAAACTGACATCCTGGCACTCATCAGCCAACATACCTCCTACATTAACTAGGGCCCTATTAGCAATCCTCTAGCCAAACCTACAACTGCAATGTAACTGCAACAACAGTTGCCACTACCACCTCTGATCTGTGTGCAGCTCAAGTAGCCAATGCCAGTAACCTCCCCATGGAACATACATACCTAAATTAGGGGGTGAGGATGACAACTGCAACAATCTCCAGAAACAAGACAAAGGCCCCAGTGCACTCAAATGTCAATGCCCATAGTTGCCGCAAACATCAGCCAATGTAAACAGCAATAGGAGCGACACAGCACTAAGGACACACCCATGCTGCATATGTCAGGGTCCATCTTGTGCCTGGGTAACAAAGCAACATCACAAATGTCATACTGCTCAGACAACAGCATTGAGGAGGGGACACATGTAACTGGTCACTGAAATACACCTGCACAGTCAGAGGGGGAAATAGGACACTGATACGATTATCAGGGCAATCCAATGTACCACACATTACCCAACATCAGCAGGACACATTAACAATGTCAACATCCATATCACATTATAACATTGCCATGCATAGGATATGCTACATGTCAATTACAATTAAGTCGATGTGAAAGATCAGGGATTGGGGCAGGTCCTGATAGTTAAGTGTGCTGCCAGGGCCATCAGAACACCCACAGCCAGTGAAAGGTCTCACCATGAGAATGGATATACACGGAAAGTCGAGTAGGACAAAAAGGTGGCAATTCTCTATTTGGCAAAAAGCAACACCTAGAGGCAATGAGGCTGACAAGTCTGATAACTCAATAACATACATGTAACACACTGGGGGGCCATAGGCCTGAAACAATGCCCATCTGAAGGACTGCAGATATTAATACAAAACAAGATCACAAAGTGAATTCATCAAAAGGCATGCACATCACGTCAAAATTGTCCCAACACAGACACACTAATTGTACCCTGTTTCTTTGCAGATTTCCCTGATGACATGGATGACAAGCCGATAAACATTCCCCAGGAGACCATCCAAAAGGTCCTTGAAACCCTCCAGACCCCACCTTCAGTCATAAGGAGGAGCACAGAACAAGCAGCCATCACAGAGGATCCACCACCACCCCATATGTAAGACCTGCTAGCTCCAATACAGCTGAGGACTCAGACGACACTGGCACCAGCTTTGAGAGAACTGTAGTTGGAGTACAGCGGGAGCTGGCCAAGGAGGTGCGGGTGGGGATGCAAAATATGGCAGCCAGCCTTGAGGGGGTGAGTTTGTGCATGATGTCATCTGCAGATCAGGCAGCAGCTATGCAAGCCCTAACATCCATACTGCAAGGACTACAAGAAACTGTCAAGGAATTCACCACTGCAGTAAGGGAGTTGCCACAACACCTCGCACCCCAAACCTTCCACTGCATGCACGAATGCAATCATGACTCCCTCAGGGCCGACCTGGCTGCCTACCATCGTGATGTGGCTGCTATTCTCAAGAACCAGCAGATCCTCCTTGCTGCAGTACTGCCCTTAAGACCTTCACAGGGAGCAGCAACCGGGATGTCCGACTCCACGTCTTCTAACACTGAGGTGTGTGTTGCCCCTTCACAACCAACAACAACAAGGACAAAGCAGGCAACACACACATCAGAAGAAGAAGACATGGAACAGATCACATTCACAAGGAAAAGTACCCGGAAGCACTAGTCCCTGCCACATGGCCGACATTTACCAAGGTCCTGCGCTTTGTAACTTGCCAGTCTTGCAACATTTGTACTCAAGCACTGTTCTGCAAACCACTGTATATCTTGTCACCCAGCCCAGTAATTGTCTCTCTCCTACTCATTACCAAATCCTGTCCCTCTGCACTGTCTGAAACAGCAACCCCAGCATGACAAAAGCATTTTGGTAAACCCTTGTGTTGGAACCCAATTTAAAATGTCACTATAATGGACTCACAGAAATGGACAATGTACATATAGCACTACAGCACTTTTAAATAAATAGCACTTACACCACAAATCTGTCTCTGGGTAATGTGACATATCAACTGCGCAGTAGATAATTGGAATGTCCCTACTGTCAAACAACGTAGCTTCTCAATACAACTGTCCAGATATTATGTAGTTAGAGAAATCTGCACAGTGACCATGATTTCATCATACTCTGCCCATCCTGAGGGAATAATCTGATGAAGTGAGAAACCATAGACCACCATGCTGTGTTGGACCTTGCTTTCAACATGTATGTGTGAAATAGTTGTGGTCCTCTGCTATAGGCCTTCAAAGGAGATATGTACATGATATATGTCATTAAGAGTGTGTGTGTATGTGACCATTGTATGTTAGGCATCACATAAGCCCTGGGATGTTCCATGTCCTACTCAGTATCTCAGCAATGCTCCATGAGGCAACACTCTTATTCTGATAAATAGAGATGAAGCTGTGTAAAAAAGGAATAGCCAGACCATGATATGGTGATTATAATAGGTGTTTATTTAAAATAGTTAACTAAAGTGGGGAAGGTGATCATATTCAGAAGAAATTATTTACAATCTGTTGCCGCCTGCGTATACCAGCAGCTGTGTTCTGTAGTTTCCCCTCCTGTTGCAGGCCATCATCCTCCTCTTCATCCTCTTCAGGCATGTGTGGCTCTGGTTCCAGGAGGGGAATGTTTCTTCTGACACAAATGTTGTGCAATATTGCACATGTGAGGATGATCCTACAGACCATCTCGGGGGAATATAGGAGGCTACCACCAGTGATGTCAAGGCAGCGGAACCTTGACTTGAGGATGCCGAAGGTCCGCTCTACAATGCTGCGTGTCCTCCTATGGGCCTCGTTGTATGCACGCTCTGCAGCTGTACTCGGGTTGCCAAATGGTGTCATAATCCATGGCTGGATGCCATACCCCTGATCAGCTGCAATAGAAAATGAATGGGATCATGTTGATGTAGTTGGCACTATTGAAAAGACCTTTAATGGCAGTAGTTGTCTTGTGTTGTCTGTGTCTCTTTTGTGTACTAATGTGACATCCTATGCTTGTAGGCTATACCATCTGCATTGTGTTGTTTCTTTGGCTGAACAAGTGTTTGTCTGCTAACCATTTGTCAGCAATATGTTTGGGGATTTTAAGTACAGTGTGCCCTCCCTAGCATTGTGACTTGTGGTACGGGTGTCCGTGTGTCTTCACTGGGGGTGAGATGATAGTTCCATGCAGAGTTAAAATTGAAAGTGTTGTTAGCACGCTCATATGAAAGTACCCTGGACATCCCATACCTTTAGACTTAGGCAATGTATTAATGTAGAGGTCATTGGGACACTTACAATTTGCAAGGTGACATTTAGGCAACCACACTCATTGATGTCTTCACATTAGGCTGTACAGTAATTTCCGATGTGTGACAGGTTCAATGGTGACTTCAGAAACATGGCTAGTAATGTCACGACCTCAGTGTGTTCCTGTTGACATGTTGCTGTTGTGGTGTATGTGTTGTGTGTCCTAGTGGGTTGCTGTGCAGTGTATATATAAGTACGTTTTTGTACTTACCAACAAGTAGTCCATTGCCATACCGTCCATCCTGGAAGTGTTGATTGATGGTGCAGTGACAGAAGATGAATGAGTCATGGACACTCCCAGGATATTTAGCCACGATGTTGGTGATCAATCCCTGGTGATCGACAATGGCCTGCACGTTGATGGAATGTGTGTGCTTCCTGTTGCGGTAGAGGTGTTCAGTTGCAGCAGGTGGTTCAAGGCGTACATGTGTGCAGTCGATTGCACCAAGGACGTGTGGGAAGCCACTGATTGCGTAGAACCCCTGTTTAGTTTCCTGCTGCTTCTGCAGTGTGTTAGGGAAGCAGATGTGGCGGGGTGTCAGTCGAATGATGGCATCCAGTACTTTGGGCAAAAAGGCGGAGAATGATGGTTGTGATATTCCGCCTACCAGGGCACCAGTTGTTTGAAAAGAGCCACTTGCCAGCATATGAAGTACGGCAAGCAGCTTTGTTTCTATTGGGATGGTGTGGGGTGTCACCAAAGTGGGGGCCAACTGCAGTTCAATGTTTCGCAGCAGCTGCTGAATGGCCTGTCAGTTCAACGGGTACCTCTGTATGATGTCGTGTTCCCTGAGGCCCTGAAGGGTTGTTCTTGGGTGGAATATCCTCTCCTGCCTTCTGCGCTGCCTTTGGGGTCCCTGCTGGTGTTGTTGTTGCTGGGCTCTGTGTCTGCGTGCATGCTGGATTAGAATGACCTCCATGGCTCCCTGTTGCTGCTCTGCTGCTCTGCTGTTTGTTCTGTGTGTGCTGATTAAATACAGGTGTGTTTGCCCCATTTTAACGCCTGCCCTGACCCAGGCGTTAATTTTTGATGCAAATCGGGCTGTGCGTCATTTTTGCCCGAAAGCATAAATAAGACGCACGGCCCTTTAAGCCATTTTTTTGACGGGAACGCCTACCTTGCATATAATTAACGCAAGGCGAGTTGCCGCATCCAAAAAATGACGCACACGGCGGAAATTTGTCGTCCGCGGGCTCGAGCGTCAAAGTTTAAATACGGGGCAACGTTTGCGCTGATTGTGCGTCAAAAGTTTTGACGCACAATCGGCGCAGATGTAGTATAAATATGCCCCAATGTATCCCATGTTTGCCTATGGCAATTCTTTATAAAACATCTTTTATAAGGTCCCTGCTTCTAGTTAAATGTCACATAGCCCTAGGGACACATAGGGCACACAATAGGGGTGAAGTATATGTAACATAACATAAGGTAGTTTAAAACTTTCAAAGTACTTTTAATTCCAAAGTTGAATTTGAAGATAGCTTTTTTTTAAAGCAGCCATCAAGGCAGACCTGCCTTTAAAATGGCATTGGGCACTTCAGCAGAACACCTATGGTGTGCTATCTATGCTGGAGTCCATAACATTACATGCCCTACCATATACTATGGACTTATAGGTAGGTTGGCATAGGCAATTATAATTAGCCTAATTTGCATACTCATTTTAATCAGAGCACAAGCCCTGGGACTGTTTAGCAGTGCCCAGGGTACCCTCAGATTCAGGAAAACACCAGCATAAGTGAAAAATGGGGGTAAAAAGTCAGTGGGCTTCTGCAATCAGCCAAGTTTTCCAAAAGGTGGTGGTCCCCTGCGCTGCCCTACTGTTTTTTTGACTCTGTGCAGTTGGACTCTGCTAACCATGCCCCAGCCTATGTGCTCTCACCTCTAAAGTTTGTTGAAATTGCCTACACTCCTGATTGGCATATTTAACTTACCTATAAGTCCGTAGTATAGGGTACACAAATGTACCCAGGGCCTGTAAGTTAAATGTCACCAAGGGATGGCAAAATATATTGTGCCACCACTGAAGTGTCATTGTGAAGTGTGTCTCCAGGCCAAACACTGCAGCCTGTGTAGACACTTTTCAAACTTCCAATTCACCTGGCAAAATAATCATTTAGCCATGTCTAAACCTTCCCCTTTAATGATTATCAGTCACTCAAACCATAGACCTAAAGATGCCTAAAGCATAGGGTGCATGGTACCTAAAAAGTAGGACTTGTGTATTTTATGTTTTACATATCCTGGCAGTGAAAAACAGAGTTGTTTTTCACTGGTAGGACTGGCTGTCCCATAGGAAATGACTGCATAAGATAGGTTTAAAAGTAGCTAGGAAAATGATTAAAGTAATTTCAAATCCAATTTAATGGTCAAGATGGATTTCATTGTAATATTAGGAAATAGCACTTTTAGGAAGTTGTCAGTTTCCTTCATGGACCAAATGAGTCTATCTGCCAGTGTTCACTGTTAGGTGCAAAGTGGCTGTCAGAGCTGAGACAAAGGGAGAGGGGTTGATCGGGATGGCCAGCTTGGCTGTGTATAGGTAAGCAATTAACTTCAAGGGATGCCCACCCTGCCATGCAGATATAGCCTACACCTGGGGCTGCCGCTCTTTGGTCATACTAGCCAGCCAGGCACCAATCCCAGGGAGAGAAGAGCTGCCCCCAAAACTTGTTCAGAGTGACTACAAGAGTGGGCTTACCCATTATCATAACCTCTCCCTTGGTTGGGCACAGGGAGCTCTGCACATGGGAAGAAAGGGTCTGCAATTTTGGTTTTAGGTAGGGAATGGCACTGTGGGATAGTTTACAGTAAAACAATGAGAAAGTGCTGCAAAGGTGGGTACGGTCTTTTGGCTTTTGACCCATAGGTTATGGAGTGGTCAGGAGTTTCCTGCACAAACAGGCTGCCCTTGGCATCAATACAGCATTTCTAGTACCCTTCTCAGAACACCTCAGTCCCTGTGGAAGACAAAAGAAGGATAACACCTGCTGTTGTGACCTGTGAAGAAAACCTTAAGGGCTGGACCTGCTCCTACATACTTGCATCCAGGATTGAGAAGTGGACTCCAGGACTCTACCGATCAGTTGGCTGATCTCCTTTTAAGCTACAGGGTCACATATGATGCAAGAAATCCACCTTCCTAAAGAGCCCAACTGACCAGTTCCAACTGGATCTTTCCTTATTGTGGCTTTGAATGTAATGAGTCCTGACCTCTAGGTCGTGTCCCGAAGATTGTGGAGCCCTTAGATAAGTGTCAGAGTGTACTCTTCCTGCCTAACTCTAGACCCTGGAAACTATAAACATTTTCAAGAATTGCCTGGAGAATTGACAGATAAACACAATGAATATGTCAAGGCAATCGCCTGCGGGTGGATCACCAGTGGGCCTGGCTTTGACACAGCTTTCTGTTATGTTTTTCACCACAGCAGCAAATCCAAATCAGCAGTCCTGAAGCTGATCGGCATTTGATGAAGTTGACCTATCTCAGGCTCAGTCTTGGCTTGCTGAAAGAATCCAACTTCGAGGAATTTGACTATTGGCCTGATTTAGAGTGTAGTGGAAGGATTACTTTGTCACAACCATTACAGATATCCCATCTGTCAAAATATAAATTTATATTTATATTTATATTTCGGTGGACGAGAAATCCATCACCGTTGTGAGTAACCCCTCCATCAAACTTTAAATAAAGCCCGTTGTCTGAAGGTAAAAGTGTTCACCGGGTCCAATTCCAAGCAGTATCTGATCAACACTGACTGTTTCTTAGGCTTGAATGCAGGACATTTCCCATTCAAATCATTTTGTGCTTCTGTTGACAGCTTTATCAACACCTTGTCCATTACCAACCCATCGCTAACAAACTCATCTTTGAACCCAGCCTGAAAACTTGTCCTTCTGAGGAATCTACATTCTCAAAACATTTCGAAGTAAGAGGGTAATTCTTTGACTGGGTCCTGCCTGGGACTGTATCTGACCAGGGCTCCATAGTGGTCTAGCATGACCAGTTGCCCACTGTTGCCAATTTGTGCCTTTTGGTTCTGAAATTTAATTAAAAAAATGTAAATTCATATCTCTGTTTTCCCTTATTGGATTTTTGTCATTTTGGTTCCATTTTGCTCTTAAAAATATTCTCTAGCCCTATGAATTGAGGTGGTATTTTATTGTGTTGTTTTTTTGACTTTTTAATTATTTTGGTACTTTTGAATGCTTTACACATGTTTCTAAGTTTAGCCTGTCTGTTTCCTGCCATAGTTACCCGGGGATGAGCTCAGGTTTAAATGACTGAAACCTTTACTGGATCCAAGAAGAATAGTAACATTATTACTTGTTGTGAGCTACCATCAACTCCAACTAGTAAACTGTTCTGTGCCTTGGACGAGGTCACCTCGTCCAAGGCTACAGTTCCCCTGTGCCTTGGACGAGGTCACCTCGTCCAAGGCACAGGGGAACTTGGGGGAGCGCTAGCGCGCCCCCCGTGCACCCCCTTCCCCCCCCCAAGGCGGGGATGGATGGGGAACACCTTCCCCTTCCACCCCTACCCCCCCACCCCCTCCTGTGACATCAGCGCGCGCTGATTTGTCACAGGGGCCTCCCCCATCGCGCTGGAAGCTCTGCTTCCAGCGCGATTGAAAGAGAAATGCAAAAGCATTTCTCTTTCAATCACTGGGGGAGGCCCGGAGGGGCTTCAAAGGGAAGGAAAAGTATTTCCTTCCCTTTGAAGTCTCTCCGAGGGTTTCAATCCAGCTTTTGAAAACCCACTAGACACCAGTGATTTTTTTTTTTTTACTGAAATTCACATAAGGGAGCGACCCCTTGGGCAAGGGTCGCTCCCATGGGGGGCATTTTTTAGGGAAGGCCTTTTCTGCCCCCCCTGGGGGCAGATCGGCCTATTATTAGGCCGATCTGCCCCCAGGGGGGGCAAAAACCTCTAGGCGCCAGGGACCATTTTTTTTTATTTTATTTTTTATGTTTCATTTTATTTTTTTAGGTTCCCCTTGGGGGAAAATTATATTTAGGCCATTTCTGCCCCCCTTGGGGGCAGATTGGCCTATTTTGATGAGGCCAATCTGCCCCCCTTGGGGGCAGAAACCACTAGACACCAGGGAGTTTTTTCTTTGCATGAATTTCACGCAAGGGGAGCGACCCCTTAGGCTATTATTAGGCTGATCTGCCCCCGGGGGGGCAGAAACCTCTAGGCGCCAGGGGATTTTTTTTTTTTTTTTTTTGTTTGTTTGTTTTTTTAGAGATGGGGAGCGACCCATCAGGCAAGGGTCGCTCCCCTGGGGGTCAAATTGTATTTAGGCCATTTCTGCCCCCCTTGGGGGCAGATTGGCCGATTTTAGGTCAATCTGCCCCCAAGGGGGCAGAAACCGCTAGGCACCGGGGATTTGTTTTTTGGCGCCAATGTCACGCAGGGGGAGCGACCCCGTAGGCAAGGGTCGCTCCGGGGGGGGGATTTATTTTAGGCCATTTCTGCCCCCCCTGGGGGCAGATCGGCCTATTATTAGGCCGATCTGCACCGGAGGGGGGCAGAAACCTCTAGGCGCCAAGGCAATTTTTTTTTTTTTTTTTTTTTTTTATGTTTGTTTGTTTTTTTAGAGATGGGGAGCGACCCATCAGGCAAGGGTCGCTCCCTAGGGGGGCAAATTGTATTTAGACCATTTCTGCCCCCCTGGGGGCAGATTGGCCGAGTTTAGGTCAATCTGCCCCCAAGGGGGCAGAAACCACTAGGCACCGGGGATTTGTTTTTTGGCACCAATGTCACGCAGGGGGAGCGTCCCCGTAGACAAGGGTCGCTCCCGGGGGTGGGGGTTGGGGGGGAAAATTTATTTTAGGGCATTTCTGCCCCCCCCCCGGGCCGGCTGAGCTACAGGCCAAACTCCACAGGTAGGCACCTTGCAAAAAACACCTCTGTTTTCTGTGAAAAAATATGTTGTGTCCACGTTGTGTTTTGGTCCATTTCCTTTCGTGGGCGCTAGGCCTACCCACAGAAGTGAGGTACCATTTTTATCGAGAGACTTAGGGGAACGCTGGGTGGAAGGAAATTTGTGGCTCCTCTCAGATTCCAGAACTTTCTGTCACCGAAATGAGAGGAAAAAGTGTTTTTTTGGCCAAATTTTGATGTTTGCAAAGGCTTCTGGGTAACATAACCTGGTCAGAGCCCCACAAGTCACCCCATCTTGGATTCCCCTGGGTTTCTAGTTTTCAAAAATACGCTGGTTTGCTAGGTTTCCCCAGGTGCCGGCTGAGCTACAGGCCAAAATCCACAGGTAGGCATTGCTTTTTATAAAAAAATGTGATGTGTCCACGTTGTGTTTTGGGCCCTTTCCTTTCGTGGGCGCTAGTCCTACCTACACAAGTGAGGTATCATTTTTATCGGGAGACTTGGGGGAACGCTGGGTGTAAGGAAATTTGTGGCTCCTCTCAGATTCCAGAACTTTCTGCCACAGAAATGTGAGGAACATATGTTTTTTTAGCCATATTTTGAGGTTTGCAAAGGATTCTGGGTAACAGAACCTGGTCCAAGCCCCGCAAGTCACCCCATCTTGGATTCCCCTAGGTCTCTAGTTTTCAGAAATGCACAGGTTTGGTAGGTTTCCCTAGGTGCCGGCTGAGCTAGAGGCCAAAATCTACAGGTAGGCACTTCGCAAAAAACACCTCTGTTTTCTTCCAAAAATTTGGATGTGTCCACGTTGCGCTTTGGGGCGTTTCCTGTCGCGGGCGCTAGGCCTACCCACACAAGTGAGGTATAATTTTTATCGGGAGACTTGGGGGAACGCTGGGTGGAAGGAAATTTGTGGCTCCTCTCAGATTCCAGAACGTTCTGCCACAGAAATGTGAGGAACATGTGTTTTTTTAGCCAAACTTTGAGGTTTGCAAAGGATTCTGGGTAACAGAACCTGGTCCGAGCCCCGCAAGTTATCATCATGAAAGAGAACTTTGCAAATTATGTTAAGGAATTCAAAGGTTATCTATTCTCTCTCAACATCAGAAGTGGTATTTCTCCTACTTTATGCAAAGTGCTCTACTGCAAATTTAACCTTGTTTGGACAATCATATTGTATGGGAGGCAGGGTTGATTTTGTTTCAAGTTCCATTTTAGAGACATTAAACCATTTAGGATGGCACATAGTTGTCAATCTAATGAGGTCGAGCAGCAGAATTTCAAAATCAATAAGAGAAATACTCACCTGTGTTAATATTGGCTTCATATTATCGACTACTACTCTACCATTAAGGCAACTATATATAATGAAGTATATATTTAATAATTTGGCTCCATTAATACTTACCTTGACAGTATATTGCAAGTCAATATTGTGGAGTTGGTATTTGTGCAGGTCAATATTTAAAGTTCAATATTGTGACTGCCACCAATTAAAGGGAAGGAATTATAGAAGAGTTACATCATGTATTGAACTCATTACTTCTTTTCAATACACGCCAATGAAAGGACTACCAAATATGAAACAAGAAACTCTTAGTTACTTTGAATGTTATTAAATATTTATCTGTACTTGTACAGGAGAGATTTATTACTGCTCTTAACTATACTGCCAGGTAGAAGAAGTAGATGTCAGGCCCACCATGGGTAGTAGAATTATCAGGAACAGAAAATGGGGCAGGCAGAATATTCAATGCTTATCACGTTCATTCTACCCAACCATTGAACTGTTGATACCTAGCATATAAGTATATCTCGAGGCTGAAAAGAAAAGAAGAAATAGTAATACAATTTAAAGTATTGATTAATCCTTAGTGAGCACTGTACACATTTTCTCACGCCTGTAGTTTTTGGACCCATAGAAATAGGACTCCCAAATATTTAAATCATGTGTCTATCTTAAGAGCTTTAGTTTCTATTGGAGCAGGTCAGATCACGTATGGACCACATATTTCAGCACATTAACCCTAAACCCAGAAAGGAATACATACACTGCAATTTTACTCACAGATGCCTTGACAGATGAGCAAGTGTATGTAAGGCACAATAGCATATCATCAAAAGAAGGCTGTTGCATGAATATATCCCAGTGAAGGGCTCTCATATGTTGAATATCCTGCAGTCATTGACAAATATTTCTAACGCAAGTGAGAAAAGCAGAGGAGGAAAGGAGAATAAGCTATAACTGAATCCTCTTAATTGAAGATGCAGTATAGGGGCAAACATTCAAGGCTTTAACCTGCAATAAAAGGAGTGCCCTAAACCGCATTTCTTCAATACTTACTATTGAATGTCCACTCTACTCAATCAAACCGCACCTCAAAAACAAGTGAGAGTAGAGCCATTTCTAGCTGCCTTACCTGCATTCGGGAAATAACACCAGGATAGATTGTATATTATTTGAACCCTGACACCACAAGTGAACTTGACAGAAAAGATTTGAGTCTGTTAGTTAATGTCTTTTCTGCAAATATGTTCAATGAAAATGGATATAGGGGCAGGCCATTGCTTGGGGACTTTGCCTATTTTTGCCTTACTAAAGCTTAAATGTAAGACATTATTTGAGGCAAACGTTTGCATCCATGCACATCATTAAAGGTGTTAATTCACCATGTGCGGTATCAAGAAGGGACAAAAGGCTAGATGTATCAAGCTCCCGGTTTGCATTTCTTAAATTGCAATTTTTAAGAAATCGCCATTTAAGAAATGCAAATGGTATGTATCAAAATGTTGAGTCGGTAATAGCGATTTCTTAAAATTCGCAAACGCAATTTGCGAGTTGCAAATACTGAATCACAAAAAAATAACAAATCAGTATTTGAAAATCGCAAATTGCTAAAACGTCAAACCGGAACAGGCTGATGACATCACAACCAGGAAGTGAGTCAGCCCATGCTGTTTCCAGGAGCCACACCCACAGAAGCAGGCAGAGAGACACAGACCAGCACCAGGGAGGCAGCCTTGTGAGCCAGCAACACGGCCAGTGATGGGAATGTGCAGGAGAAAGGTGACAGGAAGCGCAAGCTCAAATTCAGTGAGTAGGAATTGGAGGTGCTCAATGAGGAGGTGGTCAGGAACCACGACAAACACTTCGGGAAGAACTCACTCCAGGTACCTGAAAGTGAGAAGAGGAAACTGTGGTCTGACATCCAGACCAAAATATGAGCAGTGGGTAATGCACAGCGCTCCGTTGAGGAGCTACGCAAGCGATGGTATGACTTGCGTTCCCTTGCCAAAGAGAGGGTAGCCAGCAGGCTAAAGGTGGCAAGGAGCACCGGAGGAAGACCACCAACCCAGACACCGTCCACACCAATGGAAGACATGGTGGAGTCCACACTGCTTCCTGAAGCTGTCAGTGGTGTCACTGACATTGACACCTCAGGCACACCTAGCACCAGCAAAGGTAAGGGCAGTAATGGTGTATATCCCCATATGTGCATGTACAAATGCCCCCTAGAAAATAGCTATTAGCTTGTTGCAGTTTGATAAGTAGTCCATGCCACATCTTACACGCACCGCAACAATGCCTTATGGAAGTGGTAGTCCACACCCCTAAAGTGCAACTACCACATAAATAGCAAGATAGTGTTCAGCCAAATAGTGAAACAACATAAAAGACTCTTAGTGATACGATGTTAGTGTACATTTAATACAATTATGCAACTATTTGTGAAATATTCTAAAATGACATGCTGCACATTGTCGTTGTAGATGTCCCGGGCCCTGACGCAGCAGAAGGTGGAAATGTGGGAGATAGCGAAACAGAGCCACAGTCTGACTCAAACACCAGTGAGTCCTTCATTATTGGACCAACTAGACGCTGGGCAAGAGTGTTACCTCTCCCAGAGTATAACATGGACTCAGATGAAATGTCGGATGAAGTACCCACACCACCCCCGAGGCTAGAGGCACCCACAGACAGAAGTCCCTATCCCAGCATCAGTCCACTCCCCTCAGGAGATGTCACGATGCATACAGACAGAGCACTGATGAAGGAGAGTGCCCATCACTCTTTGGCGGCCTTGAAACTTCCATGTGCAGCGCCTGCAATGTAAACACATGAGGTCAATGCACAGGCAGTTGGTGTCTCACAATGGCAACATGGGAGTATTGCACAGGCAGCTGGAGTCTTTTAAAGAAAACATGTGCAAGCTGCATGAGGGACAGCAAACAGCAGCAGAAAACACAAAGGAGATGACAAACGTCATTAGGGAACTCTGCACTGTGATTCAGCAGGAGCATGTCAGCCACCGTAGGTGCCATCACCAATTGATGTGCCAGTTGGATGGGTTCTGCAGATCAGTCAATCGGCTCGCTACCTCAACTGCCTTGATATCACGACGTGCTGTGGGCATACAAGTGGAGTTGGTACATTGCAGTCGGGACGTTGCACAGGGATTGGTGCAAATCACCAATGTTTTGGGTACAATGCAGACAGCACGGAATGCTACAGTGAACTGGGTTGTGGGGATAGTGAGGAGCTCTCTAGCCTCATCAGTCTCACAGTCCCTGTGATGGTTACTAGGTGTCGCAGTACCAGACACAGTACTGTCTCTGAACCCGCTACAAGAGGTGCAACCAAGGCCACTCAGCACTCAAGTGGAGTGAGTGGACATAGGAAGTGATGATGAGGACTGTAGGGGACTAGCTTAACATGTAGCAAAACTGTTATACTATGATGCTAATAGTGTGAACTGTTACTCGCACCTGTTTGTGTATAGTGCATAGCTATGTCCTAATCACACGTATGTTACCTGAAGTCAAGGCAATAAAGATGCTACCTACAGCAATACATATAATAGACGTAGTATTGTCATTACTTACATCAGAAATGTTTACGTGTGATGTCCGCACGTCTTTGTCTGCCCTCTGCTGCACAGCTCCTGTCTACTGGGTGATGGGGTGGCAAGGGATCATCATCCTCACCTGAGTCCAGCTCGGTGGGTTCCACAGGTATGCCCCTCGTTGTAGCAATGTTGTGCAACAGTGCACATGTAGCAACGATTTTGCAGGTTGTTTCAGGGCTGTATTGTGGTGCACCACCACTCTTGTGGATGCATCTGTAGCGGCTCGTCAGCAGTCCGAAGGTCCTCTCCACAAAACTGCAGGTTGTGCTGTGAGCAGAATTATACTTCCTTTCGGCTGATGCTGCAGGACTCAGGTAGGGTCTCAGTATGAAGGACCGCATGGCGTAGGCACTGTCTCCAGGACTGACATGAGAGAAAAATTAGTACTTGTTATACGTTTCATCTCATCTACATCAATGCAACACTGTCAACTATAACAGTAGATATCCTTCGCCAAACTCCCCAGCTAGTAGTCTTGTGTAAATTCCACTGTGGGGAAAGATGTAGGAGTCATGTATCCTACCTGGATATCTGGCCATGAGATCGGTTATGATGTTGGAGGCATTGCTAATTACTTGTATGTTCGTTGAATTTGAATTTTTATGGTTCCGATAAACATACTCTGTGGCCGATGGTGGGCAGATAGCTACATGTGTCCCATCAATGGCGCCTATTACATGTGGTAATCGGGCAATCTGGTAGAAATCAAATGTTGTCTCTAGTAATTCCTGTGGGGTGTTGGGGTATCTTATGTGCTGTTGAATTTTGCTCAGCATGGCATTGAATCATGAGAGGGCACTCTGTGAGACCCCTCTAGCTGCTGCTATGACCCTTTGATAGCTCCCTGAGGCTAATAGGTGCAGGGAGCATAATAGCTGCACAAGGGTAGGTGTACTATTGGTCCTGTGGTGCGCTGCAGTGTGGGTTGTAGATCAGCTATCATGTCAAGTATCATGGCAGAGCTTAACCTGTACTTCTCATGTATCTCCTCCTCTGTCTGGTCAAAAAGGGTTATGCGCACTCTGAAAATGCGCTCCTGTCACCTCCTCCCTCTCCTCAAACCTGCCAGGATCCTCATCCTCCTCGCAATGACATAGAGTGCGGCCATTGTGGAAAAGGGGCTGAGTCATTCTAGGCCTCTTTATATAGGTTGTACCTGGTTACCACCTGATTTCAATTTATGTTAAATTGCATGTGCAAAAGCCATTCTGCGAATATTCACTATTTGCACATTTTTGATGCATAGAATTGCGAGACGGAATATGCGTGTCACAATCTGCGTATCGCAAATAGAGACATGAGTCTGCGGATCACTATCTGCAAATCGGAATTCTAGGTCGCAATATACGTTACACAGATAGCAATTCACTAAATAACGTCGCTATTTGTGATACGCAGATTGCTACACGCAAATTCATGTTGCTGTTGCAAGGAATCGCTATTTTAGATATTCCTTATATTTGCACTGCGAATGCCCTTCATACATCGTGAAAGGCATTTTTGCATTTGCAAATGTCAAAAATTTGCGATTCACACCGTTTGCGAATGCAAATAAGTATGATACACTTGGCCCTAAATAGTATCTAGGAAGATATTGAAAAACTATCTGCCCAAGGATGGTTTCTCAAGTGTGGTGGGAAACTGTATCGAAAGCTGCATAGAGGTCCCGAAGGATCAGAGCTCCAGACTCTCTTCGAGGAGGGTCCTGATGTCTAGGAAGATATTGAGAAACCATCTGCCCAAGGATCTGTGGCAGAGATCAGTGCCATCTCTGTGCTGTGGTTGGCCCGGAACCTTGATTGTGAGGTGTTGAGAAGGTTGTTTTGTTCAAGGTAGTAGGTGAGCTTTTGGTTGATGGCTTTATCAAGCACTTTGGACGGGAAGGAAAGCAGAGAGATTGGTCTGTAGTCTTGTATGTCTCTGGGGTCAGTGGAGGGTTTCTTTAGGATTGATCTGACCTTTTCATTCTTCCATTCATCTGAGAAGGTTGTTGTGGAGATGGAGGTGTTAAGGATGTAGGTTAGTTCTAAGCTAATAGTGTTGACTGCAAAGCCGTTGGGGGAAGGGGGCAGTGGGTGTCCCCGAGTGAAATGATGACATGATGGCTGCAGTGGTCTGTATGGTAATTGGAGACTAGGAGGTTATTGTGTGGCTGGTGTTCACTGCCTGATTGATGTTGTCTAGGCTGGAGGTGGAGTGGTTGGGGCCAAAATCATTGTATATGGGTATGATTTTGCTGTGGAAGTAGTATGAGAGGGTGTCGCAGAGTTCCTGGGATGGATCAATGGTAGACCCAGTGGCCATTGGGTTAGAGAATTCCTCGATGATTCTGAAGATTTATTTCATGTGGTTGGCTGTGGTGTTGACATGGGCAGTGATTGCTGCTCTTTTTGCTGCCTTGATGTGGTGGTGATAGTTGTTGAGGGCTGCCTGGTAGGTGCTCTTTGGGTGGGGTCCTTGGTACCGCACTTTTGTTTCTTGAGTCTGTGGCTGTAGCGTTTGGTGTTTCTGAGCTCCAAAATGTAGCATCTCGCTGGCTTGGAGGTATTGTTGGTTTCAGCTGGTTTCCATGTGGCAACTCTGTCGGTGGATTTAATGATGCAGGTAGTGAAGTTTTGGATAGCCTGGTTAAGGTTGAGGTCTGCTGTGGGCTCGGGTTGTGCGGTGCCTAGGGCATGTGCCCATAGGGTCTTGGTTACCTTGCCCCAGCTTCGGTGGGGGTGCTGAGGTGCTTGGAGGTGGTGTGCTGGGAATTCGAGGTGATAAGGTGGATGATGACGTGGTCGTTCCGGGTGAGTTCAGCCACATGGGTGAAATTGATTCTGTCGCTAGAAGTGAAGATGGTGTCCAGTGTGTGTCCAGTTTCGTGCATGGATTTGGTGACCTGTTTAGTGAGGCCGATTGTTGGAAAGTGGATTAATAATAAGGGCAGGTAGGTACCTACACTTAGCAATAGGCAACCAACCCCCACTAAGTCCAGTCAAGGTCACAATCAATTAATTCTAGATGAACCCTTGATAGCCTGTCAATGAGCAGTTAAGCTTACCTTAGAAGGCAGGTGTGTAAAGCATTTAATATCATCAATACAGTAAATAAGTCAAACACAAAACACAATAAAAATCTAACACCAATTTATAAAAAATAGATTATATTTTTATCTTTAAAATGACAAAACAACAAAAAGCCAATACGGGAACCAGCGATATAAAGTTTTCAAGATTTAGGGCCTCATTATAAGCTTTAGTGAGATGTGGAGGCCACCTTCCAAACTCATACCGCCATCAGGCCGACTGTGAGGCCTGAACCCCGCCGCCCATATTTTGAGTTCCCTGCTGGCCCGGTGGGTAAAAACAGTGTTTCTGCCCACTGGCCCAGCGGGGAACAGGGCCTAAACATTGCAGCAGGCTTCTAATGGAGTCAGCTACAATGTGGTGGTGCAGCCAATGCAGCAGCACCCGTTGCGCATTCCACTGCCCGTAACTCAGGCAGTGGAATGCGAGACTCAGGAGTGCATGGGCAGTGCAGGGGCCCCCAGGGACCCCAGAGTCCCCCATTATGCCAGTGCTTCCTTAGGAGTGTAAACCACCATGGACAGGCTGGTGGATGGGAACTCCTAATCCCCAGGGCAGCGCTACTTGCAGCAATGCGCTGGAGGATTGAAACCTCCAGGACCGCCAGGCTGCAGGCTCGCGGCAGCCTGACAGTGTTGGCAGTTGGACCGTGGCCGCTCCGCCAAAGCATAAAATCGCTGTCAGACCACACTTTGGCAGCAGTCCGACCATGACCCTGGCAGTCTGGTGACCGCCGGGGTCATAATAAGGCCCTAAATGTTTTCTAATGCCTAGAAATCAAAAGTGCCACTCTGGACATCTAGTCACACTCGACCGAGGCAAAGTCAAAAGTTGAGGTGGACCATGATGGAGCCCTGCTTGGCTACACTGAGCGGAAGGCCTCAGTTAAAGTTTTACCTTTGCACTTAACAGTTTTCTTGAAGATTTTCCCTCAACTGGGACGAAGTCACAAATTGAGGCCAACCTCACTGAAGCCCTCTTCGAGCACGCTGCGCAGGACGCATTGGTCAAGTTCTTTACATTCTGACTTAGAAACTTTTTCAGGATGGAAACCTTCATCTGGCACCAAGTCAAAAGTTGAATCTAGCCTCGCTGGAACCCTTCTTGGATGCACAGCGTGTGAAGCCTCGGTCAAACTTTAACCTTTAGACTTAGAAACTTTTCTGGAGCCTTTCTTCCCTGACATTGGATGACCCTTCTCAGCAACCTTATTTCAACTCAGTGTCATTGGATTGCCTTTCCATGAGCACCCAGTGAAATCCTGGAAGTCTGGGGTTCCAGAGCTTTTTAGCAGGATGAACCTGCAAGTCAGGCCAGGTCGCGGTCGATGTTGGCTGGCTTGAGTCATGACGTTGGGTCTGTCCATTTATGGAGCTTTTTACCAAAGTTGCTCCAGACATGTCCAAACTTCAAGATCTTCTTCCAGAAGTACTTCTGAGGTCCTTCAGGAGTCCACAAATCACCCCAAGGTTCCAGAAGCTCTGATTTGCTCCTTGGGGGTTTGGACTCCATCTCTCTGAATGCCCCTGGTCCAAATCCTAAAATGACCACGGGCCACTGGTCAGCTGACTTATTTGACTTGATGCAGGGGACTCTGGGCAGCTCTTTTCTACCTGTAGCTCACAGGGAGTCCATTCTTGAGGCTGTAAAAATAAGACAAATTATTTTTCTTGATGAAGCCCAATGTGCGCACTGGTGCAGTCCCTCTGAGTGCAGTGTCCAGGTGCAGGTCAGGGGTGCAGCAGGGAAGTCCTTCTTCTTCTTATCATTGTTCCAGTAGAGATCTGAAGTGGGGTACAGATCTGCCATTTTTATCCTTTCTCCTGGGGTGGGAAGCAGCGGGTGCTCCTGTCTAATCATATGCAGGCCATCACCCTCTTGAGTGACCACTTCCTGGGAAGTGTGGCAGAAATCTATCCCAGGGAGCAACATTCCTCCAATATCCAAGATGGCAAAAATACAATCTTAGAGTTTAGATCTGGTTGAGCCCACCCACAGGGGTGGCTAGGTTTCCCTTAACACACCCATTTCCAGTCCTCTCTTTATCTAGTCAGAGGGCACCTGGTTGTCTGAGACTGCAAGAAATGGAGGTGGTTCATTTGCTGTCTCAAATGTCTTTCCTTCTTTGAAAGTTCAGTTTGGCTGCTCTTCACCCCCCCCCCCCCCCATTCGACCATCTGCTGAGGCTGATCGCCTCCCGCCAGATGCTCCCTTTGTTTAAGCCTAGGCATTTCACACCGCACCAAGGTAGCCTGGCTCAGCCTGCCAGAGGCTGAACAATCAGAGAAGGGCACTGCAGGGCTGAAGTTGGTAACTTATAGCAAGAATTCTAAAACTCTTTCCCTGTTCAAATTATATTAAATTCAACAGCGGCAAGTTGTTAGACTTATTATAGCTTGTAATTTGATACTAAACCTGCTTTATTTAGCTGCTTCCTATGGAAAATATGACTTTATTATTTTAAAACAAAGTCTCTCTGTGTTAGCCTATGGAGCCCATTCACTACAATGGGGAAAATAAATGTGGCTTTTTTCACCAGGCTTATAAAATATCTCTTATAAAGTCTCTGCTTATAGTTACACTGCTCCCAACCATGGGGACACTTAGGACATACCTTAGCGGTGACTTAGTAGTACAAATAAGGTAGCTTATTTGAAGTACTTTTAATTTCAAAGATGAATTTGGGGTTAACTTTAACTTAAAATCAGTCAGCAGGGCAGCCCTGCCTTTAAAATGAGACTGGGCACCTCATCAGTGCACCTATGGGTGTATCACCTATGCTGGGGCTCCTAAACCTCAACCCCCTACCATATACCTGGGACTTAGAGGTTGGTTGGTAAAGCCAATTATGATTATCCTAATTCGCATGTACCATTTTAATAAGAGCATAGGCCATGGGACTGTTTAGCAGTGTCCAGGGCACAATCAGATTCAGAACAACACCAGTATGAGTAAATATGGGTACAGAAACTGTAGGGGCTTCTGCAATCAGCCCAGTTTTCCCACACTGATGTTGCTGAGGTTCTTTATGAGGGAAGATGAGTTGGTGTTGGGATGTTAAGGTGGAAATTGAGATCGCCAAGTAGGATGTATGGTGAGGAGGGCAATGAGGTTGGTGATGACATTGAAGAAAACTGGGCATGGTCCTGTGGGTCTGTATGTGAGGGTGCCTTGCATCGTGTGTTGGCATCAGTCTGGAGTCAGAAGTTGAGGTGCTCCATGAGGGGTGTTGGGTCATTTCATGGTTATCTTGAAGACAATGGTGATGCCCCTGCCATGTTTGTTGGTACAGTCTCAATGTATCATCTTGTGGCCGTCAGAGGTGGCCGTGGCGATGTTGGGGTTTGAGGAAGGTGTTAGCCATGTTACAGTGATGAAGGCAACGCCTGGGTCATGGGTGATGACGGTGTCTGTGGTGTGTTTGATAAGAAGCGAGCATTTAGCAAGATGCACTGGAGTGGTGATTGGTTCTTCAGTCTTCTGTGTTGGTGCAGTGCAGGCGGGCCTGCATTGCAGGAGCAGTGTAGGCAGGTGAAAGGTTCTTTGGTTGAGCATGAGTAGGCCGTGAAGTAGCTGTTGATGGGGTGTCGGACGTTCAGGGCCCAGAGTTCCTTGGTGGTGTAGTGGTGGGAAGATCAGGGGTCCTGGTGCTGGCTGCTGTCCAGGCATGGACAGGTGCAGATGGGCTTGCCTTTGGCATGCTTTTGGTGTGTCAGCAGTGCACCCGCTGGTCACGCCCACTGTGCACCAGCACTTCAGCCTCCATTATATGACCTGGGAGGTTGGAGGGGGAAGGGTTGGGAGGCGGAAAAGCAAGAGTGCAGGAAAGGCAGAAGCACAAAGAAGGCATTGATGGGGCGTCAGCAGACGCAATCAGGTATCAGGTGCAGGAATGTGGTTAGAGCTGTCGCAATCAGGCTCAGGAATGTGGGCAGAGCTGTCACAATCAGGCTCAGGAATACGAGCGGAACTGTCAGTGACAGGCAACAGGGCCGTGGAGGGGCTGAGGACCTGTGACTGGCCCAAACTCCATTGCCAATTCTCACACTGTTGAAGAGCAAAGTGTGTTTATGGGCTGCATCAATTCAATTAAAGAGTCAAGGTTTATTGGTAGCCAGCATGAAACACAAAAAGACAAAGGTACAAGCACCGATTCACTTTTTTGAAGGTAGCGTGTCAAATGTCTGTTTAATCAGTTTCAGTACAGCTGCTGAAATGTGACTGATTTCTGTGAACTACAACATGAATGCTCATCATGAAGTAGTAAGTCAATTCTGTTCATTGTTTCATGGATTAGGAAAGCTTAAGACCATTAAAATGTGAAACTGCATATCAATGAGAATGCTGGCCCTGTTGCTCAAACACATAGACAAATTGCATTTTATTTACAAGAAGTTGTTGAGAAAGAGCTGGAAACATTACTCAAGTGTGAGATCATTGAGCAATTTACTGGTCCAATTCCATAGGCTTAGCCCTTAGTGGTGGTACTCAAAAAGGACAATGAAGGAGCTGTATGGATCTGTGTTGATAAGCATGAAGCTAATAACCCAATTGAAAGAGAACAACACCCCAGTCCACACATTTCCAACATGATCACACATTTAAATAGCATCAAAGTCCTCTCACGCCTTGATCTGAACAAAGGGTGTCATCAATTGGAACTTGAAGAATATTGCAAGTACATTACTACTATCTTTTCACATTAGTTTATTCAGATATAAAAGATTAAGGACCAGATGTATCAAAAGATTTTGCATTCATAAACAATGCAAACCCGTAAATTTCACTGTTTGGGAATGAAAAATAGCCTTTCACAATGTATGAAAGGCATTGTAGTCTCATTTTATGGAATATAAAATTGCGGCTCAAAATAGGGAATCACAATTTGCAATTCCCTAAATTGGAAATCACAAATCAGTAATTCCTATTTGCGATTGCCTATGCACATGTAACAAGCATTTCCTAAATGCAAACTGGACAATTAGGAAATGCTATTACCATCAACTTCAAGTTGATGGTTACCATGTGCAATTTGAAAAAATGCATTAAAAATGCATTTGTTGAAGTGCCATGTAGCGCACACATGCCCTAGGGCTTGTGTACGAATTACATGTGCACAATTTTTTGCAGGGGTGTATCAAAGGGGGCCTTAGGCCCTCAACACCCTTGGTATTGCAATTCCTAATTTGTGATTTCCTAATAGGAAATCGCAAATTAGGAAATGCAAAACCATTCTCACCTGTGGGCCTTCACGCCCATAGAAACAAATGGAGTTGCAATCCTGAATAGCAATTGTCAAATAGCGATTATGATTTTGTAGGATTCACTATTAGGGAATCATTAATTTGTTACATAGCAATTTGCATTCCATAAGTAGCACAATCTTAAAATTTGGTATTTAGGGAATACAAAATGTTATTTTGATGCATCTGTCCCTATGTATTGGTGTATCATCAGCTGCAGAACTTTTTCAAGATGTCATTCAATTAATACAGCCTGTCACAAATGCTTTCAACAACAATGATGACATATCAGTCTTTGGGGCCACAGGAAAAGAACATGATAAAGCCCTTTCACAAGTTTGTGGACTACTTGCAGATGCAGGTCTAACCTTGAACGTAGAGAAGTGTGAGTGCCACAAACAAAACTCCAATTCTTTGGCCATATCTTTTCTGATGGGAATATGATGCAGAATCCAGCTGAAGTACAAGCCTTGTCAGCCACCAATCCCTTACAAGATATTATCATGTTGCATTCATTGCTTGGCTTGGCCCATTACTGTCCTAGATACAGTACACAGTAAGGGGCATATTTATACTCTGTTTGCGCCGGAATTGCGTCGTTTTTTTTTACGCAAAACTAACTCCATATTTACACTTTGGCGTTAGACGCGTCTAGCGCCAAAGTCCATGGAGTTTGCGTCATTTTTTTGCGTGGACACCTACTTTGCGTTAATGATATGCAAGGTAGGCGTTCCCGTCTAAAAAAGTGACTCCGAGGCATGTGCGCCGTATTTACACTCCTGGGCAAAAATGTCGCCCGGGAGTGGGTGGGTCAAAAAAAATGACGTCCAGCCGCTTTTGCGTCGTTTTTTTGCGCTTGGTCAGGGCAGGCGTTAAGGGACCTGTGGGCTCGGAAGGAGCCCAGAGGTGCCCTCCCATGCCCCCAGGGACCCCCCCTGTCACCCTTGCCCACCCCAGGAGGACGCCTAAGGATGGAGGGACCCATCCCAGGGAACATAAGGTAAGTTCAGGTAAGTATTTTTTTTTTTTTTTTGTGGCATAGGGGGGCCTGATTTGTGCCCCCCTACATGACACTATGCCCAATGACCATGCCCAGGGGACAGAAGTCCCCTGGGCATGGCCATTGGGCAAGGGGGCATGACTCCTGTCTTTGCTAAGACAGGAGTCATTTCAATGGGGGTTGGGAGTCGAAAAAAATGGCGCAAATCGGGTTGAGGCGCTAATTTTGCCTCAGCCTGACTTGCCCCATTTTTTGGCACCCAAGCTCCATATTCCCCTACGCCGGCGCTGCCAGATGTATGTCATTTTTTTTGACGCACACCAGGCAGCGCCGCCGGCTAACGCCGGCTAACGTCATTGAATAAATATGGCGCCCGCATGGCGCTTCAGAATGGCGTTAGCCGGCGTTAGATTATTTGACGCACAACTGAGTTGGCGCAGTTGTGCGTCGAAAAGTATAAATATGGCCCTAAGTGCTCACTTTAGAGAAAATAAATACATGTTCCATTTTACTGGTCACATGAATGTGAACAAAGTTTTAATAAAATCAAACATGTAATTGAAACCGCTACTGAAATGGCCTACTTTGATCCAAGGCTACATACAGAGATTGTTGTACAAGCAAGTCTGGTCAGAGTAGGCGCAATCCTTGCCCAAGACAATCGGCGCCTGAATGCTCAAAGGCATATTGTAGCATATGCAAGCAAAAGTTTGTCCCAAACTAAACATGCCTATTCACAACCTGAAAAATAATGTTTAGAACTTGTGTGGACTTGTGAACATTTCCACTTATTCCTATATAGAAAACCTTTCACTCTTGCAATTGATTATCAAGCATTGCTTACTATCTTTGGCAATGAAAAAGCTAAGGTGCCTCCCAGAATTGAACGTTGGTGTTTGTGACTACAGGAGTATGAGTACACGATTGTGTACAGACAAAGGAAAGATCAAAACCCTGCTGACTACTTTTCATGAATGCTAGTACAGTGTCATGTTACCCCTTCCAAAGTGGCTGAAGCCTACATTACCTTCATCATGAAGTCAAACACCCCTGTTGCTATTTCTTTGTTACAAATTATAACTGCAACAAGCAAAGACAGTGAAATGTTGATACTGAAGGACATTATTGCACATCAGTCCTGGAAACAACATACTTGACCTTTCACATGTGACAGCAAATACCAGAAGTTCAGGATGTAAAAGATGAACTGTCCATTACTCAAGAAGGTATTGTCTTACGACGTTCAAGAACTGTAATACCAGAGAGTCTGCAAGAACAAGTAATTAAAGTAGCCAATGAAGTACTTGGTAGAATTCTTGCCAATAAATGGGCATTCTGAGACCAAGTTTGGTTTCCTCATCTTGATGAGAGAGTTGGAAAAGTATTGAAGGGCTGTCCTTTGTGCAATTGCTTATCTCCCAAAGTCACTCAATATTCCCTGAGCTTGTGAGATTTACCAAAACATGTATGGGAGAGTTGCTGTTGATTATTTTGATCTTCTTATCTTCTTGACATTGGACATCTCCTGATGGTAACTAAGGCTGAATATTCCTGTTTTCTTCTAGTAGAATATCTCTGATCTATTTCTTACAAAAAAGTCATTGTGATATTAAATGGTATTTTTTCAATGGGGGTATTCGTTCAATTTTAAAGTCTGACAATGGTCTGCCTTTCAACAGTCGAGAATTACTAGACTTTCTTACTCATCTCAATGTGAAGCATGAGAAAATCATACCTCTTTGGCCACAAGCAAATGGTGTTGTCAAACGCTTTATGAGCACCCTTAAAAAGACTGATCAGCATGCTTAATTGGAGGAACTTAAACCGAAGTCAGAACTCCATGCTACACTTTGAGCAATTGGTCAACTTTTCATTTAATAACAGGTGAACGTCCTGCCACACTGATGTTTGGGAGAGCCATGACGACCAAGTTTCCACAGTGGACCAACAGGAGATTTACAACAGATGGTGAACTTCATCAAAAAGACTTGGGCCCTCATTATGGCGGTCTTTTTTAAAGACCACCAAAGCAGCAGCAGCCAGTGCTGGTGGTATGCTGGCCGCCCAATTAGGAGAAAACAGTGTTTCCTCCCCCTGGCCCAGCAGAAAACTCACCACAACATTGATGCCAGCTCGAAATCGAGCCGGAGGCAATGTTGTGGTTTGTTGGGCAGTGAAATTCGCAACGGGACTGTCCATGGGGCCCCTGCATTGCCCATACTTAGCATGGGCAGTGCAGGGGCCCCTATGCCTCCCGACACCCCTTTCCACCAGCCTTTGCACCATGACTTGTAATCCCCAGGGCAGCGCTGCATGCAGTGCTGCCCTGGTGGATTGCGACCGCTGAGACCGCCATGCTGTCGAAAGGTGCAACCTGGTCTTGAGACCACCACACTCATAATAAGGGCCTTGGTTTGTTACCAAAAGATTAAAGTATATGCTAACAAACGTTGATGTGCCAAGAACATTACTTTCAATAATGGAGAATGCGACAATAGAGAAAATGCAAATCTGGTGCTCCCTTTGATGCTGAACCCAAAGAAGTTGTGTCTAGTATAGGACACATGGTGACTACTCACGGTCCGAGAATTTTCACACTCCAGACATGTCATTCATCTTTTGCCAATTCCTAACATCATAGATGAGACTGGTTCAATTGAGTCAGAAGAGTGCCCTCTGACTGCATCTGTCCTTACCTCACCAGCATCAGTCATGGGCACTTTTCTTTTCTCTTCCCAGACTCAAAGGACATAGGTGGTCATTACAACCTTGGCGGTCTTTTAACAAGAGCGCCGAGGGACCGCCGTGCGGAAGACCGCCAGTAGTGGTGGTTTGCCGCTCGGCGTATTATGACTGTTGGCTGCTCTCTGTCCTTTTTAGGACGGAGAGCCGCCAACAGCCATACTGGCGGGCGGCGGGGAAGTGGAGGTTGCTCCACCTCCACCGCCACGCCAACAGAACACCGCCCAGCGAATCACGTCCTGTGATTCGGCAAGGCGGTGTTCTGTTGGTGGTGTTGTGTCGGCGGAGCAGCCCCCATGGCTCCCGTCCCCTCCCGGAGGATCGACGGAACAGATAAGTCGATCGTCCGTTAGGGGAGGGGGGTCATGGGGGTGTTGTGTGGGTGCATGGGGGTGTGCGTCTGTGTATGTAGAGGGGGTGTGTGAGTGCGTGTATGCTTGCGGGGTGTTGCATGTTGTGGGATTGAGTGCGTGTATGTCTGTATGTATGTCTGTATGGATGTGTGCGTGTATGTTTGTATATGGGTGTGCGTGTCTGACTGAGTGTGTGGATGTAAGCATGTATGTTGGTGTGTGTGTGCGTGTGTGTGTTGGTGGTGCCTGCGTGCGTGTTGTGTGTGTGTGAGTTATGTGATGTTGGGGTTTCGGGGTGGGGAGGGGGGCCCTGCCACCTTTGGAGGGTGGCAGGGGTGGTGGGGGGTGTAGGGGAGGGGGTCGGGTTGGGGGTGGGGGTAGGGGTGGGGGAGACCCCTATCAGTGCCAGGGAAGGAATTCCCTGCCACTGATAGTGCTTACCGCCATGGATTTGATGGCGGTTCCTACCGCAGGAAATCCACGGCGGTAAGCCGGGTCAAAATACCGGCGGCGGTATTGTGACGGCCGCGGGCTGGAGACACAGGTCTCCAGCCAGGCGGTCGTCTCCACCCTGGCAGGCGGAACAGCGAAGCGGTGGATGACCATGACGGTAACCGCCATGGTCATAATACTAAGAAAAGACCGCCAGCCTGTTGGCGGTCTTACCACCGCTTCTCCGCCTTCCGCCAGGGTCATAATGACCCCAATAATCTGGTCATTTAGTCAGAACTACAAAATGACTTATCGAGAAATTATATTTTTATTTAACAAGTGGGGAGATGTAGCGTCTTGTGAGTTAGCTTGAATGACAGGTCCCTTTTGGTTTCTGATGTACTCCGTAGAACTGTGACGTAAGTGGTAAGGTGTGCGAAAAGATTTCATGTTTAGAATGTTGAGTTTTGGCTTGCATGTAGAGGAATTAAGACAAGTAAGACCAAGCCCCGTGTGTGGCATGTTCATTTATGAGTAACCATGCTCAGGAGGATTCTACAACTGCAATATATATGGCTGGTGAAACCCAAATGAGATCAATAAGAGGTTCAGATTTGATTGTTCCAAATTTGAAAATGAAGGACATTCAATCTGTCCTAAATACATTTTTAAGTCTGTGATGCCTTGCTTGCACTGAACAGACATACACTTCAATATGTTATTTTCTGAAGATGCAGCCTATTCCCATTTTCCCATTCCCATAATACTGTTGAACTTTCTGGTTGCAGTAGCTAGTTATATTTTAGAACATCTCTGGCTTTGAAAATAATAGTAACAGTGTCTAATTAGGATGGAGTTGAATAACTGAGATGGAACTTTAAAATCAGGAATGGAACTCTCTAATCGAGGGTAAAACTATACTATCGAATTGGCAATTGAACAGTCATAATTTGAGCCACCAGAACATCTATCATGGAGCAAGGCTCTATTTCAATGATAGCACTCTTTGGTTATCCATGACCAATAAATATATTTTTTAGGAAATTTGCATTTTCGCCGGACCATATAATTTGGAGGCTTTAGATTTCAGTGCATATTACCCCTGTGAACCAGTAGTAATGTGGTTATGCTCCACCTTTTAACATGGCCAATTTGGCATACTCCTAATTTGTATATTTACATGGCATAAAAGTTACTAGTATATGGTAAAAATGTAAACCGGGCCTGGAAGTTAAATTGTAATAGTGGACTGCAGCATCTATTGTGCCATCCACTATAGTGGTAGAAAAATATGGGTTCAAGCCTACCATAGTAGCCTGACTCTATAGCAGTGTAAAAACTGCAATTCACCCTGTCAAAATAAACTATTTTGACAAGTAAAAAAACTCTTTCTAACATCAATATCACTCTTATCTAGTCCTTGAGCTGCCAAGGCAGGGTACATGTTTGTTTTGAAAAATGAGACATGTAGAAATGTATTATTAAACATGTCATTAAAATGAATAGAACTGGGGAAACTATTTTCACTGTAGGGAGGCTGGATGTCCCATAGAGAAAAGTCGGAAAGCAATATTAAATAGTAGTACTGCATCTCAGTAACAAGACCATCTAAAAGAACATATCACACATCTATTTTGAATATTTATTAAAAATTAGGTCTGAGTGTTACTCAGGTAATTTAGTGTAGTGAAATCAAGCACACTTACAGGAACATTATGCAAAATTACATGAAGAGCATGGCCCTGGATTAAGAGCTATTTTCTGGATACAAAATGCTCCCTTCTGTCCATGTGTCCCAGAGAATGCACTTTGAGCTAAGAAAATAGCACCAAATACAACAAAAAAAAGAACAGCAGTAGTCAGTTGCTGCTTAGTCTCCATTCCTGTGCTTTTGCAGTAGGCTTTTTTGACCCAAATTAATCTAAATTACATTGGTGAGAGTAATAACATAATATTGTAGAATTTAAGAGCAAAGTTGAGTTACTAAAATTACTCTGTCTTGATTACAGTTTCTGCCAGGCCTATTGAAAATCCAGTTTAATGGTGAAGTCTGACTTTTTATAAATATTATGGAAAAGTATTTTTTAGAAAATTACCTTTTATCTTAGTGAAGATCCTGGAGGCTAACTTGCATTCGCTCTCTAGCTCCTTTGATTGGCTCTATAGCTCCAAGGCAGTCATTAGTGGTGAATAGTAGTGTGTATGTTTAAAATACCTCCCAGGAGAAAACAATAGGCTGACTTAAATCAGCAGAAATGACTCCTCTAAACCTCAAATAATATGCATGCTGGTGGCTCTTTTCATCCCATCACTACACAGTCAAATTTGGCTGCTTGACAGATCTACATGGGACATAATTAACAAAGGATAGAGAACAAAATGTCAGGACATTTCTTGTGGGTCCATTGCCTGGTTGCTGAAGGACACTGCCTTTGTCTTGTCAGACTTTTGTCTCTGGGTATATTGCGGGTACGGTGGATTCCTCAAACTAGATTTTAGTGTTAGATGTGGAAGGACACCAGGATTACCTCAGTAAAATTCCCACACAGATGTCCGGCCCTCAGAGTGCAAGTGTAGTGTGGCCTAAGACTTTTACACTCTTTAAAATAGCCACATTGGGTAGAGGTGGCCCCAGGAATCATTACCCTATTGTTTATAGCACACCCATGAGTCATTCTCACCCATCAGCGGGTTCCAGGCATTAATGTGGCATCTCAAGTCACTCACTTTAGAACGCTATCTGTACCTGCAGAAGATCAGAAGAAGACTGGACCTGCTGTCTGAAACCTGAAATATTAGACCTGACAGCCTTAAGGCGGTCTTCCCCTAAATCTTTTGCCTGCTTGCCTCACATTTTGGCTGATTTCTTTTTGTTGGCCTTAGGTCTATGAGCACTTCACTACTGCTCTCCAGTGCTAACATTGTTTTATTGGTGTATCCCTAATTGACATATTTAATGTACTTATAAATCCCTATTAGAGTGCACTACAGTTGCCCAGGGCCTGTAAATGAAATGCTACTAGTGGGCCTGCAGCACTGCTTGTGCCACCCACTTAAGTAGCACTGCTAAGTGCATCGTCTCCATTCCCACTGCATCTCAGACTTTGCTCCTCTCATAATGTCCTCAAAGTTGGTGCAACCAAGGTACTTTTTCAGAAGGCCAAGGCTGGTCCCTGTATTGGACCCGTGCTCCATTGTGATTAGCCTGAACATTTGACTTTGTCCTGGTCCAGCGTGAGCAGATATCCCTAATTGGCGCTTTTTGATTCTAAGCACTATTTTTCAGTTTAATCTTAAAAATGTCATTGTTCCAGTTCTACTAATTAGATTGTTTTAATTTTGGTCTTGTTTTGTCATGAAATCAGGCTGTATTCTTCTAACCAGATGTCATATCTTCTTGTGTGGTGTTTTCACTATTTCACTGTTTGAAGTATTGTACAAATACTTAACACATTGGGGGTCATTCCAAGCTTGGCGGGCGGCGGGAGCCGCCCGCCAAGCGGGAACCGCCAGAAGACCGTACCGCGGTCAAAAGACCGCAGCGGTCATTCTGGGTTTCCCACTGGGCTGGCGGGCGACCGCCAAAAGGCCGCCCGCCAGCCCAGCGGGAAACACCCTTCCACGAAGGGGTGCGACGGGTGCAGTAGCACCCGTCGCGAATTTCAGTGTCTGCTAAGCAGACACTGAAATTCTAAGTGGGGCCCTCTTACGGGGGCCCCTGCAGTGCCCATGCCATTGGCATGGGCACTGCAGGGGCCCCTAGGGGCCCCACGACACCCCATACCGCCATCCTGTTCCTGGCGGCCGAAACCACCAGGAACAGGATGGCGGTATGGGGGTCGGAATCCCCATGGCGGCGGATTCCCCTGGGCAGCGGAAAGTCGGCGGTACACCGCCGACTTTCCGTTTCTGCCCGCTGCTGTACCGCCACGGTCAGAATGCCCAAAGGAGCACCGCCAGCCTGTTAGCGGTGCTCCCGCGGACCACGGCCCTGGCGGTATTTACCGCCAGGGTCAGAATCAGTCCCATTGTCTCTTAAGTTAAGCCTGATTGCTCTTTGCCAAGCAATGAGAAGGTGAACACAAGTTGATTTAGGATGCATTTTTGTCTTACCCTGACTAGGAATGTGGTTCCTGCTTGTACAGGATACACATCTCTGCCAACCAGAAATCCAATTTCTAACAAGAGAGGAACCCTAAAGGACAGGACTTGCTCACTTATGCACCCAGGACAAAGCAGGGGACTCCGGGAGTCAGAAGTCTGACCTCCTGATGCAAAAATACAACAAGTTGCAAGAGTCCATTTCTTTGGAAAAACCCAGCTGACCAGTGGCAACTGGACCTGATTTGATCTCTGCCTGGCCACCCATGAGTCTTTAGGTCCATTCCTTGAGGTCCTAGGGGGCTTCAGAAGTGTATCCCTTTGGTGGATTGGTATTTAAAGATAAGGTCAGAAAGTAAAATCTTTGACCATGGTGAACCCGGTTGTTGTGCCCAGCCTGCACTCCATCACAGTCAATCTCCAGTTGTGCCTAGGTGCTAGTCTACTGTGCCCATTTGATTATAATTGGCACTTTCTTCTTTTTGGTGCTATTTCTACTTTAAAAATTCATATATCTGGTTCCTCTTATTGAATTCTCGTCATTTTGGTGTCATTGCATTATTAAATATTGCTCTTTTGTCTGAGTTACAGTATTATTTGTGTTGTGCTGTGTTTTTGACATTTTATCTGTTTAGGTGCTTGTAAATACTTTACAAATGTCCTTAAAGTTAAGCATGTCTGCTCTGTTCCATTGCTATTAGGGGTTTAGATCAGGTTCAAGTTACTGAAAGCTTTTGTTGGTGACTTTATTACTTATGGTGGGCTTCCCTCCACCCCACCCCAAATAATAATTCACTTTCTTACAATGTATCATAATGATGCTCTTCACAAATTTCTCTTTTCAAAAACACTAAACACTAAAAGAGACTGCAAAATTGTATATTCAAAAAAACAAAAAAATTCTATATTCAATAAGAATCAAGTCAACCATAACTCCACTCTTTGAAGTAAACATACCACATATTATCATGACACTTGTATTTCTGTGCAACGAGACAGTACCACAGGGTCATTTGAAGGAATCACTCTTGTTGAACTTGGTAAAATTGGCTTAAACCTCATTGGTACAATTATTTACTTATATGTCCCTAGTAAAATGGTATACCATATCCTTAGGGCCTGCTAACTAAATGCTTTTAGTGGGCTTTCAGCATTTACTGTGCCACTGACTTAAGTAGCTCCTTAAACATGCTTCCTGTCAACCATTGCAACCTAAATGCAGTGTTAAAGTACCAGTTTGACTCAGCAAAATAATCTGCTTGCCAAGCCTTAGATTCCCCTTCTGTTGCATATATGTCACCCCAAAGGTGGGCCTTACAGAGCCCATAGGGCAGGGTGCATTGTTATTAAAGGTTTGCCCATGTACGTTCAGGTTTTACATATCCTGGTAGTGAAATGACCCTATATTTTTCACTACTGTGAGATCTGCCACTCCTACAGGATAACATTTGGTTGCCTTGCTAAAGTTACTATGTGTTAACATTTGATTGGGAACACGTAGAGATGTCATGTTTGGTGTCTGAGAAATTGGAGTTAAAAATCCTCTTTAATGGCAAAGTCAGATTTTAAGTTACGATTTTGAAAATGTCACAGTTAGAAAGTTTGCATCTTCCTGTCCTAATTATTTGGTGCCTGTTCTTGTGACACGACTTGTTGTACTTGCCAGTTGAATTTTGTTTAGTCCTCCAAAACAGCCAAACATTAGAAGGATTAGGTGTGCCTAGATGGGTCATTAACTAGCAGGATGTGTGGGGGCAGAGCTGGGCACAGCCCCACTTGCAGCTGACTAGGCTCTGACCTGCTTTCACATAAAGGACTTGTTACCACTGCATTGGTCACGTAACCAGCTCAGCACCAGGGCAGGGGAGAAAGGAAACTTCAAGCACTTCAGAGAGAATCCTCTAGAAAAGAAACCTCCCACTTCAAAGAAGGCACCATGCATAAAAGTAGGGTGCTTAGGCCCACTCTTTATTTTACGTTCTGGACCTGTGGAAAGACTCTCAGAGGACTGCATGTTGCTGCAGCCTGCTGTTGACTTTGGATTCATGCTTTGCAACACCTGGGAGGGCTGTTAGGCTGCCTGAAGCCTGCCTTGAATCATCAGAGGCCGGCCCTGCTGTTTGAGACCTTAACCCAGGACTACCAGAGTGACTCCAAGGGAAGGTTGGATGGCCTCCTCATCAGAACCTCAGTGACAGAAAAGGCTCCAATCATCTTGAATCTGCACCTGGACCCAGCCTGCAAGAGTCTGAAGCCCCCAGGTGAAGCCCCTCTAGCCCTGGGCCCCAGCAGTCCTTTGCCAAAGGGAGATCCGGCCTAATAGAACTCTCATCAACTGCAAGCCTCCAGCCTTGTCCCACTGGACATTTTTGACTTTCAAAAAGGAGACTAGAGGCCTGATTTAGATCTTGCCGGATGGGGTAACTCTGTCAAAAATGTGACGGATTTCCCCCTGCCGTATTATGATTCCATTATATCCTAAGGAAATTGTAATACAGAAGCTGGCATTAACTAAAGTTGCTTGCCAAATGTGAAAAGGATTTTTGTGTTCTCAAACTCTTTAATTCGAAGTTTGTGACCACAAACATGCTTTCTGTCATGTATTAAACCCATTTTAGAAACCAGTAACATTCTTCCGACTCCTCAAATTAAGCTAGAAATGGATAAGGAATCAACATTTGGAAGGGGCATTTTGTCACCCCTTCCAAATAGAGATTCCTATTCAACTGTATCAATGATTTGTGAATGAAATACGAGTTCCAAATAATTGATAAATTAGTGACACCACAAAATGAAGTGGTAACCCATTCACAAAAAGGAAGGGGAGGTCTTAGGACCCGTTCCACTTTCATAGTGTTAGAAAAAAGGTTGTTGGAGAATAGGCAGTGGTGGACGGAACCACCTCTCAAACAAACTTTTTTTTAAATAAACTTTTTTTTTTAAATGCAGTTATGTTTCCTTTCAGGAAAAGGGACTACATTTTTTAAAAAAGGTGAATTGAAAGGCAATCAGGGGCATGATGTTTTTGATTTACGAAGAATCGCTAATGATTCTTTTAGCAAAATAGCACACTGAAGAAAATATTTTAGGGACTCCTTATTTTAGCAATAGAAAATAAAGACTCTCTGTTAGATCTGACCGCCTTAGGGTGGTCATGCCCCAACTTTTTGCCTGCTTTCCTCCATTTTTCTGACACTGTTTTGCTGATTTTAGGACTGCTAACCAGTGCTAAAATGCATATACTCTCTCCCTTAGACATGGTAACATTAGTTCATAGCTAATTGGTATATATGATCTACTTGTAAGTCCCTAGTAAAGTGCACTACAAGTGCCCAGAGCCTGTAAATTAAATGCTACTAGTGGACCTGCAGCACTGATTGTGCCACCCACATAAGTAGCCCCGTAACCATGTCTCAGGTCTGCCATTGCAAGGCCTCTGTGTGCAGTTTCGCTGCCACTTCCGCTTGCCATATCAATTGCTTGTCAAACTTTAAACTCTCCTTTTGCTACTTTTACGTTACCCCTAAGGTAGGTCCTAGGGAGCCCATAGGGCAGAGTGCTATGTAGGTAAGAGGCAGGACATGTACTTATCTATTCTATATGTCCTGGTAGTGAAAAACTCCTAAATTAGTTTTCCTCTACTGTGAGGCCTGCTCCCCTCAGAGACTAGCATTGGGACAGCCCTCATATACCTTTGAGTGGTAGATTCTGATCTGGAAGGAGTAACCAGGTTAAATTTAGTACAGCCAAAATGGTAATAGAAAATCATGCTTATTGGTGAGGTTGAATATAATATTACTATTTTAGAAATGCCACTTTTAGAAACGGGGCATTTCTCTACACTTAATACCGTCTGTGCCTTACAGCCTGCCTCCAAACCATGTCTGGTCTGTGCTGGTTGACAGATCCCTTGTGCATTTCACCCAGACAACCACAAACACAGTGCACTCAGTCATATCTGCATTCATGGGCACACTGATTGGGTCTTCCTGGGATGGAAAGGCAGAGGGCCTCCCACTTGCATTTCAAAGGCCAGTGGCCCACCCTCACACAAAGGACTGATACCCCCCCACAGTGATTCTGGCAGACATGACTGGGCTGAAAGGGGAATTTGTGCACTTCAAAACCACTCTTTGAAGTCTCATCCACTTCAAAGTCATTTTTGGGTATAAACTGTTTCTCTGACTCCACCAACTCAGACACTTCCAGATCACCACCTGAACTCTGCCAGAGGAGCTGCCTGGCTGCCCAAAGGACTCATCCTGACTGCCTTTCTGAGAAGGACTGCTACCCTGCTGTTGACCTGCTGCCCTGCTGGCCTCTGACTTTGCTGGAAACACTCTGCCTTACCCAAAGGAGCTCTCCAGGGGGTTGGATTGAGTTTGCCTCCTGTTTCTGAAGTCTCAGGGCCAACAAAGACTTCACCTCTCCAAGAAACCTCTTGTGCATAGAAAATTGACGCAACGCCTGCAGAAATCGATGCAAAACCTGAATCATGGCTGAGAAATTCGACACAAACCTTATTTTCTCGACGCATCTCCTCATCTGCGGTCTCTGTGCATCTTAACGCATCCCAGGTAATGTGTGTAACAAAAAAACAACTTAACTTGTAAAGATTGAGATGCTTTTAATCCTTTTAAAAGTGATATTTCAACTTGTGGTTATTGGATCTTTGTTGTTTTGATCTTATTTCATCCAGATAAATATCATCTACTTTTCTAAGCCTGTGTGGTGTATTTTTGTGGTGTCTTCACTGTGTTACTGTATGATTTATTGCACAAATACTTTACACATTGTCTTCTAAGTTAAGCCGGACTGCTCAGTGCCAAGCTACCAGAGGTTGGGCACAGAATCATTTGGATTGTGTTTTGACTTATCCTGAATAGGATTGTGGTCCCTACTTGGACAAGGGTGTATACTTCTTCCAACTACAGACCCCATTTCTAACAATCTCTAAATGTGATTACCAAGTAGTGAACCACTCTTTTAATGTACAAAACATTCACAAAGAGGAAATGTGTTAACATTGCATTTGCATGGCCAAAAAAACATCAGTTGGAAATCAGGTAGTAATCAGGTGCAACTTATAAAAGGGAGCTCAAAATACATTGCACTTTTTCACAATGACTGTACCCTCAGTTGTGATGAGGAGGATGTGGATTCCTGGAGTTCAATAGAGTAGGAAGAGAGGAAGGAATCTCAGACAGAGGGTTAAACTAATTGACCAGACTGATGAGGAGGTTCATGATAAGTTCAGGACTACCAAAGAGGCAATTCTTATTTTAATTCATGAGTTGGACCTTGTACTATTCGGGCCTATGCAATGCAGTGGTGTTATTCCTACACACATTCTGGTTTTGTTTAGATCACGTTGTTTCCCTTCTTTTGGTTACAGGTGCAGGAGGAATATCCCAACGTGCCTTATGAAGGAGATTTAGGAATTTTTATGTTGCAGTGTTAGCTAGAAATAATTCACACATTGAGTTTCCAAGTATTCCTGCTAAGTTGTAAGGTACAGAAACCCAATTATGTGCACTAGCACATTTCCACCAAGTGACTAGATGTGTAGATGGTTCACATGTTCTATTTTGTTCACCCTCTGAAATACAAAATGTGCAATGCAATAGCCAAGTAGTACGTACTGCACATGTCTGACCATAGACCTATTTGATTAATACCCTTGGGACACTCATTAATCCTACAGCTATAGACAATGGGGACATTACGACCTTGGCGGGCGGCTGAAGGTCGCGCCACGGCCATTATGAGATCCCCGCTGGGCCGCAACACAGGAGCCGGCTCTAAATGGAGCCGGCGGTGTTGCGGCCGTGTGACGGGTGCAGTTGCACCCATCGCGCTTTTCACTGTCTGCAGAGCAGACAGTGAAAAGTTGCACAGGGCCACTGGCAGGGGGCCCCTTCACTGCCCATGGCAGGGGCCCCCTGCACTGCCCATGCCAGTGGTCCAGTGACTCCCCTTTCTGCCAGCCTTTTCATGGCGGTGCAAAAACCGGGACTAACGTGGCGGGAAACCGCTGGTCCAGGCGGTGCGACCGCGGCGCTTCCGCTGCGGTTGTAATACCAAGGATTTCACCGCCAGCCTGCTGGTGGTGAAATCCACCAAAACAACCCTGGCGGTCAAAGACTGCCAGGGTTGTAATGAGCCCCACAGTGTGCTATATGAGCAGATAGAAAGAGGAGAGCTTGGAGACAAATTGTTGTTAACTAATTCTTATTTCAATCGAACCTTAATGACAACCTTTGAGTTCTTAAACAACTTTGTTAAGTTTTGGCTGACAGTGCATATGCATTAAGACCATGGGTCATGGATCATGACTCCATACTTTCATCTGAACCCTTTGGGCAAACAAAGTACAATGCTGCTCACAGGCAAACAAGGAGCATTTTTCATTGGACATTTGGCTTGCCTAATGGCAGAATATGAGATCTGCACAAAAGTGGGGGTGTCCTAGAGTATAAAAACTATTTGTTGCTAAATCACCTGTGTTGTGCTGCATATGTAAAATATTCCCATATTGAAGGCAAAGTAGAAAATCCCCCTAGCTTGCCACCTCAAGGACCTGATGCTGCATTAGCTGCAGATATAGGCCCTCATTATGACTTTCTCAGTCTTTTCAGAAGACCGCCGAATCCACGGGTGCCAAAAGACCACCAGTGCTGGTGGTCTTCCTCTCACCATATTATGAGTACTGCTGGATTTCCGCCACATTTTGGGTGGAAATGCAGCAGTAGTCATGCTGGTGGTCGGAGGTGCAGGGGCATTTCCACCACGTGCCCCATCCTACCAGTAGGACACCGCCCGATGTATTATGTGCAGTAATATGGCCAGGTGGGGTCCTCATGGCAGGGCGCTTGCCGGTGGTGGAAATGCCCCTTCCTGTTCCCGGCCGGATTACCTCCTCCCCAGACCAAATAAGTTGATTGTCCGATACTGGAGGGGGTGGGAGGGTGGAGGGTGTTCATGTGCATGTGTGAGTGGGTGTTGTCTGCGTGTGAGAATGTAAGTGTGTATGCATGTGTGTATGGGTGTTCGAATGCATATTTGAATGTGTGTGTGTATGCGAGTATGAGTGTTGTGGTGTATGCATCTGTGTATGTTGAGGTGAATGCGAGAATGAGTGCTGAAGTGAATGCATGTATGGATGCAAGTGTGTGTCAATGCATGTATGTCAGTGTTGGTGAATGAGTGTATGAGCGGTGTGTGTGGGTGTCTGTGTGCATGTGCATTTATGCGGGAAAGGGCTGGGGTGCTGACTTGGTGGGGGGAGGGGGAACTGTACTTGGTGGGAGTGGGTGGGAGTAGGGGAGACGACTACTGGTGACAGGGAAGGAATTCCCTGTCACCGGTAGTCTTTCCACCAGGGTTTTTTTGGCGGTTCTACTGCCGCGGAAAGCCTGGTGGAAAGGAGGCTCCAAATACCATTGTCGGTCTTCTGTGGACCGCTGGGTTGGAGGTGCTAATATCCGACCCTGGCGGTACAAGTGGGGATGTGGCGGGTTGATAGAGGCCAACCCACCACACTCATAATGTGGCAGTCTTCACTACCAGCCCGTCGATGGTGAAACCGCAACCTTTGCCCTAGAGATCAGGAGACCGCTAAGGTCATAATAACCCCCATAATATCAAAGACAACTAGGTTTCATGTAAATGCCGCATAGACATTCTAAATAAATATTAAAACTAATTGTATTGAATGGTAAACATTTTTTCATGCTTATTCCCAGATTTATTTGAAGAAGAACATTTACATTTTGAACATATTACTCCAGAATAGAGGTCATATTTAAGTTTAAAAAATAGACAATGCTTTGCTTCATTTCTTAAAAACTGTGTCTTTGTATGTTTGACTATTTACACCTTTAAAGTCCAGTAGCTGGTATTTCTGTGCAGCCCTTCTCAACTCTGGCTTCTAGCAATCCTTGGTGTAGCTGACTCACCAAAGGAAATACGTCTCACACTTGAACCTTATGCAGTTCCCACTGCCAATCTTGCTGCTCTAAATTCTACACTGGCAGTTTGCATTTCCTCTAAGGTGCTTGATATTTGGGCAATGCTCCCTACTTTATCATCATTGTCATGTGCTAACTCCACCTGCATGTTAGCAGTTCTCCAATGCATAGCTGAGTTGACAGTAGCCAACCTTTCAACATAGCGACCAAAGGTTTGTAAGCAATTGTTCAAGTGTTTCTGTGTGATTCTGGGTCTTTACTTATTTTGTGGCTATATCCTTAATAGCAGTGGTTCCTAAACCTTTTAGAACCATGCCCCATTTTTTAGAATGACAAACTTTTATGACCCACTTAACTTTAATGGACATTAGGGCGGGTGATTTTTTGATGTAACTAAAGCATCATGCGTAGCTCATTGTCATTTACAGACAGCACATTTTTCATTGAAAAGATCATTAACTTAGCACAGGCATACATACAATTTTAATGATAAAATAATATAGCACGCAGTTATCCTTTGTGCAGCACCAAAAATCCACTTGCACCCCACCAGTGAGTCATGGCCCACAGTTTAGGAAACACTGCTTTGTAGCCATAACTAACTATTCAAAGCCTGGTCCAATGACTGTTTTATCTTGGGAAATGGTCTTAACTAATTTTACTTCCCACCTACTCAATTCAGAGGAAGTCCTGAGCTGCTTTCTTTGAATTTTAAACATTGGATGGTTCCCTGCATTGACCTATGCTGGGGCAAGTGGGCTTTCCCAAACATCTCTTATTTTGGACTTTAGACTATGCCTCAGAGCACTTCTTTCTCTTTCAAATTAGGAAGGGATAGTTTTTATGGTTGTTGAGTTACTGTACAGGAAGCATTTTTGTAGCTTTGTCTCCTAATGTGGGGGTGGTGTTTAGGCTAATTGGTGCACTTTAATAATCATAATAATAACACAAGCTTTATTCTGTCATAAACCATCAAAGCGGAAAAAACATTATTAATATAATTACATATACAAGTAAAGTTCTGTAAAAAAATAAAAAATAAAATAACAAACAATAAAAACATAATTCATTATTAGCAATAAGACCAATAAAATCTCTCAATACATATCCCAGAACATACCTAATTATAAACTACAATCATTTTAAGCCTTCACTTCTATTAAAATATCTATGTCTTCCAAGGAGTGGCTTCCTTGGTTAGGTATAAGACTCATTTTATTTTTGAGCCATTTCCTAGAATTTTTGAGCCACTGGCATGAGTGAGAGTATCCACAGCCTTTCGTTTCCCCATCTCAGGGTGGCAAGATAGTAAGCAACAAGAATGTATAACCAATTGAAGTCAGACCTAAAAGTTTAAAACTTACTTCTTTGGATGGTAATAACGCCCAGCCCAGCCTCTGTTAGGCGATGACAGGCCTGTCTTGGCACGGTCTTGGGCCCATGTGCAAGCCTGGGCACGTCCCCCACTGCAGGAGTCAGAGGGCGCTTATGAGTGCAGATTTGGTCACAAGGGTGCCTGGGGGACGTAGTCCCACCCCATGTCCGAGTTCAGTGCCCCCAGTGGATGTGTTCACAAGTGCGTCCTGCGCTGCGGGAGTCAGAGGGTGCTTATGGGCGCAGCTTTGGTCGCAAGGGGTCTGGGGGATGTAGTCCCACCCCAGGTCCGAGTTGAGGGCCCCCAGTAGATGTCTTCACGAGCACCTCCCGCGCTATGGGAGTCAGAGGGCGCTTATGAGCGCAGGTTTGGTCGCAAGGGTGCCTGTGGGACGTAATCCCACCCAGGTCCAAGTTCAGGGCCCCCAGTGGATGTCTTCACAAGTGCACTTTAAATCTCTGTAGGAATAGTAGTTATAATTTTAGGAGTTTCAGATTCGGTGTGACAGAATTCAAGTCTAAGGTTAATTCAAACACATATTTTTTCATTTTTAAGATATTTTACATAGGCTATGAATGTGGAAATATAAAGATATTAAGTGTTGGTTTTCCACCTATGTCTTACATCAACTACCATGTATTGTTTTGAACATTATGAAAACCTGAAATCAAATAGTTTCTACATTTTATTGATTTTTAAGAACTAATGTTTTGTGAATTTAAAAAGAAATGTATAAAAACCTTTGCTCTTACTTTTATTCACAGATTTGAAAACCATGTTTAAATTAGATATATTTATGTAAGCACATTTTAAATAAGTCACCTGGAGTATCAGATAGAGGGGCTGAAGTTTCTATAGTTGATGCTCAAGAGATGATTTCAGGCTGGAATGTCGTGCCTATAAATACTTCCTTAAGGGTGGTCTCTGCGCGTGGTCCTCCACCTGTAGCTGCAGCCTTCTTTCTTCAAGTTACTACCTTCTCCTTGGTGTGGGAATAGAGGTTGTACCTGTGCTTCCTGATCTCTACCTCAGACGTCTTTGTGACATCACAGCATTAATGCATGGCTGAATCCTTGTCCAAATGTGTTATCTCTGGAACTGACATGGTCACTTTTTTCAAATAACTTGTAAGGCTCAGAGACACACTCCTTCACTACCGTTTCCAGCTCTGTGCCACTGAGACATTCCTCTGTAGGGAGAACATTTTTATTCTTTCATGCAACCAAGTGCAGCAACCAAAGTCGCTTTGCTGTATTGCATGAAGCGGAAAGAACAGGACAGCATTGCATCTACTAAGATATGTCAATGTTGATCCCTCTTGCAGTGCTAGTGCACTGTAGGCTTTATTTCCTCATGGACGCATCAACACCTATGGGTAGTTGCATAGGAATCTATATGACCCACCCATGGGATACCTTCTTGATGTAAAGTTGTGGTATGTAGTGCAAAGCTCTAATTTGCAGTACTTTAGGGCTTTTCCTTTTAAGGTTACTTTGGGGCTACTTTTCAGTGAAAAGCAAGTTTTGCATTGGAAAGTAAATCCCAAAAAAGCAGTTGTACTGTTTGGTGCAGTGTAAGTAAATTTGGTCCATAATAATAACTGGAAAAGTCCAGCTACAGGCCCTAAATATACAAAGCTATAGGCTAAAAATCCTGTACATGCTTAAGGATTCAAATATGATGTGCTCAATTGGCAGCTATATTCTTTGTCTGTGATCACCTATAATTCAGTTTTTCATGTAAAACGCAACTAAATCTGTAACTTAGACTGCAAATTTGGCCCACATTCTACATGTGGCAAGAAATCATATTGTCAGAGAGTAGAATAACATATAGTTTTGTTTTTCTTTAATGCAAATCAGCATATTTACCCCCTAATAACTCTTTTTTCCCAAGCAATTTCATCCAGGTGATAATTAGTCACGGCTAAAAACAGTGAGAAATGTTTGCCTCCGTCTGATACTGAGCTGTGCTGCCTGCAGCTCATGCACTCATTCAGAAATCGAGGGGCTTGTTCACAAAGGTAAACCTACACTTTTGTGTAAGTTTACAATTTTTTTGCTATTCACAAACTATCATTTTAATTTTACCAATAGTAATTTTAGTTGTGTCCTGGGCGAACAACACACATATAAAGATAGGTCAGGCAGCCGTAAAATTACTATTAGTAAAATTAAACTCATAGGGCCTGATTCACGAACTTAATTTTACACTTATGTCTAAGGTTACACTTTCTGTAGTAACCTTACTATTTTTGTTATTCACAAACTAAAAGTAAAATTACACTCATAGGGCCTGATTCATATATTGAGGGAGAGGGTAGCCCCTCAAAGAGTGACAGAGTTCCCTCTTCACCAATATAGTGGTCTGTCAACCATATTTAATTGTGGGTGGACCTTAACTTTGGCCATGGTGGAGACTACTTTGTCTTTGCCGTAGTCAAACTTTTACGACAGCCCTGGGAGTAATGGCTGGTGGAAAATTGGCAACATATCCGCCCATCCAATTTAGATGCTCAGATATGTAGTCATTATATATTGTTTGCTACCACCAGGTAAAACCTGGTAGTAAGAAACAGTATAGCCATTATAATGTTCCTTCTTCCATGGGAGAGGGGCGCATTACTTTTCTTCTTTTCTAAAAGAAAATCCCATTTCAGGATTATCTTTTTCAAAAACAAAAAAAGAATACTGTTTGCTACAGGTCTGCGATCTTCCGACGCAGCCCTGTAGCAAACAGTAAAATTGATTCACAGGAACCGCTGTGATGGCGGTTCCTGCCAATGCCTTTATAAATGACCACCTGTTTGGTGGTTAATTGCAAATTAGGCAACCTCTGTCCTCTGTCCCCATGGTGTACCCCCACGGGCCGTCTGTCTAAATGTAAATCAGCTTCATAGTTTGTGAATACCAGAAAGTAGTAAAGTTACTACCGCAAGTATAAACTTATATAAAAGTATAAGTTTACATTTGTTATTTAGGGCCTACAAGTTTGTAATTACCAAAAAAATGTAAACTTACGCAAACCTTTGTAAATCAGACCCCTAGAGTTTAGTTTATACACATTAGACAGTGCAATTGCATAAAAACGGATGCATAGGTGTGTCTTTTACAAGCACATGGCCATAGAGGAATTAACAACGGGGAAAATTACAGTTGTGCATATAATTACCCCCAGGATTCGGGATATAACGTGAGAAGGCACAAAATATGCTGTTCCCACAGCACTCACAAAGACACCGTAGTGGAAGCCAATCCTATCACAGATGTAATATGCTTCACTGGTAGTCATCTTTTCGGTCCAAGATTTATGTATGAAATTTAGATGAATCCATTCGATATAAACTGCAGCCGCCGAAACAAGAGCTCATGCATAGTGTTAGCATTTGTGTGAATGAGCATTATACATGAGGCCTTCATCTGCTCTCTCGATCTGCGCGAAAGATATTTACAGTTTAGAAAGTAAACAGTGCTACATCTGTGAAAGTCCCCTTTCTAATAAAGAGAGCTGGCTTTCCTTTTAAATACCAGAGCTGATAATAAACTCTAATATCCGGGATGTCTTATACGTGACATTTGCTTTCATAAGCCGTGCACCCACCGGAAGCTAATCCAGGGTAGAAACTAATCAAGAAAGGAGTTACACAAATGCAAAACATATGATTAAAGAGCAGGAAGGCAAAGCTCATGCAAATAATGAAATATTATAATGAAACTGCCACTGAATGGAGATGTGAGGACTTCGAGCTTACTTTAATTAGGCCACTGTGTGGATTCCCCCAAGACCAGCAAGAACTCAACCGCTAATAATCAGTTTGTTCTTTACTGATTACTCGCTAATCACGTCCCAAACACAACCCTTTCCCCCTCTCTAATTATGAACACATTTGCAAGTCGCTCTTTAATCTTTGCGCTGTATAGGCCCACTTTTCATAATCAACTGGTTTCAAGACATTCAACAGTCGGTACTTTTCAATGGTCCTACTTTTCAAAAGAGAAAATATTTAATTCTTCAGGGCCATTCTTGTAATGAGTACGTACGGTGGCTTTGAGAGGTAAAAATATGCAAGTGGAGTCACAGCTGTTAGCTGGTTTTGAAAAGTTAATTTACAAATTCAAATATTTGATTTTACTTCTTCTAAAATGTTTACACTAAGTCCAATATAGTGTGCAACTTTTTAGTACATATTCAATATACTTCCTATGTGTCTCATTGCAGGATTTTAACTGTGGTTACTACGAAGAAAAGACGGTCTTCAAAGCATTTCTGAAAATTAAAGAATTTTCTTGGATGCAGAAGTGCAACCAAATTATGAGGGAAAGCAGGATACTCCAGAATCATACTTCCTTGTTTAGGAACAAAGCATATAAACAGTGAAGTAATTGTGTCAGCCTTATCAATTATTTGGAGCGTTGGTTAAAGTTGCAATCCTGTCAACAAATCAGAGAACTTGGCGTGATTCACAAATGTAAACTTTCCCTTCTGTGTAAGTTTATCATTGTTTACTATTCACAAAATTATTTTACGAGTAGTATATTTACACCTGCGTAGTATCCCCATAAAAATGATAGGGCACTCCTGTCATTTTATGTGCTGGGACTCGACAGTCACAAAGATAATAATCATGAAATGTATTTATGAGTATCAAACAATAGTAAACTTACACAAAAGTGTAAATTTACCTTTGTAAATCAGATCTCTTGTCACCAGGTTGATTCAGTGTGCCGCCCCTCCCATGCCTATCAGTCACCTTCTGGTAAGATCTTGTGGCCTTTGATAGGTGTTAGCAAGCTAATGTAATTAGATCATGAATATGCTCTGTTCTTAGTTGAACCTTCAGAGTCCTATACTTTCCATTAGGTGAGAAATCAGCAAAAAACACAGATAAAAATCATAAGTACAGAAAATTGTGCTCTTACACTGCACTTGCGACATGCTTTATTATGAGATAACTGTGTGACCTCAAACATTTGGAGGTCCTGTAATAAAATCTAATCAGATATGTTCCCAAGGAGTTAACGGAATGGGAAGGGGATGCTGAAGCCCTCTGGTTTATTATGATCTGCCATGGCTCAAGTGTCACGCTGTTGCACTATGAAGTTAATATGAACTTAATATCCTGCTTGAAATTAGTCCACCAAAACCTCCTTTGAATAAATTACACTGTCTTTTCAAAACTGAATGGCATGCACTCCATCATTGAGAAATTTTAAAGCTCTTTGAGATAGGATTGTACAACAGTGTTCCTTGTACTGGAAGACCTTGTGTGATCTGACCTTGTGTGGTCCTCTCAATAACCAATTGTGACATTTTGTCATTTTGAGTATCTCCCTGATGGTATCTAAAACGTCATCTGCTTTAATGGCACTAATACTTTGCTAAGGCCAGTGAAAGAATAAGGATTGGCGAGCTGTGGTGTCATAGAAGAATCAAGACTAGTCAAGGCATCAGCGTTCAGATTTTTCAGTCCAGTTTGAGAGGTCAACATGAAATTAAATTCAGCAAATCACCTAATCCAGCCTAACTGACAATGCAAAAGAAGGTGAACTGAATTCCTAAGTTGCAAGTTTCTACGGATGGCATACATAGTCACTCTTTGCCTAGTCTCGAAAAGTAGTGCCTCTGTTCTTTCAATGTGTCCCAACATGCAAAAAGATGTTTCACAGCATTGGTACAATTATGTTTGACCTCATTCAGTTTTTTGGACATATAGATAACTGGGTGAACCATTGACCAATTCTTTCATGTCTTTATGACATTATGGCTCTGATTGCTACTTCTGAGGCATCTGTTCCCACAACAAATGGATTCTCTGGATTGGGATCAAGGAAGCCCAAAAACGTTAGTAAATGCTTTTGTCAGGTGAACAAAGTCCCTAATTGCTTGAGAGGCCCAAACAAAAGAGTATTCTATCTTAAAGGTTGAGGAATGGGAGTCACTGCATGAAATACATTTTTATTGAAGCATCAACAGAAAATTGCAAAGCCCAGTAAACATTACAAACATGTTTTTGAGAACTGAACATTTTTCTCATGTTTGGACCTTTCTTTCAGTCTTTTGTAACCCAAAAGGAGATAAAGTGACTCTGAAAAATAAACCACTATACCCTGCAAAATACATGATTTCTATGTATAAGCAATAAGCTGGCAAGCATTTGTTTATTGTGAAAGGCATCATTGTTTAAATAAAATGAAATATCATCAATGTTTATGGTTATGAAGTGATCTAAGTGTTCATTTACCTCTTTATTGTGGTGGGCGACATGCTGATATCTACTGGATTACCTCCATAGTGCTGAGGGCGTCAAATGGTCTCCCACCACATTGAAGAAAAAAATGCTTCTAGTGCAAGAACCAGAATAATGTTCTTTTTAAAAAAAGAATAAGTGTTTTTTGTTTGTTTTGACACACAAAGTGAAAGCAGGCCAGGCATTAGGAGTGGTCTACGTTCACTTAATTAGGTTGTCAGGGGGCATAACTCTGCCACTTGGGCATGACAAGTACCACTGACAAGGGGACAGTTTCTGTTGGTACCTCTCCCAAGTGGATTCCTGCTTGGGATCACTTGGGGACAAGGATCCCTAAGCACAGGACCAACCACTAAACACCAGAGAAATTACTTTGGGGTAGCAGCAGTCCCCCCAGGCATGGGTACAACCATTGTTTGGCCCCTGTGAGGAACATAAAGCACACTAACTATCATGGAACATAGCCAAAAAATGAAGGGGTGCTTAGCCTGTCCAGGATTGGGCCATGCCTCCATTCCAGACTGGGCCCAATGGTCTTACTCACCCCTTCCCAGGCAGAAGACTTTTTGAGTTTACCCCAATGTGGCCACAGGGGGCCAAAAGCACACAAGACAGGGAGTGGCATATACATGCACTGAACTCTACATCATCCAGTAGTCTTTCTGGCTGTGGGGGAGCAGACCACAGAGAACCAGAAAACTCACTAAACATCAGGGATTACTTTTTTAGTCTGCCCATCCCAGCATCAGTCCCTTCACACCCATAAAGGTCCTACAGCGCTTCTTCTGCTCCTTGCTAGGTACGATTGAGGATCTGCAACCAATCTGTTCTGGAGAGGGCAGTAAGCCCAGTGGATGCCAGGAATATCTAAAACAATAGGAGTGGTACAGGCCCATCCTTACTCATTTCATAAAGCACCAACAATCTTTCTGCATGACTGGGGCCTGCAGACTTCCTGTACCCATGCAAGCAAGAGGACATTTGAATTCATTTTTGGACACAGGGGTAAATCCCAACTTCCTCTCATTCACCATGGTATGTAGCCACAGTATTCAATTTCATGGTGAGCCGGAAATCAGAAAATCTCCTACACCCTAAACATTTTCTAAAATCTAGGAACCCATATGGCATGATTTGAGATGTAGGGGCCCCAAAATATATTTTTTTTATCTAGAATGCCCTGAAAACCTTAATGTTGGACTTAAGTTGCACATTTTCTTCATACCTTTGGGAGGAAAAGTTCTGCCATTTACAGTGATCCACAAAACATCTTCCACTCTATGTTCCAACACTTCTCCCTATAAAAAGGGCACTATACTTGTGTAGGTGGGTCTATTGCCCGTTGAAAGGCCTCAAAAGACAATATGGAAACGTTGATTTTTTTAATTAAAAATGCCCCATTTGCTGTAGAATTTAGCTCCACGCTCTATTGCATCCAGGGGAAATTTACTAAACTCAGATATTTCTGAAAATTAGACACTACAGGACAACCCATGTGGTGAGAATTGCATGGATCCCTCTAAGTTTTCTTACCTAGACTGCTTTGGAAACCACAAATATCGGCTAAAATTAAACATTTTTCACAATTCTGTGTGGGATCCACATAATTACCACTACAAACCATTTACACACTTCTCCTGATAACAATTATACACCATTTGTATAATCAGCAAATGAAAGGGTCAAAACAGAGATTATGTAAAAATCACATTAATGTCATATGATCAAAGTGTTCGTCTGCTACTGTTTAAAAATGTTTAAACTTTCTCGGTTCACCAATGGGTTTAACACCTGTACCCATTACAAACTGCAAGTAGGTTGAAACCACATACTACACAAGAAAGGAACAATGGACTAGCATTTAGAAAAATGTAAAAACTGTTGCAGAAAAGGTTTTTTTTTAACAACTCTGTCATGCATCTAGGGAAGATGGTAACAACTTTTTTTGCATAGCTCTCTCTTACCATTTTTGGAACAAAAAGAAAATAGCTATATTTTATTAGGCTATTTTCTCAGTGCCATCCAGGGAAATAACCAAACCTAAGAACCTAAAGTACTTTACAAGCCCCACAATGTTTAAGAAAAAAGATGGCTGGGTGGCATGGATATATTTTTTGAGTGTTGGCTCAACTCCTGCATAGTACATAGGTGCCCATTATAAATAATGGAAGCCCCCTTCCAAAGCCTGCTATGATCAGGCGTTAAAAGTGTTGAAAAAAATGGGGTGGGGAAATCTCATGCATTTCCTTGCGCCAATTTTTATGCCCACTAACAGGGGAATGCCCGCCTTACATACATTATGCTTGGCGAAGGCATTATGTGGCACAAGGGTTTAGAAAGTGGCACAATCAAAGCATTGCACCACTTTGTAAATATGGCACGTGGGAAATGACACATTAACGCCACATTTGCGTTGAAATAAATTACGCTAATGTGGCGCAAGGTAGCGCTAGGGGGGCTCATAAATATACCCCTTGTGTTCCAGGAGGGTGGGTTGCACAAGAACACTGCTATTTGGCATCAGGGCCAGGTGGATGGAGTCCCTGAGACCAATATTCTTCTCTGAGAGTGGGCGCAACTCATGCCCTCCCCTCATTGGATTATTAATGTTTTAAAATGTGCCTACCCCAGGAAGCTTTGCTCTCCCTGTAGAAATTGAGAAAAATCCTGTTGGAGTGCTCCATGCTTGGGTTCCAATAACCCCTGGGACCTGAATTTATTACTTGTTTTTTCTGGCCCTGGAGGGTCAATTTGTATGTTATTGGGCTTGATTTGCACCTGGGGGCTTGCACTTGACACCATGAGCACTTTCTTCAGGCCCACTGGCCTCTAAATCACTATTTTGTTGTAGAGTCTGGTTTTACTGCTCCCTTGCCAGACTTGTCTTTGTCTGGCCTCCTGGTTCTCGCTCCTGTGTGTGAACAGTACTTTCAAGAGCCCCTCCGCTGTCAGCTAGTCAAACACCGTCCTTGCACACTCTCCGGGTCCCACAGCGTGTGTGTCAAGTGACAGTCCACATGAATCCAAGAGATACCATCCAGTGTCCTTCAGAAGGTCCATTACCCCAGCTGTACCTATGGGGAGTGTAAACAGCAAGCACCACTGGCCCTAGAGCTATCCATCCAAGTCCTGGGTGTCAGCTGGAGCTAACGTCCTTCAGTCCATCCTTGCAGGGACATTACTGGCTTCTCCTTCCAGCAAGAAATTCTTTCACTTTTGTTGTTCCCAAGTCAAGTGTCTTCTCATCAGACTCTCACTTGTGCAGGGTTGGAAAGTTCGAGTTGCAAGGCAGCCTTTGCCAAATGTAGAGTGCCACTTCATCACTCAACTACTCTGCCAACCCTCCTGCACTGCTTTCTGAAACATTTCAACATAGCAGCTCAAGCTGTCTGTGGAAAAGGCTTCCCTCAGAGCCTCATCTCGTCCCCCAGCTGACACTGGTAAATGACCTCTTCCCACCAAAATTTAAAAGGCGAATCCCTATTTAGTATGGCTTCAGGGTGCTACCTCCCTTTCTTTGTTTCTTGGGGCAGGTCTCTCCCAGCCCAGGTGCAGCTTGACAAGGTAATTAACAGATGCAGATTTCCTCCCCCACCCCTTCCTTTCACAGGAACTGGTTCAAACACTGTTAATGACTCTATTGTTTTGGAGGTCCTTTGAGCCTCCTTCTGGAGAGCAGTGTAAATAACTTGACCCAGTAGGGGGACAAAGGTCTGGAATCTGATTCTGAGCTGAGCTAGGGAAAGACGAAAAAATGTAAAGTGCCATAAGGTGTGTAGATATGATGTAAGGGACTCTAGATATATACTAACAAATCATGTTTACCCCTAGAACAATACTCTGCTAGACCCTATAGGCCTAAGTAGTGCTAAACTGTACTTTGGTTCGGATTTCGCCTATAATGTGTAATACAATGAAGCCCTTTAGTAAGCACTACAGACCTCCATTATAAGCGCAGACTCACATTATGAGGCCTACCCTAGGACAGTGCCATTAGTTGAAGTATCCCTTCTGCATCAAGCTACATATGCATAAATATCGGGCTGTGCAAGATGCTAGTCTCACCTTGTTGGACTTGTCCCTCTCTACAGGGTCATCCCAAACCTTTTTGCTTTCACCCATCATATTTTTTTTAAATCATTTTAGTTGGCTTTAGGACTCTGTGCACTTTAACACTGCTAACTTGTGTTTACTCCCTAAAACATGGTAAAATTGCCTTACACCTCATTGCCATATTTAATTTACCTAGAAGTTTCTACTGGAGTGGTATACCATATAACCAGGGTATAAATTTAAATACTACCAGTAGGCTTGCAGCACTTTTTGTGCCACATACTTAAGTGGCCCTTTAAAACGTAATTGCAGAGTGTATACAGTTCTAATCTGCCAATTCCACTTGGCAAAATAACCCCATTGCCAAGTCTTTAATTCACCTTTCACCACATATAGGTTACATATATGTTATCCATAAGGTAGGCCCTAGGTACCCAACATGGCAGGGTGAATTGTTATTAAAAGATTGGACACGTTCTTGGGACTACCTCTCCTATAGGATAACATTAGGTTGCTTATTACATTTAATACATTTTAACTTTTAATTTGGAACAGGTGGATAGTTGATATTTGGTATCTGAGAAATGTTAATTGAAAATCCTCTTTAATTTTAAAGACAAATTTTAAGTTACTATTTTGAAAATACCACTTTTAAAAAGTTGTTTTTTCTGCCCTAACTATTTGGAGCTGACAGCCTGTTTCTGGGTCACATGACTGAGTTTAGTTGGTAGTTGGACTTCATTCATTCCTCCTATTCTTCCTAGACAGCCACATATTGGAGGGATTAGGTGTGCCTGGATGGGTCATCATTGAGGGCAGAGCTTGGCATAGGCCAAATTGCAACTTAATAGGCTGCCATCCCTACCTCCACACAAAAGACTTGTCACCAATACATTGTTCATGCAACCAGAAAGCTTCAGGCACTTCAAGGGAATTCTCTAGAAACTGCTTCTGCTTCAAAGAAGGTGTCAGGTATTAAAAAGGACACTCAGACTCACTTTTCAGTTCACTTTCTGGACCTGCACAAGCACTCTCAGAAGACTGCTCACTGATGTGGCCTACTGTATAATTCTGAAGATTACTTTGCTGAAACTGGAAGGACTGTTTTGCTCCATGAAGCCTGTCTTGAACCCTCAGAGTCCTGCTGTGTTCCTTGAGCCCTGTTCCACTTTGAACCCAAGACTACCAGAGTGACTCCAAGGGCTAGTAGGCTGGCCTCATCATCAGAGCTGCAGGGACTGAAAAGGCTTCTACCATCTTGAACCAAATTGGGACCCAGCCTGGGTGAATCATAACACCCCAAGTGGTGCCCCCTCAGTCCTAGAACCGTGTTTGTGGTGTTACAGGGGCCCAGATAGACCAAATACAAAACCTAGGATTTTGCCTCAAAATGCTATGAGAACCAATGAGAGACCGGGACCAGCTCGCTCGTCTATAAGCCCAAGGTGCAGTGATGTTCAGCCTCACTTTATAACAGCTCCTGTAATGTTTTTCTATGCAGCAGCAACTCAGTCTTACTGCTTGAGCCCTCACCAGTGAAGGTAATTCATTTGAGGGATGAGGCAGCTGTAAGATCAAGTGTAAGCACAAGTGAGGGCCTGTTTATGATGGCATTCAGGGCATCACCAATTGGGCTGGGCTGGTTTGGGCTATGCTCAAAATTGAGATAATCCTCATTGTCTCAGCCCAGCATCCACAAACAGAATTTCTACAAATTGGGTACAACCTGCAATTAAAATCTCCTCTCCAAATGACCACAAAACGCCCCTTTAGCTTCTTCAACACCTTGCTAAGGGTCTGATCAAAGGATTCTACTATACCCTTATTGTAAGGATTACAATTGTTGTGATAAAAGTTAATAATAACATTCATTTTTTAGCATCATGAGACAAACATACGATTGAAAATGAGGTGGTTAGATTTAGGTTTTAATATCCTGCTGCCTAGTGCAATGGAGGTCAAAGTTCACAATCCACCCTTAAAATGCCCCAATCTAGAATCTATAGGCAGGGTTGACATTGAGACAAACTCATCAATATGCACTGTGTAACACACCCAGGTCTCTTGCAAACACACAATGTAAAAATGCTTAATTAATTCAATCCACTCCACATTGTTCAATTTATTCAGAATGCTGGCACATTCTAAGACAGGCAGTCAAAATCTGGCACTAATGCTAAACTCTGTACAGTAGTGAGTTATGCACTCCTATCTATGCTTACAGATCCGTGGACATCATCAAGTTCACATCAGAGTCTTTTACCTACCCAATAATGAGGGGAGTTGTATCATTATATGCAAAAAATTGGAGAAGCAGTGTTTCTTACCGCCTGCCCTGGTGTATACCTAGATATAGGAGCCAGACAGGCCTTGATAACAGATGTCGGCCCCTTCATTTCCAGTTTTGGGTCCTGACTAAAGGGTTGCTGCAGCCTTCACTGTTTACCTATTTCCATGTTGTTCTGGAGCCAATCTACCTCTTCAAGGGGTGCCAAATTATTCTATGTGGGAACAATATATGGTGTGAGGCTGTGTTGATGGTGGGTCTAGCAGGCACAACATTAGATGGCTTCAAGAAATAGACAAAGGGGACTGCCTTATAATAGTTGTGAGATATTCCTACACAGGATAGTCTATTCTGTAGGAAATCTACCAACTAATTGTCCCTTAAATTGATTACCACAGTCACCAGGTTCCCTTTTGTGGCTAATACACACACAGCTGACTACATGGACATTAATAATATTGCAATATAGGGTGTCACAGTGTTGGAATTCCAGTGATCTCCCCAACCAGTGTACAACTTTATGTTTTAGTTGAGAGACAACCTCAAAATTGTTATTGTGTAAGGTGGGGACATTTGTGAGGACTATCACAAGAGGGGTAGCTTCTGGTGGCAACTGCAAACCCTTATTGTGTTGCCAAGGGGCAGAGAAATCACTAGAAACATCAGCCCCTGACCCACTTGTTCCTAATTCTGCAATGGAGGAGCGGAGCACTACTGCTGATTGCTTCAGTCCATCTCTGAGTACGGCGGGGGCAGAGCACATGTACCATAAGACAGCACAGAAAGACAAGACGCTGCGTGGCATTCTAGTTATGCTCGATCTGCCGTCTCGCTCCTCACATGCTACTTCTGGATTTTCCTCATGCTTCATGGCCTTCTTTCTCAGCTCATCTCGTTGAACTGGATCCCGTCTTGGCATCTTCAGGTTAAGTCTCCAGGTGTGTTTTTGTTCTCGGGGGAGTCCTTTAGCTTTCCTGGAAAGAGAAGAAGAGTAAATCAAGAATCAAGTGGCCACCACCTAGTTTGGGTAAGGCGCTAGGGCTCTATGCAGTCTTCTACCCTTTTTAAAAATGTTGCCCCATTGTGGGCCAGGTCCCTGGGGCTTTGGAGGATTAAGAATGGAGGGGGGTGCATGGGGACCCCCTTCTTGGGCTTACATTAGCACCAGGAACCATCAACTCCAATGGGTGCTTAAACACATATGCCCCAGGGACCACAACCTGCCCAGGGCAAGCTCATTAATTTATTTGGGGGAGGACTGTACGGCCTCCCTGAAAGCCCCACAGACTGCCACCTCCCCAGGACTAAATAGTACGTTTATGTTGGGGGGCCCAGGTGGCCTCCCTGCAGCCCCGGTCTCTCTACAGGAGAATTTATGTTATCACTTAATTTTAGAGACACAGGCAACAGGAGCGATTATGTTCCCAAAACGCACCCAAGGTCACTGGTAAAACGTCCTTGTGCTCCATTACACAGCTGTAGTATGGAATACATACTGGACACTTACCCAAGGTGGAAGAAAGAAATCCTCTTAGATAGATATTTTGTGCAAAGATGTGGACTTTTGTTGGATAAAATTGCAGGTGAGGTTCCTTTGTGGTGTTTATATTGGCAAAATATTTGCTACTGACTAGCTCTTTAGGGGATAACTGTGTGAAGAGCAAGCATTTTGGTGCCTGCAGAATGACCACTATCTACATTTTAGGTATTAATCGAAAAATAGTTGTTGAATATGCCCACAATTCTCTGCCTCTCTATCTACTGGAATGTGATCAATGGAAATGCATTTGTGGTATTTTCATTGATCTGCTGCTGCTGTTCTGCAACACTAATTTACTAAGATACAGTTGTAGCCTGGTACATCTGTTTAATTGGTGATAGACATTCAATTTAGACGCTATACTGGTTTCTGAAAATGACAAACCTTTGGTTGCAAATCTACTAGGCTGTGGACACTAATCAGCTTTATTATGTGAATACAGCTGTAACTCTTGATCCAGTCAAATAAACACTTATCTCCAAGTAATGCTGTAACATTTTTTCCAGCCACAGATTGGGTTAAGGACTCGGAATATAGTGGCTTGACCCTTCTTTAAAGACGAGAGTTAGCTTCAGGTAGTGAGATTTTGATTCACAGAAACAGCACTTGTATTTATTATTTGTTTTAACAATTTTGTCGCCTCCTCGGTCTGTGTATCACAGATAGACTAATGTTCAGGATCGCCCACGTGCTTTGCAAATACACCAAAACATTAGCAGGGTAATATAAATTAACCTTCGTAGCTCTGTAATACAGCGTTCGTATATTTATTTTTATTTTATTTGATTTAGCTGTGACCACCAGAATCCAATGTTTGGTGATTTTATAACATTTCCACTATGCACAGCAAGCAATTTCAGAAATGTGTCGATGTCCAACACCTCGAAAAGCCTGGAGAATCCTATAATTCTGAGAAGCTGATCGGGACGAGGAAGGCAGATACAATTCTTTAAATTCAGTTTGTTAGAAGAATGCACGCAGTGTTTTGTAGCACTGTTTTTCACAAGTCAATTGAGATGAAAAATCTCGACAAATATACTCTGCAAACAAAAGGACTCTTTTTTTACAGACAAACAAGGCTAACTTTTCTTTCAGAAGTGTTTTTTCACTACACCATTTATTGTGCATTTTCGCAGATAATTGCCTTCGGCTCTCAATTTAGTGGCTCAGTTTAGCCGGAAATACGATCACGGCATTTTCACAAATGTCATGATTTTCGCAGTATTTTGCATAAAGATTCATGTCATGGCCTGTATGAACCAAGAGACACCCTGGGTAATTCAATGGAAAAATTGGCTGGGAGCACTGCGACAAATCGACAACTTTGCAATTTTCCTATCCACCAAAGCAAGGAAAGAGATGATGTATGCAAATGCGCAAATGCAAACAATTTTGGAAGTGTGCCTCTGGAAAGAACTTGACCAAGGTAAGTCTGAAATCACAAAGATGGCACTTTCTGGGAGCCAGGAGAGTTAGCTCCAGCCTGGAAGCCAACAACCAGAAAGGACTAATGGGAGAGAAAGTAAACTGTAATTCACAGATAAGGAGGTGCTTAGATGAACAAACACAAAAAACATCTTGTAATTTTAAAAATAAATGTCCATTGTGGAATATAAACAAGTATTGGTAATGCCAATAGGTCTGTGTTTTGTGTCACCAATGGGTGAAGACACTCAATAAGTGATCACACATACATTTTGTCACTCGTCTTTACACTTATGAATCCCTTCAACAATTCTCTGACTCATCCTTCCATTCACCTTCTGACACAACCACAATAAACCCACACAGAAACTCAACAACCTATGCAACAAAAATTAAAAGTAGGAAAAAGAAACCATGCTGCCTTCTAAACACAGCAGTTGTTTAACTTGTCCACCTTAGGGTAATCTTCACCCAAACATTTTGTTTTCACTTCTCCTGTTTTGTTGAATTCATTTTTGTTGGCCTTAGTACTCTGCACCCGTTACCACTACTAACCACTGCTTAAGTGTTTGTGTTCTCTCCTTAAAACATAGAGATATTGACTTACCCCCGATTGGCACATTTAATTTACCTGTGAGTCCCAAGTATAGTGGTACTACTGGTACCTTGGGCCTGTAAATTAAATGCAATTAGTGGGCCTATAGTATTGATTGTGCCACACACTTAAGTAGACTTTTAAAACAGGCCACAGGTCTGCCATTGCAGCCTGAGTGTGTAGTTTTAAACTGCCATTTGGACCTGGCAAAATAGACATTTTGTCAGGGCTATACCTCCGTTTTTAATACATATGTCTCTCCTGCGATAGGCCCTAAACAGCCCATAGAGCAGGGTGCAGTGTACTTAAAAAGCTGAAGATGTATTTTCAAGTTTTCATGTGCTGATAGTAAAAAAACTCCTAAATTCGTTCTTCACTTCTGTGAGGCCTGCTTTTCCCACAGGATAACATTGTGTTACTTTCTTATAGTTAATAAGTGATGACTTTGATTGGGATCAGGTAGGAAAGGCGTGCTTTGTCTGAGGAATTTTAATTTAAAACCCTGTTTAATGGTAAAGCTGGATGTTAAGTCACAATAATAAAAATGCCACTTTTAGAAAGTTGGAGTTTTCTTGTTCTAACCATTTGGTGCCTGTAGCTTGTTCCTGGATCACATGACTAGATGTAGTTGGCAATTGGGCTTTGTGTATTCCTCCCAGCCAATACCACAAAGGAGAGTCTTTGTACTGGCAAGATGGGCCATCTCAGACTTGATAGGGAAGCAGAGCTGTCACCTATCACACTTGCACTTTAAAGGAACTGGCCCAGGCCAAATCAAAGGACTTCACACTAGGCCCAGACAGACTTGGGCTAGAGCAGGGAGGCAGGAAATTCCAGACATCTCTCTGAGGGGAACTCCAGAATCTTCTCTCACTTCAAAGTGGGGACCAGCTATAAGAAAATGGACCCTCAGACACACTCTTCAGCACACTCATAGACCTGTGGTTACAACAGAAAAAATACACCCTGCTGTCCTGCTGCTTGATACCTACCCTGCTTCATAAAAAAGAAGACTAGACCTACATACTTCATCCTAGGCTGAAGTAACCCAAAGGGTCAGCTGACGGACCTCCTGGTATGAGATACAGGGACTTATCTAACTCCAGAAAACGTCCTTTAACTGCCCAGGTGGCCTACTGCATTGGATCTTCCTAGACCTGCCACTGGATCTGCCTGAGCCCTGCTGGCCTCTACTGAAGCGAGTATTGATCCCCAAGATGTGCCCTCTGGACTTGGACCATTGGCTGGCATTAGTTGAACTCCTTGAAGAAAAGGAAAAATCCTATAATTGTGGAATTTTTGTCACTGCGAACTGGAACTGTGATCCAAGATCTTGCCAGCTGCACCACCCGCCAATGTGAAGCTCTGGGGAAAACAACTCTTCACGCCACAGTAACCACCAGAAACGAGCAGCGATGCAAAATTTGTACTTCATGCTGCAGCATCGGCAGCCTGCAGTGACCACCAGCTTCCCAGCATTGACCTTCCACAAAAGCTCAATCTGCTGTTCATGCTACAGTGACCAGCCTCCTCCACCACAAATTTAATTCTTTGCGCTAGACTCTGTTAGGTAACTTTTTCAGATGAACTAACCCAGTCTCTGAATCAAGCCTGTGTTCGCTGAGGTTGACCTGAACCTTTGACTTTCTCCCAGTCTCACATGACCAGGGGCCAGATGTATGAAAAAACCTTTTGCAAATTGGAAATAGGTATTTTTAAGAAATCACTATTTCTGATTCGCAAAATGCAATGTATCACATTTGCGATTCGGTAATAGCGATTTCTTAAAAATCGCAAATGCTATTACCGAATCACAAATTGCAATACCGGCCCCCATTCGCACCTATGGGCCTGTAGGCCCATATTTGCACATTTTTGCATTTCCAAAATTGCGAATTCCTAACTGGAATTCGCAATTTTTGGAAATGCAAAGTCCAGGGGGCCTTAGGCCCCCTCTGCTGCACCCCAAAATATTTTTTTACAACATGTAAGGTGCACACATGCCAAAAGGGCATGTGTGCTTTACATGTAAATTTAAAAAATGCATTTTAAATGCATGTTTAAAATTTGGGCATGGTTACCACCAAGTTCAACTTGGTGGTAAATAGCGATTCCTTAATGCCCAGTTCGCATTAAGGAATTGCTTGTTACATTTGCTTTAGAAATCACAAATAAGGATTCCTTATTTGCGATTTCTTATTTAGAGAGTCGCAATTTGCGACTCTCTAAACAGGGTCGCAATTTTAAGGAATCGCTATTTTAGCGATTCCTTAAAATTGCATTCAGAATGCCTTTGATACATTCTGAAATGGCTTTTTGCATTCGCAAACAGCCTTTGCACCATTTGCGAATGCAAAAAGCTTTGATACATCTGGCCCCAGATAACTGTGAGTGGTGCTTTAAGGCACTATACTTACCTTAAATCTTTACAATTGCATATCTTTGGCTCTATTGATTGTATTTCTGTAATTCTGATGTCAAATAATGTATTACATTGCATCCTATTTGTCTAAAGTACTATGGGGGGTTTTCTGGGGTTGTGTTTTCACTTTATTACTGTTTAAGTGGTTCATAGATAATTTACACATTGCCTCTAAGTTAAGCCTGACTTCTTTTGTGCCAAGCTACCAGATGGTTAAGCACAGGTTAATCTAGAGACTGTGGTTCACCCTGACAAGGATTGTGACTGTTGCTTGAGAAGGGTTCACACAACCTTCAACAAACAACTACATTTTCCACAGCAGGCATATGTTTGCAATAACAAAACTAAACTCAACAGCGGGTGCCCATCTTGCAGGGCATTGTAAATAGTCTATTGTTGTTCTAAATTTCAAGCATGGCTGCCACATATAGAATTAATATGCTGGCCATATTGCAATAGTAGAACAATAATATGCTATAGATAACAGTATTCCATAATGAAATACAGGCTAACATTTTAAAAATGGAAGATTTTGAGAATAAAATGGGGAAAACTATTTTCCCCATTGGCTTAGCAGAAGACAGCTGGAAAAAGCTATTTTTGGCTTAACAATTCATGTTTATTGGAATGGATCTTCCCAACAGACCACCACCCTCCTTAGCCCTCACCATATGAATGTATCATGCCCTCTTTGTAGCACCACCTCCCAGTTAACTTGTTACCTCATTTTAACCCTGATGGTGGATGCTTTCTACCCCACGCATTACTTCAGTTCCTATTCATTGGTTTGAGTTCTCGTTCACTGTGAGGGATTGTTGGAAAGAACCCTTTTTGAAAGGTCACCTCCACACCTTCTGCCCTAGTGTGATGGTTATGACTCAGAAAGCCCCAGTGCCAGTGCTCTCTCCCTAAACAGGATAAAAGTGAATTGGTATCCCCAGTTGGAAAGGACTTTAATGACCCCTCCTAAGCCCCTGGTAAATGAATCCAGTGATACCCAGGGCATAGGAGTTAAAGGGGTCACCAGGGTTTGAAGCACTATTTATGCCACCCTGAGTGATCCAAATAAACATGTGAAAGTAGGTCTGCCATTGCAGACTGTAGGGACAGTGCAAACTGCTCCAACATGATTTTGCTCTCAACGTGTGTCAAGGTCAAAGCACAGCTTTTAATATATTTCACTCACCCTTACGGTAGGCCGTCTAATCCCAGAAGGCAGAGTGAATTATATTAAAAGTGTGGACCTATAAGTGCAAACTTATATGTTCCCATAGTAGTTTCTTTCCATTAAGGGCTACTATAAGTGGTCAGTGGTTATGGCCACGCTAAAGTAAGTCATATTTGGTATCAAGCAACTTGTCCCATTAAGCCTGACTCATCCCAAATCCAAATGTAATGTGACATGCACCCAGGTGGTTCTTCACCAGGTTGCTCCAGCATTTCCTGCACCCCAGCCGACAGACTGCAGCTGCTGACACCAAAACAGGGATCTAACCCACTGGCAGGAGTAGGAATTGCTATTAGTAAACCGATATTAACCAATCCCATTGCATTTGAGTCAATGGGCTGGTTGTGCATTTCCTAAATAGTGATTTCTTGCTAAGAAATCCCTATTTAGGAAATGTAAAACCAGGGATGGCAATGGGAAAAAGGCCCACCTTAGTGCTCCCCAAATATCGGGGTGCACCTGTAGAGCAGACATATGCATGAAGGGCATGTGTGTGCTCTATTTCAATTTTTTTAAATTGTACCTGGTTACCATTGACTTCAAGTCAGTGGTAATTTCAGTCCCAAAATGCCCAAATCACACTCTGCAAATGCAAAATCCCTATTTGCATTTCCTACTCTGAGAATGACAAATTGCAATTGCTACAGAGTAAAAATTGCAATTTGTGATTCCTTAATGGGCAATGTACATTAGAACAATCCAGGCTGCATTTTGTAATGGCCCGAAATACTGATTTAGACCGTTAAAAAATTTCAAACAGGCTTCAAACATCTGGCCCAAAATGTTGTGTTTGCCACTGCCATGGCTTGTTGGTGGCCAGTCAGGCTATCGTTACCTTTGTTCCATGCTGCACCTCAAGGGAACCCCACCTCACGGGCTCTGTTATTGAGTTTTCACATCCATGTCCTCACCATCACAATCTAAGTCATAGAACCAGCACCCAGAGCTCCTGTGTCTTGAACCAAGGGCAGCCGGGATCACTCTGCAGCCGGGCCATATGAACCAAATAATGTTGTATTGCCTGGTGAACCCTCATCCAGGGCTCCATTCCAGCTTAACCTCCAGTAGGCTTGCCTGAACTCGACGTGCAAGTGACTGAGTGTCACAAGTGTGTTCTTTCAGCAACTGCGGCTCTCGTTTTCGGCACCGAGGACAGCCATGACAACTCTGCACCCGGGCCCTATGAGCCATGTAAAATTGTACTGACTCGGACCTAGGTCACCTTAACACCCATTGGTGTCCCCTGGATTCGACCTGCAGGTAACAGATTGTCACTAGCTGTTTTCTGATTGACCGTAATGTTAATGTTTGACATTAGTGAATTGCACTTATTTATTTTCCCTTCTAAAATCTATCACTACGTTAGACATTACTGATTGTGTTGATTTCAGTGTCTAAATTTATATAAAAATCTGCTCTATTTCTATAAATTGGTGTTGAATTTCTTCTGGGATATGTCATTTACTTATCATCTATGTCAGTACTCAGAAATGCTTAACACATGTTCCTCTAGTAAAGTTTGATTGCTCTGTACCACAATACCACGACTGAGCTAGAGATTTATTATTTGAATTCTAAAGGACACAGTTGGCGTATTGTGAGAGTACTGCAAAGTGAGACCTAAGCAGCCTCACTGCATAATACTCCAAATTATTCAGGGATTATTTACACATGGTTACTTGCACATATGGGGGTTATTGCACAACTGCTTTGCACTATGTTACTGGGATACTGGTACACGATGTACACAATTCTGATCCTGGCCACTATGAGCTGTATTGTTATGATGTTAATATAAAAGTTTAAAAAAACATGTGTAGTGATCTCCTGGTATAGAGGAAGTGACCATCTAAAATGCAGCACTCTACACATAAAATGAGTGCCTGGGGAACTGTAGTAGCATCTTAAGAAACATTAAAACAAAAAGAGGAGAAACAAAGAAATGAAAAGTGAAAATGCAACACTAAAGGACTGGCCAATCACCTGTGATTCTAAACCACACTCTAATTTAGGTACATGTACATAAGGGATCAGAAAATGCCATTATTCACTGATGCAGACTGAACCATTGCCCAATGCAGTTTGGTTTCCCAGATGGAAGCAAAGTCTAAAATACACTCAGATAGACCAATGGGAGAACAGAGTGGACCCCAGGCCCTATACGTATATATATGGCTATATAGTTCTATATATGGATTTATGTATTATTTACAAGATTCTAATACACATCTAAGAAGAGATTCTATCAAGAATCAGCATAACAAGTCTAATGTGTTAATCTTAACTTTTCATATCAAACAGAACAGACCTATGCCAACAGAAATATTTTTCCTACTGAACCAATCAGACCTGCAGCTGTTATCAAAGGCTTATCACTGTAACCAACTGAGGCCTCTTGTACTGAGCATAGGTTTTCTCACAAGCCAATCATCAGGCATGCAGTCACTCAATTGCACTGTATACATAATGACAATTGTCAAAGTAAAATCCAATCTCTCTACTAGAACATAGTAAAGATTATTGTAGTATATAATATATATCTCCAAAGTTTGTGTGGGTAGATCACCAATACCAAAACCCTTGTCTATTACAATAGCCTGTGAAATTCCATGCAACATAGTACCTGCCACCTGGCTTTAGCACAGACTAATAACAACGATCCTTAAAAGCCTATTGTCATACGCTATTGTTTTTAGAGCATGATTTTCACAACATTGACTTACATGATTGTACTACTGAATATCGAATACAAAGCCAACAATATTGTGACGTACTATTATTAAGGACAGAATATTGAGAGGCACAATATTGAACAGTAAAAGCATGTAGGGAAGTATAGATTTACTATTCCTGCTCCACAACTATGGTCAATATTTTCTTGTTGATATTCTGTCCTTGTTATTCTGTCCCAGCAATACTGTTGATTTGTTATTCAGGGGGCAGACTGCTTTACACTTTACCCAACACCTGCCTATTCCAAAGCCCGTACACTGGCAAAAATCATGCATACAGTTATAAAATTATAAAGGTGGCCAAAAATTACAATTTGCAAAACAATATACACCAAGACCAGCAAGAATAATCATAATGAAACCTCACACAGAGTGGGTGTCCAACATCAAAACCCTTGCCGATAATGGCAATCTGTGAGATTGCATGGAACAATATACCTATTGAAAGGCTTTAATATAGAATAGTAACAATCCACACCTAAAGGCCTATTGACTTTAACATATGCTTTTCACAATAAATACATCAGGCCTAGTGCCTTTAGCAAAACAGTTGGCCTATAGCCATGATCATTGGCTTGCCACCATAACCAACTCAGTTGCACTGTCAAGCCAAACCTAAAAATCCATGTAAGTTAATAACTGCCCTCATCCCATCTGTGCTGCTGCCAGAGAAAAACGCCATAAATTATCTAGTTATCTACATTGCTTTAGTAACATTCCAATGTTGGGTGTGCACCTCAAAGTTCAAGCTTAGGCAGCTGGATAAATAGAGAAAATGATCACAGTTCTGTGGAGAGCAGGCACTTTTTGTGGAAGCACACAACGCCTGCCCTATCAAAACATGCACTATTTCTTCTAACGTGGATGGACCCAAAGCCCATCTCCTAATGATTCTCACTTGTTTGGCGACAGCTGTACTGTCAAGACAGAGCATAAAAATCAGTGCATTGGCTCCTACTAGAAAGGCAGTCAATGGACCAAAAAATTAGGAGTGGGCTTAACTGGTGTAATTCTCTCCAGTGTAATTACTCGTTCTTACCACACAATTCCTTGTAATTATTCAGAACTGTGTGAGAAGTTAAAGCTGCATTTAGCACTATTTTCTTATCGCAAAAATGCACACTTGTGTTCAAAATTGGACCAAGGATGCATTTTGCACTAAAGAAATGACACTAAATGCTACAGGACATGAAAACCACTGGCTCGCAGCAGCACTCTCTCTTAGTTAATTGCTCCAGTGCTTCTGCAGTAGGATTTTTGCCCCAAATTCCCCCTAACTACTCAAATTGGCATAATCACATAATTTCTGTAATTTCACATTACAGAAGTAATGCATAATTACTGAAATTACTCCAAATACTTTGAAATGTTTAAACCTTTTCCCAAACCCACAAAAAATTATGTTATGGCATGAAATGCCAAATAAAGTGAAAAAACAAACAAATGGACTAGAGCTGCAGGCCAGAGCGAGATATAAGTGCTGACTAGATACCAAGGAATAACACAGCAAGTTAGGAAAAGTTGGCAGCCAAATATGTTCCCAGAATGGTGACTGGAATTGACATCACAGACACAGCTGATAGGGAGGACAACCCAGCATAATGTACTTTTACACACAAGAATCTCTTGCAACTGTTGAGGATACATGTATTACTAACACCTTCAGTTCGTGCACCATGTCTTCTCCTCTCACTTGTAGAGATCAACTCCTGTAGATATGTTACGCATACCACAAACAGTAAACAACATCAATAGATGAATGGAAGGGGGAAGTCATAACCTGGGATGGAGCACCCACATTCATGCATGCACCCACCGAATTCTAACATGTACAATGTACATGCATGTCATTTGAGGCACACATAAGCAATCTGGCAGCCTTTCTGTTTGCACATAGGAGAAGAGTAATGTGATCTCATGAAGTATTAACACACAACTTCAGCATTTAATAAATATTTGCTATGTTCATTAATGCACACTATCATTGGAAATGCTATTGTTTCAATGAGGCCAAAGCCTATTGAAGTGCAGTATCCAGGAATTGGCACTAAGGGTGCCCTACGAAAACATTCAACAAATATGTGAATCATGAACGTGTTGCATCTCCATTAGCCATGTCAATACATTAAGCCATATGTATTAAAAATGTGTAACATAGCACACATATTACAACATTAGTAATTTGAACTTGTAACTGATTACACACAGTAGAAGTATCAATTTGCATTACCTACCAATTCCAAGTCACTTTGATGTAACCAGTGCAGCAGGCAATGGCACACAACGGTCAGCAATCAAACAATGCAGTCATGATTCTATCTTTATTTTGCAGCTGTCGAACATCACCAAATTGCTTCAAGAAATTTTAATGACTGTACATTTATCAGGGTAGACTGCTAATGAACCACCCACAGCAGTTATCTCTAAAGCTAATTGACAAAAAGAAGTATATCTGCAGAAACAAAATACCATTACATTTACTTTGATAAAAGGATGATCAAATATCAAACCCACATTGTCACTTTTGTAGAAGCTGGACAAGTTTGCACCAATGCTGATTTGGAACCAATTCAAAATTATATGGAACCCTTTATTTTGGTGGCAGAGCAGGCAAAGTACCCAATAGCTTCATAAAGAGTATTGAGAAAACCTTTATGTGGAGCAAGCAGAACCCAGCATTTAATCCTAATGAGTCTTTTGAAGAACTGCTGCTGTTCAAACCTAAGATGACCTGAAAACTGCAATATGAACCATGTCAACTAAAATCAAGGAGTCATTTGGGACACTGACTTGTAAAATAAGCTACAGGGCATGTGGCATAGCTCATGCACTGGTGTAATTCGGGCATCAATGTCTGTATATTCTGACCACTGGGTACCATTACCATGACCTTGCAATGCCAAAGCAAAGTATTTGAACGTCTGCAATTAGGGCTCAGGTCTTCACCCATATAATTATCAACTATTTGAGATGACTGGTCAGTGATGGCTGAGAACACGTTTCTTGATGTAGGGGGCCTCACTCACAAAGGTAAGCTTACACTTTTGTGTATGTTTACTTACGTTGGTATTAACAAACTACAAGTTAGTAGTAAGTTTATGACTGTGGAGACTTACAGTTGGGTAGGGGAACTCAGCACATGGAAAAATAGGCCTGTCTTTTTATATAAGGAGTTCTCCTCCCAGACTGTAGAGTTTCAGCAGTTGGAAACTTACCATTAACTCATAGGGTGTGAGGAGACTCCTCATTTGGGGCACAGGACTTTGCATTTCGAGCAGAGATCTCCGCACATAAAAAGTTGGGACAGGCCTTTATGTTTATGTGCAGAGATCCCTGCCTCAACTGCGGAGTTTCCATAGCCATTAACTTACTATTAAGTCACAGTTTGTGAATACCAAAAAAATAGTATAAATTCAGACCTGCTTTCTGATAATGCACAACTCTACCGAAAACATGTCCCTGCTCCAGACATCCAGGACCTCAAACACTGCCTGCACCTCTTCCAGAACTAGAAGCCTGAAGCCTGACCAAACCAAGACAGAGTTCCTGTTATTTGCCAAGATCACCAAGCAAGAAATAACACAACCCGGCTCAATGACATGAACCTTGAAGGCTTTGAACTCCAACTTTTCCTAAATGCTAAGGCACTTGAATTCACCTTTGACATCAACCTCACCCTCAGTTAACACATTGCCAAAAAGCCAAAGATGGCATTGTACCAGCTCTCTCATCTGAAGAATGTGAAACCATTTTTTCCAGAAAACAACTTTATAGCTGCTGTTTAGTTCCTCATACATTAGCACATAGATGGGGGTAACACCCTGCTTCATGGCTTTAGATTGCCACTCTGCCACACCTTAAGGACATATTATATCTGCAGCACATCTCATCCAGAGCCACAAAGAATATGATAATATTACCCCCATCCCGATGGGCCTCTTTTGGCTCCCTTTGCCAGCCTGAGCCATCTCCAAAACCAGCTTTCTCATTTACAGAGCCACCATGACCAGCAACCTCACTAACTTTGTGGACAACGTCACCATCTTTAATGCTGATCAGCACACACACATCCAAGCCACCATCACACTGGAGACTAAGAAGTGTAAAAAAAAGCAAATAAGGCGACTCATTGTTGCTGGCAGTCCTGTGGTTAATGGGCTGTTGGCAAAGTTTGCCGACTGCAGAGTCAGCAAAGAGTTTGCCATTAGAAAGCTCAGTGGTTTTCCATATCTCTGAGCCAGATGTATGACCTTTAGTTTCACAACTCACAATTTGCAATCCATTTGGGAATTGCAAATTGCGAGTTGCAAAACATAATGTACAACAGTGTTAAGCACACAGTTTGTGATTCCTAATCGGGTCACAGATTACATACTTCATCAATATTCGTGACGTAGGTCGCAATTTGCAATCCCGTTGAGAATGGCCAGCACTCACAGGGATGGTGGCCTACTGAGGACAGCAGACCACCATATCCGTGACTGCTTGTTTACCTTAAAGGAAAATGGAATGCATTTCAAAAAGAAAAATGAAAAGTTTTCTTTTCATTTTTTCATAGTAGGCAGTGGTCTGTGGGAAAATATTTTCACTACCATTCACAAAGGGGAAGGGTCCCCATCAATTTGAAATTGGTGGTCATCTGTGAATGTTTTGTCACCTAATTTTTGTCGCGAAACATTCTTACATACCTTTCAGATTAGTATTAGGAAGGTACGTCCTGAATACACCCTTTCCTAATACCAACTCGCAAAATGCAAATTGCGATTCAGTAACAAGTTACTGAATCACAATTTGGGCTTTATACATCCCAAAAGGCATTTTTCTAGTCACAAATGAGAGGTTTCTGTGAATGTGGCTCTATATGAGGAGGGTGAACGCTAGGTTTGGCTGAGCAGAATTTTAGTTGCTTACATCTGAATTACCTAAAGTGTTTCCTTGCTGTCCACACCACAAACATAAGAGTTTGTTCAGCAATTGTTCAAAAGAATATATGTTGGTCACCGTTATCATTTTTTTACATAATGCCTATTACTTTAAAAACCTTAAATAACTTTCATAGGTTTAACATATGCACCTCGCCAGATTCCAGCCTTCAGTACCACTTCCACTGTCACATAGCACCCATTGTCATCGAAGTCACACTGACGTTTTGAAGGTCGTTCTCCATGGATCTCCCTTGAACACATCCTAACCAAACATCATGGCCAATGCAATATTCAGGAAATTTATGAAGTTTAGTTGTTAAAAAATACTTCCAACTTCTAAACACTAAGGCTCATATTTATACGCTGTCTTTTTTCTTTAGGCTAATTAATCACAAACTTAACTCCATATTTATATTTTGGCACTAGACATGTCTAGCACCCAAATTTTGGAGTTAAAGTGATTTTTTGCCTGCGGAAAACTACTTTGCGGAAATGAGATGCAAAGTAGGTATTCCCAGGCAAAAAGTGACTCAAAGGCCCTAGCTCCTTATTTATCCTCCAGTGCAAAAATGGTGCACGGGAAGGAGGCAGGCCGAAATAATGGCACTAAGCTTGCTTAGAGCCAATATTTAACGCTTGGGTCAGGGCAGGCGTTAGGGGACCTGTTGGCCAATTTCCATGGTGGGACACCATGGAATAAGCCAAAAGGTGCCCTCCCCAGGCCTCAGGGACACCCATAACCACACCGAAGGGACAGCAGAGGATGGGGGGACCCCATCCTAGGCAAGTACAGGTAACTAAAGGTAAGTAATTACCTTTTTTTTTTTAAGTACCATAGGGGGGCCCAGAAACTGGCCCCCATATATGGCACTGGGTGCAATGGCCATGCCCAGGGGACCCTTGTCCACTGTGCTGGCCATTGGGGTGGTGGGCATGACTCCTGTTTTTTTATAAGATAGGAGTGATGTGGTACGGTGGGTTTAGCGTCAATAAATGACGCTAGGCTGGTTAGAGTATTTTTTTTTACTCTAACGAGCCTAACGTCATTTTTTAACACAAAACCCCTTTCTCCCATACTGCCACACTCACCCGGCTAATGTTATATTTTTGATGCCAGCCCTCCCTTTACGCCAGATTGCGCCATTCCATTAATATGGCGCCCGTCTGGCGTCCTGAAATGGCGCAAGCCGGCACTATACTTTTTGATGCAAAACTGAGTAGGCGCAGTTTTGCGTCAAAAAGTATAAATCAGGGCCTAAATTGGATCCTACATGTCATCCAGGCAATCTGGTCACACCTCACCTATATCCATCCACGTCTTGCAATTTCAGCATATCCCGACATCATTCACACACAGTACATCCCCACAGAGTGCCTCCATATCTTGACTTCTTTATTGCAGCAAAGCCACCACCTGTCATGAAGGGCTTTATACAATGCAACTTAGTACAATAAAACTTATGATCACGCCGAAGTCAGTTCTTTTATAAATCCTTGCAGTGGCTAGATATGGATTGTAATTGGAGTGTTATTTTCTCTAATCATAATGTGCGTTGCTTTTGAGTGATGTTGCTTGTGTTGAATAAACAGCCTTACTATTCTGTCTTCCCATACTCCAATATCACTTAAAGCTAATGCACACAAAGCATTGCTCGTTATCGACAGTGCTGGAATAGGTGAAGCATTTGCAAGGTCCCTGACTCGAATCCTGCCTGGCAACCGTTTTAAGTGCATGGATAATGCAAGCGCTTTGTCTCCATTACCCTTGTCTGTGACACCACGCAGTGTTGCTAAACACTTGGCTGCGTGCACTTACATAGGTCATCAAAGGGTGTGGAAAATGTATGATTAATGGGCTGGAACAGGTTATCCTCAGTGGTGATTTTACCAAAAACTTTCATCATTTTGTTTCTTCTATAACCTCTTCCAGCACATACAAATAACCTCAGTGACTACAGGTAGCGATGCCAATGTTTCCACTCTGTAGAGGTACACCAGCGCTTCCTTTGCACGCTCTTATTTCATTTCTACTTAAAAATCACAGGCGTTTGCTAGTTGGGTCTTTGTTCTTAATACCTTAGCCAACTAAAGGCCTCATTTAGGGCCACATTTACAGAGATTGGGCCTGCCATAAGCCAAAATGAAAGGGCAGGAATGCACCGTATTTATGAAATACGGTGCATTCTGTCCTTTCTCCCTGCACTGATGCCATTTCAACAGCTTAGTGCCAATGCAGGCACCCTTGCACCATGGTGTAAAGGTGCTTGTGTGGTTGGCAGGATAGGTTTTGTGCAGGAAGAGGCACCTTCCTTCACAGAAACAATCCATAGAGGTGTTGTCCTCTTTTTATGTGTGCTGTAGAATGCAGCACACATAGAAAGAGGAAAAAATGAGGAGAAATAAAAATATTTCTCCTATTTATGCCTGCACTGGGAAGAGGTACGGTTTTGGTACATACAGGTTCCTGTAAATGTGGAGATGCATCAAAATCCATAGGTTTTGGGTGGGAAACCCAGCGCAAAGCCCATGGAACGCCTCCCTAGTGCAGAGTAAGGCAACACAGCCATAGATATGATTTTGTAGTCTGCGCCGCTGGGCCAACCAAAAATGTGAGTGCTCCTTAGTGTTTAGCCAATGATGCATTATAGACCTATGGCACTTGTAGCAGATGAGATATCCCCCATGGTTTGACAGAGGTCCTCATCTGTCAAACTGTAATTGAGGCCCTATATATTTTATTCAAACATGGACCACAAGTTGAGTTCAGCATTCACACCATGTCAGAGATATATGTCTTTGCTCTCTGCTTACTGGCAACATTTGAAAATGTAGAATGGTATTTATACATTATTTAGCCAATTCAAAGCTCGATACATGAACAGTTATCTGAAGACTGACAGGAACTTTTGTCTTGAGGTTAAGTGGCTGACGTTTACTAAAGCTACATGTAAATCAGGACAAGTCATTTGAGCTTACTGCGTCTCAGCTTGTACAAATTTGTAATGTGGGTGTACAAACTGAATGTCCTGTCAAGTACTGGTGAAATTTCATGTCTCCTCTCCCCCAGTGCCTGTTTCAGTATCTTTTTCCCAGTTGAACTACCATAAACTAGATTACCATATTTATTACACATGCATCCTTTACTTTAGTTTTAGGACTGCATTGTGTCAATAGCCCAACATCCGTCTTATGCTATCAAAGTCCTAGTGGAAGCTAGAAAGACTCAAGTACAGTTGTTTTGGATATGATGAAAGGATTGTCACTAGGAAACATGTGTAAACAGATATTGATACCTCGCCTATCTTCCTTATCACTGTCCTTACTTCGCGAGGTGAGACCACACTATGAAACAGGCAACCTAGTTCTCCCCTATAAATAGAGCAATTGTCCCTTTATCAAATCCATCTTTTCTACAAGGTCACCCGAGATATTTTACCTCTTAATGGGCCTTATTATTGTTGTTTTTACTTTAACTTTATGCACTTTACTTCTGCCAAACAGGACTAAAGTTCCTGTGCTCCATCTTTAAACATGGTTAAACACATATTTAACTTTAGATTGTAACTTTTGACAGGAAGCAAGTGAATTATAATTCAAAGACTATCAGATTTATTAAAAGTCCAATTTATTGTTGAAGTCAGATTTTTCATGAATGTTTAGGAAAAGCAACATTTAGAAAGTTACCTTTCCCATGCCTGAAGCTCCTGGAGGTTAAGTTGCATTAGCTTGTCAGAAGCTGCCAAGCAAGTGGTTGACCTTTTTGAGGTGTGAAGACTGCTCCCAGAGTGGAACAATGGCATGGGTCACTTAAGAGGATGGTCTGGATTGGGGCATATGATCCCTATCAGCTGAGAAAAGACAGTTTGTGTGTACTCAGGTACAGTAATAACTTAAAAAGGACAAAAGTGAGACCTGTCCATTCATAGTTTAGTGTAAGGAGTTACCTGAAGAAGGGAAAGCCTTTGTCCTCAATCTTGCACCTATCAGGCTAGCTCTGAACATTGTGGAAGAGAAGCTACACCAAGACCAGGTTTATAGTGGACTCAGAGAAGGGGGCTGCTCATTTGCCTGACCATCCCTCTAGGTGAACACAAGAGCTCTGCACAAGAGAGGTAGGGTTTCCCCACCTTGGATTTTAGGAGTGAGGGCCACTGTTGGATTGTTTGCCATACGGTAAACAGGCACTGCTGAAATATTGAGTAGGTTTGCCCAGGGAACACTTACCCTCTTGGTTAGGGAGGACTCACCCCACCCACTACCTTGTGCCAACTATGAATGCTGTATCCCAAGGCACCCTTATCTGAAGACATTTGAGACCTGCAGAATATCAGAAGAGGACTAGACATGCTGTCTGTGACCTGCGGGAAACCCAGAAGGCCCGTCCCTCTTTTATCCACAGCTTAGAAGATGACTTCAACGTCAGTTGGCTAACCTCCTCTGTGGCAACAGGGACACAACAAACTGCAAGTGACCAGTTGATTATTTCAAACTGGATCTGCAGTGGACCTCTGCTGATAGCCTCTGCTGGAGTGAGCCTTGCTGTTCTCAATGTCAGGGACCCAGAGGAGTAACTCCTAAACCCTGAAAATTTTGGACTTTGAAAGTTTTTGGGACTTCTGAGACCACCGGAGTCATCAGAGGGGCCTTTCAGCAATGTCATCTGATTTCAAAGCACCTTCCTCAGATAAAGCTTCAGGCATTGCCCCACTGGATCATTTTGAACTACAGTGAGGTTGCTGCTGCCATCGTATTATGATGTTTCCACCAGGCTGACCGAACTCAGCACTGCAGTGGCTGACCACTACTCTGACCACCGTCAACCCGTCGGGATCCATGATCCTGGTGGTGGCGGCTGTCTCCTGGTAGTCCGACTGCCAGGATTGTAATCTGCCTGTCGGACCACAGGGAGTGTGGCGGCCCGACCACCAACACGAGTTTGGCAGTCCTTGGACTGCCAAACTCATAATCGGGCCCTAAGTCAGGAATTAAAATGTTTGATCGGGACAAGTCCACTTGATCTATTTGACCTGCATTCCATTGTGTTCAGCCTAAAATATCACGGAGGTCCCAGTATACTGCTTTCCTTGACTATTATTGGCTATTAGGGCTTTCTGCTGCTGTTTTCACTCAAAGCTTAAAAAGCAAACAAATATGTGGTTTCTCTTATTGGATGTTTGTTGTTTTAGTGGGATATCATTTGTTAACATTTGCTCTATTTGTCTCATTCAGTTTGAGATTTTTATTGTTTGATGTTTTGACTGAATGACTGATTTATTATGGATTAAAGCACAAATGGTCCCCATGGGGAAGTGTAGCCGTTGACTTCCACAGCAATAGTTTCTTAATACACTTCTCAAAAATAGGGTTTATTCATGCATTTAATGCATATTTATTACAGCAAAAACAATCATAAAAGTCAAGTAATAACTACTTTTTCATAAAGGTGCTCCTATTCAGTGACGGAGCAGTGCGAAGGTGAGATGGTGAATAAATGGTACACTGGTGCTATTTACAACACTATATACATGTGTCTGTCAGGAAAAGTATGATGCTTATAGAGACACTCATTTCTCAAGTATCAAGAAATCTACATTCCAATTAAAAACAGTCCACATCTGAAAACTGTCAACATCTAGACCCACAATACCAAATTAATCAGAAAAGAGTCATCATCAGGACAGCAGATTAGAAGGAGACACTAGAGGATATTATGCAGTAGTCTCATCTTGAGTGGTATTCCACTCAGAGCTTGTGACAATCCTTCCATCAATGCCAAGAGAAGTGTCCTAGAGAATTATGTCACTACATATAGGCCCGTATTTATACTTTTTGACGCTAAACTGCGCTAACGCAGTTTAGCGTCAAAAAAATTAGCGCCGTCTAACGCCATTCTGAAGCGTCATGCGGGCGCCGTATTTATAGAATGGCGTTAGCCGGCGTTAGCCGACCGGCGCTGCCTGGTGTGCGTGAAAAAAAAACACATACACCAGGCAGCGCCGGCGTAGGGGAAAATGGCGTATGGGCGTCTCAAAATGGGGCAAGTCAGGTTGAGTCAAAAAAATCGCCTTAACCCGATTTGCGCCATTTTTTTACGACGCCCATCCCCCATTAACATGACTCCTGTCTTAGCAAAGACAGGAGTCATGCCCCCTTGCCCAATGGCCATGCCCAGGGGACTTCTGTCCCCTGGGCATGGTCATTGGGCATAGTGGCATGTAGGGGGGCACAAATCAGGCCCCCCTATGCCACAAAAAAGAAATTTAAAAAAATACTTACCGGAACTTACCTTAATGTCCCTGGGGTGGGTCCCTCCATCCTTGGGTGTCCTCCTGGGGTTGGCAAGGGTGGCAGGGGGTGTCCCTGGGGGCAGGGGAGGGCACCTCTGGGCTCATTCTGAGCCCACAGGTCCCTTAACGCCTGCCCTGACCCAGGCGTTAAATTCAGGCGCAAATGCAGGGTTTTTTGCCCCGCCCACTCCCGGGCGTCATTTTTGCCCGGGAGTATAAATACCACGCACATGCCTGGGAGTCATTTTTTTAGACGGGAACGCCTACCTTGCATATCATTAACGCAAGGAAGGTGTTCACGCCAAAAAATGACGCTAACTCCATGAACTTTGGCGCTAGACGCGTCTAACGCCAAAGTATAAATATGGAGTTAGTTTTGCGTCGAATTTGCGTCGAAAAAAACGACGCAAATTCGGCGCAAACGGAGTATAAATATGCCCCATAATCTCCATACATTCATTCCCAGGAGTGGCGTCTATAAATTTTCACAACAGCCAGAGATCTATACGGGCTGCTGACTATGGGCAAATACCTCTTCTTGTCGGAGTCAAACCGAAGCTTCGAAGATTGCTTTTGCTGTAAATAAATGTGCATTAAATGTATGAATAAATCCTACTTGTGAGAAGGGTTCTTAAAACCTATTGCAGTGGACGTCAAGGGCTACACTTCCCCCACGGGGACTATCTGACTTTAATCTATTTTACACCCGAGTCCATTTGTTATTGGGTATTGTCCCTTTTTCTGATATTGTCTCACTGATTTGGTATGTTATACATACTTTACACATGGCCCTATGTTAAACATGTCTGCTCTGTTTCACAAGTACCAGAGGATTAAGCTCAGGTTAATTAAGTGACTTTATGGTTCACCTTGAGAAGGAACTGTTATTTCTTGTGGATGGGGACAGCAACCCAAATGATAATCCACTTTGTTGCAGTCAGATACAAATATAATGGAAGTCTTCCTCTTCCAGATTCTATCATAGCTCCCTGGTCTCATATGTCCTGTGTATTGCCAAACCATAGCAGTCATAGTTGAGGGCTGCTTGAGCTAGACAGGAGGGGAACCATGAACTGTGAAATCATCTTGATCATTAGTGTACTTGATCACTAGTGTATGTGTGGGAAAACTGTCCTAATTGCAGAAGCCCCCTCACATTTGTGCCCCCTATTTTTAGCTGATACTGGTGTTGCCTGACTCTGACTGTGCCCAGGGCACTGCTAACCAACCCCAGAGACAGGGCTCTGCTTAAAACGGTATATGTATATTAAGCCTAATTATATTTGACTATGGCAACCTACATATACGTCCCTAGTACATGGTAGGGGATGTAGGTTCAGGGACCCAGTAAGGTTACTGCACTGCTGTGGTGTCCAGGGCCATTGTTAAAGCAGGCCTGCCTTGCTGGCTGCTTCTCAGTTCAATTTAACCCCAAATTCTACTTTGGAATTAAAAGTACTTCAAAAGTCTCAAACTACCTTATATTTGCATCCATGTCACCTCTAAGGTCTGCTCTAGGTGCTTGAAGTGTTGGATGCAGTGTAAACATAAGCTGGGACTTTAGAAACATGTTTTATAAACCCTGTGAGGGAAAACAGACACATTCTTTTTTCCCTCTTGTAGTCAATAGGCTCCATAGGCTAACATTGAGAGACTTCATTTTAAAATAAAAAAGTTCAATTTCTGACAGAGGGGAGCTAAATATGTCAAAGTTGGTATCAAGAAAATGTTATAATAAATCCATCAACTTGCCAAAGTTGAATTTATCATAACTAGCACAGAGAGAGAGTTTTAGAACTCTTTCTGAAAGTTACAAAATTCAGCACTGTAGTACCCTTTCCTGATTGGGCAACCTCTGGAATCCTGAGCCAGCCTACCTTAATGAGGTGTGAAGTCACCTGGACTGAGACAAAGGAAGCATCTGGTGGTAGGAGATCTGCTGCAGCAGATGACAGAACAGGATGGGGAAAGAGTAGCCAAATTTGTCTTCAGAAGAGGGAAAGCCACTTGAGATAGAAACTGGACTGCCCCATTTCCTGCTCCCCTAGACTTGTGTCTCCGTCACCCAAGGACTTTTACCCTACTTAGTTCGCTCAGTTTTAGCACAGTTATTTAATTATATCTTTCATGATGGTTGCATTATTTCTAGTTAGGCCAATGTTTTAGTTTCATACTATCAATTCCACCCTGCTAGGGCGTCACTATCAAACGACAGAGATAAACAAGCTGAAGGTATTTATATTAGGTACTTTCCCTCTTGTGCTCTTTTGAGGGAATTTTTTTATATACATTGCTGTCCCAAGCATAACTTGTTATCTATTGTTTGGGAACAGGCCTGCGTCAGGGGTCCCATCAGATCTGTATAAATACATCTCACACAGATACATAGTCAGACAGATTCTGACCAGATGCCATCGCTGCTATTGATCCTGCACGCCACCTTGACGCTGACCCAGTCTTCGTGTCCCCACAGAGTCTGATTTAGACACTTCATTCCAAGATAACAAGGGTTGGGTGTGCTCTTCTCATGGACACTGCATTGGCAGATTAGGTTTATCACAACTAGCTCTCTTTAGGTTAGGGGTTACGTTTATCATGCTAGGGTATTAGGACATATTTAATCTCTCATGTCATTTCATGTTATTGCAAGATGGTCGGGGTCTTTGTACTAATGACTCTGGTGTTGACAATTCTGTGTCTCACACTGTTTATTGTCCTAATCATTGAGCTCAGGCAATTTATCATAGATTGCAGTATTGTTAATAAAAACCTATTAAGACTTTTACTGCATCTCTCGTCATTGCCTGTGTTTGATTGAGACATGCTGTTCATGTAAGAAAGGGGTAATCTCCATTTAACCAAAACACTTCCTGAGATGTCGCATTCTTGAGTCCATGCGTAAAGGCTGCCACAAATCACCTTTTATTGTTTTGGTTTTTGGTGAGGTACTGTTTGTGAGCCGGGAAGGTTGGGACGACATGTGCTCTTTGTTGTAGGACTGGCATAGACACATGCAAACATTAGTACTCTCCTCCATAAACCAGTAGTCTTGCCTAGAGCAAGCGTCAAACTAAATCAGATTAGATTAGGAAAGGGGCTGAAAGGGGTGTGTTAGAGAGACTTAGCCATACCAGTGGATGGACTCAGCCAGATCCACCCTCCAAGGGGGAATTTTCTCCATGTTAGATCTTTAGAGAATGTTACTTTCTAGGATTGATTTTTGCCACATTTTACAAGAAGTGGTCACCCCAGAGGGTGGTGGAATGGCCCTCATTGGGAAGGAACATCCAACTGCTTTTCAATCCAGGAACAAGGATAAATAGGGCCCCACAATCCAGATCCCTGCTGAAAGAAGATACTGGGGAAGAAGGACTGCCCTGCTGAGCCCCTGGTCTGCACCTGAAGGACTGCACTCACCAGGATTGCACCCACTGCACACTTTGGGCTTCACAAAGAAAATGACTTTGCCTTACTGGGGCAACTCTAGGGGTGGACTCCCTGAAAGCTAGCAGTACAAAGTAGCTGATCTGAGTCCCCTGCATCAAGTCCTGCAAGAAGAGCCCAGTTGACCAGCATCCAGTGCCTATTTGCGGATTCTGACCAGGTGCAATCTGGAAACTGTAGTCTCAACTTCCAAGGATCAACTCAGAGCTGCTGGAACCTTGGATCAAGTTTATGGACACTTTAAGGACCTACAGGGACATCTGAAAGAAGATCCAGAAGTTTGGAGAAGTTTGGAGGAACTGTTGTAAAAAGCTCCATAAGTCGAAGAGGTGCATTGTGGGATTTGTGTTCCCAGACCCCAAGAGGCAAACCAAAGCCTCTGAATCTTGGGCTCTTGCTGTGGATCACTTTTTTGAATCGAGAAACACTTCTGAAAGTAAGTGTAACTGTGTTCCATCGTGGGTGGCCTGAACTTTGGACTTTGTCCCTGTCCAGTGTGACCTTTGTTAACCCTTTAAGCGCTATTTGCTTGTAAGCGCTATCTTTCCTTTTAATCTCTAAAAATTGATATCTCTGGCTCCCTACATTGTTTTCTTGACACTTGCTGTCATTTTAAAGATAAGTATATTTCCTATTGCTAAAGATTGGTTGTGAGTTTTTATTGTGTGTTGTGTTTTACCTATTTAATGTTTTGTTGATATTAAGAGGCAGATTTATGGAAAGTGGCACTGCAGCAAGTGCAGCGCCACTTTCCCTGTACTCCTTAGAACCCCCCTACTGCCACCATGTGTGCGCTGTATTTAAAATGTCTGGCACAGGCATAATGTAGCACGAAGGGTTACAAAGTGGTGCAATGCATGCATTGCACCACTTTGTAAATATGGCATTAAGATTTTGGCCTCTTTGGCTGACATTAGCGTAAAAAAATTACGCTAATGTAGTGCAAGGTGGCGCTAGAAGCTTATAAATATGCCCCTAATTGCTTTACACACCTGCCTCCTAAGTTAAGCCTAGCTGCTCACAGGCCAAGCTACCAAGGGTTGAACAAGTATTAATTTTTCAAGAACTTGACTGGACCTAGTGGTGGATTGTAGCCTATTGCTAAGTGTGGCTACCTATCTGCCCTTACCAATAACCCACTTTCCAACAAGGTTGTTTTATCTACCATTCTAAACAGGTGATCATTGTATATTATACTTGTAATGTCAGTGTATTTGTTATTAAATTAGGTTATTCAGTTAATTTGAAATTCAAATAAAGCTTGTTTTTCATATAAGGAATGTACAAACGTGTGCTAACCAGGAACACATTGAATAATCAGCTCCCCAATAGGTAGGCAAGGTAAGAGATAGTCAAACATGCATTGTGCATTGTCTGCTGTTGATGTGGTGAATAAAAGAATAACCACTAAGACTAACCATTTACATCCTTTAACCTCAGCGTCACTAAGGCCCTCATTATGACATTGGCGGTGACCCCTACCATAGACAACAAATGTACCACCCCAACCGCCAGAGCAGTATGACCACTGAACACAGTGGTAGCCACCTACAGACAGGCGGCAGACAAGGAACCGCCCACCATATTATGACATAGCATACCGCCAGGATTTCTGGGGCGTTAGCAATGCCATCAAAAGCCTGGTGGAAGCACATCATATAAAAGGAAACACTCACCTCCACGGCCACCATGGAACCAGAACTGGAAGTCTTCCCGATGCTGTACAATGCTATGGCAGTCCAGGAGCACCAACGGCAACGAATACGACAGTGGTGAGTACGTTTTAGGGGTGGACGAGTAGGTTTGGGGCAGGAGGGCCGGAGTTCCACTCATGTGCCCCTTAGTGGCAGCTGAGGTCTTCTGGGGTGGAACAGGGACAATTTGGTGCCTGTAGGTACTGGGCGGGAGTCGGACCTTTCTCTCACAGGCAAGACGGGGAGGGGTAGGGAGTTGGTCAAGGCGGGAAAGGAAAAGCTTCTTGCGAACAGTGGGGCAGGATATAGGAGGAGCTTTGGGAGTGGAAGTAGAGGGAGTGGTTGTAGGAGGAGAAGGTGTGCTGGACTTGGGTACAGGTGCATGTAGAGTGTGCGTGTGTGAGGTGGACGGCTGTTGGGATCTGAGTGTGAGCGTTTGTGTGTCTTTGGAAGGGCAGCCAGGGAAGGGGAGGTCAAACAGGACGTGTGGATGGATGTTGTGGTGGTGGCTGCAAGTGAGGTGGGTGTGCTGCATGTGGTGGTGATGGTGTGAGAGGAGGCCTCTTTTTGCATTGTTAGGTCCACTTTTTGCCTGATGTTGATGTGTTCTAGAAGTTGGTAGTGCCCAGGGCTCCTGCTAAACAGGTTCCCTGGGTCAGATCTCTTTCCCTAAAACTGTTGTGATGCTTGGCACAATTGGTTCTACTCTTAAATACCCCTGTAAGTCCCTAGTAAATGGGTACCCCAGTACCGAGGGCAAGAGATATTAAGAGTAGGCCCCTGGCGGCAGCAGCACTGATTGTGCCCCCCCCAAGGGCCCTGCGCCCAGATGCACCTAGCATTGCCATTGCAGGCTGAGTGTACCTGGGCAACCCTAAAAGGATAAATTCAACATGGCACACTCTCTGTGTGCCCTGTCCACCATACACTGCATATGTTATGGATAAGCCACCCTTCTAGCAGGCCTTTCAGCCCTAAGGCAGGGTGCACCATTCTATATGTGAGGGCGTAGCTGCATGAGCTACAACTCAGAATATTAAATCTGAAATGATACCATTATTGGATTTAACATTAAATGTACCCAGGGGCCACCTTAGAGGTGCCCCGTGCAAAAGCTAACCCTAACTGGCAGAGTTGCTGGCTGGTTCCATTCAGCTGCCACACCAGACAGCCAATATACACACCTGGGGGAGAGCCATGGCTCTCTGGTTTGTAAGACAATGCCCTTCCTGGGTGAAGGAGATAAGGGCCAGATGTAGCAAAGGGTTTTACCCATTCTGTGTCTATGGGAAAATGTGTTCGTACATATGGCCCTAACTCCCCTCCCTCAGAAATGTGCAACACCATGGTGGTGAACTTCAAAGGGCTAGTGCCCCTGAAACTCGAACCTCCAGGCCTGCTGCCAGCAGCAGAGGGCTTCCCCCTTTGCAAACCCCCACTTTTGGCAGGAGCAAAGGCAGTAAACCAGACAAAGGGTAGGAGGAGTGGCCTCACTGAGCATGCACCACCCCTAAGGCTTGCATGCGAAGTGGAACCTCTGATTCAGATTTCTCCATCTTGGAATGGAGGAAAACAGCCAATAAGGTTTAGGGAAGTGACCCTTTCCACAGGAAGTGGTCACAATAGTGGGTGTAGCCACCCAAGCGTAAGTGCCCCATTTGACACTACTAGGTTCACCCTAAAACGCCCACTAAATTCAGTATTTAGTGGGCTCCCCTGGGCCAAGATTTTAGATTAAAAAAAGATTCAAAGAAGACAAGAAGACCAGCAACAAAGAAACCACCAGGATGAGAACGGAGGACCTGCTGCACCAGAAGAGGCGCCAAGACCCCTGCTTGCTGCACCAGAGTCCTGGCAATCACAACAGCGTAGGAGCTGTACACTGGACCAACCACAAGAAACATAGGGGACCTCCAGGCTTCAAGGATCACCCCAGATCTCCCTCATGAGTGGAGGTACCACTTAAGAAAAGCAAGAAAACTGCAAGAGACAAAGGAACCAGTGAAGGACACTTTACTGAATTGCCAATATCTCCACGACCGGAAGTTACAGCTGGACCCAACGACACACAGACAACAGTCCAGAAGTGCTCCCTAACTGTACTAAGTTTAGTGGCACTGCAACCCCTAGTGGCCGAGATTGAGCAAGACCCTGGGTCCTGGTCAGCTGACATTGGACCAGAAGAAAAACAGCTCCCCCAGGGTTGACATAGGATCAGTAGGAAGCCCCAGTCGAGGGACTTGAGGAGCACCCCAGACCTCCAACCAGAGTGCCCCTGTTGTCCTGCAAGTGACCCCCAAAGAGACTTACCACCAGCTCAAGTGGATTCTGTTGTGCACAGCATCCAAGACCTCCAAAACGCCCTGCCCCTGGCCGCCCTGGGCCTTGCATCGTGGGTTCTGCTGTGTGCACCAGGTCCTCAAACCCTCGTGACCTCGACAGCCAAAGGGGCCCCCAGGCACCACTTTGAACTTCGAAACTAGCTCCCTTTCGAAGTGGCCCTTTGCCTGTGCCCAAAACTTTTTTTCAACGCTGCTCCCACCAGAACTGGGAGCTGCCCGAAGCTCTTCAGCTGGCATATGGGGCCCAACGACCAATGCGACCACCCTGCAAAAGAAGAGACTGGTAACCATACGATTTGTAATGCATTTTTAAAGGTGACTGCCTATTGATTCCAATGGTGCGTAATTATGCACAGAAAGACTAACTTCACTAAAACTTTAAAAAGTCATAATAGAAAAAGTACCTAACCTATTCTGAAGATTTTGGTCTTAAAAATTATGTAAACGTCTGAAGTATTGTCATAAATTCTGGTCTTGAGTTATTCATTGTGTGTGTGGTGCATGATTGGATTTGTGAGTACATCAAGGGCCAGATGTAGGAACCGTTTTGCATGGTGCAAACTGCGAAAAGCAAACTTTGCACCATGCAAAACAGGCATTGCGATGCACATACCCATTTTGTGAGTCGGTACCGACTCTCAAAATGGGAATGCGACTCGCAAATAGGAAGGGGTGTACCCTTCCTATTTGCGATTCGCACAGCGATGCAGAATTGCTTTGTGACCGCGAAAGCGGTCGCAAAGTAATTTGCAGTTAGCACCCATGTGAAGTGGGTGCTAACTCATTCGCCTTTGTGAATGTCGCCAAAAATATTTTTTCAGAGCAGGCAATGGACCACTGCCTACTCTAAAAAAATGAAACCAAATGGTTTCATTTTTTGGTGTGTATTGCAACTCGTTTTCCTTTAAGGAAAACGGGCTGCAATACAAAAAAAAAAAACCTGCTTTATTTAAAAAGCAGTCACAGACATGGTGGTCTGCTGTCTCCAGCAGGCCACCATCCCTGTGAGTGCAGGGAATCGCAAGGGGGTCGCAAATTGCAACCCACCTCATTAATATTAATGGGGTGGGTCTTTGCGACCCCCTTGCAATTCGAAGATGGTGTCATGGACAGCATTCTGCATATGGTTTTGCGAGTCGCAAAACTGCGAATCACTCCGACTCGCAATTTGCGAGTCTCAAAACCATATCTACCTACATCTGGCCCCAAGTACTTAGCACATCTCCTGGATCACCCTAACTGCTCGACCAGCTACCTTAAAAATGAGAGCATTAGGTGGTCTGATTTTAACCATTGAAAACTAACATATGGTTGTTTGGACCCTCCGCATAGTGTATTTGGTTTTGTAAACTACATAGAGGGCCAGCCTCCAACAGATGGTGACTGCGCATGTGGTGTGTGGGGGGTGCATGTCTGCCGGTCTGCTGTTGTGGTGACTGTGGGCAAGGCTGTGCAGGTGGCAAGTTCTGGGACTTTTGATGCTGTGCATGCAGGTGTGAGTGCTGATGTGACTGTGAGGGAGGTGTGTGCATCTGTCTGTTGGCTGTTTGAGTGCTTGTGGACTGAAGTGTGCTGCCTGTGTTTGTCTGTGCGAGTCTTGTTTGTTGTTTTGTGTGCCTGCTTGTCAGAATGTGTGCGTGGGATGGGTTTGGGGAGAGGAGACTTGGACTGGGAAGTTGCAGTTGGAGGGGGAACGAAAGAAACAGGGACACTGGCTGCCATCAGTGAAGAGGCCAGAGCCTGAAACGATCGCTGTGGGCCGCCAAGCCACTGTGAATGCATTCTAGGAAGGCATTGCATTGCTGCATCTGGGATGCCATCCCCTGGATGGCATGCACTATGGTTGACTGCCCTACAGAGATGGATCTCAGGAGGTCAGTAGCCTCCTCACTGAGGGCAGCAGGGCTCACTGGGGCAGGGCCTGAGGTGCCTGGGACTAAGGGGAGGGCCACCCTCCTGGGTGAGCGGGCACAGGCAACTCGTGGGGGGCTACTGGAAGGGCGATGCTGGTACGGGGTGGTGGTAGAAACTGTAGCTGGGGTGGTCCCAGAGGCGTCCGCCATCACCAGGGAGTTCCCATCAGAGGAGGAATCAGAGTCAGTGGTAGCAGCTCCTGTCCCCACTGTGGTGCTCCCCTCACCCTCCATCCCACTGGTCCACTCAGTGTCAGTGATCTCAGCCTCCCGGGTCCTGTGGGTTGCAGCTCCCTCACTAGCCGGTGCCCCTTCTCCGTTGCCAGATGATGCTAATGCACACATGGAAAGGTAGACAAAAGGAGAGGGAGGGGAGAGAGAGAAAGGGAGCACAGGGTCAATCTCAGCACCAACAGCACACATGGCATACACATCACTATCACACCCTGAGACTGCAAATGGGCAGTATGGACCACACTGGCATACCATTGGCTTGGTACCACAGCAGGTAGTAGCCAAACACTGCCATCTGCACACCAACGGGGACCAACTAAGCCCTGTCTGCCATGGAAAGCCAGCTACCTAGCTATCAAAAATATCCATACGCCCAACATACCTAAACTGGACCATACAGCAATGTCTAAGATGGCATAATGGGGCATCCACTGACTAGACCCTGCACCCAAATCCCGTGACAGGCAACAAAGATGGTTGTCACACACACTGTACTCACCCCTTTGTGGCTGCTGTGATGCCTTCAGGTGACCATCCAGCTCTGGGTAGGCCACCGCCAGTATGCTGGCCATCAGGGGCTCAGGTTCCAATGGGCACCCCTCCCTCACTGGGAGGTCGTCCCCAGCTGGGCCTCTGCAGTCTTCCAGGCCCAGCATCTCAGGTCCTCCCACCATTTCCTGTAGTGGGTGCTCTGCCGGCTATGGACCCCCAGGGTCCGCGCATTCTTGGCTATGGCATGCCACAAGCCCTTCTTGTGATGGCCGCTGACCTGCATAGGAAACACAGAAGAGGAACACCATGAATCAGAAAATCCAGTCTGTCAAACAAATGATTCACATACTGCATTTGCCGCTAATCAGTCACACACATTACCTGTACCTCTGCATTGACACTGCCCCAGCCATTATCCCCAGATGCAAAAACTGCCAGCACACACACACATCTACATGCAGCCATGTCACATGCAATGTACCCATCAAGTACTCACCTGTTGGTCTGGAGGCCCATACAACTGCCCATACGGATGTAGGACCTCATCCACGAGTCCCTCCAACTTCTCCGACATGAAGGCGGGAGCCCTTTCCCCTGTTGCATGGGCCATAGCAGGTTCCAGACACAGGTCACAGCAGCACCTGCAGTCGAGATGTCATCCTGTGGAAAGTCAGGTCTCAAGTGAAGTGATAGACACAAAATGGCGGTCATGTCCGTGGCGATGAATACCGCCACCACCGGCGTTGATCATCAGTGGTTCCTGTCCTCCATAGAGCCCCATGTTAGCCAATGGGGAATTGCACGGCAGTGCAGACCCCCTCCCACGATGACACCTAATGCCGGTGGAGTGAGGTCACTTCCACCTGTCACTGCATACAGGACAGGCGGTTGCCATTTTCTACTGCTACTACACATGTACTGATTTAAAAGTGGTGTTGAATGTACACACCTACACAATCCAGTGTCCAACTTACAAACATGCTCTGTGTACACTGATGTTGTATATCCATAGTTCCTGTTGTCACTCCTTGCTTACTTTTGGGTCCTTTTGGTACCAACCACTGCAGAGAAATAGGAGAAGGAGGCAAGCATTGTTATACAGACCCCTTGTGAACTTGATTACACTGGAGGACAGACACATCATACTCACCTCTATGCAATGGGACACATACCCCAATGTGATTGGGGCAATTGACGGGACCCATATTGCCTTAGTCCTCCCCCTGGGCCACTGAACACATGTACAGGAATAGGGAGAGTTTCCACTCACTCAATGTCCAGATGGTGTGACTTGCTGACCAGTACATCTCCCATGTCACTGCCAAGTATCCTGGGTCTGTGCATGATGCCTTTTCCTGAGGAATAGCAGTGTCCCACAGCTGATTGCACAGCTACAGAGGCACAGAGTGTGGCTTATATGTGAGACTGAGTCCCCGCCCAATGTATGTGAGTGTATGCCTTTAGGAGTCATACCCCATGCCATTGGGCAAGGCTAATGTGTGTCCCTCACTTCTTCCAGGTGACTCAGGCTACCCAAACCTGTCCTGGCTCCTGACCCCTGTTATGAATCCGACAACAGGGGCTGAGAATACGTACAATGATGCTCATGGGTGTACCAGAAGGATTGTTGGAAGCACCTTTGGTCTCCTGAAGGCCAGGTTCAGGTGCCTCCATCTTACATGTGGATCCCTATGCTACTCCCCTGAGAAGGTCTGCAAGATTTTTGTTGTGTTCTGAATGTTGCACAATTTGGCCCAGATGCTATGTGCCCTATCTGCGGGAGGAGGGGGGTGACAATGCAGCTGTGGCAGCAGTGTACAGTGAGGACAGTGAGGGGGAGGAAGAGGAGGAGGATGTGGACAGCAGGACACATATGATTCAGCAGTACTTCCAATGACACTCAGGTCAATCAATCAATCAATCATAGTATTTATAAAGCGCGCTATGTACCCGTTAGGGTTTCGAGGCGCTGAGGTGGGGGGGGGGGGTGGAGAGGCTGTTTAGCGGTCGAAGAGCCAGGTCTTGAGGAGCCTTCTGAATGTGAGGAGGTCCTGGGTCTGGCGTAGCGGAGTGGGGAGAGAGTTCCAGGTTTTGGCGGCGAGGAAAGAGAAGGATCTGCCGCCGGAGGTCTTGCGCTGGATTCGGGGTACGATGGCTAGGGCGAGGTTGGCGGATCGGAGTTGGCGTGTTGGGGTGTAGAAGTTGAGTCTGGTGTTGAGGTAGGAGGGTCCGGTGTTGTGAAGCGCCTTGTGAGCGTGGGTAAGGAGTTTAAAAGTGATCCTCTTGTCTACTGGGAGCCAGTGGAGTTCCCTCAGGTGTGGGGAGATGTGGCATCGGCGGGGTATGTCGAGGATCAGTCGGGCGGAGGCATTTTGGATCCGTTGGAGTCGTTTGATGTCTTTGGTAGGGATGCCTGTGTAGAGTGCGTTGCCGTAGTCAAGTCTGCTGCTGACGAGGGCCTGGGTCACCGTCTTTCTGGTTTCTGTTGGAATCCACTTGAAGATTCTGCGGAGCATACGAAGGGTGTTGAAGCAGGAGGAGGAGACGGCGCTGACCTGTTTGGACATGGTGAGGGCGGAGTCCAGGATGAAGCCGAGGTTTCTTGCGTGGTTGGCAGGGGTGGGCGGGGGACCAAGGGCGGAGGGCCACCAAGAGTCGTTCCAAGCCAGGTAAGACTGTTGAACTAAACATTTCTTCATTTCAGTGTTGTGCTGTGTGGCTGTAGCATAATGCTTGTCACTACCTTCGCATACCAAATGTCACCTATGCCTTCCCTTATTTCAGATGTTGGTGTGGTTACAATAGTGTGATGATGTGATGTGTAAAGACTGCTGAGACATTTGTTGGGTGGATCAACATATTACAGGACATTTACACAGGATAATGCAATTCACTACAGTACAAAACATTGCACATTACATTCTAATAAAGCTCTAATACTCAAGTTGTGCCCAGGGGTATTACTTATAAATTTGGTATACAATGCAAAGTGCAATGGAGTGGGGTGATGGTTGGGAAAGGTCCAATGTAGTGGGCCAGTCTGTTTGTTCCAAAGGTCCATTGTCCAAGGGGCCATAGGAAGGGGAGCAATGGCAGTTCAAACTGGACAAGGTGACACAGTGTAGCACAAGGGGACATTCAGGAGGGGCTAATTTCCTGGCGGTGGTCTTGGCCTTGGCAACTGTCCCTGGTGTCTGTCGGGGTCGCATGGAACGTTTGCAGGGTGGTTCACCTTCTGCAGGGGGAGGGGCGCTGGTGGCCTGTGGGTCCTGTGGAAGGGCCTCCTGTCCACTAGCTGCTGCACATGTTGAAGGAAGCTGGGTGGAGTGGCTAGTGGAGGTAGCCCACTGGTGTGCTCTGTCCTCCCGCATGGTGTTGGCCATGTCACCCAGCACCCCTAAAATGGAGGCCCTGTTGGCATTTATGCCCCGCAACTGCTGCATGACCTTCTGGTGGTGTACCCCCAGCAGCCACTGGTAATCCTGCATGATGTTGATCACCTGACCCATCCTGTCCTGGGATTGTTGGTATGCTCAAGGACACTTGAGAGTGCCTCCTGGGCAGTCGGTTCTCTGGGCCTGTCCTCTCTCTGGTGCACAGCTGTCCTCCGAGTGTCCCTGACCCCCTGTCCCTGTGTCCTCTGAATGGTGTGCCCACTCCCACTGACACCAGGGCCCTCATTGTCTTGCCTGTGTAGTTTGGACTCGGGTCCCTGTACAGGTGGGCACACTACTGATTAACGTATCCTGGGGACAGACGTGTGGGGATGTTGGCTGGCTGCTGTGGTGTTAGATTCTGGTGGGGGGAGCTCTGTGGTAGAGTGGCTGTGGGATGGGATAGCCGACTGACCAGTGGTCCCAGATGGGCCTGTGTGTTCATCCAGATCCATAGCTACGTTGTTGCTACGCTGTTGCTATCATCACTGGGGGCATCTTCTGGTGGGGGACTGGGTAGCTATGGCACCTCCTCGCTGTTGACATTGGCTGGGGCACCTGTGGGGATGTAAGTGATGTATTATGCTACTTGTCTGTGTCATTTTCCGCATTACTAGCTTTCCCAATGTAATTGTCCTCCCAACTTTTGTTGCGTATGGTGATGGATTGTGGGATTGTTAGATCTCCATGCTGTGCATGCATTGGTGGTGGTGTGCATGCAGAGCTGGAATGGATGTGCATGTAGTGGGAATGGCATGCAGGGCTTGGCATTTAGGTTTGGTAATTGGGGTGGTGCACTGTGTGGGATGGAGTGGAGTGATTGGAGTCAGGGAGAGGGGTTGTGGTGGTATGCAGGTAAGGGGGTGATAGATAGTAAAAACTGACTTACCGGTGCCCAGTCCTCTAGCTACTTCAGTGAGTCCCTCGGGGTGCAGTATTGCCAAGACTTGCTCCTCCCATGCTGTCAGCTGTGGGGAGAAGGTTGGGGGTCACCGCCAGTCCTCATGATGACGAACTGGTGCCTTGCCGCAATAGAACACTGTAGGAGACTGGCCTGGCTTATAGTGGGTACCTTGTGGTACTTACACCCTGTGCCAGATCCAGTTATCCCTTATTAGTAGAATAGAGGTGTTTATAGCAGCTTAGGCTGATAGATGGTAGCTATGGCAAAGCAGCTTAGGCTGAACTAGGAGACATGCAAAGCTCCTACTATACCACTTAAATCATATAGCACAATATAATTAGAAAACACAATACTCAGAGTTACTAAAAATAAAGGTACTTCATTTTAGTGACAATATGCAAAAAAGATCTCAGAGAATACCCTCACTTAGGAGGTAAGTAATATACCCAAGTTATATGTACACAAACCCAAACAGGTAAGTAACAGTAAGAAAAGTAGTGCAAACAATGTCGAATCACAATAGGATGCAATAGGTGAACAAGGTCTGGGGGCAACACAAACCATATACTCCAAAAGTGGAATGCGAATCACAAATGGACACCAGACCTATAGGAGATTGTAGAGGGTCGCTGGGACTGTGAGAAAACAGTAAGGATGTCCAAAATACCCCACCCCAAGACCCTGAAAAGTAGCAGTAAAGTTACCCTACTACCCCAGAAAGACACAATAGTCGTGATAGGGGATTCTGCAATAACCACAAGCACCAGCAAAACACTGGAGACAGATTCCTGGTCCTGAGGACCTGTAAAGGAAGGGGACCAAGTCCAAGAGTCACAATAGTGTCCAGGGAGGGCAGGAGCCCAGGAAACCCCGGAAGAAGGTGCAAAAGGGCTGCCTCCGGGTGGAAGAAGCCGAAGATTCTGCAACAACGAAAAGGGCTAGGACTTCTCCTTTGGATGGAAGATGTCCCACGGTGTGCTGGATGTTGCAGAAGTGTTTCCAGGCAGAAATACTGCAAACAAGCCTTGCTAGCTGCAAGGGTCACAGTGGAGGTTTTTGGGTGCTGCTGGGGACCAGGAAGGACCAGGATGTCGCCCCTTGGAGGAGGAGACAGGGGGGCACTCAGCAACTCAAAGAGCCCCTGCAGAAGCAGGCAGCACCCGCAGAAGTACTGGAACAGGCACTTAGAAGATCTGTGGACTCAGAGTCACAAAAGGAGGGTCCCACGATGTCGGAGTCCAACTCAGCAGGTTGAGCACTGCAGGACGGAGTGCTGGGGACCCAGGCTAGGCTGTGCATAAAGGAATCCTTGGAGAAGTGCACAGAAGCCGGAGCAGCTGCAATTCACGCAGTACACAGGTTTGCTGTCTGGAGTGGGAGGCCAGGACTTACCTCCACCAAATTCGGACAGAAGGGCCACTCGACTGTGGGAGACACTTGGACCCAGCTCCTGTGTTCCAGGGACCACGCTCGTCAGGATGAGAGGGGACCCAGAGGACCGGTGATGCAGAAGTTTGGTGCCTGCCTTGGAGGGGGAAGATTCTGTCGACCCACAGAAGATTTTCTTCTTGGCTTCCAGTGCAGGGGAAAGGCAGACAGCCCTCAGAGCATGCACCACCAGGAAACAGTTGAGAAAGCCGGCAGGATGAGGCGCTACAATGTGGCAGGTAGTCGTCTTGCTAATTTGTTGTGGTTTTGCAGGCGTCCTGGAGCAGTCAGCGGTCGATCCTTGGCAGAAGTCGAAGAGGGAAGTGCAGAGGAACTCTGGTGAGCTCTTGCATTCGTTATCTGAGGAATAGCCCAGAGGAGAGACCCTAAATAGCCAGAAAAGGAGGTTTGCCTATCAAGAAAGGATGTTTGGCTACCAAGAGAGGTAAGCACCTATCAGGAGGGGTCTCTGATGTCACCTGCTGGCACTGGCCACTCAGAGCAGTCCAGTGTGCCCCCAACACCTCTGAATCCTAGATGGCAGAGGTCTGGGACACACTGGAGGAGCTCTGGGCACCTCCCCTGGGAGGTACTGATCAGGGGAGTGGTCACTCCCCTTTTCTTTGTCCAGCTTTGTGCCAGAGCAGGGCTGGGGGATCCCTGAACCGGTGTAGACTGGCTTATGCAAAGATGGGCACCATCTGTGCCCATTAAAGCATTTCCAGAGGCTGGGGGAGGCTATTCCTCCCCAGCCCTTCATACTTATTTCCAAAGGGAGAGGGTGTAACACCCTCTCTCAGAGGAAATCCTTTGTTCTGCCTTCCTGGGACTGGGCTACCCAGACCCCAGGAGGGCAGAATCCTGTCTGGGGGGTTGGCAGCAGCAGCAGCTGCAGTGGAAACCCCGGAAAGGCAGTTTGGCAGTACCCGGGTTCTGTGCTAGAGACCTGGGGGATCATGGAATTGTCCCCCCAATACCAGAATGGTACTGGGGTGACAATTCCATGATCTTAGACATGTTACATGGCCATGTTCGAAGTTACCATTGTGACGCTACACATAGGTAGTGACCTATGTGTAGTGCACGCGTGTAATGGTGTCCCCGCACTCACAAAGTTTGGGGAATTTGCCCTGAACGATGTGGGGGCACCTTGGCTAGTGCCAGGGTCCCGACACACTAAGTAACTTGGCACCTAACCTTCGCCAAGTGAGGGTTAGACATATAGATGACTTATAAGTTACTTATGTGCAGTGAAAAATGGCTGTTTAATAATATGGACGTTATTTCACTCAGGCTGCAGTGGCAGTCCTGTGTAAGAATTGTCAGAGCTCCCTATGGGTGGCAAAAGAAATGCTGCAGCCCATAGGGATCTCCTGGAACCCCAATACCCTGGCTGCCTAAGTACCATATACAAGGGAATTATATGGGTGTACCAGTGTGCCAATGTCATGAGCCAGGGTGAGAAGAAACTCTCTGTACTGCAAGGGAATTACCAATCTCCTGGCAGCTCCAGGTTTAGGGTCCCTTGACTGTACGAGAGGTTGTCTTCCCAGTACACCCTATGGCTATTACTGACATCCCCATTCTGCTGTTTGATAGCTTGCTGTCTTAAACCCTCTAATGTGGGACAGGTTTGCTGTGCCACACTCAGCTCTTCCCTGGCAGGCCCCCCTGCACCCAAAAGCTCAGCAGTGTCTGCTGCCAGCTCCTCTGGTGTAGGTTCTGCACAGGGAGAGGATTCCTCTTCATCAAAAGTGGAATCATCTGTAGAGGGAGGGATAGTGGGCAGGGATTTACCCTTTCTACCCCTAGTTTTTGGGAGCACTTGGTCCATTATTCCAAGAACCAAGTTTCCCTGTCCTTTTTGCTTCTTGGCCTGAGCCTTTGTCAAAGGAAAAACATGCCCAGGAATGTCCAGCATTGCTGCATGAGCCTCCAACTCCACTTCTGTCCAAGCTGATGTTTCCAAATCGTTCCCTAGTAGGCATTCTACAGGTAATTCAGTGGTTACCACAACTTTCTTTGGACCAGTATCCCCCCCAATTGAAATTCACAACAGCCATGGGATGGCTAAGAGTGTTGTTATGAGCATCAGCCACTTGGTACTGCTGACCAAGTAGGTGTTGATCAGGGTCAACCAGTTTTTCTATCACCATAGTTACACTGGCTCCTGTGTCCATGTAGGACTCAACCTCAACACCATTGATTAGGGGTAGTTGCTTGGTCTTACCTATATTAAGGGGACAGGCAACCAGGGTGGCAAAGTCACTGCCACCATCAGAGACTAAAACAGCCTCTGTGGTCTCCCTAACAAGACCAACCCCCAACTACATTGCCAATAGTGAGCCCAGCTACACACTTGGATTGGCTATTTGTAGTAAATTTCCCACCACCACTGCTATTACTAGGGACACTAGAGATTGCAGTAGGGATTTTGGTGGTGGGATGTTTGGTGTTTTTCTTTGGACAAGTGGAAAAACTTGCTCAATGGCCTTTGACTTTACACAAATAACACCAAGGCTTTTTCTGATTGTTTGAAGAGGATTTGGGCCCACCACCCCCAGAGGATTTTTGTGGGCCTGATGAAGACTCAGAATGTTTACTTTTGTCCCCACCCTTCTCAGAAGACTTACCATCCTTCTTCTTGCCATCCTTGTCACCCCCTATATGAACTTTTCTGTTCACCCTTGTTCTGACCCATTTGTCTGCCTTTGTTCCCAATGCTTGGGGATAGGTCAGATCAGAGTCCACTAGGTATTGGTGCAACAAGTCAGACACACAATTGTTAAGAATATGCTCTCTCAGAATAAGATTATACAGGCTTTCATAGTCGGAAACTCTACTGCCATGCAACCAACCTTCCAAGGCCTTCACTGAACAGTCCACAAAATCTGTCCAGTCTTGAGAGGACTCTTTTCTGGTGTCTCTGAACTTAATCCTGTATTGTTCAGTGGTTAAGCCAAATCCACCCAAGAGTGCATCTTTCAAAACTTTGTAATTATTGGCATCACTTTCTCTTACAGTAAGGAGCCTATCCCTACCTTTTCCAGTGAAAGATAGCCACAAGATAGCAGCCCACTGTCTTTGAGGGGCCAACTGTACCATACAGGCCCTCTCAAGTGCAGCAAACCACTTGTTAATGTCATCCCCCTCCTTGTAAGGGGGGACTATCTTATGCAGATTCCTGGAATCTTGCTCCCTAACAGGATTGCTATCAGAAATACTGCTGCTGCCCCCATGCGGAACTAACCCCAATCTCTGTCTTTCCCTCTCTATGTCTAGGGATTCCCTGTCTACGGACAGCTGCTACTGTTTAAGCTTCAGTCTGTTCTCTTCCATCCCCAGCTTTCTGAGTTCCCTTTCCATTAAGTTATCCTCAGGGTGGGAGGCTTTGGAATGTTTGGACACAGAGGAGATTTGGGAATTTGCAGAGAGAGACCTGTCCCTAACTGTCTGGACCCTAGTAACCTAGCCTCTAGGAGTGAATGATGCCCTACTAATGTGTGACCCTCTAACACTACCAGTGTCACTAGGTGGCGTGCTAGGGGGCAGGACTTTGTAAGAACCCTCCCCAGCATCTTCAGGGAACTCCTCTGAGTCTGACTGGGAAGCCTCCCCTTTTTCTACCCTCTCCTGAGATGGGCCAGACTGGTGAGAGAAAAAGTTTTAGAACTTTAGAAAGCACAGAGAAAATACTTTTTAAAACTTTGGGAAAACTTTTAGAAGTTTTCAAAACTTTTCAGAAACGTTGTTAAATGTTTTAGAGTAGAAAAGTAAGCTGTTTTGGTTAAGTGTACATATACTGAACCATTTGGTATATGATTTTCTAATGCAAAGTACCGAATGACAAAGTGGTAAAGCAGTTGCAATTACTTATCCCACCGCTGCACCACCAATGTAGGAGGCTGGCCTGGCTTATAGTGGGTACCTTGTGGTACTTACACCCTGTGCCAGGTCCATTTATCACTTATTAGTAGAATAGAGGTGTTTCTAGCAGCTTAGGTCGATAGATGGTAGCTATGGCAAAGAGGCTTAGACTGAACTAGGAGACATGCAAAGCTCCTACTATACCACATATATCAAATAGCACAATATCATAAGAAAACACAAGGTACTTTATTTTAGTGACAATATGCCAAAAATAGCTCAGAGAATACCCTCACTTAGGATCCCTAGCAGGATCCCAGTGACACATGGGCAAAAACAAACATACATACAGTGAAAATGGGGGTGACATGCCAGGCAAGATGGCACTTTCCTACAAACACACCTTCCCCCGTAGGTCGTTCCACCTCTTCCTTATGTCGTCCCTTGTGCGTATATGTAGTTCCATGGCATTCACCCTGTTCACGATTCTCTGCCATAGCTCCATCCTCCTGGAAATGGAGATCTGCTGTACCTGTGCTTCAAACAGCTGTGGTTTGACCCTGACTATTTCCTCCACCATGACCTCCAACTCCTCATCAGTGAACCGGGGATGTCTTTGTGGGTACATGTGGAGTGTGTTGTGCAGAGGGTGATGTGTGAAGTGGTGGGGTGTGTGGTGTGTGGTATGTGACAGATAAATGGGTAGCTAGATGTGTGTGTGCAGTTGTCTCCAGGATTGACGTGGCAAGGTGTAGCAATCTTCTTGTGTTTGCAAAGGATTGTGGGTTATGCAGGGGTGTTTTATATTGCTGTTGATAGGTGTGTGGGGTGTGTGTATTTGTGCCAGGTGAGGGTTTCTGGTTCTGGCCAATGTTGTCTTGTTTTGTCAATGAGTGGCCATATCCGCTGCAGCGGTGTTCACCGCCAATGTTATACTGCTGTTGAATGACCGCAGTGGTGATTGGTGGGTCATAATTTGAAGGGCATTGTTTTGGTGACATAATGGTATGGGTAGTAGTACCAACAGTTTTTCACCTTCAGTGGGTCTGGCAGATTTGTGGTTGTGGCTGTATTCTCTCGGTTCCTTTTGTGTGGGCCATAATCTGGCAGACGGATGTCCGCCTCTGCGGCGGTATGTTGGCGGCAGTCAACGAGGCGGTATTTGTTTTTTAACAACAATGTCATAATGAGGGTCTAAGTCCTTATTTCACACCTTTTTTCAACATCCCTGGTTACTAAATATTTGAGGAAAATGTGGATTTCTGGAAACAGGCTTAAACCACCTCATACTTTCTGACTCCTTGCCTTCCCAATATACAGTACCAGATTTTTCACACTGTCTTACATGGGTGAACTGGAGTGGATTCATTAGTCCTCTGCCTCCTCACTAAGTAATAATAGGGTTTATCTTTAAATGTCTGCATCCCATAGTTCCTACTTCTGGTGGGAAAGAGGGAAGAAATATATGAGGGAGAAACAATCAACAGGACCAGTACCATGTCTTGTCCAGATTGTAGTCTGTTATAATAAGGTAAGTTCTTGCAGACTAATAAACGTGTTAGTAATAATGCATATCATCAAATTAAGTATAGTCAACAGTCATCGCTGCAGGGTCTTTTTAAACACCAGGAAGTGAGAAGAAGTTGGAAGATACAGTGGAACACTAAAGACATACATATACTTTACAAGGTCAGGTAACAAGGTGAGGAACCAGTAATGGAACACAAGAAAAGCACAAAGTTACATAACGGAAGGAGTCTAGGTGAAAACAGGAATGCTTGTGTGGAAACCTTCCAGCTTGCTAGCAAGCTGGCTTAGCTTCCTTAATTAACATTCCCATTTATAACTCTGTTAATACTTGTACAACTTCTTGATTTGTCAGATCTATTTCTAGAACGACCATGTATTCTCCATTAACCCACAGAATCTGATGTCCAGACACTTTTCTTTTTTATTTTTATTTTATTTGCCTCATAAGTAGTCAGAAAGGATTGTCTAGTTCTCTTCTTTATGGAATGACCTACTTAGTGGGTACCACATCTCAACAATTGTATGAAAGCATCTTCCCTCAATGCACTATTGGCTTTGTTTCTTTACTGTGAAATCTTCTTCCTGCTATTTTGAATCCTACCCCTTGCTCCATATCTCACCTCTAACAATAGCTTTCATAAAATTCTGCAATGTACCTATCCACCATTTTAGTTATCATCCACTTCTTGATTACCCTACACTCTTCATCCCTTAGGAGCAATAAACCAAATACCCATTGGTACTTCTGGTGCTTCTGTGTTTTCTAGCTGCAACCGTACCGCAAAATTATTTGGTAAACATCTTGCCTCAATCCAGCTCTGTTTGAAGTGGGGTCTCTAGTTGGCAGAGGTATACACCTTGTCCAAATAGGGACCACAATCTTAGTCAGGGTAAATCACACACAATCCAAATTATCCTGTGCCCACCCTCTTGTAGCTTGGCACTGAAAAGTCAGGCTTAACTTAGAAGGCAATGTGTAAAGTATTTCTGCAATAAATCATGCAATAGCACAGTAAGAACACTACAAAAAACACCACACAGGTTTTAAAAATAGAAGATATTTATCTGATTAAATTAAGGTCAAAATAATCAAGATTTGATAATCACAAGTTGAAATATCACTTTTGTAATGATAAAAAGAGTCTTTAGTTCTTAAAAGCAACAATTGCCTCTTGCAAGCACAAAGTACCTGATTTGCATCAAAATTACACACATGAAGAATGCAGAGGAGGAGATGCATGGAAAAGGTAGGTTTTCCGGGTGCACACAGACAAAATGTTGATTCTTTTCCATGCAGCAAGGGCTTTGTGTCGATTTCTGGCAAGCAGGCTTGAATCCTCTTTGCGATGAGAGGTCTTTTAATGCCCAGGGACGATGCGTGGAAATCTTGGGAATACGGGACGAAGTCACAGCTGTTGCATCAATTCAGAGGTGATGCGGCAGAATTTCTGCTGCACAACTGTCGCTGCATCGATTCCTCTCACAGGAAGTCGGGCTGCTTCCTTCTGGCTCGGCAATGTGTCGATCCGGTTGGGCTGTGCGTCAAAGTTCCGGTCGCAACGTTGGCGCTGCATCGATCTCCACTCGGGGAGCTGAGCTGCATCGTTCCATTACGGCGATGCAGTGATTTTCTCACTGCTGGACAGGCTGTGTCAATTTCGGTAGGCTGTGCATCGATTTTTGTCACTCAATGAGTTTCCTTCAGAATTGTCTTTTTGGCCCTGAGACTTAAGGAACAGGAGGCAAGCTCAATCCAAGCATTTGGAGAGCAGTTCTCAGGAGAGCCGGAGGCCAGCAAGACAGCAAGGCAACAGCAAAGCAGCAATCATTTACAGCAAAGCAGTCCAGGTGAGTCCTTTGGGCAACCAGGCACCTTCTCTTGGCAGGTTGCAGGTTCTGGTGCAGAGTGTCTCTCCCAAGAAGTGTCTAAATTGTTAGGGTTATGGACCCAGTTTATAGACCTAAAATTGCCTTTGAAGGGGGGGGACTTCCAAGAGTGGTTTTGGAGTGCACAAGGTACCCTTTCAGTACAACCCTGTCTGCCAGGGTCCCAGTAGTGGGTTTGGCAGTCCATAGTGTGAGGGCAGGCCTCTGTCCTTTGAAATGTAAGTGTCAGGCACTCCAGCCTTCCAGCCCAGGAAGACCCATTCAGTATGCAGATGTGCGCAGGTGTGACTGAGCATCCTGTGTTTGTAGTTGTCTGGGTGAAATGCACAAGGGAGCTGTCAACCAGCCCAGCCCAGATGTGGACTGCAGACAGGCTGTAAGGCACAGAAGGATTTTAAGTGTAGAGAAATGTTCACTTTCTAAAAGTGGCATTTCTAAAATTGTAATATAAAATCCAACCTCACCAGTCAGCAGGATTTTGTATTACCATTCTGGCCATAATGAATATGACCTCTCTACCCCTTTCTAATCAGAATCTAACATTCAAACAATATATGGTAGTAGCCCTAATGATGGCCTATGAAAGAAGCAGGCCTCACAGCAGTGGAAAACAAATGTAGGTGTTTTCCACTATAAGGACATATAAAACACACAGGTATATGTCCTGCCTTTTACCTACACATCACTCTGCCCCATGGGTTACTTAGGGCATACCTTAGGGGTGACTTATATGTGGAAAAAGGGGAGTTCAAGGCTTGGCAAGTACTTTTAAATGGCAAGTCGAAGTGACAGGGAAACTGCACATACAGAACTTGCAATGGTAGGCCTTAGACATGGTGAAGAGGCTACTTCGGTGGATGGCACAAACAGTGCTGTAGGCCCAGTAGTAGCAATTAATTTACAGCCCCTGGGCACATGCAGTACACTTTACTAGGGACTTACAAGTAAATTAAATATGACAATTTAGTATGTGCCAATGTCACCATGTTGTAAGGGAGAGAGCATATGCACTTTAGCACTGGTTAGCAGTGCCAAAGTGCGCAGAGTCCTAAAACCAGCAAAAACAGTGTCAAAAAAGTGGAGGGAGGGAGGCAAAAAGTTGGGGTGACCACCCTAAGGCTGTCAGGTCTAACAGGCTCCTACATAATCAACTCAGCTTGTAGGTTACTAATATCAGATCTACCCGGCCGTTGCCATGTAGAATATAACTTCTTCTCACTCCTGATTCAACTATTGCTAAATGGTCTCAAGTCTGATCACCATTACTGTGCCCTAAACCTATCATACTTTATTAATAGCAACATTAATTATTCTGCTAATGTATCCCTACCCCAATCTTCCCCTAAAGTATTAAGCCTCAGCTCATAGAAACTTGTTTTCTTTTTTGCTTTCAAGTGATACAAAATCAATGACGTTTAACAATCACATGATATCTGTTTCTGCTTCATTAAAGAGTGACACGTACACCTATTATTCAACTCTTTCACATTCCAGCTTACTATCATATTCTTCTCTCTTTGAGACCTAATCAATATGATGATACCCTTTTAGACCTTTCACTTTGTTCCCCTTTCGTCTTTCTTAGCACTCCATCTTTTTTTCCCTAATGGTTTAGGCCATTTCTTTTTCATAAAAAAATACTGTTTCTTAGTGCTGTGTTCTACTTTTTCTACATAGCTGAAACACATATTGTAAAGGTAATCTGTACTTCTGGATTTCCCACTCTGGTGCCCCCATGCCCATAAGTTCACATAGTCACACACTTATGCTTCTGGTCAGCCTGGGGTGGAGCATCTAACAATTTGCTGGAAAATATCTTTCTCCTCCTTGCTCCTTCACTTATCCTTTTCTATTTCCTTGTCCATACTGGAATGCAGAGTTCTAGATTTTACTAAACTTTATGTCTCAAATGTTACTTTCAGATCCTTCTCATCGTTTGTCTTTTCTTGTATTGGATTTGTAGACACATCTCAATTTCTGACCTAGGCTTGGATCAACCTATTTTATTTTGAAATACATAACCACAAGGTTCTTTCAAATACATTAAACATATTTTGAAGCTCTTTAGTCATAACCTTCAGCCTTTGTGGGTACTGCAAATATGACATTACATCATGTTGTTGAAATGCGTTGCTGGCAGCCCGACAGTTGAGCAATTACAAGAAACAGGTCAGGCTACATGAAGACTTAATATTCCTTTATCGTGACCCAGTTCTTGAATTTGCAGTGTTATCACAGAGGAAGAAATAGAGGCCCTACCTGTCAGGCTGAGATATGCCTTGATATGATATTTCTGAGTATTTTGTACATCTTTTAGAAGTAGTTTTGTAGGCTAAAGTCAAATTAGTTTCCTTGAGCAGATCTGTTCGGAACCACTGCCTGAACCACAGATTTTCAACTATGTATTGGTAGAAAAGGAAGAGCATTCCTTACAGAAACCCCACATGCTAAAGTGTTGAATGCCATTCCACTTAGATTAGGAATCACAGTTTAATTTCAAAGAATTGAAGTTCACCAAAACATGAATAACAGAAAAACATGAATGAAAAATATCCTGGGTGTGTTGTCAGTGTAGCAATAAAAACAAATCCAAATGTTCAAATGAGAAGCAAAAGGACGAGTGTAAAAGCTACATAATATATCCTCTGAGCAACACCACATGGTAAAGAAACTAGATTGATACAGGCAGGGTACTGTCTGAGAGTATTGAATACAAACAAAGAAGGGCTAATATGTCGGGAGTGTTTATAGAAAAGTTGGTCCTGTGTACGGTACTCCCATCATAATACCAAAAAAACAAAAGTACACAGTTTCAGCCAATAGACTAGTACAAATGTATACAGTAAGTAATAGAGTCTATGAGTCTGCTCTTATTAGAACAAGAGCCCTCACTCACCAAATGGTGACATGCTTCATCATCGGGCTTTTGCTCCTCGTCAGGCCGGCACTGCAATGCCCGACGGGCCCCTCATGGGGGCTCTTTGCCGGAGATCTTTTAAGTGTAAAGAATGCCGGTAGTTGAGTGCTAGCATGTGGGATTGGTATATGGGTATGTGAAAATAAAAATGGCTACAGGTCTGGAAAAATCGTATTTAATCAATCCAGACCCCTGTCATGATTAAAAACAGAGGCCCTCATTGTGACCTTGGCGGGCGGCGGAGGCCGCCCGCCAAAGTCCCGCCGTCAGATTACCGTTCCGCGGTCGAAAGACCGCAGCGGTAATTCTGACTTTCCCGCTGGGCTGGCGGGCGGTCGCCTTCAGACCGCCCGCCAGCCCAGCGGGAAAGAGGCTTCCACGATGAAGCCGGCTCGGAATCGAGCCGGCGGAGTGGAAGCTGTGCGACGGGTGCAGTTGCACCCGTCGCGTATTTCACTGTCTGCGCAGCAGACAGTGAAATACATGTAGGGGCCCTCTTACGGGGGCCCCTGCAATGCCCATGCCAGTGGCATGGGCACTGCAGGGGCCCCCAGGGGCCCCGCGACCGCCATCCGGATCCCGGCGGTCGGACCGCCGGGATCTGGATGGCGGTAGGGGGGGTCGGAATCCCCGCGGCGGTGCAGCAAGCTGCGCCGCCGTGGAGGATTCAATGGGGTGGCGGTACACTGGCGGGAGCCCGCCAGTGGTGCCGGTCCGACCGCGGCTTTACCGCCGCGGTCGGAATCCCCATTGGAGCACCGCCAGCCTGTCGGCGGTGCTCCCACGGTCCTCCGCCCTGGCGGTCAAAGACCGCCAGGGTCAGAATGACCGCCAGAGTGTGGTTAAGGATTAGAAGTAATGTCTAGTCCACCCTCCGAAACAAAAAAACAAAAAAACTGTCAGTCCCTGAATTGGGGGAATGTGGAGAGTTAGAGTACAGAACTAACTATACTTCTATCATCGGGGACAACATGTTTCTCGCAAAAAATGTCTGTTAAGATCGGTGCGATTCATCAGGACCAAAAAACGTACCTAATCCACATGTTATAACCCAATACGGGATTTCTTCGTACCACAAAAACCTACAAAGAACAAAAAAACAGACTCAAAATACAAATATAACCATGTGCACAGTGAGCTCATTCCGATGAGAAACCCTAATGTGCAGTGTATCACACGGTGAAATATAAATCAAACAGACTCCTCTCAATTCAGAGGATGAATCCTTACCCTCCTTGTATTAAAGGATGGGCCCCATCGGGATAGCGATAAGCATCATTGCTCCAGGCTTGTATAGTCAAATAAGTATAGATATAGATGACATGTCATACATAACAAGTATAAATATCTCAAAGATTATAAATCCATTCAAACTATTCAGGACAAACTTAAATCATGGCTCAAACATGTCCAATAACAGAAAGTCCTAGGAAGGAGGACACAGCTAATCACCATAACTATGTAGAATATTGATAGTCAATTCAAATTGTCAAAAGAATCTTAAATCACGAGTCAAACGTCCAAAAAATGTGTATAGTGTAGACAGTCGCCAGTGCAATAATGTACACCAATAGTATTAATAATGAGGACACAGGGCCATAGTAGTGCCCAATGTTCAATGACAGCTCCCACCAAGGATCAAGAAGGGGCAAAGAAAGTGGTCTGCAATATAGATAGTTACTCTTCTGCTCCTTAAAGAAAGGTAACATAGGACTTACCCCGCTCGTGTGGCCACCGGATGGATAACCTACCCCTGCTCCACGTCCCAGAAAAAGTGAGACATAGCCGGAGAGGGGTTTATAAACGGTGGTGGGACATCAAGCTAGAAAGAGGACTGGAGAAAAGCGGCGGCCATCTTGAAGGAATTCCCTAACAGCAAAAGAGTGGCGGCCATTTTGTAATGGGGTTAGGAATAGGAAATAGTGGCGGCCATATTGTAGAGATGTTTTTGTAACAAAAAAATGACAGCCATATTGTAGTGGAATACCAATACAGAGGGGGACCTGTGGTCAAACAAGGGTGGCAACCAATAGCTGTACCCCCAAAATGGTAATCCCAAAGGACTGTCTGTAGAAAGATAATAGAAAATAGAAAATATCCCAATCTTACAGAAATGAAAGTTGCCATCAAGGGGGCATAAATAGTGTAGGAGGGTGCACTATGCAGCCATTGACAACAGAGGGAGTCACAATAGAATCAGTTAAGGTAACACAATCATAAAATTATGTTGAACCTCAGAAATGGTTGTATATTTGTAGATCCAAGCATAATGGAGGCTGCCATTAAAAAACTATATATTGATTGTGATATCTCCATAGTGAAAAGATCGTACCCTGTGACTATCAATTAGTAAATTCCAACCAGGGTATATCATCATTTAGTCCAGTCCGATGTGTTCCTAACCTAAACACCCAGCGTTGTTCTCTCTCAAAGAGTCTCTTGGTACAGTCTCTAGTGTTTGTAATGCGTTCCAATACAACCCATCTCAGGTTGTCAGATGTATGTTGGAATTCAATGAAATGTTTAGTCAATTTTGTTGCGGCTCGTTGACATCGTATAGTGCTCCGATGCTCATTGATACGTGTTTTGACCATTCTAGTGGTCACCCCGATGTATCGGAAATTGCATGGACGGGTGATCATGTAGATGCAGTTCTTTGTGCAGCAGTTAGTATGTGTCGCTAATTGCCATGGTGTCCTCTCACCCAAGTCCACATCCTGTGTATGCATCAAGAAGGGACATACATTGCAGTTGCCACAAGGATAATGTCCTATAACCCCTAGCCATGATTTAGATTGTGTGTTGTCACAATTTTTTCGTTGTGGTAGTGGTCTAGTGTGTACTACTAAGTCTCGAATGTTTTGTGTGCGTTTGAATGCAAAAAGGGGTTGCGCTAAAGTATCACCTGAAATTTTCAGAATGGACCAGTGTTTTATAATAATCTTCCTTACCTGGTTACTCAAAGGGGTGAAGGTGGTAACACAATCAGTCTTGATTACGGTATTTACAGTTCAACACCTTCAACATGCGCTGAACAGTTACAACGCGTGCCTTGCGGTGATGCACGCACCTCACTCCTTAACATTTCTATTGTATATCTTGCGTTGATATGCACATCTTATTAGTTACAGTGTGTGCATTCACCCTTTGGATTTCATTTACAGTTTTACAGTGCGTAAGTTTACCTACGGTACACAAGGTGTGCAGAGCGGACACCTTCAACATACGCTGAACAGTTACAACACGTGCCTTGCGATGATGTGCGCACCTCGCTCCATCTTGCGATGATACGCACATCTTACTAGTTACAGTGCATGCACCCACCCTTTGGATTTGGTTTTATTTGCAAATGTCCATCCTGGTCCTGTCAGCATGCAGAACGTACCAGCTGCCCCATTCTTTCTGTCATCTCCTGGTGATCTGCCCATTCCATGGCAGAAAGGAAAAAGGTTTTCAACAATTACGCTAGGGTATGTGGGACTTCCCTCAGCGCAGAAAGGAAAACGTCTTTGTTAATGCACTGCCTAGGCACCAAGGGCCAAGAAGTCTTTGAGAATTTGCCGGATTTGACGGACACAGACTCTACAGGTCTCAATGAATTTGAGATGTGTAAAGAAACTTGATTTGGATTACTTACCCAAAGTGAGCACTGTTCTTTAACGATATCAGTTTGGGAAGAGGATGCAATGTCAAGGTGAGACAACGGAACAATATATAACAGAGCTCCGAAGACTTTCGTCTACGTGCACGTTTGGGAACTCCTACGAGGAACGTTTAAGGGACCAATTCATGTTAGCCTGCTCTCTAGAGAAGGCAAAGGAGAGTATGTGGCAAAAAGACAACCCGTCCCTGGAGGAAGTTTTAGTCGTGGCTAAAACCTGTGAGCACAAAAAAAAAAATGTTGAAGTACTTTGTAAAGACACTGTTATAAATGAGTCAGCGAATGAAGAAGGTGCTACTGTAAAAATAGTAGCTACTGTAAACAGCTCGATGTTCTACAATGACAATAGAAATAGTAGTGAACCTGTGAAGTTGAGAAAAACATTTGCTGGGAAATGTTTTAGGTGTGGGGGTGTGGGCTGTGAGAAAGTAGCCTCTTTCTAGCCTTGTTACCCCCACTTTTGGCCTGTTTGTGAGTGTATGTCAGGGTGTTTTTCACTGTCTCATTGGGATCCTGCTAGTCAGGGCCCAGTGCTCATAGTGAAAACCCTATGTTTTCAGTATGTTTGTTATGTGTCACTGGGACCCTGCTAGCCAGGACCCCAGTGCTCATAAGTTTTGTGACCTATATGTATGTGTTCCCTGTGTGATGCCTAACTGTCTCACTGAGGCTCTGCTAACCAGAACCTCAGTGGTTATGCTCTCTCTGTACAAATTGTCACTAACAGGCTAGTGACCAATTTCACCAATTCATATTGGCATACTGAAACACCCTTATAATTCCCTAGTATATGGTACTGAGGTACCCAGGGTATTGGGGTTCCAGGAGATCCCTATGGGCTGCAGCATTTCTTGTGCCACCCATAGGGGACAATTCTTACACAGGCCTGCCAGTGCAGCCTGAGTTAAATAACGTCCACGTTATTTCACAGCCATTTACCACTGCACTTAAGTAACTTATAAGTCACCTATATGTCTAACCTTTACCTGGTAAAGGTTGGGTGCTAAGTTACTTAGGGCCTGATTACAACTTTGGAGGAGGTGTTAATCTGTCCCAAATGTGACGGATATACCACCAGCCGTATTACGAGTTCCATAGGATATAATGGACTCGTAATACGGCTGGTGGTATATCCGTCACATTTGGGACAGATTAACACCTTCCTCCAAAGTTGTAATCAGGCCCTTAGTGTGTGGGCACCCTGGCACTAGCCAAGGTGCTCCCACATTGTTCAGGTCAAATTCCCCGGACTTTGTGACTGCCGGGACACCATTACACGCGTGCACTATACATATGTCCCGACATATGTATAGCGTCACAATGGTAACATGTCTAAGATAATGGAATTGTCACGCCAATGCCATTCTGGCATTGGGGAGACAATTCCATGATCCCCGAGTCTCTAGCTCAGACCCGGGTACTGCCAAACTACCTTTCCCGTAGTTTCACTGCAGCTGCTGTTGCTGCCAACCCCTCAGACAGGTTTCTGCCCTCCTGGGGTCCAGTCAGGCTTGGCCCAGGAAGGCAGAACAAAGGACTTCCTCAGAGAGAGGGTGTTACACCCTCTCCCTTTGGAAAAAGGTGTCATGGCTGGGGAGGAGTAGCCTCCCCCAGCCTCTGGAAATGCTTTGATGGGCACAGATGGTGCCCATCTCTGCATAAGCCAGTCTACACCGGTTCAGGTATCCCCCAGCCCTGCTCTGGCGCGAAACTGGACAAAGGAAAGGGGAGTGACCACTCCCCTGACCTGCACCTCCCCTGGGAGGTGCCCAGAGCTCCTCCAGTGTGCTCCAGACCTCTGCCATCTTGGAAACAGAGATGCTGCTGGCACACTGGACTGCTCTGAGTGGCCAGTGCCAGCAGGTGACGTCAGAGACTCCTTCTGATAGGCTCCTTCAGGTGTTGCTAGCCTATCCTCTCTCCTAAGTAGCCAAACCTCCTTTTCTGGCTATTTAGGGTCTCTGCTTTGGGGAATTCTTTAGATAACGAATGCAAGAGCTCATCAGAGTTCCTCTGCATCTCTCTCTTCACCTTCTGCCAAGGAATCGACTGCTGACCGCGCTGGAAGCCTGCAAAACTGCAACAAAGTAGCAAAGATGACTACTGCGACCTTGTAACACTGATCCTGCCGCCTTCTCGACTGTTTTCCTGGTGGTGCATGCTGTGGGGGTAGTCTGCCTCCTCTCTGCACTAGAAACTCCGAAGAAATCTCCTGTGGGTCGGCGGAATCTTCCCCCTGCAACCGCAGGCACCAAAGAACTGCATCACCGGTCCTCTGGGTCTCCTCTCAGCACGACGAGCGAGGTCCCTTGAACTCAGCAACTCTGTCCAAGTGACTCCCACAGTCCAGTGACTCTTCAGTCCAAGTTTGGTGGAGGTAAGTCCTTGCCTCCCCACGCTAGACTGCATTGCTGGGAACCGCGCGATTTGCAGCTGCTCCGGCTCCTGTGCACTCTTCCAGGATTTCCTTTGTGCACAGCCAAGCCTGGGTCCCCGACACACTAACCTGCAGTGCACGACCTCCTGAGTTGTCCTCCGGCGTCGTGGGACCTTCCTTTGTGACTTCGGGTGAACTCCGGTTCACTCCACTTCGTGGTGCCTGTTCCGGCACTTCTGCGGGTGCTGCCTGCTTCTGAGTGGGCTCCTTGTCTTGCTGGGCGCCCCCTCTGTCTCCTCACGCAATTGGCGACATCCTGGTCCCTCCTGGGCCACAGCAGCATCCAAAAACCCTAACCGCAACCTTGTTTGCGGTCTTTATGCACGAAAACACATCTGCAAGCTTTTTCACGACGTTGGACATCCATCCTCCAAAGGGGAAGTTTCTAGCCCTTGTCGTTCTTGCAGAATCCACAGCTTCTACCATCCGGTGGCAGCTTCTTTGCACCCACAGCTGGCATTTCCTGGGCATCTGCCCACTCCCGACTTGATCGTGACTCTTGGACTTCGTCCCCTTGTTCCACAGGTACTCTCGTCAGGAAATCCATTGTTGTTGCATTGCTGGTGTTGGTCTTCCTTGCAGAATTCCCCTATCACGACTTCTGTGCTCTTTGGGGAACTTAGGTGCACTTTGCACCCACTTTTCAGGGTCTTGGGGTGGGCTATTTTTCTAACCCTCACTGTTTTCTTACAGTCCCAGCGACCCTCTACAAGGTCACCTAGGTTTGGGGTCCATTCGTGGTTCGCATTCCACTTCTAGAGTATATGGTTTGTGTTGCCCCTATCCCTATGTGCCCCCATTGCATTCTATTGTGACTATACATTGTTTGCACTGTTTTCTATTGCTATTACTGCATATTTTGGTATTGTGTACATATATCTTGTGTATATTTTCTATCCTCATACTGAGGGTACTCACTGAGATACTTTTGGCATATTGTCATAAAAATAAAGTACCTTTATTTTTAGTATATCTGTGTATTGTGTTTTCTTATGATATTGTGCATGTGACACTAGTGGTACTGTAGCAGCTTCACTCGTCTCCTAGTTCAGCCTAAGCTGCTCTGCTAAGCTACCTTTTCTATCAGCCTAAGCTGCTAGACACCCCTCTACACTAATAAGGGATACCTGGACCTGGTGCAAGGTGTAAGTACCCCTTGGTACCCACTACAAGCCAGGCCAGCCTCCTACATGGGCCACATGGCTAATAACAAAGAATGTCCCGCTTGGAAGATGATCTGTAAAAACTGTGGTAAGACTGGTCATCTTGCAAAGTGTTGCAGGATGAAGAACAACACAAAAAAATAAGCGAAGTATGATGTGATTGCGAAACAAGCGATACAGGAGCGGTAAATGTGGTACAGATTTTACAAACAAGAGGTGGATCTTTTGATGGTCCAGTAGAGTCAATCTTAGTCAATGGTAAACCAGTCAAGATTCTTTTTGATTCTGTGTCAAAGATCACATTAGTACCGAAATCGTTCTATGATCAGCATCTAAAGAGGAAAGTAGACTTATTGAAACCAGATGTGAGACCTAAAGATTATGGGGGTGAACCATGTGGCTTGGTTATTTTTGGGGAAGTATAGAATTTAAAGGATGCCTCATACCGACAAAGGTGTATATCTCAGCAAAGGGGGACTCTTTGATTAGTTGGTTTCATCAGCGAGATCTGTGAATCCTACTAGATCCAAATGAAGAACCACCTATTAGACTTAAAGACGCCCCTGTGGTTCAAGCTTTCTCAGAAGATGTGAGTGTGTGGGTGAATGAGTTCCCGGATGTGTTCAGCAGGAACTTAGGCTGTTGTAAGAACTATGTGCATGAGATTAGACTCAAGCCTGGAGCGTTGCCCAAAGCAGCGAAGTTGAGAAATGTTCTGTTGATGGTTAGGGTCAAAATGAAAATTTAAATTGATAAACTCATTGAGAATGGGATTATTCAAGAAGTTGAAGCTTCAGAATGGGTGGCACCAGTGGTTATGGCAAGGAAGGCCAATGGGGAAGCCAGGCTTTTTGTTGATCTCAGAGAATTAAACAAGTCGGTCATAATAGACCACTATCCTCTTCCAAACATGAATGAGATGTTGTGCTCTCTCGGTGGAGCAAAACACTTCTCGACTCCTGATTTGACTTCCACCTACCACCAGATAAACTTGCACAGTTCTTCCCAAGAACTAACCACCTGTTAACTCCTTTTGGCACATTTAAGTTTCTCAGGATGCCGTTTGGTTTGATATCAGCTGCCTTGGTGTTTTAGAGGGCCATGGAGAAAATATTGAGAGGTACAAAAGGAGTGAAGGTGTACCAGGATGATCTCTTGATCACCGGGGCCAACGTAGAAGAACATAACGATAGGTTAAGGGTGGTTTTGGAGAGATGGCAAGTCATTGGTCTTACACTAAAAGCTGAGAAGTGCAGGATCAACATTCCCAGCATTGAGTATTTGGGTCATGAAATTTCGGTGAAGGGGATTCGTCCCAAGGTGAGCCTACTTGATACAATCAAAAATCTACCCAGTCCACAAACTAAAGAAGAGCTAGTAAAGTTTCTTGGGATGGCGGAATTTTACAATAAATTTGTTCCACGGTTTGCAGAAAGGACATATTGTATAAGACTGTTGTTAAAGAAGGGGTCGGAGTTCAGGTGGGATCAGAAATGTGAACAAGAGTATCAAGACATTAAGAATAGTCTGGATAAGCTAGCTGATGTTGGAAGTTTTGATACACATGATGAAATCTTGTTGATGACTGATGCTAGCTCTAAGGGTCTTGGTGCTGTTTTGTTGCAAAAAAAAACAAGGGCAAATCAGAACGATACTCTTCGCATCAAGATGTTTGAAGGGAGCAGAGTTTAACTATTCGGTGGTTGAGAAGAAGGCCTTAGGAATATTTGGGGTCGTGAGGAAGCTAAGGAAGTTTTTGTGGGGCCACAAGTTTGAGATAATAACAGACCATAAGCCCCTCATGGAAGTATTTGCAAAGAAAGGGATTGATATGGTCTCGCATAGAATCAGGAAGTGGGTTGTAGCTTTACAAGAGTTTGATTATGTGATCTCCTATTTGCCTGGAGCACTGAATGTTCAGGCTGACTGCTTTTCAAGACTGTGTGTAGAAACAGGAGAGGAAGAGAAGACAGTTGAAGGAGGTTGTTTTGCAGACATTGTGTCTGATGAAGAAATAAAAGTCTGCATAGTTACTGAAGGAATGATACAAGAGTCGGTTTGGATGGAAGAGTTGTCAAGGGATGTAATTTTGCAGGAAATACTAGGCTGGGTTATGAATGGTTGGGGTGTGAGGCAAGAACATGATCAAAATCTCTTGCCGTATTGGCAGGTCAGAAATGAATTATCAGTTGAGGATGGAGTGTTGATGAGAGGCAGCAAATTAGTTCCACCAATTAGCTTAAGAATGACACTTGTTGATCAAGCTCACACAAGTCATATGGGCATCTCTAAGATGAAAGAAAGGTTAAGGAATGCTTACTGGTGGCCTGCCATGGATATGATGGTGGAAAGAGAGGTGAGGAATTGCCATGTGTGCGCGCGAGCTGATAAAGTGTTGAGACATAGGACACAACCCATGGTCACGAGAGAAGAGGCCTCTGGGCCCTGGGATGACATAGCCTTGGACATTTTGGACCCAGTTAGGATCAAATCTGTTGATTGATGTGTTTTGGTCTGTATTGATATGTATTAGCGATGGCCTGAGATCAAGATTGTAAGTTCGGTTGAGTCAAGAGACGTAATCAACTTTCTTGATGATTTATTTGAGAGGGAGGGCTTTCCCTCTTCATTGCTAACCGACAATGGGGTGCAAGAAAGGAGGGATAACCGTCTAAGTTCAGAGGTCCTTTTGAGGTTATAAAGCTGTTTAGGAATGCTGTGAAGACGAATGATCACAAAATATGGAACCTGAACAGGGTGGCCAAGTGTGTCAGGCCTAGTGTTGACGGGGTGGACACAGTGGAACAAGACAGGGTGCCAGTGTAAATGAATGTTGTCTGGGTGTCTGCAAGTCTGGTGAGTGTGCTGCATGTCTCAACTAAAGTCGTAGTGGTGAGTGCAGGTGTGGTATCTGGGGTACATGAATGGATGTGTGCTATTGTGGTGACTGCAAGAATAGGGTCAGCAACATTGAATGAGGGTGCAGTGCCTGTGCATGTACAGGGGACAGAGAGGGAGGCAGAGAGGAAGACACACTGGGGGAAGTGGATGTCGGTGTGTGTGCATGTGTATGTTGGCTGTGTGTATGCTTGTGGTAGGAGGTGTGGTGCTTGTGTTTTTAAGTGTGCTTCTTGTGTGTTGAGGCGTGTGCCTGCGTGTCAGAATGTGTGCTTTGGACAGGTAAAGGGAGTGGGGTGCTGGATGGGGTAGAGGTGGTTGGAGGGGGAACGGAATGACCAGGGACACTGGCTGCCGCCAAAGAGGAGGCCAGAGCCTGAAATGATCTCTGTAGGCCAGACAATGGTTGTCTGCCCTACAGAGAGGGTTCTCAGGAGGTCCATAGCCTCCTCTGTGAGGGAAGCAGGGCTGACTGGGGCAGGGAGGAGGGGCCTGGGGCAAAGCAGATGCTCACCCTTCTGGGTGAGCGGGCACAGGCAACTCGGTGGGGAGCAACTGGGAGGGCGGTGATAGTATGGGGGTGGCGGAAGATGACACAGTAGGGGTGGGCTCACTAGGGTCCGCCACCACCAGGGAGCTTCCATCGGCAGATGTATCGGAGTCATTACCTCCAGTGGTAATTGCCTCCCCTGTGGTATTCCCCTTGCCCCCCAACCCACTGGACCCCTTGGTGTCGGACGACTCTGCCTCTGAGGATCCATGGGCTGCTGCCTCCCCACTCGCTATTGCCTCAGCTACCTCGCCAGATGATGCTGATGTACACAGACAACACAAGAGAACAGCGATGGGGAGACACGACACTTGTAAATAGCTGAATAGAAGTAAATTAGTGGTTCATACATACACCCACCGAGATAATATTCCACCTGGCAGCACCTACCACTATACACATGGCTATGCACTTGACTAGTGGCCAGAACCCTGCTCTACAGCCATTCCCCAATGAATTTAAGGACCTGACGTACTGCAGACTTGACCCGAACACCTCTACTAACCACGGGGGCCATTATGTAGATGGACATCAGTCAGAGTCCCTGCCACTAGACAGCATAAATACAAATGCACACACACACATCCATCAAGGAGCCACAATATGGTATATGTACTCACCCCCTTGTGACTGCTGTGCAGCCTTCAAGAGCCCATCCAGGTCCGGGTACGCCACCACCAGGATGCATTGCATAAGGAGACTCAGTGCCCGATGGGCCTCACAGATCTTCCTCACCCAGTGCCACAGGTCCTCCCACGTCTTCCTGCAGTGGGCGCTCCGCCGGCTGTAGACCCCCAGGGTCCACACCTCCTTGGCGATGGCATGCCAAAGTCCCCTCTTCTGGTGGGCGCTTACCTATAAGGGACACACAGAAAAGTAACACTGAGGTCAGACAATTGCCATACATATACAGCTGGCTATACGTCCACTATAGGACAGACATTTCAAACAGCCTAACAGCACACACACATGCAGCATGTCAGGAACCCTGGACCATACAGTGTCATAAGTGCACACATGTATGCAGCCAACAACCACCATTACACAAATCTATGCCCTCCAATCCTCCTACTCACCTGTACCTCTGACCGACCGTAGAGCTTAGCGTACAGGGGCAGGACCCAATTCCTCATTGGCGAAGGCCGTGGCCCTTTCCCCTGCAACACGTGCCATTTCCATGACCAGAGGCAGGACACAGCAGTCCACTCAGTGGAGTACCTGCATGCACGAGATCAAGGAGTCAAGTGAAGTTGGGGTGACGAGTTCGCGTACGCTGGCGGCGATCATGATACGCTAAGATTGCCCATTGACAACCATGTTATCCAATGAATTTGTGCACAGTGGCAAACACCACCTTACAATATTATGTCAACCGCTAGCGGTATGAGATCACTTCCACCACGACACTTCTGGATTACAAGGGGCAGACAATTTGGCCTTAACTACGCAGTTGTAAAACCCTCATCAGCACAATACAGGCCCTATTGTCCCCTAAACACCCAGAGGCATGAAACAATATACATTACCTCACTTGACCAGTCCTGATATATCATTGTGGTCATGTTTCTGTTATGTCAAACACACTAACCATTTGTGTCATCGACAATCATGCCAGCAGTGCTGAATTAGAAACAATGTGTGCAGATGTATGTGTGTTCCTCACACATGTTTTCAACTCCTCCTAGGTCCTCCTAGGTACAGAACCTTGTGGCGAGGGAGGGCCCCATCTGTGTACAGATCACTTGCTGATTTGCGGACCATGGTGAAGCGTCACATCATTATCAATTACAGACTCACTCGTGCTACTATTGATGAACTTTGTGCATTACTGGATCCAGCACTGAGACCGGCTAATCGTAATCAGCATGCCGTCCCTACTGAAGTGCAGGTGCTCTCTGCACTCCATTTCCTGGCCACGGACTCATTTCAAGTGACAGTGGGCATGGGTGCAGGTTTTTCTCAGCCAATGTTTAGCATTATACTGCCCAGATTCCTTAATGCATTTGTACGACACCTGCAGTCCTATGTGAGGTTTCCCCAAAGTGCTGACCTTCCTGCCATCACGTTGGACTTCTATGCCTTTGCCAACATACCCCATGTGATAGGTGCCATGGATGGCACCCACACAGCTATCATCCCCCCAAGAGTCAGTGACCAGGTGTACAGAAACAGGAAGAACTTTCATTCTATGAACATTCAATTGGTGTGTACTGCAGACCAGCACATCTCACATGTGAATGCCATGTTCCCTGGATCAGTCCATGATTCCTTTGTGCTAAGGAACAGTAGTGTGCCACACAAGATGGAACAACTACAAGAGGACATAGGATGGATCATAGGTAGGTGTTTCTGACACTTTGGGCCAGATGTAGGTAGAAACGGGATTGCGACTCGCAATTTGCGAGTCGCAATCCCATATGCAGAATGGTGTCCCTGACACATCTGTGAATCACAATGGGGTTGCAAAGACCCACCTCATTAATATTAATGAGGTGGGTTGCAATTTGCGACCCCCTTGTGATTCCCTGCACTCACAGGGATGGTGGCCTGTGAATTCCGCAGTTTGCGCCATGCAAAACATTACCTACATCTCACCCTTATTGCCACATAGCAGAAAGCCAGGCTGTCTGCCTCTGATGGTTGTCATTGACAGTCCTGTTTTGCATCATTTTCTAGGTGATTCTGGCTACCCCAACTTTCATTGGCTCCTCGCACCAGTGAGGAATCCTGGAACAGATGCAGAGAGGAATTACAATGAGGCCCATGGACGTAATAGGCGGGTGATAGAGTGCACAATAGGTCTCCTGAAGGCTAGATTTCGTTGCCTACATATCTCTGGCAGTTCCCTGGCCTATGGGCCTGAAATGGTGTGTAGAGTAGTGGAGGCCTGCTGCATGCTGCACAACGTGGCTGTGAGGAACTATATCCCCCTCTTGGAGGAGGAGGGTGCTGTATATCAAGACCAGCTTCTCCAGAGAGGGGATGAGAGTGATGGTGATGATGAGGAGGGGGGAGATGTAAATTCCAGGCCCCAAGTGATACAACTCTACTTCCAGTAAATATGTGGGACTATTGGATGAGATTGCTGTCTGTGCAGCATACTGTCAGTGTGCCTTTTCATCAAGGGGGGTATTGGGTCAATAGTCATAGCCACTGTGACCCTGTCTGCATAGGACAGGTAACATTATAGTATAATAGTTCAACACATCTGTAGACACAACAACATGTTATGCGTGTGGTGCATTTCCTGCTACTCAGATAATAATAAATGAGTTATAATAAAGTTGCATCCAGACTTCACTTTGCTTAAACATAATGACAGGGGACATTGTAATAGGTGAACTGGTGTTTTATTTGGTGCAGGGATTAAATTGTGCAGATTACAGTGATGGGAGTGGGCTACTGGTGCTTGTACAATATGGCAACATGGTCGCAGCATTTATTAGCAGTAATGGTAGGTCCATCTATGTGTACAAGAGTTTGTTGTTGTTTTCACACAGTTTGGTCGTTGATTCATTGGGACACTTGGAGGATAGTTCTTTCCAGAGTCACTTCTTTAAGGGGGCCTTGTTCTTGGCAGGTGTTCCAGTGCCATATCTGGGCCTGAGGGTCTGTTTGGGTGCCTGGTGTTGGCCTGTACGGGTTGAGATGGATGTCCTCTGTGTGTCCAGAGAGGGTGGAACATGTCCAGTTGCTGCTGATGCTGTTGTTGTCCAGTCTGTAGCCTGGCCTGTAGTAGGGGCTTCCTGGTCTGTGTGGGCCTCAGGCTGTGTTGGGACAAGGTGCAGCAGCATGCCTGCTATGCTGGCCATTATGGCATTGTGAAGTTTCCACTGCTCCATGGCCTCTTGGTAGTGTGCTAGCTGCATCCTTTGACTCTGCTCCAGGGTGGATACTATCTTGGCCAATCTGTCCTGGGTATGGTGATATGCTCCCAGGACCTCAGAGATCACGTCCTGGGCTGCTGCATCAATCCTGTGGCCTCCCCCCTGGGCCACTAATGCCCTCCCACTGGGCCTATCCCCCTGTGCCTGTGTCCGCTGCACAGGTCTGGCCGTACCACTTGTACTGGGGCCATCGTCTTCCTGCCTGTTGGTAGGGGGTGACCCACTGCATTGACCTTGTTGGCTATTGTCTGCTATACCTCAATCTTCCTGGCAATGGGTGTGTGCTGGACCTGTGCCCCGAATAATTGTGGCTCGACCTACAATATCTCGTCCACCATGGTTCTTAGCTCCCTTTCTGTGAAGCGTGGGTGTTTGGGGGGTGCCATGGTGTGTGTTGTGAATGGTGTCTGGGTATAGATCTAGGTGAGGGTGCTCTTCTGTGGTTGGCTGAATGTATTGTGTATGGTAGCGTTCGGTGTCTGCTTCTAGGGTTCTCTGTATTAGTTGGCCTCATTTCATTGCAAAGGATTGTGGGGTGTGTCTGTGAGTGTATGATAGTGTTGTGGATGTGTGTCAGGTGTGTGGGTTTCAAACTTGCCAATGAATGCATTTCTTACTATTGGGTCCACTTGCCGCCCGTGGCAGTCTGAACCGCCAATGGCAGTTCGGCTTCCACTGACCGCCGCAGTGATTTGTTTTTTTCATTATTCATTACTTTTTCATCATTGTCTGGTGGGTTTCTGTTCACCGCCAATGGCGGTCTTCTGTTCGCCGTTGCTACGGCGGTTGATGGTGTTTACCGCTGTGTTCATAAAGAGGGCCATAGTCAAAAGCAGCAGAAAGATGGAGAATGAGGACAATAGTATTACCAGTCTCCAGTGTAAACCATTTGTTGTCCAGAGGCTGCCACCAGTGCAGATATAGTAATATGATGGAAGCCTGATTAAGATGGATCATATCATTTTCCATAATGGACATTGGCATCACATTATTTGAGCTCTCCAGGATTAGCTGAGATAGGCAATCATTAATCAATCAAGGATTTGTAAAGCACGGCTAATCACCCAGAGGGTCTCAAGACGCTAAATGTAGGTGTGCTGCTCAGTCGAAGAGCCAGGTCTTGAGGTCCTTCCTGCACTGCTTCAGTGATGCGGTCTGCCTGAGCTTGAGGGGAAGTGTGTTCAATGCTAGGTAGGGCTGGTAGGCAGGAGAAGATTCTTCCTCCTGCTGTACTTTTCCGAATCTTGGGTACGACTGCAAGGGAGAGTTGGGATGAACAGAGATATCTGTTGGATACGTAGAAGGTGAGGCAGTGGTTGGGGCATACTGGTCCTATGTTGTGCAATGCTTTAAAGGTGTGTATCAGAAGTTTGTGTGTGATGTGCTTGTTGTCTGGAAGCAGGTGTAGGTCTCTGAGGTGGGAGGAGATTTGTCTATGTTGGGGGATGTTCAGGATGTGTCTGGCTGCTGCGTTCTGGACTCATTGTAGTCTTGATTGAAGAAGTTTCTTGGTAATCCCAGCATATAGTGTGTTGCAGTAGTCCAGTTTGTTGGTGATGAGTGTGTGGGTGACTGTCTTCCTCGTGACAGGGGGGAATCCATTTGAAAATCTTCTGCAGGAGGCAGCGGGTGTGGAAGTTTGATGAAGAGCCAGCATTACTTGGCGGGTCATCAATAGAGTGGAGTCCAGGATGATGCTCGGGATGCGTGCATTTTCCATGGGGGTCGGGCATTATCCAGTGCGTTGGGCTTCCAGGAGTCATTCCAGGCAGAAGGGGTGGAGCTGATCATGAGGATCTCTGCCTTGACTTAGTTGAGCTTAAGGCAGCTGGCCTCCATTCAGTTGGTGACTGCTCTCATCCTGTTGTGGAAATTTCTTTTGACTTGCACAGGCTCCAACAGGGAGAGGATCAATTGAGTGTCATCAGCATAGGAGATTATGTTTAGCTTGTGTTGCCTGGTGATCTTAGTGAGCGTGGCCATGTAGACATTGAAAAGCGTCAGGCTGAGTGAGGATCCTTGGAGCACTTCACAGCAAGTGTCTTTAGGTTCTGATGTGAACAGTGGTAGCCTGATCCTCTGTGTTCTTCCAGTGAGGAAGGACCTGATCCAGTTCAGGGCTCTGTCTCGGATGCCGTCGTCATCACAGAGGGTGGAGTGAGGGATGGTGTCAATTGCAGCGGAGAGGTCGAGAAGAATGAGTGCAGGAGTGCCTCAGTGGCCCAGTATGATGTGCATGTAATTGGTGACTGATAAGAGTGTGGTTTGGTGCTGTGGTTGCTTCTGAAATTGGACTGGGAGAGTCTAGGATGCTGTGTGTCTCAAGGAACTCAGTGAGTTGCTGGATGACGGTTTACTCTGTTACCTTGGCTGGGAAAGAGAACAGAGAGATGGGTCTGTAGTTCTTCAGCTCCCTAGGGTTGGCAGTGGGTTTCTTGAGTAGCGGGCTGATTTCGGCATGTTTCCAGTCTGAGGGGAATGTGGCAGTCTTGAAGGATAGGTTGATGGTTCAGCAGAGCTCAGGTGCTATAGAGGTGCTGGCTAAGTTAAGGATGTGATGAGGGCATGGATCAGAGGGTGTTCCAGAGTAGATGGAGTTTATTATTCTTTGGGTGTCCTCTTTGGTCAAGGTGTAAGGTCCGTGGTGGTGAATGGTGCTGGTGGGCTTTGGTTCCTGAAGCATTCGTAGATGTCCTGGATCTTATGGTGAAAGAAGTTGGCAGAGGTCTTAGGAAGGAAGGATGGATGAGGTGTATGCCCCAGGGTTCATGAACTCTTTCACAATGGCGAAGAGCTCTTTCCTGTTGTGAGTGCTGGCATTGAAACGTGCTTTAATGGCAGTTTTTTTGTGATTCTGATGTTCTGGTGGTGCGTGGTGACTGCTATTTTGTAGACTGTGCGGTCTTTGGTGGATTTTCTGAGACTCCATTTATGTTCCAATCGTCTGTAGGTGCACTTGGATTCCTGTGGGTCTGGCGTAAACCACTTGGGTATTTTGCTCTGTCGATTCCGTGCTGATTTACTTAGGGGAGCTACGGTGTCTGTGCAGTTTGTGAACCAATGGTGTAGGTTGCCTGTGACTTCATTAGCATCCGTTGCATCCGGTGGGAGGGAGTGGTTGAGAACGTTGGTGATCTGTGCTTATGTGACTTTGCCCGAGCGTCTGCCGGGGGTATGGGGATGTGCTGGCATGTGGTGTTCTTTGTGTAGGTAAAATGGATGCACTTCTTGTCGGTCCAGTGGTGTTCAGTGGTGCGGGAGATGGTGATGTTGTTCCCTGCTGAGAAGACGGGGCCAAGAAGTATGAAAACTTATGAGAAATATGAAATAGATGGTTAGATAGATTGTCAGGGTCAGCATTCAGCATTTTAAAGGTAGCTTTTTCCAGGTCTCTGGAACATTTTGTATGTAAAGAGCTGCTTCAAACATCCATGAAAACAGGCAATATGATAGAGATAGCATGTGAGATGGTACTATCTGGAACCTGTTTTAATATCCATAATTTTATTTGATGTAAAAAGTGATTAAGAGTAGAGAAAAACATTATAGAGTAAGATTCAGAAGAAGTAGAGGGTGCTCAATGAAGCTTGAGGGAAGCAGTGAAAACAATTGATGAAAAGGGGTGGGAGTATCTTATTTTGTCAACTTTGTCAGAAAAATATTTTCCAAATCCATCACAGAGGACTTGAGAAACTGGAATAGGTAAGATGGTTTTGATATATCTTTCACTATCCCAAACATTTCTGTTGTGGGATTTTTCACACTGGTGGAACTCAGCTCTACACTTCTCAATTGCAGATTTTTTAAGCTGATAAACCGCTTAGCTTTGTTCCCGTTAGCATGATAAAATTGTTAAATGATTAATAAATCTTGGCTAATTTCTCCTTAATGCCTGTATATCTTTTGACACCCCTTGGCGAGACCAGGTGCAATCTTGCTCCGCATGCATCTTTATAATCACATAGTGTAGTATACAATTTGATACCATAACATAACACAAAAAACATTTCCTTCTGGTTTGTGTGTGAAAAGAGCAAATGTAGTGCTTTTTCTCCCATTTAAATATAGGAGAAAATATTACAGATTTCTATGCCTCAGTATCTTATCAAGCAGTGTTGCCTTGTTGTGATGCTTCTTGGTATAGAACCAGATTTTGACCATCATTTGTTGTTCAATAAAATTGAGGACATTTCCTACCTACCATTTAAGGTTTCGATGCATCTGATTCATTAGTTTTTTGGACAACCTGACCATTGCAGCTTCGTTAGTTTATCGTATTGATGATTATTTTCAGAGACTGATTTATTTGTTCATATAGTTCAACATTACAGATTGTTGTACTAATTATTTGAAAGTGTGGATTTGATAAAAAGCATAATTTGTCAATTCTTGTGGGAAGTCTATCACACTTGGCAACAATCAGTATTAAATTACTAAAAATGTTTTGATTTCAATGCCATAACTTGTAATGCCTTTGTGGAATATCCATAAACTGTTTTACTGTTGCTGTTAATTGTTCCACAATACATTTGTGCAAGAAAGTGACCTATCAATTGTGGTGGACGGACGTTTAAGTGAGAAAAGGTCAGCAAATGGCATCATCAACTGGTGAGCAACCCTTGACCCTGCTTCAGGCAGGTCGCTCCCCTGCACCGCTGCCTCTGCTCCAGGTGCCTGCGTTCTTGGCTTTTTTTCCCGCTCCCCTTGGCCCCTGCTGCTGCGTCCCCGCGGTCCGGCCCCCCTCCCTCCACTTCAGTTCTCTTTTCCTGCTGCTGCGGCCCTGCGGCCCCGCCACCCCTCTGTTGGAAACTGGAGAGAGAGTGGCTCCTCGAACAGACTCTGGACAACCATGCCGCCTTCAAGAACGCCATCCGCAATCACCATCACCTCATTAGATCTGGCAAGAAAACCTCCTTCAAAGACCACCTGGACAACAAAGCACATAACAGCAGGGAGCTCTTCAACATCGTGAATTAACTCTCCAACCCCAGCTCCAGCACAAACGACATCCCACCCTCACAAGACCTGTGCAACTTCCTCACCACCTTCCTCCACCAAAAGATCAGAGACATCCATGACAGCTTCAACAGCCAGACCACCCCGCTGACCACTGACTCATCAGACTCTTCTCCCACCTTCAACTACGACCCCCTGCTCGCCTGGGCCAACGTGAACAAAGACGACACAATCAAAACCATGGGCTCTATCCACTCTGGATCTCTGTGAGACCCATGCCCGCACCACATCTTTAACAAAGCAGGCACCACCATCGCACCCCACCTCTGCAAAGTCATCAACATCTTCTTCAAGACCGCGACCTACCCCGAGAGCTGGAAGCATGCTGAGATCAAACCCCTGCTCAAGAAACCCACAGTGGACCCGAGAGCCATCAAGAACTTCCACCCCATTTCCCTGCTCCCATTCCCGGCCAAGGTCATCGAGAAGCTCGTCAACAGACAACTGACCCACTACCTCGAAGAAAACAACATCTTGGACTCATCCCAGTCAGAGTTCCGCAGCAACCACAGTACGGAAACCGCCCTCATCACCGCCACTGACGACTTCAGGGCCCTGCTTGACAACGGCGATACCGCGGACCTCATCCTCCTGGACCTCTCAGCCGCCTTCAACACCATCTGCCACCGCATCCTACGCACACACCTTCACAACACAGAGATCCGGGACAAAGATCTGGAGTGGACCACCTCCTTCCTCTCTGGCAAAACCCAGAGCGTCCGCCTCCCCCCTTTCCGCTCCGAAGACTCCAAGATCATCTGCGGGGTTCCCCAAGGTTCATCCCTCAGCCCTACACTTTTCAACATCTACATGGCCCAGCTCGCCTGCGTCGCCCGGCTGTACAACCTCAACATCATCTCCCACGCCGGCGACACCCAACTGATCCTCTCCCTTACCAAGGACCCCCTCACCGCCAAATCCAACCTCCACGAAAGAATGAAGGCCGTCACATGGATGAGGAACAGCAAACTGAAGTTGAACTCAGATAAGATGGAGGTCCTCATCTTTGGCGCCAACCCCTCAGCCTGGGATGACTCCTGGTGGCCGACCGCTATGGGAGCAGCCCCAACACCCACTAACCACGCACGCAACCTGGGCATCATCCTCGACTCAACACTCTCCATGACCAAGCAATCTCCTCAATCTGCTTCAACACCCTCTGCCTGCTCCGCCTGCTCCGCAAGATCTACAGATGGATCCCCACAGATACAAGAAGAACAGTCACCCAAGCCCTTGTCAGGAGCAAACTTGACTACGGAAACACCCTCTACGCAGGAGCCCCGGCCTAACTCCTCAAACGACTGCAACGCATACAAAATGCCTCAGCAGGCCTGATCCTCGATGCCCACCACCACAGCCACATCACTCCCTTTCTGAGAGACCTAAACTGGCCCCCGTCAACAAAAGGATAACCTTCAAGCTCCTCACCCACACACACATGGGGCTCTACAACACTGGACCAGCCTACCTCAACAGACGACTCACCTTCTACACCCCATCCCACCAACTCTGCTCAGCCGACCTCTCCCTCGCCACCATGCCCCGTATCCAAAGAGCGACTACTGGAGGCAGATCCTTCTCCCACCTTGCCGCCAAGACCTGGAACACCCTTCCCGTGCCACCACGACAGACCGAAGACCTGCTGACTTTCAGGAAGCGGTTCAAAACCTGGTTATTTGAGCAGTAACAGCACTCCCCCATCCCCCCAAGCGCCTTGAGGGGCTCACTCTCCTCCTTCTGTCCCAAATCTGTCATCGTCAAGATAGTGACATCTGCCCAGTCACAGTGGGGTTCCAAGTAGTTGACATGGCTCACCCTGCTGTGGTGTCTGTGGGTGCCAAGGTCCACTTGATAAGAGAACTAGCTGATATTTTTCAGGATAGTGGAGGGCCCAGTACACTTGCCCTGGAAGGCTCTGGGAGCCACAGGCTCCACAGTCTACACGTTCTGGCAAGGTTGATACTCTACCAAGGTCACCTACTGATCATACCATTGTTTGAATTACTCTTTACTGGCCTCTATGCTTTGGTTAGCCTCTCTTCATGTATTCCGACATCCGAGGTCTCAGGTCCAGTACATTGAGTCAACTTCTCACCTTGTTTATGTTGTGCAGAAGCTAAAACAAGGACACAAGCTTAATCCCAACTTTCCTTTCTGTCAAAGGGGTCTAACAGGGTCAAAGCCACAATTTGACCAATGAGGAAAAGAGGAAAGGGAGACAGAGAACACAGAATATCCACAAAGGAGAGCACTGCACTTGGGTCTCTATACATCTACTCTCTGTTCTCCCTGTAGTAAACATAAAATATTATTAGCATGACCAACTACGTAATGCCTTCCCTTTGACCGGCCCTACTAATGTGCATGAAATAATTGTGGTAAGTACCTAGAGATTCCCCTTTTCCTGAATGTAGGGTGATTTGATCATTTGGACACTGTTGGATGTGCTGCAAATGCAAAGATCTGGGACCAGTAGAAGCAGATAACCTAACTCTCTTAAATCTTGCCAGAAATGCACAGCTAAGTGGATGTCATGGCCCAGTTCCGGTAAGAAGGCCCTACAGTGCTGAGGAACTATGGGCTTTCTGGCTACACCAGGTTTAGGGTCCTAGTCTCACTGTACAGGACACCATCCTGTGCACCCCACTGATAGTCTCCTGCTCCTCGGCCTCAATGCAGCGCTGAAGGCGTTCAACAGTTATTTACTCTCTCTGCACTTTGTAGACCTACTCCTGAGAGGGTCCTCCTGTCCCTCATTTCTCAGAGAGTTCAGGCAGGACTCCCATGACAGTTTCTTCTTCACATGTCCTTCTAGGTATCATTCCCTGGGACATTTTAGACACCACAGTGTATACCTACACAACAGATGAATATCAAGCTGTTTGGTTTAGTCAGCTTGGATTTCTCTAGATGCTGGTCCAAGTTTGAAGAACAATTACTCAACATGTTCTCCTTCATCAACAAATTGTATAATCCATCATTAATATTCACTTCATTGAATTTCACTCAACTCTCCAGTGCCTTTAAAATGTTGTCTAGAAAATCAACCCTAGATTGTTGTTATTGTGTGTCACAAATCTTCCTATAATACTCTTCAGGAGTGAGGCAAAAATTGTGCTTTACCACATCCTACATGTTGGTGTATAAGTCTACTATCCTGTCCTCCAGTGTTAAGTGTGTGTCACTTCCCTGTGTAGACAACAACACTCACAGCTATGGATCCCAGAGCTTTTTGCCTGACCTGTGTATCTCTCATAAGGAATGAACCATATACCAATGTCACCATTTAACCATGTCATCGCTCACCACAAAGCTAGACATCTTAGACATGTTAGGAGTGTATGACCACCCTCCTTTAGACACCTCACTTTTGCTGTACTATCTTCATTGAACTGCACAAGTCCCAATCTGGACGTTTTCCCTCTAACACAAGTTTTCTTTCTTTCATTGTCAGCATTTGCTCCTCTGACACTATAGCTGCCAGTTTGGTCTGAACCTCCCTCTCTGACTTTTAATATTTATAAGTAGGGTTTTCCTTGTCTAAAAGTGTTATCATGACCAGTTCACCAGTAGGTTTAAAAGGTGCAGGATTCAGGCTACACAGTTAGGCCAGAAGTCATATTTCATGTGTCAGCCTAGTGGATGGGCACAATAGGTCCTGCTGTCCACAGGTGACATTTTACTTTTCTGTGCCATTGGTGGATTTTCTGCACTATAAACCAGTTTACTGGGACGTGAAATATGTTAATTAGGAGTTGGCCAATTTTACCTTGTTTTAATGGTCAGGGCACATACACTGGAAACTGTGAATCAGTGCCCTGGTGTGCAGAGTTCAAAACCCAGCAGCGTTAGTCGACAAAACAAATGGGTGTTCTCACGCAAAAAGAGCTACTTTCTCACAATGTATCTTGCTGCTCAACTTCATCATTGATTATATGTCAATATATCCTACACTTCAGTCTTGAACTTGACCAGTATACAAATACTCCCCTCACTTGTCTCACGATATGCATTATGTAGTTATCTCTTTCTTGCTCTGGCTGCTCTTTGGTTCACTAAGGATCCCAGAAAATGCCAATAATGTGGTGTGTGATATGGAATGGGTGCAGTATTATATACCATTCTGATTTCCCTATCCCAATACGGAGCTAATGTACTAATACAGTATGTTTCCCATTATAACAGGGAGCTGATGTTGGACTGTTCTTTCCCCTCACTAATTCGATCAAGGTGCACCTGAGTAAAACCCCTTTGGGAAAAACCACTGTGCCCCAGTGGTGTAACACAGTCTCCCACAGCCTCTGCGATGTGGGGGGCCTAGCTCCAGGGGCCCCATCAGCTCAGTACACTGGCCTGAGAGCTACTGTTTGAGTCCACAGGGGGGACCTCCATGTACTTTGTGGGGGAGGTGGGGGGGCTCAAGTTTCTTTACACCACACCCATGCCCAGTAATACTCGGACAACTTGGAAATATAATTCTGGTGCTAACTCCTACTAGAGCCTGAATCGGGACTCCTGCAAGACTCAGAATGGTGGCCTTATTCTATTTTTTGCTTTGTTGTAGGCTTTCTTACGAATTTACTTTTTTAATTTTTTTCTGAAAGTCTCGTATGTCAATAAAGTTTGAATCTGGACTGATAGATTCAGTAATCGATTCATGCTCTGTATGGAGCACTGACAAACTTATTTCCCAGGTTTGGCTGTGAGGTATTCTCTTCATTTGAAAATAGTATTTTTTACTCATTTGAAATGAGTTAAAATATGTTCCCGATGAAGGAACCTTAAGGTTCCCCTTAGGTGTGCAGCTGGGTTGTTGAAACAGGCGTATCTTTATACTTCTTCGTGTTCTACATACACTTCTGCAAGCCCTGTAAAAAATGACTAAAAGTTAATGTTTTAAAAGTAACTCTAAAGGTGTTCAAATGAGTCAGGGCAATCCACATTGGTATTTAATTCACAACATTTAAAAGTTCAAAAATTTAAATACATATGGGCAGTAATTGATTTTGCTGTTTCTCTCATTTACATTTCAGAGACTTCAGCATTTTTTTCCAATTTACTCTAGTCTATTAGAAACACGATGCAAGAGCAGGGAAAGTCATCTATTAAACACAACACCAGCCTTTGTCAGCATCACTGCCTTGATATATGGACAACAAAAATATTGGGTTAACATAAAACGAGGCCAGTTTCTGAAAGGTAAACAAAAAGAGCTCTTTCAAGTTTCCCAAAGGTCTCTATTTTGATTCTGAAATTACTACACGAGGTTCACAATGGTAATCACACACATGAATTGGTTCGCGTTCATTATACAAAATGCGCTGTTTATTTATTGTTACAAAAGTGCTCCAAGTGAACACTGAAAAGATGGAATTTTGGTTGATGTAAATAACTTTTATTTTCAAGTCTTGTAGGATGTGATCATTTTTTACATTCGCGTATCATATGTGTAAGTGCATATACCATAGTGTACTATTTTTACTGTTAAATACATTGTATTGATTCTGAATAAATCAAGTCATGTGAAACATAATATCTCCCCAGATCTGTTTATATATTTCCTTTGCGAATCTAATTGTCTGGCATATAAGGAGACTACTTTTTCTAAGAGTATTGCCGCAATGCATATCAAAAGCTCTTCTTTCTGAAAGTTTTATTACTGCACGATGATGTAAAAAGATGGGAATGAGTTCCACTCAAAGAGTGGGTAGAAAACCTTTGAGGGTTGGGTTTTCCTTGTAACTTTTCATTCTCCTCTCTGACCCTTTCTCTCCATAGAAATGATGGCATATTTACTTCGTAAAAGGCAGGAGTAAATCCATTTCTAGGGTAGGGAAGGGAAGTGAAACCAAGCAAAGTTTATAGGAGGAAAAAGTTTTAATTTTGACCAGTCGCAACAAATAGAATTATGCCACTGACAAAGCTAATTGACCATTACAGCGCATGTAATTGTAAAATATATACATTTACGCAGGTTAAGTTTTTTACTTGAAGGCCAAACCACAAGTTAAAAAAACAGATCCTGCATTGAATCCTCGAAACCTACAACTGGCAACATTATGCGAGCGTCCTTCTGGAAAACATTATAAATTACCCATGCCAGGGTGTAACTCTGCTGGTGCAAATTTGCAACCCTTTAAAGTAACAGATCCAATTGGTTTCTTTCTCTGATTTTTTTCTAAATTTGAGGTGATACAAGAACACATCCAGTAGTTTAATTATACCTAACAGCCAGTGATCAAAAGTATGGAGCATGAAAACCCAAGTCTTTCTATTCAGAACATGTCAGTAAGCTCGATGGCTGAGCTAAACTGTAGTCAGTTTTCAGTAGAGACTTTGAGTTGTTTCAACACATCAAATCTGCTTTTTTATATGAAGTTGAGTAAAAGTGCTTAATACCAAAATGACAGCATCTATATCGTTTAGTGGAAATAAAAAGCAGTGGATTAGTGAATAATATTTCCATATCACGTATTACGGGACAAATCAAAAAGGCCGAACAGCTCACCTAAAATTAATTCTTGTACCAAGTCATGCCTATTAACCCAGGTTTTGGAGGAGCACAGGAGATCCCGATTTACTATTATCTGTCTTGATAGCAGGCACACCTGCGAGGGTTTATATTTTTCTTACAGGCTTTTTTTGATCATTTTTGGAGAAATACATTGATACTCCCCATTTCGAAATCTTAGATGTTAGAGTAAACTTTACAGAGAATGTCAGTCAAGGAAACATTTTTCTTTAGTGAAGAGTGTATAAAGAAATGTCTCAAAGGTATTTCTACTTCTTGGTTTTTGGGCTTGTTTCCTACCCTTGTAAAGAACACATTGCAGGAAAAAAATGATTACACTGGAGAAATTTAAAACGGAACTGAATAGACCTTACCTACATCGGCATCTATTCACTATATATTTACAAGGCAATATCATACCCATTGAATTGGAGGTGAAAAACAAACCTGTCAATTTCATTGAGAACCCCACATTTAACGAGAAGTTGGGTTTTGTGGCAATTAACTGTTACACGCTTTGGATGGTGTTAGCGGTGGACACAGCATTTACAGATGTACGTAAATTGACAGAAACAATTGTAGACCTTAAATGAGAGAAGTTCGATAATGAGGCACTAATCAATGTGCAGGAGGCACTGGATAAACTTGAAAAAACAATCCAGGACTTCAAAACAATTATAATAAATTGGACAAACTAGCTAAATATCTATATGTTATAATAAAAAGATCAAGTAGCCACATTTAGAAGAACAGTACTACCGACATGACCACCTAAACGGTCACTTTTTCAACACTTTGGGCACTTGTTTTGAGAATTTTATGCACTGCTCAATGTATGTTAACACAATTTAACTCGATGTGCTGAATATAATTTTGATTGCTAGCAAATTATGATCATTGTACTCTTAATTCGCCTCCTAACAATATGTACTATATATCGTTTGTTGACACAACTCAACTGCTCATTAGCTGTGGACATAAATCCTATAGATGCATTGAATCTGGGCCATCCTATAATCTGGTATTAGATGGAACACTCTGAAATATTGTCATTTGATATCAAGTAACTTGCAGAGTGACCCAGTCTTTACTTATTTGTTCAATGTGACATTTGAAATCAATGAGTTTTATATGGTTCAAATGTACATATGTGTAATATTTGGATTCCGATCCTGAGACATTGACAATACCTTTTCCTTGGTGTATAGATCAATTACTTTCCAAATTGACTGACATGTTAAAATTCATGGGTTGTTTGTAGTTTGGAATGTTTGGTTGCATTATCAGAGAACAGACAGAGATGCTTCTCCCAATGTGGTCGCTGTCATTCATGGAAGTCAAGCAAGACTCACTGTAATACCAGTACACTAGCACCATCATCCATCTTGGTGGAGGAAGGATATATAGGAGCAAATTTACAAGCCCCTTGTACCTCCTTGCGCTGCCCTAGTGTAATTTTGTTATGCTAAGGAGGCATTAAGGAGCCTCCATTGCGCCACTTTGTAACCCCTTATGCCACACTGAATCTGCACCAGGTATAATGTATGCCAGGGGTGTGTACCCATGAAGGGAGGCCCAAAACAATGGTGCAGTAAAATTTACACAACTTTTCCTGTCATTTTTACCACCTGCTCAGGGCAAGCGTTAAAGTGATGCTCACATAATAACCTATGGGCCTCCCTGTGCTTTGCTGAACTAGTGCCGTCATTTATGGTGCTAATCCAGGAAAGTCCCACAATTGCGTAATAAGTTATGATGCTAGTGTGCTAACGTGCACCACGGTGTGCTGTATAGTAAATACATCACTACCATGGTGATGTTAGGGGGGAGCAGGTCGGGACAATAAAAATGGTGCATCAGAGCTGATGCCAGACCTTCTTGTATATATATGCCCCATTGTATCTGCAAGCATTCACGCCTACATACAGTGCCATTTCTATCTTATCTGAGTGTGTATTTTGCTGCACATCAGAATAGATGCAATCCAGGACAAAGATGAACTTTGGGTGAGCAGGCCGGCTTTTATAATTCTTCCTGTAACACGCAATGTGGAGATTATTAATTAATCGACTGCCATTATATTTAGTCATTTTGATGTGATTACACTGAAATATTAACAGAAGTGGGATGCATCCATAATATATATTCATACTGAGTTAGTTTGAACATTAGTCCCTTAATTTTGGGGGGTGTCCGTTGGCAGCTCGTTTTTTTGTCCACACCCGGGATAAAATTTCATAGTGACGGTTTTTCACGCTCGTTCGTAGTTTGATCCAGTTGAAGCCCCCCTCGAATTCCAATTTGTTTCATAAAGCAATGATACTGAAAGATTAAGGGGCTCATTCTGAGTCCGGCGGGCGGGGGGACCGCCCGCCGGGCGGAAACCGCCCAAAGACCGCACCGCGGTCAAATGACCGCGGGGTCATTTTGACTTTCCCGCTGGGCCGGCAGGCGATCTCCAGAAGATCGCCCGCCGGCCCAGCGGGAAAGCCCCTGCAACGAGGAAGCCGGCTCCGAATGGAGCCGGCGGAGTTGCAGGGGTGCGACGGGTGCAGTAGCACCCGTTGCGATTTTCACTGTCTGCATAGCAGACAGTGAAAATCATGGTGGGGCCCTGTTAGGGGGCCCCACAACACCCGTTCCCGCCATCCTTTTCCTGGCGGGTTTTACCGCCAGGAACAGGCTGGCGGGAAGGGGGTCGGAATCCCCATGGCGGCGCTGCAAGCAGTGCCGCCATGGAGGATTCCCTGGGCCAGGGGAAAACAGTCGGGAAACCGCCGGTTCCCCTTTTCTGACAGAATAGCCCTGGAAGCACCGCCAACCTGTTGGCGGTGCTTCCGTTGCCCTCCACCCTGGCGGTTTCAAACCGCCAGGGTCGGAATGAGGGCCTAAGTAAGCCTGAGTGATGTGATTACTTTGCATTTCAATTAGTATTTATGTACTGCAGATCTAGTGAGCATTTTGTGTATTTATTTACATCAAGTGATGAAATGCAATTTCACAGATTTGTACAGTGCAGCCCCTTGGGGCATGTTTCTTCCAGCCATACCTAGGAAGGCTTAGTGAGTGACATCAGTTCATAAACTAAAACATTAGGCTTTGCTTTTAGTCACAGAGTGGCTGACATTATACCATTCTTCCCGGAGAGGGTGTGGTTTTCTTTTTCATTTGGTCCTGAGGAAGACCATGGGATGTTATATTTACACATATGAGGTTGAAATGTCAATGCAATTCAAAAAATAGATTGCACTATCTACACCTCAGTAGGAAGAAGTGAATGACAGTGATCCAAAATGTATGTGGTCAAATCAGTTGAATCATAGCACAGCTGACAATTCTTTAATCAATTATGGATTTTAATATATGTTGAGGTTCTTCTGCACACCTCAAGAGCACTTTATTAGTCATTTTGCACAAAACCATTTGTTTAGGTTTTGTTCATTAAATGGTTCAGTAAAATTATGAACCTTTGCACAATTTAGGACATTATATTTACTTGTACACAAATGATACCCTTTGTGTCTGTTTTTCTATGTTATTAACAAAATGGAACATTTGGTGCAGGGGACCACCATATGTCCCTCTCAGTAAATACATAAAATATGTTATTTAAATTTGACAAAACCACATGTAATTATACCAATTATTTACCCAGGTTGTAAGGAACACAGGTATCTCATTGACTATTAGGTATGCAGATCAGAGAAAGTCCTGGAATCATGGAAGTGTTGTACGGTTCCCAGTAAAACAGTAGTATTGTCTATTAGGGTGGCAGAATGTCAGGGCAAGAGGACTAAATTCATCTACACCATCAAGAGCTGTCAACCCAATTCCCAGCTAGCTCACCGTGCCTCACCTGAACCCCCAACCTTCCAGGAGTAACAGATGATTACAACGACCTTGAACATGACACTCTGACACCTAAGGAAATCGGGGAAACAGATCTTACCCTTTCATCATTTTACTCATGCATGCCCAGGATAAACACAAGAAAGATATGAATAAAGGTTTTTCAAAAATGTAGTGAGACAATTATATTCTTGCATAGAGAGAATGTGCTATGATCATTAGGAAGATGAAACAAAGCATTGTAACCATCGTCACTAACATGGTGAAAAGAATAAACAGTCCACCCATGGTAATCTTAGACCTTTATATTCCTACATAGTGCTAGCTACAATCTGAGAGCATTGCGGGTGTACCCTCTGCCTGTGGCTGATCTAGGACAATAGCCTGAGTCCTCCATGCCTGTAGACCTGAGACAGGGTGCCGTTCTAAAGTGAAGCTGGCAATCCTTCTCTGCAAGATGGAAAATCAGTCTCACGGAGATGCATGTTGAATACAGGATACATTACAGGACAGTAGTGGCCGGAGTGCTCCTCATGACCCCCTTTGGGCAGTGCACCATTTAGATAATCAAAAAACACACTGTTTTAGAGGCACAGCTCTGATGCAATGATGTGTTTAGATGTTAGAAAAGGTCTACAAATGGGCAACGTAAGCACTTGGTAGGATATCTTGTTCAATGTTCCTAGCCTTGAACAGAGTGTACAGGTTACAAGCGGAGAAAGGCTAACAAAATACAAGCAGCATGTACAATGAATTCTCTGAATAATAACTTGCAAACACAAAGTGTGCAAAATGTAATTTCTAAAAGAGATGTTAGCCTAAAACTTGTAAATGTAAAATATAAAATGTGGGGGCAGTGCAGGTGCACCATACAGAATATAGTATGGACGCTGTATGGCTTCAATTGAATTCCTAAAATGGTCATAAAGACCGGGACCAGTTTTAATTGAGTTCCTCCAGCAATGACCCTCCAAAGTACTGTATCATGCACTCATGACACAGCTAGACGTGCAGCCGGTCCTTCACCATTTGGCCTTGAGGTGGGATATCAATTGTGGAGCAGCAAAAATAGGACCAAAATACCATCAATTAGGAATCACACAAGTGGTATGCCTACAAATACACTAAAAAACAAAGAGGGTATAAGAGATGGTGCCACTCCAAAAACAGTCTGGAACACGCTGACAAAGCCAGATTCAAGTGCTTTAAAAAAGTCTACAACACCCGCTCTCTTGGAAGCATGAAATATGCGTTGCATAGGTACATCGAAATGACTGGGAAAGTTTGCGGTTAATAGTGATTGTATTTCAGAAAATGACCTTGCACCCTGAAGCCCTAACATATCACAGGCAGACGTAAGTGCCACATTTTTCTGAAACAATAAGGCCTTTATTCTGCTGAGCTTGCCAAAAATAACATTAAAGGTCAAAATGGAAGGCTACAAGCTGATTACTCTAATCTCATGTGCTGGAGGAAAGTGTATGATATTACAGCAGGTCACTATTTGAGAGACAGAAACCACATTGGGGACACCTTCTCTCATCCCACACTAGACATGATCATATAACATCAAATAACGACCATTCAAAAGTAACTGAAATACTGGGAGAATCCAGAAAACTGGAGCTCCCTTCAAGAAAAATGCCAGATTACCCATGAAGGTATTACACACACTAATCAGTGTTACCTGTTTACAAGTCATGGAGCTACTTAACCAAATTTCACATTCATTTCTTCCACACCTTGTGAATGAAACACTCTGCAAAGCTTCATATATGCCTACTGGAAAATGCATTCATGCCCTCCCCCACCCCATCCACGCATGCATAAATTCACACACCCCATCGCTCACTTCTATACAAACACCCCCACCTGACTGCCCACATAGACACAGACACCCCCTCTTACTTGCATGCATACACACAGGCACCCCACTCACTCACACCCATACACACAGACACCCCCACTCACTCGTAGTACTAATACACACAATTACTCACTCTCACCCTGACACACCTCCTCGCCTCTGCATACATGCAGACACACATACTCTGCACACACACACATACATACACACACATGCAATCATGCACACCCAATCCACTACACATACAGGCACACCACACACATGTACCCAACACCCTCCCCTTTCAGACGGTCCACTTACCTGTTTTGGTGAGGTGGTCATCCGGGAAGGGAGGGGTCCTATTGTCTGCCACTGCCAGCACCGCACCACCAGACAGGGCACCGCCGCACCACATTACGCATCATAATATGGCGGGCGGAGTCTTGTTGGCATGGCAGTGCTAGCAGTGGAACTGCCTCTCTTCCTCAGTCGGCCAGGCCGACGGGGTCGGATTACTGCCCATAAACAGGCAGAAATCCAATTCAATTCCAAATATGTCAGTTTCGGACCACCAACACTGGCAGTCGGTGGGCTGCAGTTGCTTCGGCAGTCTTATACAAAGGCTGCTAAAGTCGTAATGAAGACCATAGTCTTTAATTGCCAGAGGGGAAAACAAAAGAATTTGAAAAAAAATTGTTTTGTCTGGGTCAGCCTGTTTTTTCTCACTTTTGTAGGGGTAATTTCATAATAATAAGAAACTGGATGGAGTTAGCGTGCCCAGAAAAGTATGCACATTTGTCTGAATATTTTTTGGGACAACCCACTGGTAGTGTTGAGCAATGTTCTTATTTTGTATAGTTGAAAACGGTATGCCGGATATTAGCTCTATATAAATAGCGGTGAGTATAGTGATGGTAATTAAACATTTCACCATAATAAAAATAATTCATGTACATATCCTCACTTTCAAACTCAGTACAATATTCAACCTCAGATACCATTGAAATCACTATTTTTGCATCCCATTCTTCATAACTAAGCCCTGGAGTTTTCACGTCATCCATAGCTAATTTAACAACATAAGGAATTTGCAAAGTTCCTGTAGGATCAAAAATATCACATGGGACCTTGTCCCACCCAATTCTATCAGAGACTAGAAAACAGAAATGTTCAAATGGGACAGGTCTCTTCGCACTTTGTGAGAAGATGAATGAGGTTTCAATACCTCAGCTACTGGTCCTATACCGGAGCATTCCAAGAGATAATGTCCATCTATAAGCAAGAAGAAAATAGTCACAAATCCAAACCACAAAAGCAGGAAAATAATGAAATGAAAATCCACAAGTATGTCCACGGGGACCAGAAAAGTATGTTTCAACCAGCAAGCAAAATCCTGTACACCATATAGTGAAATGTGAGAAGAATCTGCAGAGAAGCAGTCTGTGTGACCACAGGAGCCTCAATAGATAAGGGAGAACTGGTAGACAGTTCCAAATGTGGTTCATCATAAACAACTCTGTTGTTTTGGGTAACAGTAGGAAACTGTGGACCTATGTCTCATGTGTTTCCTACTTTTGCAATGGTAACAGGAATTAACAAAACTTCATTCTCTGCCCTCTCTAGCTGAGGGAAGCATTATTGGTGTTATTCAATACTTGTAGAGGTTGGGAAGTGAGAGGAGTTAGGGGACTATCCAGGAGTCTTCATGGCCTACCGTGTGCAACTGGCCACATGATGCAATTTTAATTGATCAATTGAAAAGTATTGTTTTTCTTTACAACCAGGAAGCAGTGGCAATATCACAGTTCTGGTACCTTGAATACCAAGGACTGGCACCGGCTCATTGTATGTTGGACCAGACTTCTTCTTTACCTTAGTCTTCTCTCAATTATGTCCCCAACTTTTGGAATCCGACTGAAAAGTGCTGGTTGCTCCTTCACTTCTTCAGTGGCCAAGCATTCAACTTACTCATTAGCATGCTCATCCTAAAAGTCTTGTAGTTCCTGCAAGAAAGTGAAATGTTGATTTATGTGTTGCCACTGCTCCAGGACTGTTGAGCTCTAGAACATACATTTGGACGCCAAAAAGGACCTCGTAGGGGGCCCAGACACTCAAATATTTCCTAGGCAGATTATTTAATTCTCTCTGGGCTCCATACAAGTGATGGATCCAACTGCGACCTGAACCTAATTCTCTAGCTCAGTGGTTTTTCAAACGTTTGACCACTGTCGACCCCCACTTTAATGTTACTGGAACCCCGAGACCCCCACAGAATCATTATTGAAATCCAAAGACCCACCACTGAGTCATTACTGGCAGCTGGGGATCCAGGCCTATACATTGTTTATGATTTGATCCTCAAAATAATACACAAAAATTACAGAAACAAGCATTCCATCAAGCACATACACAAATGATGAAACATTTTAATTTGCAAACAAATAAAATAAATAAAAATGTTAAATTTAAGAGGAAGGTTGGAGCGTTTCTAAATTCAATTGAAGCCACACATCGTCCATACTATATTCTGTTTGATGCACCTGCACTACTCCAACAAATCAATTTGACAATACTAATTTTTTGCCTGTAATTTCATATTCCTTGACATTTACAGTATGGGTAAAACCATGTAATGGGTAAAAACATGTAATTGTACATTTATTTTCTTTATGTATATACACTGTATTAATCTGGTAATATTAGGTAATTTTCCAAGCAGTCACAGATCCCTGGAGGATGCTTTGCGGACCCCCAGGGGTCCCTGGAACACAGGTTGTGAACCCCTGGTCTAACTGTTAAAGATTGCTTTAAGTCTTGGTTCTTCTTCTTCACAATAAAATTTCCCTCAGGATGATATGAGAATAATAATGCACAGCTACACGCACTGTTGCAATACCATCTCTGTAAGCCTTAGAAGCAAATGCAGGGCCCTGGTCAGAATGGAATGCAGCTACTGCATATGTCCCAACAAAGACTTGCAAATCTTTAATAACAGTACAAGCATCAGACGATTGCTGTGGCCACAACCATAGGAATCTGGAGCTAGAATCAACAATAAGTACAATTAATTTAATGGTTTACGTGTACACATTAGACTGGCTTCCTAACTCTGTGCCGCTGCTTGCACCAAAGCAGTGTTCCCCACTGAGTGCAACAGTGACCTGCAACATAGGTCTGATGCCACCGCATCACCTCTGAAGTCCTGCCGCAGCGTGAGTCCTGAGTGCCGTGTCACCGATATCTGTGACACTGGACTCCAACTCCGCCGCAGCACCTGTGGTCCCATGGTGTAACTCTGAGACTGCAAAGTCAACGCCTCCCATCGTGACCTTCAGGATTTATCAACCCCCATCATAAGGAATTGATGCCTCACTACTGATGCTTGCATCACCTTCCATGCAACCATAAGGAACTGATGCCTCATCTCTCCTACCTAGCAGTAAGGAACCAATGCCTCATCTCCACAATATCAGTGAGGAACCAACGCCAAACTGGCTCCAGCGAAGCCTCACTTCCCCGACTCGGTGCAATGTCTTTGTTTCCTATTTGTTTTCCAAGGTACTGTATCCGTGTGACTCCGTAACCAGCCCGTACTCCGTTGCAAGTGGTGTAGGACTGCTCTAAGCAACTCTGTCAAGACGTCATGATAGCCCCAGTTGCAGCTTTTGTATTTCTAAGCACTATACTAAGATTTAGCCCCTCATTATGACCCTGGCAGTAATTCCCGCTTACCACCATGCTGACGGCACCAACTTACCGCAGGGGATATTCGTTCACCATGTTATGACACACACACACCAAACCGATAGAATTCAGCCACAGACACAAATCGGCCAGACCAAATGTCAGTGATAAAGTGGCAGTATCAAAACTCACACGGTTACGCCAACAGAACAATGCCCACCACATTATGGCTCCCGAATCACCACAGCCGACATTCAAGGGTGGTAAACCATTGGCAGTACATACCGCCGCGCTCACAATGGACAGCCACAGACAAAACAACACCACATTGGACAATTCAAACAACACACACCTGACACCCATACACACACCACACCCACACCACTATAAAACACACCCACATTACCCACAACCCCTTATGAATACAAATCATTGGCACTAGACTGATACCAAAACCACTGACACAACTACATACACACACCACATACACCCATATATCCCTCATGCACCCCACTTCACACATCCCAAACACATTACCCAACACACCCACACCAACACACATCACATAACACCGATGGCACCACAAAGGCAGCCCCATTTAACTGAGGGGGAGTTAAGGGTCATGATGGAGGAAATTGTCAGGGTAGAGCCACAGCTATTTGGAGCACAGGTGCAGCAGATATCAATAGCCAGGAAGATGGAGCTACGCACTAAGGCATGCACAGGATTGAAAACTAACAATCCCACCATACACCATTATACACAACTAAAAGTTGGCAGGGCAACACCAACCAAAGAGGGGAAGCCAGGGTTGTACAATATCTCATACACATTAACCATAACACATCATTTACATCCCCATAGGCACCCCAGCCAATGACACCGGAGAGGAGGTGCCAGCAATATCCAGTCCCCCAACTGAAGAGGCCCACAGTGATGACAGTAACTCTGGTCTTTAGGATCTGGATGATCTACCTGGCCCATCAGGGACCACTGGACAGCTGGTTACCCAAGCCCAGTCACAGACCACCACAGAGCCTCCCCCATCAGGAACCAGCATTACAGCACTGACCCAGCGTCCCCAAACCTCTGTCCCCAGGACACGTCAATCAGCAGTGTGTTCACCTGTACAGGGACCCCAGGCCACACCTCGCACACAAGACAATCAGGGACCTGGGATCAGTGGCAGTGGGCACATGGTTCAGGGGACAGAGGCACAGGCCCACAGGGACACTGGGAGGACCACTGTGCACCAGGGGAGGACAGGCCCAGGGAACCGACTCTCCAGGAGGCACTCTCTGAGATCCTGGGAGCCTGTCAACATTCCCAGGACACGATGGGCCAGATCCTAGACAATGTGCAGGAGAACAGGCGGCTGCAGGAGGGACAGTACCAGGGGATCAAGGAGGACTTGCAGGCCATCAACAACACCCTGATCTCCATAGCAGGGATGCTGGCAGGCATGGCCAACATTATGAGGGAGGCAGTGTCAAACCAGCGGGCCCCTGCCACTAGCCAGTCACCTGAACAGCCTTCCACTTCCTCTGCCGCTAGTGACCAGGAGGCCCCGCCACAGGACTCACAGGCCACCAGCACTTCTTACCCTGCAGAAGGTGAACCACCCGCAAATGTTCCCTGTGATCTAGACAGAAGCCAGAAACACTTGCCAAGACCCGCACCAGGAAATTAGACTCTCCTGATTGTCCCCCTTGTGTCCCACTCAGTAACCCTGTCCACTTTGAACTGCCATTGCTCCCCTTCCTATGTCCCCATGGACAATGCACCTGTGCTACAAACAGACTGGAACAATACCCTGGACTTTCCTCCATCATCACCCCACCCCATTGCACATTCCCCTCTATATATTAGCACTGCAATAAGCACCCTTTAACATAAATCGATTTTGAGTATGTCATGCATTTCAAATATGTATTGATTGAAACAGGTATAACCATTGCAAATGAATTGTACATAGAATGAGCATAGAATTAATTACCTGTAGCTGGCTGTTGTGATCACACCAGGAGTATTTGTTAAATCACCAACATCTGCAAAATGGATAGCCAGTGGGAACAGTAAGTGGGCATAGAAGTGGGAAATACCAGCATGCCAGAAACACAGAATACAACTAAAGTCATTGAAATGTAAAGTTGCACTATCTCACCTGTGTGTCATTGGAAGTACTGACGGATTACAGATGTTCTGTTGTCCACATCCTTGTCCTCTGCCTCCTCATCCTCACTGTCCACAGGGTCCACTGCTGCCACAGGGGCATCTCCAGTCTCCTTAACCTGCAGAAGAGGGACATGGTGTCTGAGGGCCAGGTTGTGCAACATACAGCATGCCACCACTATCTGGCAGACCTCCTTGGGTGAGTAGCACAGGGATCCACCTGTTAGATAGAGGCACTGGAACCTGGCCTTTCGGAGGCCAAATGTAATTTCAATTATCTTTCTGGTTTGCCCATGTGCCTCATTATAACATCCTTCTGCCCTTGTCCTGGCATTCATCACAGGGGTCAGCAGCCATGATAGGCTTGGGTAACCAGAGTCACCTGCAAATATTGAGGGACATCATTTAGCCACATATTATCCCATATGGCCAACACCATAGGCATACACCAACATATACTGGGTGGGAACCGGGGCTCACCTATTAGCCACACCCTGTGCCTCTATGGTTGGTCCCTCACATTTGGGATGCTGCTATTCCTTAGGACAAAGACATCATTCACTGACCCAGGACACTTAGCATTGGCGTGGGAGAAATACTGGTCCACCAAGCACACCATCTGCACATGCATAGGGTGGAAACTCTTACGATTCCTGAACACATATTCTTTCTGGTGGGAGGGGACAAATGCAATATGTGTTCCGTCAATCGCCCCTATTATATTGGGGATATGTCCCATTGCATAAAACCCGGCCTTCACAGTGGCCAAATCCGCAACCGGGGGGAATCCAATGTAGCTGCACGTGTGTTTAATCAGGGCAGACAACACTCTTGTCAGTACGATTGAGAACGTTGGCCGTGACATTCCTGTTGTCAAGCCCACTGTCACTTGGAAAGAACCAGTTGCCAGGAAATAGAGAACTGAGAGCACTTGCACAAGAGGGGGGATCCCAGTGGGATGACGGATAGCAGATATCAAGTCAGGCTCCAGTTGGGAACACAGCTCGGTGATTGTGGCCCTATCCAGTCTGTAGGTGAGGATAATGTGACTGTTCTCCAGTGTAGCCAAGTCCACCAGGCGTCTGTACATGGGGGTGTGTCTCCATCTCCTATTCATCCGCAGCAGTAGGTATCTAAGAAACAAAAGAGTGAGGAGGCTGTCACAAACTGAACAATGGAGCCACAACAGTAGTCTGCAATCTGTAAACATGTAATGGGACTCTGTGATTTGTCAAGTATGTGCCTATTTATCCTGTGACGCAGCATTATTCCATTGGCCTGCCTCCCTTCCTGAAATGGCATCCACCTGTCCTGTGTGTAGGAGCAGGTGGAAGTGAGGTAGTGCCGCTGATGTTGTGCACCGTGCCAGGAGGCGGTCGTGAACCGCCATGCAATTCCTCATTGGTTAATATTGGGCCCTATGGGTTACAGTGGCCAATGGTGATATACGCTGGTGGTGATGATATGAACCGCCATGGACGTGACCTCCTTTTCCTATCTGATTCCTCACTTGTTTCCTGACCTTCCATAGGAGAATACCTACATTGCCTGTGCTACTGTGACCTGTGTCTGGAACCTACCATGGCCTGTGTGACTAGGGACAGGGCCCCAGTCTTCACTTCTGAGGAATTGGAGAGACTGGTGGATGGGTCCTACCCCAATACGGAGTGCTGTATGGGCCTCCAGACCAACAGGTGAGTACACTGTGGGCATGATGCATGTGGCATGAATATATGGAGGTGTGTGTGAAGGCATTGCGTAAGGGTGGAGGGATGTCCTCTTGTCTGGGTACACGTTGAGTGCTGGTTTATGTGTGTGCCAATCGTGATGGAAATGGGTATGGTGGATCATTCGTGTTACAGGCTGGACTGTTTGTCTGATGGTGTTCTCCTGTCTGTATTGCCTCTGCAGGGCAGTGCCCATCAAAAGAAGGGTATATGGCTTGCCATTGCCAAGGAGGTGCGGACCCTCGGGGACTATGGCAGGCGGAGCACCCACTGTCACAAACGGTGGGAGGACCTGAGATGCTGGGCACGGAAGACCGCGGACGCCCAGCTGGGGATGGCCTCCCAACAGGGAAGGGGTGCCTGTTGAACCCTGTCACCCCTGATGGTCCCCATAATGGTGGTGGGCTATCCAGAGCTGGATGGACACTTGAGGACATCACAGCAGCCACAAGGGGTTGAGTACAGTGGCCATCATTGAAGGAAACGGCTGAAGGGGTGGTATCTGGGTGGTAGGTGGGTGTCAGTGGGTGCTCCTAGGCCAGGCCAGCCATAGAAGGGTTGGTCCTCTGGTGACTAAGGGTCTGAAAGGGAAATACTGCCTACCTAGCTTGTTAGCATCCACTACTGGTCAGGGATGTGTGGGACCCAGGTGTGCTGAAGTTGGCAGTGTATGCTCTTCCTCATGCCTTGGTGACTAGCCCTATCTCTGGTAGTGCAATGCATAGTGTGTAGGCCTGTACCCTGTGTGTGAGGGTGCTGTGTATGTTGTCAACAGTGGGGTTGGTGCAGTCATTGACCCAGTGTATCCTTTGTCTCCCTCCCCCCTTTCTTGTTTTGTCATCCTGTCCTTATGTGGCTTAGCATCACCTGGTGCAGGAGCAGAGACAGCGGTGGCGTAGGGAGCTGCATCCCACAGGACCCAGGAGGCAGGGTCCACTGTCGCTGAGGGCACCAGTGGGATGGAGGGTGAGGGGAGCACCATGGTGGAGATTAGAGGGGACAATGCAGACTCTGATACCTCCTCCGACAGGAGCTCCCTGGTGGTGGCGGACACCTCTGTGACCACCTGAGCTACAGGTACAGCCACCACCCCGCATACCAGCACCGCCCTCCCAGCAGCCCCTCAGAGAGTTGCCCGTGCCTGCTCACCCAGGAACCCCCTTCACCCCAGGCACCTCAGGCCCTGCCCCAGTGAGCCCTGCTGCCCTGAGTGAGGAGCCTATTGACCTCCTGAGATCTATCTCTGTAGGGCAATCAACTATTGTGAATGCCATTCAGGGGCTGGCAGCCCAGATGCAGCAATCTAATGCATTCCTGGAGGGCATTCACAGTGGATTGGCGGTCCAACAGAGATTGTTCCAAGCTCTGGCCTCCTCTCTGATGGCAGCCATTGTCCCTGTTTCAACCATCTCCCCTCCAACTACCACTTCCAAGTCCCATTCTCTTCAACCCCAACCCATCTCAAGCACACAGCCAGACGAGAATGCACACAGGACAACACCCAAGAGTGTCACAGGCAAACACAAGCACCACACTTCGTCCCACAGGCACTAACACAAACACCATTCATTTGCAGACACCACAACATCCACTATTTCCACTGCCTTCCCCTCCTCATACTCCTCCACATCCCTCCCAGTCACATCCGCACTCACACCTGACTGGCAGACACCTCAACAACATCAATGCAAACTTCCCCCATGTCCTCTCCCACTGTCTGTCCCCCCTCATAAAGTGCACAAACGCAAGCACTCCGTCACCCAACAGTGATCCACCTCACAACAGCATACAACCCATGCACCTGCACCCAAACTCAGCAGACAGACACACACAACAACCACTCCCTCATCCTCTACTCCCATTACTTCTCCCTCGTCCTACCCCAATGTCTTTAAAACGCTTTTCCTTTCCCAGTATGACCTCTTCCCTGCCCGTCCCCCATTCCTGCACGTATGGCCAGGGTATCAAGGACCCAGCCAAGCACCTCAGCCAAACAGTCCACGGGCCCAGTTTCATCAGCAACTACTTGTGGTGGAAAGTATTCCAGGCCACAAATACTGAAGGAGAAGGAGCAGGCACCAGCCAGCAAGAAGGGGAAGGAGCCTGCACCAGTAGCTGTCAAAGAGCCCCCACCGCCAGCCGTGGTTGTGCAGCCATCAGTGAGTACAGGGGCTGAGCAGGAGCCTCCCACGACCACCACCACAGTGCAGCCATCGGAGAGTGCTGGGGCTGAGCAGAAGTCTCCCATGACCACCACCACAGTGCAGCTATTGGAGGGTGCAGGGGCTGAGCAGCAGCCTCCCACGACCACCACCACAGTGCAGCCATCGGAGGGTGCAGGAGCTGAGCAGGAGCCTCCCACTACCACCACCACAGTCCAGCCGTCTCTGCCGGCGGACGACATATGATCCAGCCTCCATGGGCTGCTGTGCAGCCTGCTACCACCAGAACCAGTAAGCATGTCACCCGCTCGAGAGACTGTGGCCTTGCACTCCCCAGGACCAAGCACAGGGCATGTTGCCCCCTCCAGAACCAGTGGTCTTGTTTACCCATCCAGCTGAGGTGCCCCCTCCCCCTGAGGTTCCTTCCCCTTTGCGAACTGATGCCCCTGCAGTGTTTTCTCCGTATTGTTGCAGGGATCGAGTGGGGTCTTGGACTTTGCCCTGTGGCCATATGGCCCCTGTGAACTGTGGTCTGGGCAGTGTCCCTTTTTTGTACATTTATACACATCTGTTGTATTGCCACATCGACTTATTATTTTTTATGTTGATCTTATTACAATCACTTTAGTCAATTCCTGTTGTCCTTGCATTATTCAGCCAATTTTCAGGGATACATTGTTTTCTTGTGCAGCTGGTTGTGTGTATGGTGTGTGTATGGTGTGTCACTCTCGTTTTCCTCCCACCCTCCCTTGTGTGCTAGGCAGCTGTACTCACAGTTGTGGTCTTTGCCAGCGTTGGTGTTCGTGGTGGGGCATAACATAGAAGATCATCGGAAAGACTTGCAGTTCTGGTTCCATGGCGGCGTGGTTCTTCTCTGTGTCCCAATGGTGAGTCCTTTGACTTATGAGCTCTGTTTCCACCAGGCTTTTGATGGCTTTGGTACCACACCGGGAAAGGTGGTGGATTGCCATGTCATAATATGGTGGGTGGAACTTTATCTTCCCCCTGGCTGTAGGCGGCTACCGCTGTGGTGACTGTTGTTTCCGCCCTGGCGGTCGGTGTGGTACATTGGCTGTCTTTCGGAGATATAAACGCCTTGATCGTGATTTGGCGGTAGTTACCACCAGCCTGTTGGCGGTATTACTGCCACTTTATCACCGACCACCAGGGTCATAATGAGGGCCTTAATCTTTGAAAATTTGTATCTTTGATTGTGTATGTTGGATTTTTGTTCAGTGGCACAGTGAGTAAGGGACCCACATCTGGCAAACCCTGACCACTTAGGGTGGCTATAGCAACACAAAAAGATGATGGTTGGAGTGCTGAAACTTTTCATCTCACAGATCTGGTTTAAATGCATATTTTTTTTGGTCACCATGGCACCCCAGATTGGACTCACCCATACGCAAATCAGTCTTTACCCAGTTCCTCATGGTAACAGTCCATCCCCAAATGCAGGGCCAGGTCCTTCCTGGACTGGAAACAAGCATCCTAAGAATGGTTTTGTGGTATCACCCCTCATTAGCCAGGCTAACTTCAATCCAGGGGCACATATAGGGGCATCCCCGGTGCACTCAGGGCCACCAATTCAAAAAGAACAGATGATGGATTGAATGCTAAACAATGTCAAACATTCTTTCCTAGTCAGATCTGGGCCTAAGTCCATTGTTTTTTGCCTACGAGGCCACTCCACTTTTGGGTGTCATGGGTGGGGTTAGAACGTGCATCATGCCACAGCCTTGTAAATACTTAACACATTGGATTTAACACCACAACAGCTTCTTAATCACTGACTCTAAGAAATGGGTTGATCTTAGTTCAACTACACCTTAAAAGACATCACATCATAGTTCAAACTATTTAAGCTAGAGCCACCTTGCCTCCTCACTAACAGATGTTTTCCCCTGAGCTGGAACTTTAATGTCTGTGAGCAGACACATCCACATATACAAGCTAGAAAGGTTGGCTTGTCTGCTAACTGAGGCCAGCACCATGAAACTTTGGCTTGTGGCATATTCTTTACTAACTGAACAGGTTGTATGGCTAGTTTACTGTGACAATAACCCACTGGTACCAGATTTGACATTGACTAAATGAACGCTGTCTCCTGGATTAATGGGACTGGCTTAACTAGTTAGGGCCTCTTTTGCAAGACACCTGTGATGCCGGAGTGTCACTTTTTATGACACTCTGGTGGCACAGCCCTTTCAATCATATCTATGAGGTGACGCATAGTGAGCCTGCGAGGTTTGGCATGGCCTCATAGATATGGAGTAAGGCAAGATCGCACAATAGCTTACTCCACATCAAGGAGGTGTTTCATGGACGCTCCGTTAGGTTTCCCACACAACATCCATGGATTTTGACACATTCCAAGATTTACAAGAATCTGTAAATCTGGGAATACATCAAAACTGCACTCTTTATTTCTCTCAATTTTTTCTTTTTTCTATGTGTGCAGCAATCTGCAGCACACATAGAAAGAGGAAAGCAACTCCATTGATTTAGTGCAGGAAGGTGTTCCTTCCTGCAAAAAAACAATCCTTCAACACCTCAGACACCCTTGCACCATGGTGCAAGGGTGCATGAGCAGGTACTCAACAGCAATTTCTGCGCAGGCATTGGCTGAAAGGACAGGAATGCATCGTATCAAATAAATATGGTGCATTCCTGTCATTTCCTTTTTGTGCAGGGCAGGGCATCAAGAATCCTTCAGTGCTGCCCTCTGCCAAAAGGATGTAAATGAGGCCCTTAGTTATTCTAGGTCAGAAATACATATCTGCTATCTGCAGAATCTTCCTTGACTCCTTGAATTTCGTCTCTTGCCCCATAAGGCTATGCATTGACCTTGCTATTTGTGAATGTTCTCTAACATCATCATAAATGGAAATTGAACTATTTTGCTACATTGTTTATTATGGCGGATATATGCTGTTTTAACATCTATTGAACCCATTGACAATTATCCTCTACTTTTATTTGTATTTTATATTCAGTTTACTCTTTTATCTAACTTTAGTGTAGACATTTAAATGCTTTATTCTTCTAACAGTAATTCTTTTATGTATGGGTAGGTACATATATTAGTCAATATTTGTCCTGGGTATTACCTTGATGCTCAGGCCCTTCTCCAAATGGGGATCTTAGGTACAATTAGTGAAGCCTGTAGTACTGTGCGAATTAATCTGTAGGCAGTGAGGTCTGTACCACAGCTAGCATCACAACTGTGAACTCTTCCTCTCATGGCCTAACAGGTCATTGCCATACATTACCTTACTTATGGAGTTCCACACCAGTCTTTGCTGGGACCTTTGCATTTTAGTTTGGAAGCAATTACTTTTTCCTCTTGTTTTTTTTCACAAATTTGGATTTGTACTTTACCTATCAATTGTTCTTTCCTGGTGTTACTGATTCTATACCTGCCCATCATGTAACTTGTCATTCCTTCATCAATTCAAAAATGACTAATATATCAGTTTGCCATGATACCTTTTTCAGTTTACTACTCTTTTTTTGTTTTCCCTTGTTTACTCCTTGTGTTGTAGTGCTTCCAAATTCTACATGAATCATTTTAGATTAGTCACTGACTTGCCAATAACACAACTACGGGCTCATTACAAATTTGGTGATTGGACCTTTTGGACAGCCAAACCTGCGAGGGTGAGGCTGCCATCATACTGGCTACCTCACTCCCTATGATATTACAATGTTTCCACCGGGCTCACTGGCAGAAACATTGTATTGCGACGTTTCCACTGATCAGCCCAGCAGAAACAATGCCACGATTTTGGCCTTGCAATCTTAAGGGGGCCAAGGCCAATAGAGTCGTACAGCATCACCCTTGCAGACAGTGCACATTCTGAGGGTGCTGGCGGGGAGCTTTCTGCCAGCCTTTCTATGGTTGAGAAATGACCATGGAAAGACTGGCAGAAAGCAGACTTGTGACCAGCACAGCGGTGCTGCCATGTGCACCGCCATGGCTGACCACAACTCCGACCACTGCCACCCTGTCAGGATCAGTGATACTGGCGGTAGTGATGATCTGACCGCCTGGGTTGTAATCTGGTGGTCGGACCACTATGAGTGTAATGTTCCACCACGAGTTTGGCGGTCTTAAGACTGCCAAACTTGTCATGAAGACCTTAATCTGTTTTCTTGTTTTTGATTAATTAATGAGCAAGCAAGAAAACATTTAATCTATTTTTCAAACTTGCAACTTTCAACTTTTCAACTTTGAAATTGCTGGCCCTCATTACAACCCTGGCGGTCGGTGTTAAAGCGGCGGTAAGACCGCCAACAGACCGGCGGTAAAAAAAGAAAAGGGAATCACGACCAAGGCGGAAACCGCCAACATAGACAGCCACTTTAACACTCTGACCGCCACGGCGGTACAAACAAGCAGCGCGGCGGTCACCGTCAACAGACAGGAGGAAGACAATGTACCACCCACCCTATCACAAACCGGAAATCCGCCACCTTTTCCGAGGTGGAACCAACGTGAACAAAAACACGGCGGAAACAGGACTTGGAAGGGAAAACACTCACCTCTCCACACCCCAAGAGGAACCAGGACACCATGGAGCCAGAACTCCAGATACTCCCTGTGATGGTCTTCCTGCTCCTCTATCAGGAGCACCAAAGACAGCGGCGACGACCATGGTGAGTACTGCACCTACAACACAGGGGAGGGGGAGGGAAAAGAGAGTGACACACACACGCAACACGCAACACCCCCACCCTCACCAACAACACCATACTCACAAATACATGCAGCAACATTACATATACCCCCCCACCCCACCTTCAATAACGCAAGGACAAAAGGAATTGATTTGAACAAATGTAATCAATAAAAATCAGATAGTGCAATTTCAAAAATCAGTATATACAAATATGTACACCAACTACAGAAGTCTGGATATTACTCAAACATCATCCGTGGATGAGAGTCCCAAAATGCATGGGCGATGCCCACACGTGACACCAGACTTCAAATGGAGAGAACACTGCAGGGGCATGAGATCGAAATGAAACAGGCACCTCAGAGGGAGGGGGAGGGGGGCACCTCAGCCTGATGAATGCACTACACCACTGCTCCACGAGGGGGCTCCATGTCCACTGCTGTATCCTGGGGAGTGCAAAGCCACAGTCTCTCAAGTCTCTCCAGTGGGTGGTTTGCCCACTGCTTTATCCTGGGGAGTGCAAAGTCACAGTCTCTCAAGTCTCTCCAGTGGGTGGTTTGCCCACTGCTGTATCCTGGGGAGTGCAAAGCCACAGTCTCTCAAGTGTCTCCAGTGGTTGGCTTGCCCACTGCTTTATCCTGGGGAGTGCAAAGCCACAGTCTCTCAAGTCTCTCCAGTGGGTGGTTTGCCCACTGCTGTATCCTGGGGAGTGCAAAGCCACAGTCTCTCAAGTCTCTCCAGTGGGTGGTTTGCCCACTGCTTTATCCTGGGGAGTGCAAAGCCACAGTCTCTCAAGTGTATAACAGTCTTGACTGGTTCTGGAGGGGGCATTGTGCCCAGAGTGCTTCTTGCTGCCAAGGACTGAGGTAATGGATGCCTTTCTCCACTGGTTCTGTAGGGGGCTTGTTGTCAAGAGTGCTTCATCCTGCCAAGGACTGAGGTAGTGGATGTGAATCTCCACTGGTTCTGGAGGGGGCTTGGTGCCCAGAGTGCTTCATCCTGCCAAGGACTGAGGTAGTGGATGCCTTTCTCCACTGGTTCTGGAGGTGGTTTGCTGCCCAGAGTGCTTCATCCTGCCAAGGTGAGAGGTAGTGGGTGTGCTACTCCACTGGTTCTGGAGGGGCTTGGTGCCCAGAGTGCTTCATCCTGCCAAGGACTGAGGTAGTGGATGTGATACTCCACTGGTTCTGGAGGGGGCTTGGTGCCGAGAGTGCTTCATCATGCCAAGAACTGAGGTAGTGGATGCCTTTCGCCACTGGTTCTGGAGGGGGCTTGGTGCCCAGAGTGCTTCATCCTGCCAAGGACTGAGGTAGTGGATGCCTTTCTCCACTGAAAGTCGTGCATCATGGAAGCTGCCCAGGCTCCTGGAACTGACCACCAGCCTCGGACGACTGACCACTGGGGATGGCAGCCATGTCTGCGGTGGTGCCACAGGCTCAGGATGTCGCGGGGCCACTGGTGGTGCTTGCGGCGGGGGTCAGTCGCGGTGGTGCTGGCGGCGGGCTCTGTGGCAGCGGTATTGGCGGCAAGCTCTGTAGCATCAGGGCTGGTGGTGGGCTCTGTGGCAGCGGTGCTGGCGGCGGGCTCTGTGGCATCAAGGCTGGCGGTGGTGCTTGCGGCGGCCTCTGTGGCATCGGGGCTGGCAGCGTGCTCTGTGGCGGCGCTGCTTGCGGCGGCCACTGTGGCATCAGGTCTGGCGGCGGGGTCTGTGGCGGCAGTGCTGGTGGTGGGCTCTGTGACTGCGGTGCTGGTGGCGGGCTGAGTGACTGCGGTGCTGGTGGTGGGCTCAATGTCAGCGGTGCTGGTGGCGGTGCAGGTGGCGGTCTTCTCTGTCGTACAAGTTGGGATCGGAGTGGGCAGAAGGTGTGACACTGGTCCAATTGTCGGTGCCACCATGCCCTCTCCTGACCTACCCTTTATTTTCTGGCACTTCCCCACCTTGGATGGTGGCGCTGCTGTTTTGCCACCATCACCTTTCGTTTTCCCTGAGCCCTTGGTGGCAGGTGTTTTCTGCTTCTCCCTCTGGGATGTGGGTAACCTTTTTTACTTTAGCAGGTGGTGGAATGTCCTTGCCCTCGCTCCGTGGCACACTGGCAGCCCTGTTGGTTGGCGCACTCCAATAGCCCGCATTTTCTGGCACCACTGTGCCTGGTGATGTGGTGGCTGAGGTGCTGGGTTGGGACTAGGAAAGCCTGGCCCTAGGGGAAGGATGTGGGGGAGGTGTAGGGAAGAGGTCAATATTAGCCAGGAAATGTTTTTTAGACACACTGGGACGGGTAGATGGAGGGGGTTTGGGAGTGGAGGAAGAGGTAGTGGTTGTAGGAGGTGTACGTTTGCTAAATTTGGGTGAAGATGCATGGGCTGGAGGCTGTTGTGAGGTGGATGGCTGTTGGGTGGGTGTGTGCCTGCGTTTGTGTACTTTGGGAGGAGGGCTCACAGACACACTGGTAGAGAACACAGGGGATGTGTGAATGGTAGTGGGGTGGTGAGTGCACGTGAGCGGTGTGTGGTGATGGTCATGCTGGTGATGGAGGTAGTGGCTGAAGATGTAGTGCATGCAGGTGTGAGTGGAGACAAGACAGGGAGGAAGACGTGGAGGAGGGGGACACAGTGGAGGCAGTGGATGTTGGCATGTGTGCATGGGTATGATGCTTGCGTGAGTGTCTGTGAGATGTGTGGTGGTTATGTTTTCCTCCACCACCCTTGTGTGTTGAGGTGTGTTCATGCTGGTCTGATGGTGTGCTTGGGATAGGGTATTGGGTCTGCGTGGAGGAAGTTGGAGGGGGGAGGCTGGACACAGGGCCAATGGCTGCCATCAGTGCTGTTGCCAAAGCCTGAAATGCTCTCTGTTGGGCTGCCTGGCCAGAGTGAATGCCCTCTAGGTATGCATTTGTTTGTTGCAAATGCCTCTCGACACCCTGGATGGCATTCACAATGGTAGATTGCCCAACAGTGAGGGATCTCAGGAGGTCAATAGCCTCCTCACTGAGGGCAGCAGGGCTGACTGGTGCAGGGCATGAGGTGCATGGGGCGAAGGAGATGCCCACCCTCCTGGGTGAGCGGCCACGGGACACACGCTGAGGGCTGCTGGGAGGGCGGTGCTGGTAGGGGGTGGCGGCTGTACCTGTTGATGCGGCGGGCACAGAGGGGCCCGCCACTGCAAGGGAGCTCCCATCAGAGGAGGAGTCGCTGTCGCTGCTGTCACCTCCTGTCCCCGCCGTGGAGCTCCCCTCGCCCTCTGTCCCACTGGTAGCTTCAGACTCTGTTGTCTCGCCCTCCGGGGCCAAGTGGGATGCAGCTCCCTCCTGCTCCGGTGCCACTGCTCCTCCGCCTGATGATGCTATTGCACACAAGAACAGGGAGAGCACAAAAAGGGGGGGAAGACATGTTCAGTGCATGCAATACCACTACCGTTGGCGGACACTACAGACACAGCATTCCTCTGCACTACGCCATGCACTTATAGTTCCTAGATTATTCACAGGGCCATGGGGTACAAGGCCTATGCCCGATCGCTGCACACATGGAAGTCACAGGAGCCTGACTAGGTGTAGATGGCTCTTACCACTGGTGGGGTTGGAGTGCCACATATGTTGCCTCACAAAGCGACCTTGCCTCCAAAGCTCGCCCTGGCCTAGATGAACCCACTGCCCACCTCCCCCACCCAGGCTCCTCGTAATGTGCGCAGAGTCACCCGGATGTGACTGTACTCACCCCCTTGTGGCTGCTGTGATACCCTCAATCGCCCATCCAACTCCGGATACGCCACCACCAGGATCCAAAACATCAGGGGGGGTCATAGTGCGATGGGCACCCCTCCCTCCGCCATCTTCTTGCTCCAGCGGCGAATGTCCTCCCATCTTTTCCAACAGTGGGTGCTCTGTCTGGCGTGGACCCCCCCAGCGTCCGGATGTCCTTGGCGATGGCACGCCATATATCATTCTTCTGGTGGGCACTGACCTACAGGAATAGTACAGGGGAGAAGGAATAACTTTAACCATCCGGACCGTCACAGTCATTGGCCCACGTTCCCACCCCTGCCCTGACGCACATACACTCACGGTCCGCTCATGCAGGGCTCAGTCCCCTGCATGTATCTTCCATCCACACCACTCCAAACAGGCATTGCCCATGCAGCATGCTCACAGTGTACTCACCTGTTTGTCTGGAGGACCGTAGAGTAGCGTGTACTGGGGAGGACCCCATCCACTAACTTCTACAACTCCTCTGAAGTGTAGGCAGGGGCCCTTTCCCCAGACACATGAGCCATCGTCGCTTCCAGACTGAGGTCACAGCAGCACTTGCAGTGTAGGTCCTCTCCTGTTGAAGGTCAGGTATCAAGTGAGTGTACAGATAGAAAATGGCGGTCACGTCCGCTGCGGTGCGTACCGTCACCGCCGGCGTACATTGTCATTGGCTCCTGAGACCCATAGGATCCAATGTTAACCAAGGCAGGATTGCGCCGCGGTCTTCGACTGCCTACCGCGACGGTGTAGAACGCCAGTGCAGTTACCTCATATCCCCTTGTCCCAACTTACAGGTCAGGCAGCCGCCATTTAAGGGCGGCCACATTGCATTAATAATAACTGCGTCACACCTATCTAGGCCTTGCATACACACAGTAATAGGCACATTTCCGATTTAGAAATTTTGTGCAAATTACATTTGTAATACCTCAGTGTTGGCTGACTCTCTGCCCGCTGTTCTCCTCCATAGGGCACGTCCGCAGGGGCATGTGAAGAGATGGTGGCATCCTCCGGTGTACAGACCGCTGGTGGACCAGTGGACAATGGAAGAGAGAAACGTAATAGTCACCTACAGACTTGATCGTGCAACAATCCATAAACTGTGTGCCCAGTTGGAGCCAGACCTGATGTCAGCCATCTGCCATCCCACAGGAATCCCCCCTCTAGTGCAGGTCCTGTCAGTACTCCATTTCCTGGCAGGTGAGTCTTTTCAAACTACAGTGGCCATTGCATCAGGGATGTCTCAGACAATGTTCTCTAACGTGTTGTCCAGAGTGTTGTCTGCCCTGCTGAAACACATGCGCAGCTACATCGTTTTCCCTCAGGTGGAGGATTTGCCTACAGTGAAAGGTGACTTCTATGCCCTGGTACATATTCCCAACATCATAGGTGCCATTGATGGGACACATGTGGCCTTGGTACCCCCGCAGGAGTTAACAGGTGTACATAAACCGGAAGAGCTACCATTCTATGAATGTGCAGATGGTGTGTTTGGCCGACCAGTACATCTCCCATGTGAATGCCAAGTTTCCTGGCTCAGTGCATGACGCTTACATTCTGAGGAATAGCAGCATCCCTTATGTGATGGGGCAACTCCAGAGGCACTGTGTGTGGCTAATAGGTGAGGACAAGGACCCTATACCCTGTGAATAGTTGTCTGGGTCTGGGGTTGTCTCTACGGGTTAGTGTGTGTCTAACAGTTGTCCCTCGACATTTGCAGGTGAATCTGGGTACCCCAACCTGTCATTGCTACTGACCCCAGTGAGGAATCCCAGGACAATGGCAGAGAAACGCCACAATGAGACACATGGGTGAACTAGGAGTATTATAGAAAGAACCTTTGGCCTCCTGAAGGCCAGATTCTGGTGCCTCCATATGACAGGTGGTTCTCTCTACTACTCACCAAAGAAGGTGTGCCAGATCATTGTGGCCTGCTGTATGCTGCACAACCTGGCTTTGCGATGACAGGTGCCTTTTCTGCAGGAGGATGGTCCAGCTGGAGGTCTTGTGGCAGCTGTGGAGCCTGTGGACAGTGAAGAAGAGGAGGCAGAAGAAGAGGATATCGACAACGTTATCCGCAATACTTCCAGTGAGACACAGGTTAGAAGATATCACTGTCTCACACATCTCATACAATTGTTTGACCTATCATAAGCATGTCACTTTTACCCAGTGTATGGACCCTGACTTGTCACTTTGCCTTTCCATTTAACAGATGTGGGTCCCACTGTGTGACCTCTGCTATATTACCTAATGGACCAGAGCTGTGTTACATCAGTATGCTGACGATAAAATTTACATTGCTATGTTCCATAGTTATTGTAAATACACATTTTTGAAAGCACAGACTGACTCCAGATTGTTGTGTTATTCAAGGGTATTTATTTCTGTGCAAATAAGTGGAGGGGGTTGTAAAATGGGCAGGGGTGATGGTGGAGGAATGTCCACGGCAGTGTCCAGTCTATTCATTTCACAGGTGCATTGTCCAAAGGGGCATAGGAAGTGGAGCAAGGGCAGTTGATGGATGGACAGGGTGACAAAGTGGGACAGAAGGATGACATTCAGGGGGTCTCATTTCCTGGCAGGGGTCTTGGCATTGTTCTCTGTCTTGTTCCTGGATCTCAGGGACCGTTTGTGGGGTGGTTCTCCATCTGCAGGGGGTGGGGTGCTGGTGTTGTGGTCCTGTGGCGGTTCCTCCTGTCCGCTAGCACCGGCGGAGGTGGTGGGCTGTTCATCATCCAGGCTAGTGTCAGGGGCCCCTTGTTGTGCCACAGTGTCCCTCCTGGTGTTGACAAGGTCCTCCAGCACCCCTACAATGGAGACCAGGGTGGTGTTGATGGACTAGAGTTCCTCCCTGATCCCCAGATAGTGTTCCTCCTGCAGCCGCTGGGTCTCCTGAAAGTTGGCCAGTACCATTGCCATCATCTCCTGGGAATGATGGCAAACTCCCATGATGTTGGAGAGGGCCTCATGGAGAGTGGGTTCCCTGGGCCTGTCCTCCCCCTTTCGCACAGCAGTCCTCCCAGCTTCCCTGTTGTCCTGTGCCTCTGTCCCCTGAACCGTGTGCCCACTGCCACTGCCCCCAGGTCCCTGATCGTCCTGTGTTAGTGGGGTTGCCTGGGTTCCCTGTAGTGGTGGACACACTGCTGCTTGACGTGTCCTTAAACAGAGGGATGGGCCCGCTGGGTGGGTGCTGTGCTAGTGTTTCCTGAGGGGGGAGGCTCTGTGGTGGTTTATACCAGTGTCAAGGGAACCGACTGTCCAGACCTCCCAGATGGGCCGGGCTTGTCATCTTGATCCAGTTGGACAGAGCTGCTGTCATCACTGTGGACCTCTTCTGTGGGGGGAGTGGACATGTCTGGAACCTCCTGTCCGGTGACGTTGGGTAGGGGTCCTGCAGGGATGTAAAGGCATGATTATTGCATCTGTGTGTGCCATCGTGTGCAATGGGTGAGTGACCCTGTATTCCAGTGCTTGCATTCTTGTCTAGGACCTTGTGTGATAATTGGTTTGGGGTCTCTGAGGGTATCTGTTGTGGACATGCTTTGTTGATGGGTGTCCATGCTTTGGTGTTGCATGCAGGGCTTGGTGTTGGGATGCGTGGGTTGTGATAGTGGGAAATTTGTGAGGTGTTGGAGTGATGGGGTGAGGGTGAGGGTGGGGGTATGTGATAGCATGCAGGTAGGGTGGGGGGACGAGGTAGTAAAGATTTGCCTTACCAGAGTCCATTCCTCCTGCTACTCCTGCGAGGCCCTCAGGATGCAGAATTTGCAAGACCTGCTCCTCCCATGTTGTTAGTTGTGGGTGAGGAGGTGGGGGTCCGCCGCCAGTTCTCTGTACTGCAATGTGGTGTCTTGAGACCACGGAACGCATCTTCCCCCGTAGGTCGTTCCACCTCTTCCTGATGTCATCCCTAGTTCTTGGATGCTGTCCCTCTGCGTGGACCCTGTCAACGATTCTGTGCCACAGCTCAATTTTCCTAGCAATGGAGGTGTGCTGCACCTGTGATCCGAATAGCGGTGGCTCTACCCTGACGATTTCCTCCACCATGACACTGAGCTCCTCCTCAGAGAACCTGGGGTGTCGTTGAGGTGCCTTGATGTGGTGTGGGTGATGTGTTAGGTGGTGTCGGTTGTGATGTGTGAGGGGATGTGTTTGTGTGTTTTGTCTGAGGTGCATGGATGGTGTGTGAGTGATGGTGTTGTGTGCCTATGGATGCTAGTATTGTTTCTGGTGGTGTCTCTCTCTGGCCTTCTTTCTCAATTTGGTAGTAAGGGTTTGTGGGTGATGTGGGTGTGTGTTTTATATTGTATTGGGTGTGTGGGAGTGGTGTGTGTATGTGTATCAGGTGTGTGTATTCCGAAGTGTCCAATGTGGTTGTGTTTTGGAAATGTTTGTGTATTTTGAGCGCGGCTGTGTGTACCGCCAATTGAATACTGCGGTTGAAAGACCCCCGCGTGGATCCGTGGGTCCTGATAGTGTGGGCGTATTCCTATTTGGCGTGACGGTGGAGGTTTTGTTATCGCCAGTTTATCACTGACCTTTGGTGTGGAGGACTTGTGTGGGTGTCTGGATTTTGGCGGATTCCGAGCTGTGGGTCGTAATAGCTGTAGCAGAATTCCGCTGCTGCAGCGGTGTGTTGGCGGTCTTCTGCACGGTGGTAAGCAGGATTTTCCGCCAATGTTGTAATGAGGGCCACTGTCTGCTACAATTTCCTTTCTCTAAGCTTCTACTACAGTCTCTCATTCTGTCTCACCTACACTACTAGTCTCCTTATGTTTGTTTACCTCAGTATATTCCATTACCTTTCAGTCTTATTCTGCCTGCAACAGCCAATATTATTTTTTTAACTTAAATATCTGTTACATGTTCTGCTTACATTTGATGAATGTGAGAGAGCATACCTTATGTAATCTATATTAACATGAAATGTTCATAAATCAATGTGTGATAATGCTGCATAGAAACTATAATGATAGTAATTTTGCTTGGACGTGCACTTGAATTGTGACCACGGGGAGTGGCCACCAATGTATACGTAGACTAATAATAATGACCAAAATGTTTATATTATGTTTAAATAAGTTTATAGTAATAATTGTGTTATTGAATCCGTACTGAAATCCTCATAGGCCTTAAGTGAGCATGAGCTGAAGCTTAGATGCCTTGGCTCTCATATTAAATGCATTTTTCTATTTTTCATTATACTGACTCACAAAGGGACATGACCCTGCGTGTTCTTTTTTTCTTCAAATTAGAAGACGAATGTAACCATGTTGGATCCGTTCTCACAGTTTCTCTCGTTTGCAGAATAAATGTTAAAAGTAAATTGAAACAGTGCAGATTAATGTAATGTACAAGGTCATTCAAACTGGTGAAGACAATGTAACTGCTGACCAAAAGATGTGCAAAGACTTACAGAAAGAGGAAATCATACCGGACGTGCCACCTCTGAAGACGTAAATTAGACCAATCAAATACTTGCAAAACAATATGGGATGAAGAGTTGGATTACCTAATGTATTTTCTGATAGGCTAAAGATAGTGGGGTATAACAGATGACCAATAAAATTTGGTGGGAATGTACAATGGAAAAGGGATAAAACCCCATGTCACGGGGAGTCATTTAGGTGGGTTAGGGAATGCTATTGATTTTATCCAGAAACTCTGTCACTCTGTTTGGTGACTTCGTGGTTTACTTAAAACCATCCTCGCCCTTAGATTTGTCCATGTTACACTTTACCTCCTTATGAGGAAAGTGCCCTTTTTTGCCCCAGAACTGAATCCTGACTGATGGCGATTTGACTGATGTCCTAAGGATGAAGACTGAACCTGTGCGCTGACCTAAACTTTGGGTGGGTAATTATGACAATACAATTTTGATTTGTCTGTTTGCTTTTCCTTTCTAGGTACCAACTGCTTACCTTTGATGGGGACCTTAGTTAGATGTTTTCCAAATTAGTGTTCTAAATTGTTTTGCATGAAGCCCAACATGCGAATGCTAATCAGTGGTTAGGACAGGACCAAAACTGACGCAAATAAACAAACGACTGAGACTATGCTTTGTTGAACTAACACGTTATTGACACTCTGCTAAATTTGATCTATGTTCACGCCGTGTTATGTTCTGATGTTGGTGATTCTCGCTTTAGTGAAATCTTACCAAAGTTGCCATATCGTGACTATGCTATTATGTTTCTTGGCTTTGAGATTTACATATCTGATATTAGAATTGTAAACAAAAGGGAATAAAACTCACACAATTCTACTAAACAAGGTGTGGTTATTCATGGCTGAAAGGTCATGGTAGTGTCCTTGAATTGATTAATAATTTTGACTAAGGTGAAATGCATTGTTGTGATAAATATTGATGACATTATTGATGTATTGATTGACATATTGATCAGCTATCTCGTCCTAAGGTGTCTCTCAACTGGGTCAAAAGATTCATTGGCCTAAAACGATTCCTGATGTGTAATAAATTATCATAAAGGGATGCGTTAGCAGTTCTGGTAGCAGAACGACGGTTTGGCCCTTTGGGGCCCTAGGACGGAGAATCATTGTTTAAATTGTTTTTCTGACATAATGCAAATTGGAGGTATGATGTGTTTCTATATTCACCATGACTTTCCTGGGATCTCGGAGCCTGCTTAAGTGAGTTGGGAATGTTTTCGGTGTCATAGCATGTACGGTGTAGGGTTTGCGCTTGCTCAGCTTATGCATTTTTGCAGGTGATTTGTGAAGTTTGTGTGTATCTAGGCCAGGTAAATGTTGTTTTAGTAGGAGTGGGAGTACTCCGCAGTATGAGAGTAGGGAAGTCGGCGTACTTCATATGAGTGTGGCACTTTGTGCTCAAAATTATCCACGTGGTTGGTTGTTCATGTACGGACCCATCGTGGTCTAAGACTCCGGAGGGTTTATGTTGTAATTTGGGCGGTTTAATTAGGTCAATCGGGCGTGGTTGACAAGTCGAGTTTGAGTCAATTGTGTGAGTGAAACCTTCGATGGAGATTTGGCAAGTTCTAAAGTGCACTAGAGCAAACCATTGACAAGTCGAGAGTAGGATTTGCAGGTCGAATTCTGCTTGCGGGTGCGGGAACTGAGAAGGAGAGAGTAGCGGCTGAGGCTTCAAGTGAAATCTCTGTAAAGTTCTGAAGCAAATGTGTTACCCTTCCCGTAGTAAACCGGCAAATTTGTGTTGTTGTTAAAGGTGCTCGCAGTAATTTTGCATTAGTTTGGTGGGAATCCAGTGAGGGGCGGACGAGTCACAAGACTTTGTCAGCTGCAGTGTGTGAGTGTGATGTCAGTTGTGCCGTGCTGAGATAGGTCAGTTGTCGAGAGGGGTCGTGCACGGATTGGCTGCTGTTTGTGAGAGGCAATAGGTTGAGAAAGGTGGGTGAAGAGTGTCCTGGGAATTAAAGTCCCTTTTTGATTAAATACACACAAAAGAAAAGACACAAAAGATGAATTTTGTCAAAGCTTTTAAGAGTGCTCTGAAAGGAGACGCATACATTATGGCGAGTGAAGGGGAGCATACACCGCCTGAGGGAACTCCAGCTTACATAGTCATGGAGGAAAAAGGTGTTGCGTCTTGTTTGTGGATGAAACAGTGGCGAAAATTGATAGAAAAAGAGGGTTGTTTGGCGTTCCCAGAACACGGACGTTCAATACGAGAGTTCTAGAGAATCTAAGGTGGATGTTAAGTGTACAGAAACCACCTCCAAGGCCAGCTCAGTATGAGGCTTTAGCGATTTCGGATTTAATGGCTCTTAAACAGAGACAATTGAAATTCCAAAGAAGAATAAAAAGGGCAGAAAAGACTTATGCGGAAGCTAGGTGGGATAATGAGAGCAAAATGTGGAGACGGGGAATAGTTGACAGATTAAAATTGTTCCCAGCAATAACACAGGGAGATGAGACGCAGGGAAAGAAAGCCACCTGCAAAACAGACAAAGACTCTAGTAAGCCTAAAGAAACTAAGAGATCTTGGGAAGAAGAAGATGATTCAGACGATGAAGAATTCCTAAATCAGATATTACATGATCGCCCGCCACCTTATGCGGTAAGCGACAATGTCCCAAGCACTGGTGCAGGTCTTGGGAACCAGACGCAGGAGAAGAGAGTTACTGATACAGCACAGACTAGTGATACGGGTTCAATACAGAATGGTGTCAGTGTACCCACTGCGCCAGACATGCAGATACAGTTGCAACCTCCACCGCAGATACAGAGAATATACCCAGACGTCCCGGTACTAGAGACTACTACAAACCTGATAGTGCCTCCAGCCCCGACATATGTAAAATCGAGGTTAATGCAGATTGAGTCAACTCCGCAATTGCTGCCCCAGCCGCAGCAACAACTGATACAGGGGTATAATCCAGCAGCATGTCCTCCATTAATACCTGCCCCGGCTTCAGAAAATCAGACCTTTGGAGTTGCTGCTCCACAAGGTTTGGGACCAGATCAGACACCAGCTGCAATATCATTGCCAATTTCTGTTGGTCCACCGGTGCCATTGTATGCACAAGGTAAGCCTGGTGTATATGATCAGGGAGTAATGACCCAAGATGTAATAAGAGGAGGGTCCATAGGAACCCCTCAGTTAATGGCCCCAGGAGAACAAGCGGTTGAAAAACCAAGGTCTTTGATAGACCTTAGCCCAGTTGAAGCCCCGTTGGAAGCAATGAGACCGGCAGGGCTAGGAGTATTAACCCCACAGACAATAAATACAAATGCTTCACAGTCGCCAATGATGCATACAGGAAACATCTCCTTACAAGGTTTTACGGTACAACAGTTGAATGAGTGGCTAGAGAAGACCTTTACTACGCAAAAGACTACAGTAACTGCAGTGGAAGTGGAAAAGTTGGGAAAAGATTAGTACCTGAATTTTGTGAGACTGGGCGTGGAAGCTGCTGAATTAGTGGACGGAACAATGGGGGTAAACAGATTAGAGTCATACACAGAAGCAGAATTGAGATACCTGTGCCCTAAGATTACTAAAGAAGTAGGCAAGGTACATCAGAAATTAGCGAACCTGGCAGACAAATACAATATCGACATTGAGAATACTAAACATTTGAAAAGAAGTTACAGGTTAGACTTTGACTCAAAGGACTTCGAGCATATGAGGTCTGCCGGATTGAAAGCGCATTTAAAAGAAATATTACAAAGTGTGCAAATTTGGGGAGCATTAGAAAAGTGGGAAGGCAGATGGGCTAAGAAAAGAGACAAGGAGAAAGGTGACAGTCCAGGAGCAAGTAAAGCTAAAACTACACCAGATACATAATCGGTGAAAATACTACCAATGAGAGAGACAGCTGGTGGGGTTTTAATTCATGTACCGTGGTGCAGGGGAGACATCCTATCTTTTACAAATGATTATCCCAGGTTGAGGGAGAAACCAATCGAGTGGTACCAACAAACAGAAAGGTTTGTGAAGCTTGTGAAGTGTCTCTGGGAAGACTTGAATACCTTGATTTATGGCTTGAGTGCAAGAGAGGGGTAGACTGGCCGACACAGGAGCCGGCAAGGGTTAAGGTGACTGGAGCACCCTCTGAGGAGGTGATGAAGTACTATCATAAAGTGATTGAGTTTTTGAAGCAGAAAGTGTCTCCGAAAGTGACTGATTGGCAGAAAATTGACCGGACCTCGCAGGAGGTTAAGGAATCAATACATGCTTACTATGAGAGGTTGTTGAAGGCATTCAAACGTTACAGTGGTACTGAGACCATTGAACCGAAAGACATGAACCACCTTGTGTTCAGATTTGTTGAAGGGTTGAGACTAGAGGTTAGCCAGATGATTAAGAATCATTTGATCTGTTGGCAAGCGAAGCCGATTGATGAGGAGTTGCAGTATGTAAAATACTGTAGTGATGAGATTGAGCTGAAGCAGAAAAAGTTGAAGGAGAAAGTGATGGTGATGCAGATAAGGGCTGCACAGGCAGGCATGCAGGGAAATGGGATTTGGCAGATGATACAGCAACAACCGCATGAGAATGGCATGTTTCAGGCACAACCAAGAGGTTGAGGTCGAGGTTTTGTGAATCGCGGTCCAGACTTAAATACTGTTGTGGTTCAAAATGATGCACAAGGGATGAAAAAGATGTCACCATGTCACGCATGCAGGGGCGTGGGGCATGGAAGCGGGAATGCCGAAATGTGGTGCAGGATGGTGTCATTCAACAAAGCACTAATGTCGGTACATTACAAAATATGAGAGGTCCAAAACTGAGAAATCAAAACCTGAATTTTCAAAATAACATGGTACAGATGCAAGGGTTACAGCGCATGCAGCAAGTGCAAATGCCGCGTGTTCAACCAGCGCAAATACAGCAAGTACAACAGCAGGTTCCCATGGTACCTAGACAGCAAATGCAACTACAAATGGCTCCAAAGGGACAGCAACATGTGATGCTTCCTCAGCAGGTCACAGGTCAGGTGATGGGCCAAAATAATACAGTACAGCAATTCCCATTGCGTGGTGAAGATGGAATGAATGAGGAATGGTCGGATGACAGTTCAGACAGTGAAGAGTGCAGGCTTGCAGCGTCCCTAGAGGTAGATCAGAGGGGATTCTATGTAGAGGGAAAGGTAATGGGTCACAAGGTTTCATTCTTGGTTGATACTGGAGCTAAACGCTCTACGGTCAGAAGTGCAGAGGTTCCGAAATTGCCACTTTCAGGGCAAACCATAAGAGTGGTCGGAGTAGCAAACCAGTACTTGACAAATCCAATTACAGATCCGGTGCAAGGTGAGATTGGCAACTTCCAGGGACTACATAAGTTTCTAGTCTGCAATTCAAGTCCGGTATCCCTACTAGGAAGAGACTTGCTGTGCAAGACAAAGTGTTCGATTACATGTTCCAATGATGGGATTGAGGTGCAGATAAACAGTGATGATGAAGGGGATGATGGTCATTTCTCAGAGTCGGAAGTAGAAACAGCTAATTAAGAGTACCCTTTGATAACATTATTCCCGATGCTTACAGTGACTGACTTACCAGCCGAGCTGCAGGGAACAGTGACAGAGAAAGTGTGGGACTTGACAGGAAAGGAAGTGGGACTGATAAAAGGAGTGGAACCAGTTAAAGTTCAACTGAAGCCAAATGCAGTGTTTCCCCAGGTGCCACAATATCACATGGCACAAAATGTTCTTATCCAGGTGGCACAAATAATTGCGGACTTTGTGAAACAGGGAGTCTTGAAGGAAGTATTAAGCAGCCCATGTAATTCATCGATAATGGGTCTGAAAAAGCCTTGTGGGAAGGATCAAATTGTGCAGGACTTGAGAAAAATAAACAAGATTGTGGTAAAGTGTTGCCCTATAGTGATCATGTTTCAGGTCCCGTGTGATGCTGAGCTGTTCACCGTTGTAGACCTTGCACAAGCTTTGTTTTCAATACCTCTTCATGAGGACAGCCAGTTTTTATTCAGTTTCAAATTCCTGGACAAGGTGTACAGTTGGTGCAGAATTCCTCAATGTTTTTCTGAATCACCGTCCATCTTCAAACAGATATTGAAAAAAGATTTAGAATCCCTAGTACTGCCTTTCAATTCGACTCTAGTACAGTACATTGATGACTTGCTGATTGCGTCCAGGACAAAAGATGACTGTAAATATGACACAATTGTCTTACTGAATCATTTGGGAAAGAACGGACATAAAGTTTCACCCAAGAAGCTGCAGTACTGCCAGAAAGAAGTGAAGTACTTAGGACATTTGATTGAGAGGGGGTCCAGGAGAATATCGAAGGAAAGAGTGACTGCTATTTTGCAAATGAACCCCCCAACAACAAAGAGAGATGTCAGGATGTTTTTGGGAATGGTGGGCTACTGTCGCCAGTGGATATCCAACTTCTCGATTATCTCAAAACCATTGATAAAGCTGACAGGCAAAGAGATTAAGGATGAACCATACACAATAGCCCTATCAAAAGAAGAGCTTGAGTCATTCATGGAATTGAAAGAGTGCATGTGCAGGGCACCAGCTTTGGGTATGCCTGATTACACGAAACCTTTTCTATTGTTTTGTCATGAACGTGATGCTTGTTCTTTGTCTGTCTTAACACACGTCCATAGAGGTGCAAATCGCCCTGTAGCATATTTTTCAGCTACCTTGGACCCCGTCGCAGCAGCCTTACCGGTTTGTTTGCGAGCAGTTGCAGCAGTTGGTCAAAGCCTCACGCAGTGTGAAGGCATAGTGATGGGACATCCCTTGACAGTAATGGTTCCCCATTCAGTTAAAATTTTGTTGACTCGAACCAAAACTCAGCACATGACAAATGGCCGACTTACCAGATATGAGACAATTATATTGGGGTCACCTAACGTTTCACTGAAGCGATGTACTGTATTAAAGCCGGCAACTCTGCTTCCTGTTGAAAGTATCGAGATTAATAATGAAGAAGAAGTGGAGCATGATTGTCTTGAGGTAACAGAACTATGTACCAAGCCCCGACCTGACATTCAAGATACGCAGTTAAATGAAAATGACTGCATTATGTTTGTTGACGGATCCTGTTTGAGAGACTGCTGAGAGCTGGTTATGCTGTGTGTACCATAGCTGGTATCATTGAAGCTTCCAGGCTCGAGAGAGTGTTTTCCGCACAAGTGGCAGAATTAATTGCCCTTACTAAGGCATGCCACGCAGCTGAAAATCTGAGAGTCACTATCTATACTGCCAGCAGATACGGATTTGGAATTGTACATGATTTTGGCCAATTGTGGTCACAGAGAGGTTTCATGACCTCTTCTGGTTCTCCTTTGAAAAATGGTGAACAAATTAAGGATTTTTTACATGCAATTCAGTTACCTCTTGAAATTGCCGTGGTGAAATGCAATGATCACGTTAAGTCGCAAGACTTTGGCGGTCATTACAACATTGGCGGTAAAAGCCACTTACCGCCGTGCAGAAGACCGCCAACACACCACCGCGTCAGCGGAATTCCGCCACATCTATTATGACCCACATTTCGGAATCTGCCTAAATTCAGACACTCACACAAGTCCGCCACACCAAAGGTCAGTGATAAACTGGCGAAAACAAAAGCGACACAGTCACGCCAACAGAAATACGCCCACACTATCACGACACACGAATCCACGCAGCAGTCTTTCAACCGCGGTATTCCATTGGCGGTACACACCGTCGCACTCAAAATACACACACATTTACAAAACACTACCACATTGGACAATTTGAAATACACACACCTGAGACACATACACACACCACTCCCACACACCCATTACAATATAAAACACACACCCACATCACCCACAAACCCCTACGACCAAAAATACAGAAAGAAAGCCAGAGAGAGACACCACCAGCAAGTACAACAACATCCACAGGCACATAACACCATCACCCACACAACTTCCATACACCTCACACAACACACCACTACATATCACCCCACTTATCACCACACACTCCACCCCACACATCACCTACACCACCCCATGGCACCGCAAAGACACCCCAGGTTCTCGGAGGAGGAGCTCAGGGTCATGGTGGAGAAAATCATCCGGGTAGAGCCACAGCTATTCGGAGCACAGGTGCAGCACACCTCAATTACAAGGAAGATGGAGCTATGGCGAAGAATAGTCAACAGGGTCAACGCAGTGGGACAGCACCCAAGAAATCGGGAGGACATCAGGAAAAGGTGGAATGACCTACGGGGGAAGGTGCGTTCCGTTGTCTCAAGACACCACCTGGCGGTTCAGCGGACTGGTGGCGGACCCCCACCTCCTCCCCCACAACTAACAACATGGGAGGAGCAGGTCTTGGCGATTCTGCATCCTGAGGGCCTCGCAGGAGTAGGTGGACGAATGGACTCTGGTAAGTCAAAGCTTTACTAATATATCCCCCACCCTACCTGCATTTTATCACATACCCCCACCCTCACCCCCATCACACCAACTCCTCACAAATGTCCCAATATCACAACCCACCCATCCCAACACCATGCCCTGCATGCAACTACAAAGCATGGACACCCATCACTAAAGCATGCCCACTCCACATAGCCATACACCCCCCTAAACCATCATCACACAAGCTCCCACACAGGAATGCCAGCACTGGGGTACATGGTCACCCACCCATTGCACACCATGACACACAGAAATGCAATAATCATGCCTTTCCACCCCTGCAGGACCCCTACCCAACGTCACCAGACAGGAGGATCCAGACATGTCCACTCCACCCCCAGAAGAGGCCCACAGTGATGACAGCAGCTCTGTCCAACTGGATCTAGATGACCAGCCCAGACCATCGGGACCTCTGGATAGTCGGTTCCCCTCACACAGGCACAGGCCACCACAGACCTTCCCCCCACTGGAAACACCAGCACAGCACCCACCCAGTGGGCCCATACCTCCGTCCCCAGGACACGTCAATCAGCTGTGTGTCCACCACTACAGGGAGCCCAGGATAACCTTCCACCCCAACAACAACAGGGACCTGGGGGCAGTGGCAGTGGGCACACGGTCCAGGGGACGGAGGCCCAGGAACACAGGGTAACTGGGAGGGCTGCCGTGCGACAGGGGGCGGACAGGCCAAGGGAACCCACTCTCCACGAGGCCCTCTCCTCCATCATGGGAGCATACCACCACTCCCAGGAGACGATGGCAACGGTACTGGCCAAGTTCCAGGAGACCCAGTGCATGCAGGAGGAACAGTATTTGGGCTTCAGGGAGGAACTCAGAACCATCACCTCCACCCTGGGCAGCATTGTAGGGGTGCTGAAGGAAGTACTCAACACTAGGAGGGACACTGTGGCACAACAAGGAGCCCCTGACACTAGCATGGACGATGAACTGCCCACCACCTCCACTGGCGCTAGTGGACAGGACGCCCCACCACAGGACCACCACACCAGCACCCCACGCCGTGCAGAGGGAGAACCACCCCACAAACGGTCCCTGAGATCCAGGAATAAGACAGAGAACGATGCCAAGACCCCCGCCAAGAAATGAGACCACCCTGTCATCTTACTGTCCCACTTTGTCACCCTGTCCATAATTAAACTGCCCCAGCTCCACTTCCTATGCCCATATGGGCAATGCACCTGTGAGACTAATAGACTGGACTCTGCCATGGACACTCCTCCGCCATCACCCCTCACCAATTGACTTCCCCCTCCAATATTTTGCATTGAAATAAACACACCTAAAGCACAAAATGATCTGGAGTCTGTCTGTGATTTCGAAATAGAGTATTAGCAATTACAGTGACAAAATGTGTTTGAAATAGTAATGTCAACATACCTATGTCACACAGCTCTAGTCCATGAGGAATGTAATCAGATGACACACAGTGGGTCCCACATCTGTGAAACCGTAAGGGAAAGTGACAACTCAGTGACCATACACTGGGTGAAAACGACAGACAGGATAGAGGTAGTAGTGTAAAAGTAAATGTAGTAGGCAGGATTGTATTCTCACCTGTGTGTCACTGGAAATATTGCTGGATCCTGAGTCCTTGTTCTACATGTCTTCTTCCTCTGCTTCATCCTCATCACTGTCCACAGGCTCCACAGCTGCCACAACACCGCCATCTGGACCATCCTCCTGCAGAAAAGGCACCTGTCGTTGCAAAGCCAAGTTGTCAAGCATACAGCAGGCCATGATGATCTGGCACACCTTCTTTGGTCAGTAGAATAGGGATCCACCTGTCATGTGGAGGCACCTGAACCTCGCCTTCAGGAGGCCGAAGGTCCGCTCGATCACCCTCCTAGTTCGCCCATGGGCCTCATTGTAGCGTTCCTCTGCCCTGGTCCTGGGATTCCTCACTGGGGTCAGTAGCCATGACAGGTTGGGGTACCCAGAGTCACCTGCAAATGGCGAGGGACAACTGTTAGACACACACTAACCTGTAGGGATAACCCCAGACAACCATTCCCACTGTCTTGCTTCCAGGGGCTCACCTAATAGCCACACACGGTGCCTCTGGAGTTGACCCATCACATAAGGGATGCTGCTATTCCGCAGGATTTAGGCGTCATGCACTGAGCCAGGGAACATGGCATTCACATGGGAGATGTACTGGTAGGCCAAACATACCATCTGTACATTCATGGAATGATAACTCTTCCGGTTTCTGTACACCTGTTCACTCCTGTGGGGGGGGACCAAAGCCACATGGGTCCCATCAATGGCACCTATGATGTTGGGGATATGTCCCAGGGCATAGAAATCACCTTTCACTGTAGGCAAATGCTCCACCTCAGGGAAAACGATGTAGCTCCGCATTTGTTTCAGAAGGGCAGACAACACTCTGGACAACACGTTGGAAAACATAAGCTGAGACATCCCTGATGCCATGGCCACGCTTCTTTGGAAATGGAGCACTGACAGCACCTGCAGGGGGGATTCCTGTGGGATGGCGGATTGCTGACATCAGGTCTGGCTCCAACTGGGTACACAGTTCCTGGATTGTGGCACGGTCAAACCTGTAGGTGATTATAAAATGTCGCTCCTCCATTGTCGACAGGTCCACCAACGGTCGGTACACCGGAGGATGCTGCCATCTCCTCACATGTCCCAGCGGACGGTGACTATGAAGGACAACAGCGACCACAGAGTCAACCAACTCAGAGGTACATACCCACAGTTTACCCAGAACACCAATCATACACAAAAGGTGGCCTGTATGTGTGTTCAGGATAGGCCTAGGTATGTGTGACGCAGTTGAAAATGAGGCCATGTGCGCCCCGGAAATGGCGGCTGCCTGACCTCTAAAGTGAGACAATGGGATGTGAGGTAACTGCGCTGGCGTTGTACACCGTTGCGGTAGGCGGTCGGAGACCGCGGCGCAAAGCTGTATTGGTTAACTTTGGACCCTATGGGTCCCAGGAGCCAATGACGATGTACGCCGGAGGTGATGGTACGCACCGGCGCGGACGTGACCGCCATTTTCTATCACTTCAATCACTCAACACCTGATCTTCGACAGGAGAGGACCTACACTGCAAGTGCTGCTGTGACCTCAGTCTGGAAGAGACAATGGCTTGTGCGTCTGGGGAAAGGGCCCCTGCCTTCACATCGGAGGAGTTGGAGAAGCTCGTTGATGGGGTCCTCCCCCAGTACACACTACTCTATGGTCCTCCAGACCAACAGGTAAGTACAGAGGGAGCATGTTGTATGGGCTATGCCTGTGTGGAGAGGGCTGGATGTTCGAAGGAAGGGGGCTGAGTGCTGCGAGCATGTAAGACGGTGAGTGCATGTGCCACATGGCAAGGGTAGGGATGGGGGCCACTCACTTTGACGGTGCAGTTGGTAATAACTTCTCTTCTTCCCCTGTACCTTTCATGTAGGTCAGCGCCCACCAGAAGAAAGATATTTGGCGTGCCATCGCCAAGGACGACCAGACCCAGGGGGTCTACCACAGACGGAGCACCCACTGCTGGAAAAGATAGGAGGACATTCACCGCTGGAGCAAGAAGATGGCGGACGCTCAGCTGGGGATGGCCTCCCAACGTGGGAGGGGTGCCCGTCGAACCATGACCCCCCTGATGTTCAGGATCCTGGCGGTGGTCTACCCGGAGTTGGATGGGCGCTTGAGGGCATCACAGCAGACACAAGGGGGTGAGTACACTCTCATTCAGCTGACATTGCGCACAATGGAGTTGTCTGGGGGGGGGGGAGGAGGGCTGTGGGATTCCCTCGGACAGGGTGAGTTCCGTAGGCTAGACCCCTCCGTAAGGCATGGCCCTGTGGCCCCCCACCCCACCTCTGTAGAGTGCCAAGTACAGATATTCATGCCCCTGTGTCATCTATGTGTGCAGATGTCGTCAATAGCCTTGTAGGCCATTTTCCAGGAATTGCACTGTAGAGCCCAAGTGCGCGGCGTAGTGCAGGGGGCTTCTGTGTCTGTCTTGTCTGCCAACGGTAGCGGTAATCCATGCACTCAACACGTCTTTATTCTGTCCCCCCCCATTTTTGTGGTTTCCCTGTTCTTGTGTGCATTAGCATCATCACGCGGAGGAGCAGTGGCACCGGAGCACGAGGGAGCTGCCTCTCACATGGCCATGGAGGGCCACACTATGGACTCTGAATTCACCAGTGGGACGGAGGGCGAGGGGAGCTCCACGGAGGGGAAAGGAGCTGAGACCAGCGACACGGACTCATCCTCTGATGGGAGCTCCCTTGTGGTGGCGGCACATCTGTGCCCCCCGCATCTACAGGTACAGCACCACCCCCCTACCAGCACCGCCCTCCCAGCAGCCCCTCAGCCTTCGCCCGTGCCCGCTCACCCAGGAGGGTGGGCATCACCTTCGCCCCAGGCACCTCAGCCCCTGCCCCAGTCACCCCTGCTGCCCTCAGTGAGGAGGCCAGCTACCCTTCCCAGTGTGTCCAAAAAACATTTCCTGTCTAGCCTTGAACTTTTTCCCACACCTCCCCCAACCCATCCGTCTCATAGGTCCCAAACTAGCACCTCAGACACAACATCTCTGGGACCAGTGGTCCCTGTAGTCACAGGTATGTGGAGTGCACCGGCCACCAGGACAGCCAGTGTGGCACGGAGCCACAGCACAGCCAGTCCCCCCCTGTGAAGCATCAGAAGTTGGCCAGTGCCCGGCGGGAGAGGGGGAAGACTACAGCCCCCAAAGCCGCTCCCAGGGGTCCCGGTGGGAGTGTGGAGTCAGCTGTGACACATCCCAAGGTGGGGAAGGGCCACAAGAAACCCGGCAAGTCTGGGAAGAGCAGCACGGCAGAGAAGACCGCCATCATCCCCGCTTCCCAGGAGGGCCCCGCCAGCCCCATCCCAGCTGCCCAGGAGGGCCCCGCAAGCCCCATCCCAGCTGCCCAGGAGGGCCCTGCCAGCCCCATCCCAGCTGCCAGGAGGACACCACCAGCCCCAGCCCAGCTGCCCAGGAGGGCCCCGCCAGCCCCATCCCAGCTGCCCAGGAGGGCCCCGCCAGCCCCAGCCCAGCTGCCCAGGAAGGCCTCGCCAGCCCCAGCCCAGTTGAACAGGGCACCGCCAAATTAAGCACCGCTGAACAGGTCAAGCACCGCTGAACAGGGCAAGCACCGCTGAACAGAGCACTGCCAAATCAAGCACCGCTGAACAGGGCAAGCACCGCTGAACAGGGCAACCACAGCTGAACAGGGCACCGCCAAATCAAGCACCGCTGAACAGGGCACAGCCAAATCAAGCACCGCTGAACAGGGCACCGCCAAATCAAGCACCGCTAGCCCATGAGCGGCAGGGGCACTGACGCAACTGGGACCGTCACGGGGTGAGCGATGCACTCCAGAACAAGTGGAGACATCCATCCACTACCTCTGTCCTTCACAGGATGAAGCACTCTGGGTACCAGTCCCCCTCCACAACCAGTAGAGACATCCATCCACTACCTCTGTCCTTCACAGGATGAAGCACTCTGGGCACCAGTCCCCCTCCAGAACCAGTGGAGACTGTTATCAACTTGAGAGACTGTGGCTTTGCACTCCCCAGGATGGAACAGTGGGCAAAGCACCCACTGTAGAGATTTGAGAGACTGTGGCTTTGCACTCCCTAGGATGCAACATTGGGCAAACCACCCACTGTAGAGACTTGAGCGACTGTGGCTTTGCACTCCCCAGGATTGAACAGTGGGCAAAGCACCCACTGTAGAGACTTGAGAGATTGTGGCTTTGCACTCCCCAGGATGGAACAGTGGGCAAACCACCCACTGTAGAGACTTGAGAGACTGTGGCTTTGCACTCCCCAGGATTGAACAGTGGGCAAACCACCCACTGTAGAGACTTGAGAGACTGTGGCTTTGCACTCCCCAGGATGGAACAGTGGGCAACCCACCCACTGTAGAGACTTGAGAGACTGTGGCTTTGCACTCCCCAGGATGGAACAGTGGGCAAGCCACCCACTGTAGAGACTTGAGAGACTGTGGCTTTGCACAGCCCCAGGATGGAACAGTGGGCATGGAGCCCCCTCGTGGATCTGGCGTCGTGCACTCATCCGGTTGAGGTGCCCCCTCTTCCTTTGTACCCTGAGGTGCCTGTTGTATTTCTATCTGATGCCCCTGCAGTGTTCTCTCTGTTTTGATCTGGTATCGAGTGTGGGCCTCGCCCATGCATTTTGGGCCCAGTGGTCCACGGATTATAAATGGTGCAATACCTGGACTTGTATTATTGGTGTCTATATTTGTTTATAGTGTATATATATTTTATAATACTGTATTTTAATAGATTACAATGGTTACAATCATTTCCTTTGGTCTTTGCATTCTTCCAGAGGGAATGGGGGGTGTAACTATGATGTATAGATATGTATTAGTGTGGGTGTTGTAGTGGGTGAGGGTGGGGGTGGGGGTGTTGCATATGTGTGTCCCTGTTTTTTCCCTTCCCCTATGTCGTAGGTGCAGTACTCACTGTGGTCTTCGCCGCTGGCGTTCGTGCTCCTGGTACAGGAGCAGGAAGACTATCACAGGTAGGATTTGGAGTTCCGGGTCCATGGTGTCCTTGTTCCTTGTGGAGGTGAGCTTTTTCCCTTCTAAATCCTGTTTCCGCCGTGTTTTTATCCGCGGTGAATCCGCCCCGGAAAAGGTGGGGGATTGGCCTGTCATGATACTGTGGGCGGTACATTGTCTTCCGCCTGTCTGTTGGCGGTGACTGCCGCGCTGTTTGTTTGTACCGCCGTGGCGGTCTGAGTGTTAAAGTGGCTGTCTTTGTTGGCGGTTTCCGCCACGGTCGTGATTCAAAATGTTTTACCTCCGGCCTGTTGGCGGTCTTACCGCCGCTTTAACACCGACCGCCAGGGTTGTAATGACCACCTTTGTGTCCATGGGAAATGGCTATGCAGATCAAGTCACACGATTTTGCGCATTGAACTGTATATCGTTCAAGGATCAGTGGGAATTGTTACCGCAAACCGAAAATGACACATGTTTGAACCTTGCATTAAGGGTGGTTGATACACTATATGAGCTAAAAACACTACAGGGTCGTGCTAGCAAAGAGGAAAAACGCTCCTGGCAGAGAATGCAATGTGTACAAAGAGCTGACGGCTTGCGGGTCTCAGAGGAAGGTAAACTGGTCTTGCCAAACAGTCTTCTGTCACAATTTGCGAGGCTCTACCATGGACAGGCACATCTTGGGAGAGATGCAATGATCAGGTCATTCAAGATTGACTGGTTTAACCCAAAATTCAGACATTCCGCAGACGTTAACTGTCACAGGTGCATCATCTGTCAACAGATGAATGCCGCAAAAGGGACTGTGGTAACTTTGAGCCACATAGGGAGAGCTGGTGGTCCATTTAGCAAGATGCAAATGGATTTCATTGAGATTCCTGTTTGTGGAGGATTGAAATACGTGTTGGGGATTGTGTGTGTTTTCAGCCACTGGATTGAAGCTTACCCCACACGTAGAAATGACAGTCTCACAGTTGCAAAGCTGCTGCTTAGGGAACTAATTCCCAGGTTCGGGTTTCCGGTTTCTATAGAATCAGATAGGGGCAGACACTTTGACAATGAGGTGATCAAACTCTTGTGTGCTGCATTAGACATTGAACAGAAACTGCATTGTAGCTACTGCCCTGAAGCATCAGGACTAGTAGAACAAATGAATGGTACCTTGAAGTCGAGAATGGTGAAGATGTGCGCAGCTACCAATATGAAATGGCCAGATGCATTGCCCTTAGTGCTGATGTCAATGAGGAACACCCCTGATAAGAAGACAGGACTATCACCCCATGAGATCCTTATGGGTAGAGCTATGAGGCTGTCCGCAGTACCTGCAAATGCTCTTGTGAATATCATGGATGATATGGTGTTGGACTACTGCAAAGGTTTGTCTGATGTGGTTCACTCTTTTTCTCACCAGGTAGAAGCTAACACATTGCCACTGATCAGTGATCCAGGTCACACTTTGCAAGCCAGCGACTGGGTGGTTGTCAAGAAGCACGTGAGAAAGTTGTGTGTGGAGCCGCGCTGGAAGGGGCCATATCAAGTAACATTGACAACAACCACTGCTGTGAAATGTGCAGGCGTTCCAAACTGGATACATGCCAGTCACACAAAGAAGGTAACATGTCCAACTAATGAGGAACTTGAAGTTTCCGACTCAACAGTTCCAGAGAGGGAAGTCTCAGGGCCTGAAAATAGCCAAGAGAGAACTGAGACTGCAGGAGAGCCCACTGAGAACAGCCTTGTCCCTCAAACAGTAAACGAGTTCGAGAGAGGTTACAGTGTGCCTATCTCAGTACAGGCAGCAGGAGAACTAAATCAAGGAGAGTTTCTCCCAGAAGCAGACGGATACGGGTTAGAGCTTGAACCCGTTACAGATCCAGCAGAAGAAGAAGAAGGGGAAATAATAGAAAGAGATCAAATGACACCGGCATCCCCTGAGCCAGTTGCAGGTCCATCAAGAGAAAACACCATAGTACAAGAGGAGGGTGCTGTTCAGCGTCCTGAAAGAACAAGCAGGAAAAAGACGCACAAGGGAGATAACTGGCCAGAGAAGCAGGCTGCAAAAGAAAAGGTCGTACCAGGTGAAACAATAACAGAGGAAACCGATACCACAAGAACAGAAGATCTGAGTGAAGGATAATTTCAAGGCGAGCGCCAATTGAAAAGAAAAAGAATCGCAAATAGAAGGTAAGCAGGTCCAGAATGGGCATATGTAACAACATCTGAATGGTAACAAGAATTCTTAGCATTCTGTTTTGATCGAGAAGTACCAGGCCAGTACTACGGTACCTGAAAGCAATCAGGGAAAGAGACTGTGTTGGAGCTAAAATATTGAAATTGGAAGGTTGAGAAAGAGACTTATAAATTACCGGATGCGACACTGATAACCTGAATTGACTTTGAAAACCTGATTATGACAAGCTGCTAACCTGATTTGACAAAAAGGTCCTGGAGTGAGTGAAGCGCTGTAAATATACGCAGAGAGAAAGAGACTTTTTGCATTAAGAAAAAAAAAAAAAAAAGAGTTTTATAACATCCTCAATTGATTATTGTTCTACTATCTGATTCTTTATAGACATGGCTTATAATAGAGGTAGTAACAAAAAGGATAAGGTGTGTGGTTGGTTGAGTCTTATATTAGGTATTGTATGTGCAGTAATAATTGTAGGAGTGATTGTGGGAATGCCATGGTTAGATAAGAAGGCAATTAACAACGCTTCAAAACCTGAGACTACAACACTAACACTGTGGGAAAAGTTTGAGCAGGATGCAAGACACTTGCATGAGGGAACTAACTCAAAAGGGGAACTTTCCACTAATGTCTTCTATCGCTTGCTGAATGAGTACGTTGAGACAATGGATACGAAAAACTGTTATGTGTGTACCAAGATTCCTTCCTCAGTGCAAGAGGGGGTCACTTACCATAGTCTTCCTCTGACTTACGGGATAAGTTGTAGCTTGCTATTAACAAGATTCTATAATCAAGAGCATGTGCAATATTTTTATTCAAATTTGGATGTAGTGTTTTCTTTTGTGCCAGTGATTGAGTTCTTGAACAAATTAGCAAAGGAGCATAGTATAAAATTAGTTAGGGGTTTCTTTGAACCAACGCTTACATTTGGGACAGCTTATGCACACCGCAATAATCTGACTTGCTTATTGACACCTGTGGAGAAAAGCTTTTTAGATCACACTGATGATAGACGCAAAGCATTGAAGGAAAGATTAGAAAAAGGGTTAGAGAAACGCACATATGCAAATGATTATGTTTACACTGCAATAAAGACGCAAGGCAAACTAGCTATAGATGCATTACATGTAGGAAGGCTTTGTATATACAGGCCAAAATCTGAGCAGGACACTTTATTTGTGGGAACGAGTGAATGCAGGCATGTGTTTTTGTTTCAGAGTAAATGGACATTCATGTTAAATGGACAGGATCCAGCGATCCCTGGGATCTATTATATCTGTGGACTTAATGCTTATTACCGTCTCCCTAAGGGGTGGTATGGGACATGTTATTTGGGGGCAGTTTTCCCAAAGATTTACCAGATTGATGACTTAAAGCAAATACCTAAAACGTCTGAATTACAAAATGCTAGACAAAAACGCGAGACAGCGGCTGCTGTCATTGGAGACATATTGGGAGCCATAATTCCTTCAGTAGGGGTTATCCTAAACTCCATAAACATTCAAAAGTTGTCTGCTATTGTGGATAACGTGCTGACAAATTTTACAGGGGCTATACTCCTGATGGATACTGAACTTGCTGCGGAAAGAGCTATGACTCTTCAAAATCGGCTTGCTTTAGACATTCTTTTAGCAAAAAGTGGCGGAGTCTGCAAGATGCTCAACGAGCGTCATTGTTGCCCATATATACCAGATAATAGTGAAAAGATTAGAGGTATGCTTACTAACCTAACTAAAGATACTACAGATCTGAAGGATTTGAAGAAACCTGGAGTGTGGGAGAAATTAGGAAAAGGAATTGCCAGAGTAGGGAGCTGGTTTAACAATATTTGGAATGGGGTACTTGCAAAAATATTAGGGGGTCTATTAATTGTTCTGACCTGTCTATTAGGATTATGGGGAGCATGCAAAATGAATGATAAAATAAAAAGAAACTGGACAAAGAGAAACAAGAGAAATGAGGAAAGTGAAAGGGAGAAAATGTTTAATGAAATTTGGGAGAGTTCACACAAGGGACAAGATGTTGAAATGCGCATTATGCGCAAGGTGAAAAATTAAAGAGAAAGGTCAAAGGGAAAAGGCTTGTGTGATGACGAATGTCATCAGAGGAGGGACTAAGAGAGCGTAGCTTAAATAATCTATATTAACATGATATGTTCATGAATCAATGTATGATAATGCTGCATAGAAACTATAATGATAGTAATTTTGCTTAGACGTGCACTTGAATTGTGACCACGGGAGTGGCCACCAATCTATACGTCGACTAATAATAATTACCAAAATGTTTATATTATGTTTAAATAAGTTTATACTAATCATTGCGTTATTGAATCCGTACTGAAATCCTCATAGGCCGTAAGTTAGCATTAGCTGAAGCTCAGCTGCCTTGGCTCTCATATTAAATGCATTTTTCTATTTTTCAGTATACTGACTCACAAAGGGACATGACCCTGCGTGTTCTTTTTTTCTTCAAATTAGAAGACGAATGTAACCATGTTAGATCCGTTCTCACAGTTTCTCTCATTTGTAGAATAAATGTTAAAAGTAAATTGAAACAGTGTAGATTAATGTAATGTACAAGGTCATTCAAACTGGTGAAGACAATGGAACTGCTGACCAAAAGATGTGCAAAGAATTACAGAAAGATGAAATCATACCGGACGTGCCGCCTCTGAAGACGTCAATTACGAAGACCAATCAAAGACTTGCAAAACAGTATGGGGTGAAGAGCTGGATTACCTAATGTATTTTCTGATAGGCTAAAGATAGTGGGGTATAACAGATGACCAATAAAATTTTGGGGGAATGTACAATGGAAAAGGGATAAAACCCCATGTGACAGGGAGTCATTTAGGTGGGTTAGGGAATGCTATTGATTTTATCCAGAAACTCTGTCACTCTGTTTGGTGACTTGGTGGTTTACTTAAAACCTTCCTCGCCCTTAGATTTGTCCATGTTACACTTTAGCTCCTTATGAGGAAAGTGCCCTTTTTTGCCCCGGAACTGAATCCTGACTGATGGCGATTTGACTGATGTCCTGAGGATGAAGTCTGAACCTGTGCGCTGACCTAAACTTGGGTGGGTAATTATGACAATACAATTGTGATTTGTCTGTTTGCTTTTCCTTTCTAGTTACCAACTGCTTACCTTTGATAGGGACCTTAGTTAGATGTTTTCCAAATTAGTGTTCTAAATTGTTTTGCATGAAGCCCAACATGCGAATGCTAATCAGTGGTTAGGACAGGTGTCCACCAAAACTGACGCAAATAGACAAACGACTGAGACTATACTTTGTTGAACTGACACGTTATTGACACTCTGCTAAATTTGATCTATGTTCACGCATTGTTATGTTCTGATGTTTGTGATTCTCGCTTTAATGAAATCTTACCAAAGTTGCCATATTGTGACTATGCTATTATATTTCTTGGCTTTGAGATTGACATATCTGATATTAGAATTGTAAACAATAGGGAATAAAACTCACAAAATTCTACTAAACAAGGTGGGGTTATTCATGGCTGAAAGGTCATGGTAGTGTCCTTGAATTGATTAATGATTTTGACTAAGGTGAAATGCATTGTCGTGATAAATATTGATGACATTATTGATGTATTGATTGACATATTGATCAGCTATCTCGTCCTAAGGTGTCTCTCAACTGGGTCAAAAGATTAATTGGCCTAAAACGAGTCCTGATGTGTAATAAATTATCTAAAGGGACACGTTAGCAAATGCATGCCTTCTTGCAATTTCCGTTTCATTGCCTATGTAATATTTTGCTCCCTATAAATGTGTCAGAGCTTTTCAATTTATATTGGGCAAGTACTATTATTAGATCCTCCTCTTATTAGAGTCCATTCACAAACTGCTTTTTGTAGTACATTTAGTAGTAATACAATAGTACTACTCGTACTACAAAATAGTATTTACAATCTTCTGTGAGTAGGCCTACTACTTTACTTCTGCATTACCAATGTTTTCAGTGGAGAGGTATCTGCTCTGACTGCAGAGATCTCTGCACACGTATGGATATGTCTTTGTAGTAAATATGGGAGTGACTAGGTGGCAGTGGGTGGAAAATGGGTAATACTTACTATTACATGGGAAGAATCCAGGGAGGAGTAAGGAGGAACTAGGTAGGGACAGAAGAAGAGTATAAGTACTCCAGCTGAGCCATGGAGTAAGTACAGTCCCCACACATGACTAAGCACTGGTACAGCAAATCACTCCTATCAATACTAATGGAGGCAGAAACTTAAAATACCACTGTATGAAATAATGGAAACATTATGCAACAACAGAACAGTGTGTCAGAAGTGTGCAAAACACTTATGGCCTCATTTATGATACCCTATTGGCACATTGCACCACTGGAGTGGCATTTTAATGACATTAGGCGTGCCACTACTTTGTAATAAATATAGAATGTTAGCAATCTAGTTGTTTATTAGAATACTGTGGGGAGGCAGAGGTCAGGGGTATGGAATCACATAATAGATGGCTGGGAGGAGGGTGCCAAGGCAACAAGTTAGCCACCCTGGGCAGGTCGGAAGGGCAGTGGCAGTGCAACAGACCATTGGGGGGCAGAGGCAACAAACCAATCAAGAAAGACAGGCAAGAGAGGCTGTGGCAGTATAACAGTTCATTAAGGGTATTAGGAAGAGACAGTGGCAGTACAACCATACACATCAACAAAGAGGAGACTCCCTATGTTTTTAAGGCCAAAAGGGTTTTATTATATCTACCTCCTACCTAAAATCTCCTCTTTTTCAATGTAAGTTAATGGAGAAAATCAATTCCCCAGTTAGTTTTTTTCAAAATCTCCCTCTCACCAAGTTTAAAATGTTGGCAAGTATAGTACTTTGGGTCACGGAGGACAGGAGGAATGGGGTAGTGGCATGGACTCGAATAACAGAGAGCAGGAGGGAGATGGGCAGGGGCACCAAACTGACCTTACACGGGCTGGAGTCAGGGGTTGCAGCAGCACAATACACCACACAGGGCAAGTGGGACTGCAGTGAAGCACAACAGACTATGTAAAGCAATAGGGAGGGGTCAGGGCCCTGAGCATGGACAACAAATAGCAGAGGGGCAAGGGGCAAGGGCAGCAAGCTGACCATACCAGACAAAACTCAAGGGACAGTTGCAGCATAATAGACCATGTAATGCAGGAGGGAGGGGGCAGTGGCAGCTCATCAGACTATACAGGGTATGCTGATGCATGGAACCGGAAACAGAGGGTAGGGAGGAAGTGGATGAGGCAGTAGGATAAATATTCAGGGTAGGTGACAAACGCACTGGCTGAACTATGACCACACAGGGTTGTAATGAGAGAGCAGGGGTATAGACTTGGACAGTGTATGGCAAGGAGGAGGGGGCAGGAGCTGTGAGCTTGGGTAGGAGCAGCACAATGCCAAGCCAGGCACTGCATCCAAACCTCCTCCCCACAGTGCTTTGCGACAGGCATCTTACTTAACATTACAAAAACCCTAGAAATTCAACAAAAAAAAAAGCCTACATGGATGTTATAGTTGGGAAATAGATTTTTTTTTAAACCTTAGAAAGTCACTAAAAACGAAATGTTACAAATACATTGTCAGGAGGTTCTGATTTTGCACTCAAAGCCATAGAAATTCAACTGTTACAGTTAGAGTTATTTCAAGTAACTATAACTTTTGCCAAAGGTAACTATGACTCATAGTCTCGCCATGCACTGCTAATTACCCCAGATATTACATCACTCTTGACATCTTTGACATGATTGATAATATCACTGTAACATTTGCAGTAAAATTATTGATGAGAACATTGTGCATGGTGAGGGTGCGAGTCATAGTAACCGTAGGCATGGGATGTTAGGGTTATGGGGTGGTGGTTAGGAAAGTGTATTAATACTCAGGTATTGATTTAAAAACCTAAGTATTAATTTGTAATCCATAATATGATAAAGTTAAAAAAATGTAAATAATTAATTAAAAATTCTCAAATGGTGTAGCAATGTGGGGGATGTGAGAGATATGAACGTTTTCAGTGGAGAACTGTATTAATGCTCAGGCATTATTTTAAATGACTGAGCGTTAATTTATAATTATGTTTTGATTAAACTTAAGTTAAATTGAAAAAAAAATTAATGTACAAGTTTTCAAAGGCTGTAAGATACACTATTCTGTCCGGGATGTGAAAGTTATAGGGGATAAAGGGACATTGGGTGGAGAAATTTATTAGTACGTAGATATTAATTTTAATACCTAAGTATTAATTTATAATTAATATTAAATGAAGACAGAATTATTTATAACATTTTCAATTTAAGAATATATAATAAGAATATAACACATGTTTAGGCACTGGAAGTGAGGAATACAGGGGTATGGGATATTGGGCAGGGAAGTGTATTAATTCTTGCTTAGTAATTTTAAAATTGATTATTAATTTATAGTTAAGATTAAATTCAGAAAAAAATATTTCTAAAATGTTCTTACAATTTTTACAAGGGTGTAATACACACCTTTAGGCATGGGATGTGATGTGTACAGGGGCATTGGATGGGGTATGTATTAAGACTCGGATATTAATTTTCATACATGAGTATTAATTTAAAATTAATATTACAAATAGGAAAACTATTTATACAGTATTTTAAAAATGTATTTAATTGTGTAATACGCAGTTTTAGGCACGGGATGTGAGGGATCTAGGGGAATTAGGTGGGGAAGTGTAATGATACACATATATTCATTTTAATACCTAAGTATTAATTTATAAACATTAAAGTCGATTTTAAAAATGTAATAAAACTTATATAAAATATATTGGACGGTAACATAATAGAGCTCCTAAGGTAATAAAATATATTTAAAAAATTAAATGCAACATACAAATACCACTCAGAAAATAATATAATATTTTAAAATAATTTTATGAACAGATAAAAATGAACAAGTAATGTTTTTACATTTAAAAAATATCATTTTTTTTTTACAGAATCTTCAAAAAATACAATAAATACATAAATTAATTTATAAAAATACATCAAAATTATTTCAAGCTTTAGAATTTTTATTAAAACATTAAATTAAACTACTTTACCACGATTTACCATTAAATTCAATGGTAAAATTGTTCTTTTTTACTTTGAAAATGTATGCTGCTATACATCTGTTACTACAGTTAGTGGAGAATCACAGTCAAGATTGTATGCAAGGAAGAGTTGATAAACTTAATTTATTAATCTAAGGGCCTCATTATGAGTTTGGCGGTCCGTTCACCACCATGGTGGCAGTCTGAATGCCATCGGCTTGGAGGTTGGACCACTGAATTACAATCCTGGTGGGCCTATGGAGCAAAGACTGCTGTAGTTCCATCGGCACCACCAGACAGCCCAGACTGACATGGTGACAAGGCAGGACAAACAGGCCGGCAGTGCCAGTGTTTCCGCTGGACACATTATGATATTGCACACTACCAATGTGACAGTGGCGGTCCAAGCACGACATCCCAGAAGGCGGAAATGGAAAGTATAAATAGAGCAACTCACCTGCAGGCAAGTTACACATCCCGTGCCACTATGGAGCCCGTCAAACACATCCTGCCACTGCTGCTGCTCATGGAAGGTGCACAAAATCCACGCTGCCATGGATGCAACCAGCGTTAAGTACACACACCTACCTGTGGCATCAACATTAACAACAGATTGTCATGCTATCATGCACATGATATGGGTATCACACTATGGGAACCAAGTTCACATGTCAGTGTGTCCACAGTCAGAGTCATTCACAAAGAAGGATATATTCAGAGAAATTAAATAACCCCTTTGGGCAGGTCACTCACACTGCAATGTCACAGTACACAAAACCACACACCTGCACATCTTAGGCACATGGACAGTGAAGTGTACACAGCATTGTGTTACACAATAGCCACAACACAGTAACATCACATCTACCAATACAACTGACTTCCTCACATTGCACACATACCATGGACTGTCAGTAGTTTCAGCACACATATGTGTAGATGTATCATTTAACATAAACACCCCTCCCATTAAACATCCCTTAAATGGACTCACATATCACCCACATTGCAACACAATGGAAAGAAACTGGGATGCACAATAGTAAGAGAGACAAATATCCAAAGCTCGCTATGCAAACAATACCTGTACAATAGAGATGGGGGCATCAGGAGCACTGATGGCGGATGCTGCCCTGGGACACACTTCACTTTGCACACACCCCTAAAACAACATTTGCACAGGAGCTGGCCCTTCAGGTATCTCAGGGACAAACAATACTCAAGCCAAGTTAGATGCCTATCTGCATAATGTGGAATGAAAGTCAAGAAAACACATACAACAGCAACACATATGCCACACATCTAGATCAATGGTTCCCAACCTTTGTTCTGGGGGCCCCTTGGGGTCAACAGCTGCTTGGAAAATTAAATAATCTTAATAGATTAGGTCCCCAACATTAAGAAATGACTCAGTGGGTGGGACGGATTCCAATAATGATTCAGCGGGGTCCCTGTGTTCCAGAAATGGTAAGGTGGGGGTCCACAGAAGTCAAAAGGTTGGGAACCACTGATCTAGATGAAGTAGCTGAAAGGTACACAAAGCAAGATGGACACATGTCCAATCAAAAGCAAAGAAAACTAACATAATTGAAAACCATCCATGTCTGCACAAAGAAAACCCAAGCTGCCACACATGAAACAAAACTACAATCCATATCAGGGGGACAAGTCTAACACCACACATGCTAATATTGGACAACACAAGATGAAATACTTACAATACCAAACATAACACAATGCAATGACACCCCAATTGCATTAACACACATATATCCATACAGTCAACATCTACCTTTGTCTTGGGTGACACCAGCATTGCCCTCAAAGTCGGATATTGCAAACAACAGCAAATGGATCAGGCTGGAACACACACAACTGTAGGCAGACAATGTAAGTTACTCAGGAGCAACATCAAGGTAGAAAAGGAATTGCAGTACAAATGCATACCCAAAAAACAATTTGGATTTATTTGGGTGCATAATGGCAAAGGCCATTGGCCAGTCCATCTTTAAGTCTCTGCAGAGTACTGTGCCCACACTTGACTCCTATCACTGGCAGGGAACCACAACAGGAAGGGGCATCAAGTGAGCAGGCAGGCACCTCAGGGATCATCCGTGGGGGAAGTCAGATTTGGGATGGGTGGGTTTGGTAGAGAAGGACTGATTCTTAGGAGGTGTAGGCTTCTTCTTGGGGGCAGAGGTATGAGTTCTTGCCTGGGGGAAGGTGTGACAGGAGAAGAATTGGATTTCGAATGGATGGTTGTGGGTTGGGTCCTCCTAAGTTTGGTAGGCATTTGGTGGAAAAAGGGGAAAGGGCAAGCCTGAAAAGGAAACTCTCCTTCTGAACACGGGGATGGTCATCAGGAGTGGTTGGGGATTTGGAGGTTGAAGGTCTGATTGTCCAGTGTGTGGGCATAGATGTCTTGGGTGTGTGTATGTGTGAAGTACGCTTTTGTTTGGGTGGTGTCTGTTGCATGTGTGAGAATGGGCATTTGTGTGTCTTGGGGGGCTGGGAGGTGCTGGGTGATGTGTGAGTAGTGGATGTTTGTGAGCCTTTTGGGGTGGTGTCTGTGGATATGGTGGATGTTGTAGATGTTTTCGTGTCTATTGGTGTGGTGTCTGTAGGCATGGTGGATGTGGTGGATGTCTGTGTATGGTGGCAAAGGTGTCAGTAAGTATGATGGATGTGGTGGATGTGTGTGTTTATTGGGGTGGTGTCTGTGGTTATGGTATATGTGGTGGATGTGCCACTGGCTGTTCTGGTGGTGCCTGTGGTTATGCTGGATATGGTGTGTGGATCAGTGAGGGTGGTGAGGGTGTCTGGTGAAGTGGTGGATGATGACATGTTTGTGGCTGTCTGTTGAGTGCCTGCATGCCGGTGTGTCTTGTGGTGGTTGTGTTTATGTGTACTGCTTCTGTGTGTTGAGGTGGGTGCATGCGGATGTGTCTATGTGTTTGGGAAAGGTAGGGGAATAGGGGATTTGGATTCAGAAGAGGGAGGTGGAGGAAAATGTGGGTTTACTGGCTGCCATCATTGAGGAGGCCAGAGCCTGAAAAGATCTCTGTAAGCCAGACATGGCACTGTAAGTGCCTTCCAGGAAAGCATTGGTCTGCTGAAGGTGGATGGCCAACCCATAGATGGCATTCACAAAGTCAGTCTGACCCACAGAGATGTTCCTCAGGAGGTCAATAGCTTCCTCACTTACAGCAGCAAGGGTAACAAGGGCTGGGGTGGAGTTGCCTGTGGCAAAAGAGATGCACAGCCTCTTGGGTGAGTGGGCACAGTCAACTAGGTGTGGAGCAAGAGGGAAGGTGGCAATAGAACTGGGGTAGTGGACAAAGATGGTACAGGAATAGGTTTGGATAGGTCCACCACCACTAGGCAGTGGCCACTGAAGGTTGAATCCAATGATGAGGATGGAGATCCAGTCACCTCCGTGGCACTCCCCTCTCCCTCCAGGTCACTGAGTCCATCTTTGTCAGTGGTGTCTTGACCGGAGGTGACGTGGCCAGATGCTTCCTCACTTGGTTGTGCCTTGTCTCCTTTGCTTGCCTGGGATAATGCTGCAAAATCAAAGAGAAAACGGGCCACCACCTGTTCCTCAACACACTTGAACAACCTCAGTGATTAGCAAACATTACCATGACATCAAGTAGGTCCCAGCAACATACTCCATCAAAGAGGCCCCTACATGTAACATACCATTTGCATGCATGCATCTGAACTGTCAACAGTCAACAAGGAACACATCACTTTCAAAGCTTTGCCTCTTGGAGCATACCTCAGTTACTTTTTGTCATAAAATAGTAGCCCAATGCCAACTTCATTCCTACAGATCCCCCACAAGGTCATGCAGACATCAATTTGTCACATACACAATAACACAACAATAAGAAATGATGCTCCCAAATCATGGCATGTTGCTGACTGGAGAAGGTGACATGGAAATACTCATTTCACATTGCAAACATATCAACAATGCACACTTCACCAAGTTATTTTTTCCCAGTGCAGTCACGGAGGTAGTACTAATGTTGCTCAGCTACACCACAAATTAGGCATCTAAATGTACACTGTATACAAATGGCCAACTTGACAGGGAGATCTGTCCCTAAAATCCATAACACAAAAAATCAGCAAGCCCCAGGGAATTTACCACTAGTGGCTGGGACCCCTTAGAATGACGTTCTCTGATTGCATTAGTAGACACCATTTGTTCTTTGTATGTTGCAGAAGCACATAGATTTGCAAGTACTTGTAGAAGACCCTCAACATGTTACCCAATAGGAAGCTACAGCAGTTTCTCATAATGCAAGTCACTCCATGAAACACGGCAACAGTCAGGTTACAAACCTTCCCCATTGCAGATGTGCAGCGCACTCTCACAATATATGCCAGATCAATGGCTCAGAAAAGCACATTGGGGGTCATTACAACATTGGCGGGCAAGTTGTAACTGCCGTGCGGTGCCAATGCGGCCACACTCCCACAGTGCCCATTATGACATCCCCGCTGGGCCGGCGGGGATATGGGCCGCAACATGGGAGCCGCCTCCAAATGGAGCCGGCGGTGTTGCGGCCGTGCGACGGGTGCAGTTGCACCCGTCGTGCTTTTCAAGCCGCATGGGGCCCCCAGGGGCTCCGCGACTCCCCGTACTGCCAGCTTTTTCCTGGCGGTTCAAACCACCAGGAAAAGGCTGGCGGTAGGGGGACTCGTAATCCAGCGCTGCCCTGGCGGATTACTACCGCCGGGGCCATTGTGGCGGGAAACAGCCGGCCTCGGCGGTGCGACCGCGGCGCTTCCGCCGCGGTCGTAATGACCAGGGGAGCACCGCCAGCCTGTTGGCGGTGCTTCTGTCATTTCAGCCCTGGCGGTCCTGTACCACCAGGGTTGTAATGACCCCCATTGTGTCTACAAAATGTAGTCATACACTTCATGTCCCTCATTGCTACTGCGGTTGCACATGCCAAATGACATTCAATGACAGTTAAGGGTATGTGTCAGTTAACAATCAATGGTGACACACTGTTGTCTGTGGCACCACTAGAAATCTAGCCCATTGCAAATATCCTATTCCAAACACAGGCTGGCATGCACATATGTGAGGGAATACCGAAATTATCCAATGAATGCGGGTAGACAATGCATGAAACAACAGTATACACATTTTGTTAAAAAGAGAACGGGACACATGCTATCATGTTAGCACAAGGGATGTTGGTAACAGTGATGTCACACAAATCATGTCAATGGACTCGCTCCACTTACCAATGGAAAGTATTGATCTGTAGAGGCACACAAAGAACAATGTGTGCTCTGTCACATGTATGATGGCCATCTTCACATTACAGACAGTGCTGAGGCACTAGCACCAGACACAAGCTAAAGACAAGTAGCCTCTGGGTGTCAGATGCCAATATACTCATTTGACCAAACACATGGCTGAGGTCAGTGATCCATCACATACTTTCCTTCATCCTGTAACAATGAGGAGTAGTGGTCTGTAGTGTAGAATTTACACTCACAACAACAAACATTACTTGATTTAGCAAGACCCAGGTCTCCAGCCCAGCGGTCGTCTCCGCCCTGGCGGGCGGAACAGAGAACCGGCAGATGACCATGGCGGTAGCCGCCATGGTCATAATTCCACAAAGTAAGACCGCCAGCCTGTTGGCGGTCTTACCGCCGGTTCTCCGCCTTCCGCCAGGGTCATAATGACCCCCATTGTTTGTGGATTGTACACAAATGTGTCCTAGGTCCCTGGGCCAATAGTCAAGGCACATCAGTATGCACCACATAAATGTCTACACAGTCACTCATTTACTGTGTCATGCATGGCTCATTCCTAATAATCAGGCGGAAATGTCAGAACCTAGCACAATAATTTGGCAATGTGACAGGCAGGAATATGCCTTGTACTCACCCCCTTGTGGCTGCTATACTCCTCTCAAACCTCCATCAAGCTTAGCATATGCCACTGCCAGGATGCAGGACATTAGGAGGGTCATGGTCCGGCATGAGCCCCTCCCATATTAGGAGGACAACCCCAACTAGACCTCCACAATCTTCCATGCCCAGCATCTCCGATCCCCCAACCTCGTGGGCACTTTGCCAGCTGTGGACCCCCAGGGTCCACACATTCCAGGCAATGGATCTCCATATCTCCTTCTTCTGATCAGCGATTACCTGCACGGATGCAAGTAGACAAATCAAGAGATTACAATCACAAGCTTTAGCACAAAAAGTTGAGTCTTACACATGTCAGAAACACCGAGCTACAAATGTTGAATTTGTCAACACACCACAAGTGTAAAGCACACAAGCCAGTAAGTACAGGGGCATGACTACAGGCATTTGTATCTATCTGCAGACTATCCCACTACCATGCTCAGGGCATACAATGACTAAGCAAGTCTACTGACATCAGAAGGCCTACCAAATGCAGACTCATGCCACTTCAGGGGGTGAGTGGGTTCTGTGGCATGTACCTCTACCACAGATCCCTCCTTTGGACATACATGTCTATCTTACAGAGATATCATTCAACATACAAATGCATGCATTGCACAACTTCTTCTATTTGACCAAGCTACCGAGTCACATGTCATGGCCTCCTAGTAATCAACACAATGTCTGCACTGTGCAATAAGCCTGTACTGTACAACTATGACTTGTGAAAATGACAACACAGCTTTGGGAGTAGGGGACCTGTCATGAGTCAAAGACACACATTGACAATGATGCAATATGTACATATGGGCTACTTCTGGGATGTACATCAGTACCCATTCCTAATCTTGTCAATGGACTGAAGCATTTAGGGGAAGTTTTGCCACTAGAACATCATATTGTCCACATGACAGGATCTGCTGGTGTACAGGAAGTCGACACAGTGCCACAGTTGCATGGCCACAGTGACTTTCCCACACCCTGGACTAGGGCCCTTACTGGGAGTTACATGTGACAGGCCCTGGTCTCTGTAGGTAGAGCATGCAGAACCTACATGCCACTTACATTTCCATCACTTCCATGCATGTCAGTACATATGGTGGCCATCAGCAGTTTGGCATGTGTTTGTGTGGCAACCTGAAGGGCAGACTGAGTAAGGATATGGCTTCTAGACAACAGTTTGGCAAGACCAGATGTGTGTTGAAAGATCTGTGGTGCCATATACATTGCTTACAAGATCCTGATTTGACTCATACAAGATGTAGGCATGGCTCATGCTGTCATGCACATGCACTATGTCCAACAATTCCAACAATAATGAAGAAAGAGATGTAATTAGATGGCAGCAAAGTATCATTGCCTCAAACACAAGGAGAATCTAGGACCACAAAACTCCTCACACAAGACACTGTGAATGGCCTTAACATATAGTACTGCCCACCAATACCTGCACAATGTGCATCCCATTGATGCCACACAGACTGCAACAACAGGCACAAAAGAAGACTAATATGCACACAGGGGCACATTGTAGCCTGTGAGGAGGGAAAAGATGGTGTTGAACAGAGTCAGTTGTGCCAATGAGGTACTTACTTGCTCCTCTGGTGAGCCATAGAGCTGTCCATACAGGGAAGAGACCTCATTAACAATCCTCTCCAGCTCTTTTGAAGAGAAGGCATGGGCCCTATCCTCTGTTGAATGTGGCATGATCACTCCAGAGGAGTCGCACAGCAGGTCAGGTAGTGGAGATGTTGCTGGCAACAGTGTCAGGAGTCAAGTGAGTGAATTTGTGCAACATGACAGTCATGTCCGCCTCATATGCAGTCATCACCACTGACAGGCACAGCCATTGGGCCGTTACTGCCACAGGCAACAACGTTAGCCTATGGCTGTGTCCGCCGTGGTTGGAACCACCTACCGCCCGGATGACTTCCGCTGATGGTTACGGGTGGTTCATAATGTTGAGTGGAGTAGGTCAGGCATCCACTACTTTGGCAGCCCTTGTTATGTAGGTCCTTCTACACAACCACAAGTGTAGTGTGTTACAGTTCACAGATGGCATTTGTCAGAGGTGCACGGTCCACCACTGCCAACAGTCTTTTTGGAAGTTGGAAAATACAGTCACATTTCAAGTGCGATTATGTAGCATATAGTTGAGTTTCATTCTAATCCATGTTGTGGACACGTGTTGACAACCATGGGTGTCATATGTGACCCTTGTGTTGTTTCCAGCTGTGATGTATACTGGGTGCCCTGTCTATCCAGTCAGAAATGCTTTGTCACATGACATTATTGCCCTGCATCATATCTGTGGACATTCTGACTAATGTTACAAATCACGTCTTGTCACACATAGGTACCCTGGGAGAGGGAGAATGCAACAGCTTCCTGCCTGTCATCCACTGTCAGACTTCAGACCATGGAGCAATGGCATATAATTATGTTATACCACCTGAATAGGCAAAAAATAGTCGACTTATGCCATCAGTTGGAGCCAGATCTAAAGCCATCTATTAGTTATCCAATGTTCATACCACCAATTGTAAAAGTCATGTCAGTATTTCACTTCCTGGCCACAGGGTCCTTCCAACATACAGTGGTCCCATTCTATGTTCAGTCTGGTGTTGAAGGATTTCCTTACAGCAATGTTGAAACACATTGACAGCTATATCAGGTTCCCCCGCCGTGAGGATTTAGCGAACGTTAAGGCTGACTTTAATGGTGTGGCCCGCCCCCACATGTATTTTGGCCCATTGATGGCACATATGTTGGCTTGGTGCCACTGTATGCCACTGCAGGGTTCTGAAGGCCACTGGACAAGTCTATCACAACAGAAAGAACTTCCATTCCTTCAACGTGCAAGCTGTCTGTTTGGCAGATCCCTATATCTCACATGTTTGTTCTCGTTATCTGGGATCTGCACATGATTCCTTCATAATGCGGAATAGCATCATACCTCAGTGATGTCATAACTGGAACCAGAGAGGACCTGGCTGGTTGGTAATTCATGTCTAGCCTGATCTGTGTGAGCAATGTCATGTGCTATAATCATGAATTGAGGGACTCCTTGGTTCACTTATGTCCCATTCCTTAACAGGATACTCAGCATAACCAAAGCATCCTTGTTGTTGATGCCACTGAGGAATCCCACTACGCCAGGGGAAGTTTGCTTCAATGTGGCTCATGGAAGGACACAGAGGCCCGTTGAGCATGCTTTGTGCTCCTGAAGGCCAGATTTAGGAGTATGGACAGGACTGGCGGAGCCCACCTCTATTCACCTGGGAAAGTGTGTCAGATCACTGTGGCATGCTCCACAACATCGCCCTGTGAGGATTATCCTGTACATCCCAGAGAAGGGGAAACCTGCAATGCCACCAGGTGAGAAACCTGAAATGCCAGGTGAGGATGACAGTGGTGAAGAGGATGGACTTGCAAGAAGATCTCATCTACAGCTACTTCTCCTGAGTGTAAGTATGTCTAGTGATGTCATGACTGCGACTGTGTAATGAACTGTAGTTGTGAGAAAGTTTTGAGTTGAGTGTTTTGGATACAGCTATAGAGCTCATACTCTGCAAGAATCAGCCAAAGTCTGCTTGATGAGCTAGCGTTTGACACATTGTCACCTTGATGATGTTGCTTTGTTCGTGTCAGCTTCCTTGCAATGTACTTTGCTTTCCAGATGCTTGCTGTGTGACTTGTGTCATATGTATGGTTTCAAGCCTATATTGCTTGTGTTGCTCGTTGTACACATACCTTCACCATGGCTTCTTCATGTGGGCATCTTAGGGTTGTGACATTGGCAGGTATGTAATGCTGTTCTAACATAGGAAGAGGACATTGATTGTTCTAGGAAATGTAGGTGCCAAGTTTGGGGGTATGAGACATGTGCCAAGACAGCTTGCACAGTGTTTGGGTGGAAAGTCAGAAGTGCCCATTTGACTTGTTTTGTGTGCTATAGTGGGCCAATTGCATCATGTGTGTCATTATGTGGGCATGGAATATGTAGTTCTAGCTTATGACCAAGTCATTTTTCACTCACATTGCCGAAACACTCTTTTTGTCTGACCTGTATCTAGCTGTATATGTGTTTCATCATTGTAGGCCACAGTGCTTGTGCCACAACACTAAAATATGTTTGTGTCATACCACCAGATGCATGGGCATTGATTACGATGGCCCTGTGATCAGGGAATGTTGCTCTGTCATCTGTCTGCATCTTGGATTATGTGATGTTGGATTACTTTGGTGTGGTATGTAATAAGGGTCAAGCTGCTGACATAAACCACATCACTGTTTGCCTATTATACAGGACAAAGTCTGACAAATCCCTTCCTACCATGGTCTGGAGGTCTGTACCTGTCAACAGGTTCATTTACTCAGTATGAGTCAACCATCTTTGCTTTCCAATAGTCCTGACAGATTAACAGCCTATGTGCTGGACACTGTAATAATTAATTTTAGTTTGAACAGACACTTGTATGTATGTGTTTGTGTGGGAGGATTTTAATCCTGAGCTGAACACTGTGTATATGCCACATATCCAATCTTGGACAAGTAGCTTAAATCATCATTGTATGGTTCACATGGCCTGAGGTAACAACATGGCTAAATATGAAATCAAAATCAGCTGACAAAAGGTTCATTTACAAGAAAGTGTTGCATCACTAGTGTTGCACCACTTTTCTTGCGGCCCCGTTGCTTCCCCTATTGCCACCACGGTAGCGCCATATTTACAGTATGGCCCACCGTGGGCATGTTAGGGGCAATAGCATAATTTTTTATGCTATTGTAACGCCATATTGGATTAGCTTAAAAAAATGACGCTAATCCAGTATGATGTTAAGAGGCCCATTGAAATCAGTGGCAGCCTCATTTTAACACCTACATTAAGCAGGTGTTAAAAATTATGCTAGAAATGGTGCAATGGAATCTTATAGATTCCATTGCACCATTTTTAGCGACCCTCTAACAAGGGAATGGTCTCTTTGCATAAAGCATGTATACATTATGCGTGATGTGGCGTAAAGGGGTTACAGGGTGGCACAAACCTGGTTTGTGCCACGTTGTAAATATGGTGCTATGGTAATGGCCCGTTAGCATCACATTTGCAACAAAAATGTTAGCACAAATGTGGATCTAAGAGGTTCAAGGGGTTTGTAAATCTACCTCAAAGAGTCAATGAAGGGTGATTTTACTGTGCAGCTGTGACTAACAGAAAATATATGTCACTTGATGCACCTCCTAGATTCTTTGCTGGATGTCACCACTTGTGTGGGGGGGATCTGCTGCTACAGAGACAGGGGTGTCTGGTCCTTGGTGTTCTTCTGGCAAGGCCTCCCTTCCAGTGGCTGGGACCAATGTTGCTGGGCCTGGTGTTGATTGGACAAAGAAAGGAGTAGACTAGAGTTAAAAAGCCCTGCTCAGAGTGGTATGTTTGCCCCTCAACACCCCTGTTAGGAAGGCCATGTTGCTATTGTGGGCTGCCATCTGTTCGTGAATGTTGATATAAATGTCCCTCTGTAGCAGCTTGATTTCCCAGAGTTCAGTCAACACTTGGTCCATCATACCTTGGAACTCCTGATAGACCCCTAAGATATAGCTTATGGTGTCCTGGCCAACAGCAGCCCCAGTGGCCTCACCCTACTAGCCCACAGCATCCATCCCAAGCACCCTACCCACACAGGCCTGTGCCCTCGCCACAGTGTACCCCCTCCAGCTTGTTCCTGGACCCCCCATTGTCTGAAGTGTTGCACTGCACCTCAGGATCCATGATGGGGGGCAGGAGATGGTAGACACTGTGATCGGGACACAGGTTGCGGGACAAATGGTTGCCTGTGATGTTGAAGCAACAGGGCTGGGAGCTGATGTTGCAGGCAAAGTGAGACTCACTGTTGCCGTCTTACTCGGCTGCCCAGATGAGCCAGAACCGTCTTCAATGTCCAGACGTCCAGGAGTGTCATCTTCACTGAAGGCTTCATCCAGGGGGGCAGTGGGAGTCTGTTCTATGGCCTCTGTGTGCACAGCGGCACTTCCAACTAATGATGTAAAACGTACATTGTTACTTATTGTATGGTGACGTCTACCTCCAAAGGTTGAGAGTTATGGTAAGCTGAGAGCTTGAACAAAGTTAAGTTGTAGTTAAAGCGATTGTGTCAAGTAACCATGGTATTGGGTGTATTGACATGACATGTGTGAAGCATGCCAACTCATTTAGACTAAAGCAACTGCTGAGATGTGCAGATCAGTTGCACTTGGGAGGATGGCCTGAAAATCACACCTTGCCACCAGTGAAGCCAACAAATTGGAGAGGCAAAATATGTCTTTGACCATTTGGGGGCCTGGAGGATGAGTGTAATGCAGACAACCCAGGACTTGGTTTTATATGTGAATGAAGGCATCATGTGCACAGTGCTGGGTTAATGTGTCGGCTGCTGCTGCCAATCTAGTTATTCATCTTGAGACCTCTAGAATATTCTTGCACACAATGGGTAAGCTGTCCTTCTTGTCTTCAATAGTTTCTCCTTGGGTTAGCAACTCAAGGTGAAGATAGGTAGACAGACATGACTCTGATTTGAGCATGATCTGTGCTTGCTCAACCCCAGGTGAGTGCACGTCATTTGAAAGTTGACAAACAGATGTATTAGGGCATTTGACCACAGTGCTTTTAGTTGGAGTAACAGAAACAGGGCCTGCTGGGTGTTGCCTTACACTACATGTACTAGACCAATGTTATCCCTCCAGGTGATTACACTTTATTTGAGAGTTGACAAACAGATGTATTGGGGCATGTGACCACTGTGCTGGTGGTTGCAGTAACAGAAACAGGGCCTGCTGGGAGTTGCAGTCAGGTCACTCTCTTTACTACACACTCTTGACAAATGGTATCCCCGAATGCATACACTTTAATTGACAGTTAATACACAGGGGTATTTGAATAAGTGAACACCTGGGTGGTGTTTAGAGTTACTGGCACAAGGCTTCCTGAGAGTTGAAGTCTGATCACTCTATCTACTACATATACTATACACATGGCATGCTCCCAGTTGAGTACACTTCAATTGTGAGTTAGCAAAGAAGAAGAATTGTGCAAGTGAACCCTGAACGTTACTGAAACAGGGTCTCCTGGGAGTTGTAGTCAGGTCAGTCCCTCTACTTCCCAACTCTCAGGTGAGTAAACTTAATTTGAGAATTGACGAATAAATGTAATAGGGCATTTGACCACGGTGCTGGTGGTTGGAGTAACAGAAACAGGGCCTGCTGGAAGTTGCACTCAGGTCACTCCCAGTACTACATGCACTAGACCAATGTTATCCCTCTAGGTGAGTACACTTCATTTGAGAGTTGACAAACATGTATTGGGGCATGTGACCACTGTGCTGGTGGTTGCAGTAACAGAAACAGGGCCTGCTGTGAGTTGCGGTAAGGTCACTCTATTTACTACACACTGTTGACAAATGGTATACACTGAGTGACTACACATTTGAACAAGTGAGCACTGGGGTGGTGTTTGGAGTTACTGGCACAAGGCATCCTGGGAGTTGCAGTCAGGTCACTCTCTCTACTACATATACTATACACATTGTGTGCTCCCAGGTGAGTACACTTTAATTGTGAGTTAGCAAACAAGGGTAAATGTACAAGTGAAACCTGAACCTTACTAAAACAGGGTCTTCTGGGAGTTGTATTCAGGTCAGTCCCTCTACATCCCAACACTATACAAATATTATTCTCCCAGGTGAGTAAACTTCATTTGAGAATTAACAAACAGGGTTATATGGAAAAGTGAATACTGTGCTGGTGGTTGGAGTTACAGACACAAGGCCTTCTGGGAGTTGCAATCAGTTCACTCTCGCTGCCACAAACAGTATACAAATGGTATCCTCCCTGGTGAGTATGCTTCAATTGTGAGTTTACAAACAAGGGAAAGTGTTCAAGTGAATCCTGTGCTGGTGGTTAGAGTTACTGGAACAGTGTCTCCTGGGAGTTGTAATCTGGTCAGTCACTCTACTTCCCAATACTATACACATGGTATCCTCCAAGGTGAGTAAACTTCATTTGAGAGTTCAAAAACAGGGGTAAGTGGAGAGGTGAATACTGTGCTGGTGGTTGGAGTTACAGATACAAGGCCTCCTGGAAGTTGGAGTCAGGTTACTCTCTCTACCACACTCACTATACAAATGGTATTCTCCCAGGTGAGTACACTTCAATTTGGGAATTACTGAACAAGGTTAATAGTGCAAATTAACCCCGTGCTGGTGGAAGGAGTTACTAAACATGGTCTCCTGGGAGTTGCAGTCAGGTCAGTCCCTCTACCTTCCAACACTTGACAAATAGTATCCTCCCAGGTGGGTAAACTTCATTTGAGATTTAACAAACGGGGGTATATGAAGCAGTGAACACTGTGATGGTTGTTGGAGTTATAGACACAAGGCTTCCTGGGAGTTGCAGTCAGGTCACTCTCTCTACTACACACACTGTGCACATGGTATTCTCCCAGGTGAGTTCACTTCAATTGGGAGTTACTAAACAAGGGTAATTGTGCAAGTGAACCCTGTGCTGGTATTAGGAGTTACTAAACAGGGTCTCCTGGGAGTTGTAGTCAGGTCAGTCCGTCTACCTCCCAACACTTGACAAATGGTATCCTCCCAGGTGAGTAAACTTCATTTGAGAGTTAACAAACAGGGGTATATGAATATGTGAACACTGTGCTGGTGGTTGGAGTTATAGACACAAGGCCTCCCTCAGTCAGATCACTCTCTATACTACACACTGTAAAAATGTTATCTCCCCTGGGTGATTAAAGTTCATTTGCGAATTGACAAACAGGGCTCATCGGACAAGAGAACACTGGGCTGGTGGGTGGATTTGCTGAAACAGTGCCTCCCGGAAGGTAAAGTCAGGTCACTCCATGTACTACACACACACTTGACCACTGTTATCCCCTCAGGTGAGTACACATCATTTGAGAGTTAACAAACAGGGGACTTTGGACAAGAGGACACTGGGCTGGTGGTTGAAGTTGCTGAAACAGGGCCTTCTGAGAGTTGCAGTCAGGTCACTTTCACTATTCCCCAATACTTGGTAACTGTTTTGATTTATATATCCGTATGGAGGCTGCATTTATGTTTGTGCATACATTGTTGTTTTGGGACATGTCATGGATCCTGGAATGTGTTTCTGGTATAGTGAGATTTCCAGGCCCCATTTGGACATATGGCATGTGATGGGCCTTGGTAATTGTGATGTTGGGTCTAATGATACACATTGACATTGTTAACAGTCGGATACTCTGGGTATTGAATGGTGCTGAGATACATGAATAAGACAGTGGCAAAAGCTGATCAATGGGCATGCATGACTTTGCAGTTTTGTGACAGTTTTTGTGTTGTAACTTGCCAGACTGTATTCCTGTCAAACTCTCGGATGCAGGATGAGTAAGACCTTCTCCTCCCAAGGAAAGAGTACTAGTGGGGCACTGGGAGGGCCAATGCCAGTTTTCTTGGGCTGCAGCTGGTACCTACTGCCAGGGAAAGCACCTTGCCCCTGAGGTTGTTCCACCTCCTCCTTATGTCTTCCTCTGTGTGCAGGGTAGTGCCTACCAGCATTCGCTCTGTCGACGATCATGTCCCACATTTCACTTTCCTACTGAGAGGAGTGTGCTGGACTTGTGCTCTAAACAATTGTGCTCTACTCTTATGATTTCATCCACCATGACTCTTAACTCATCTTCGGACAAATGGGGATTTTTGGACGTGACGTAGTGGAAAAAAATATTAAGGGTGACAGGGACTTACGTGAGAGGGAAAAGTGCAATAGGGTGTGAATGGAGAAAAGTGTGTGCTGGGTGTTCAATGGGATGGAGAAAAAAAAGGGGTGCCTAACCTATAAACACAATGGATTTCAGCTGCTCAGGCTTCTTTGTCTTGCTGCGTAAGTGCAAAGGATTTTGGTCTGTGAGGTGGTGTGTTTTATTGTGTGCTTTGCAGGTGTGTCCACATGGCCAATGTTTGTCAGTTGTGTTGTTTTTTAATACATCCAATGCGCAGGTGTGTGTTACTTTGCTGACCGTGAACCACTGTGGTCCTGACCGCCATTGGCTGACCACCACAAAAGAACTGTCACGGCAACTTTGTGCTTGTAATAAGCTCGGTGGTTGGCTGCGGTGCTGACGGCGATGGAGGTCAGACCGCCTATATCCAGGCTGCTGCACCGATGGCGGTCTGCCATTTTGGTTGGCATTCGACGGTCCTGCCTGTATGACTCGTATAGGGTGGTCTGGTAGACTGCCCGCATGGCAGTCTTTTCAGTACCGCCAACATGCTGGTCTGGCGGTCTGACTGCTACATTCGTAACGAGGCCCTAAGTCTATGGGTGGCATTGTTTATTATAAGGAAGGGGGGAAGTAGTTAGATGTATGTTAGAGGTTTTTGATGTTTTAACCACATTTTCATTCCTATGTAGGTAACTGCATAGGAATAAAACCCACATTGAGATGAATAATATTTTTTTCACATTCATTTTTAAAAAGTAATTTCTGAAAAATTAAAGTTCTTTTTTACACCAATTTGAGAAGAAATCATATTTTATTTTATTTTTGCATCAGGGTTTTGCTTGGCTTTGGAAGTTTTGATTGAGACACAGATCATGTGGCTTAAAGAAGAAAATGGATTCCCTGAATTGGGTGCAGTTTTTGTTTCATGAAAGCTAATTTTTTTTAATATTTTGCAAATTTTGTAGGATTTTTTTTTTACCAGCATTCTTTTCCTCCAGAATTTTTGGATTTTGGGGTTCTGGGTCTTATTGAACAAAGACTTGGATTGCTGTATTTTGTTGTTGGATTATTGTTGTGAACAGATTAGTAAAATAAAAAACACACAAACCTTTTAGAGTTTTATTTTTGGGTTTCCATTATTTAATAACACAGGAATAGAATTTGTCCAACAGTTCATTTGTTGGAAATGATTTCTTCACCTACCTGTGTTTTTTTTTTTTTTTCTACAGGACTTGGGCAGTTTCTTGGAATATGTGTTCTGCACGTTGGATTATTAGATAACAAGAGACTCTTGGTGACAGATGGTTTTGAAAAGTCACCAAGAGTTCAAGTAAGAAGATCTCTTCATGTAAAAACCCAGCAATTCCTTTAATTTCTCCTCCTCTTCCTCCTGTGACCCAGTCTGCTTACAAGGCCAATCCATCTGTCCTCCAAATAATTCTATAATGGTGCCAATTTCTCTTTGTTTTATGTACAAAACTCTAATTCAGTAATTAAAGTTATATATTTCATCATCACAGTCAGGAGGTACAAAGCATAACACAGTTAGTTTTTTCAATTTATAGTATAGTTTACTGTGAAATACATAATCCTCAACTAAGGATGTTTTCTGAATTTTTCTGCCAATAAACCTGTGAAAAGTGAAAAAACACCCTGCAGTTTGGGTATCTGTATATCATCTATTAATGGTATTAATCATGGTTAATTAAAAATCAATTGTCATTTTTCTAGAACTTTCATTCAGTGTTTTAAATTTTACCACTATCAAAAATTCAGTGTAGGTTGAGGTTTGCTTATCAAACAGTAAGCTGCAAACTAAATGAACTATGGTGTTATTGATGTTGGTGTGAATAGTGTATATGTGATTGAGTGGACGGGGTGTGGACTTAAAGGTGCCATCGATCATCCAAATATCGCTATTTTCCATTGTAAAGAGGTTATGGGTGTGCTCTAGATTAGTATTCTTCTCAGAGGGCTTTGGCTGTCATGTAATATGAAAGTTTCATTAGTGAAGGTTACACTTAGTTCAGGAGGAATGTTAATGTCTGAGTAGGTCTGGGTGTTATATTTTGAGGATTACTTGCCTGCTTTTGCCTCTATGATTCCTCAACGGTTATGAATTGTGGGCATGCAACTTGCTAAATAAAAAGGAATGCTTTGGAATACCTCCCTCAGACTGAGCCACAGGGTTCATTGGTGGTGGATGAAAGTGTTTGAATGTTCTTTCTAACTTCAATCTCCATCGCGGAGGCAGAGTGATTATGCTCTGTGGTCATTTCAACAGTGTCACCAAGAGAAGTGACTCTGTCAGTGTAATGGGATGAGAAATACTGCACAAACCTCTGACTCCTGGGCTGAGGTAATTTCTCCTTACAATAAAAGTAGGGACGGGCAGTGAACTCCGCTCCGTTTGCGGAGTTTGCAGAGTATTTCCCACTCTGTGCTCCACTTAGAGTGCAGAGTTGTGAAGAACTTGCATTGTGGAGCTGAGCTGAGTTTTTTGCCTTGTTTGTTCTCGCCAACATTAAGTTGACAACCACAAACAAGGAAAATCTTATTCCAGACCACCTCCCGGAAAGATTTCTCAATGCGGGTAGTCGTGGATGGTCATTACCGATTGCGTTGAGAAACCTTCTGTTTGCGTTGAGGAAGATGCCACTCGAATATAAAGTCTACTTGAGTGGCAGAAAAGTAGAAGTGCCCTTTTCTGCTGCATGTAATGCTGTTCATGCTGATTTTACAGCATGGGACAGGCACCCGGTGCAAAAAATCAGCACGAACTGTGTGGTCTAGCGCACTCTGCTGCTTGCGGAACTCCACATAGTGCGGCAGAGTTTTTGGTCATTTCACATAGTGCCGTGTAGTGGAACTCCATGAACTCTACCCAGAAAAAAATGAAAGTAGCCACCGTACGTGAAAAGTTAATTTCCTCTCCTGGATTGCACATAGTTGGCCTGTTTTCTTGATGCCATTCTGCATATGTCTGTAGAAACAGAAAAAAAAAGAAATTTGTGAAAATGTTTGGTTAAAAAAACAGTTTTACTTACAATCTGTAAAGTAAAATGTTTGTTGCATTATTACTGACTTTGTGTAACCTATACTTTTATTTGTATTGCTACACTCTGAAAGAGAAAACTGAGTGAGAAGTTGACACCTGTGAAGAGAAAATGACTTGTTTTTTACGGGGATTTTTGTTTTGACAAAATTTGCATCAAATTGTTTGTTTCTCTATAAGGTGTAGGGTTTCAAGGTGAGGCTAATTCTCTGCTTCTTTGTGATGTGATGTTTTGCTCCTTTCAGGGGTTGTCTCGAAGTCTGATCTGCAACAAAATGTTGTCAAAAAGAGGAGTTTCCAGATTGTTGTTTTATTTTGAATATGATTTAGTGGTTTGTGATGTACCTGGCAAAGAGGAATTTTTTTTTTACAGTTATTTTCACACCTTTTATTGATGGCAAGAAACATTTTGTTTCTTTTATTGTTTCTTGTACGAAAGTAGTTTGTTAGTTTTGATTTTTTAATTTTGTTTTTGAAAAATAATTACCTCACAAAGTTTTTCTGTTCAATGAGTGCCGGTGCTGATACATTTGTGTTCTGATAAGGGATTGTAAGCTTCCTCCAGCATAGAGAATTTTTAAGCTCTGTAATGTAAAGTATGTCAGTAAGAATTACTGTAAATGCATTCCATTTTATGTTCAAACACTGTTCAGCACCTTCCTTGATTCAAACATTTAGCAAAGTAGTAATATCAATTTTTGCTCCCCAGCACTTCCAGACCCTGCCCTGAGACAAGTTCCTGATGGAGTACTAATAGTTATTTGGACCCTACCAACTGAACAGCACCTTCCCTGAGGTCAGCACCCAGTGGAGTAGTAATAGTAATTTTGATCCCATCCACTAACCATCACCTTACCGGAAGTCAGCACCCAGCAGAGTAGTAATAGTAAGTTTGACCCCACTCACTGTCCTGCACCTTTTCTGAGGTCAGTACCCAGTGGAGTATTAATAGTAATTGTGACCCCATCCACTGTCTAGCACCTTCCCTGAGGTAAGCACCTGGTGGAGTCGTAATAGCAAATTTGACCCCACTCACTGTCCAGTACCTTCCCTGTGGTCAGCACCCAACTGAGTTGTAATAGTAATTTTGACCCCACCCCCTGTCCAGCACTTTCCCTGAGGGCAGCACCTGGCAGAGTAGTAATAATAAATTCGACGCTTCACACTGTCCAGCACCTTCCATGAGGTTGTTGTGGAGTCATCGTAGCAATGACTGTAGGCATGGTATTTTGGTAACTAGGCCTGCTGCCTGTGCCCTTTAGCCTAGTAACATTTTATTTCATTTTATTCTTTTAGAAACAACCATATTTTGTGGTGAGTTTTTATTTTCCTTTATCTTGCTGTCCTTTCAGTTAGAAAAGCATTCACATTTCTTAGCATGACATGCTTTTCACTCTGTGCTTTTTCTAAGGCTGTAACGAGATAGGATCATCAACACAAGTGGTATACAGAGTCTCTAGCATTTCACAGAAACATACATATTTTTACATGGGGACGCCTTTCTCAGAACACTAGATGTTTTATTATAAAATGTCTCTGTCACATGCACGTTAGAAGGAGGCTCCAGCCTGATGACAAAGACTGCATGCTGTCTGACTTTGTTACATCTGCTCGCTAAGAACACTGGTTCCCTGGCCTATATGGGGATGGTATCTATATAGACAACAGGCTTCTTCACTACTGACATATTCAGGTGTGGGGGATGATGTCTTCCTGGGGGAAGCAGGGTCCTAAAGGGAGGATGTGGGATTATCCTGCTGTGCTACAGTAGTATTGTAGGTACGAATCACACATCTTGCATAGTGAAAGTATGGTGGGATTTTTCTTGTGTTTCACTCTTCTTGTTACCCTTTAGCTTCTGGTATGTTTCATCATCCTAATTATTGCATTTCATGTTATTATATCTAAGACACGGTGGATTCAATACATTTTATTGAACCATTCCCTGCTTCTGTTTGTCTTTGCCTGTGTGTAGCAAATGTAACTGAGAGAAAAGGATGAGATCTGATTCACCACAATTTCCCTGAGAAGTCATAATGTCATGCGCCCGGTTGCCACAAATCATCCTTGCTCTTGGGCAGAGGTGAATTGCTGCTAGCTGGCCAGAAATGATTATGCCAGCAGTTGTCACATGGTGTGGGATTGGACCCAGTTCCCCAAAGTTCAGGTGATGCTGCCCCCCACATCCAGCAGCCTCATTAGTACAATGAGAGCCAAGACAACAAGGTCAGCATCCGGCAGAGTTGGAATAGTAATTTTGACCCCACCCACTGTCCAGCACCTTCCCTGGGATCGGCACCTAGCAGATTAGTAATAGTAATTTTTACCCCATCCACTGTCCAGCACCTTCCCTGAGGCCAGCACCCAGGAGAGTAGCAATAGTAATTATGACCCCCACCAACTATTCAGCACCTTCCCTAAGGTCAGCACCTGGCAGAGTAGTAATAGTAATTTTGACCACACTCACTCTCCATCACCTTCCCTGAGGTCAGCACCTGGCAGAGAAGTAATAGCAATTTTGACCTCACCCACTGTCCAGCACCTTCCCGGATGTCAGCATCCAGCAGAGTAGTGTTAGCAATTTTGACCCCATCCGCTGTCCAGCATCTTCCCTTATGTCAGCACCTGGCAGAGTAGTACTAGTAATTTTGAAACCACTCACCTTCCAGCATCTTCCCAGAGGTCAGCAACCAGCGGAGTAGTTGTGGTCATTTTGACCCCACTCATTGTCAAGCATCTTCCCAGAGGTCAGCAGCCATTTGCGTAGGAATAGTAAGTCTTCCCTAAGCCACTGACTGGCAGCTTCTCTAAGGTAAATATTTTTTTAAATTTTAATAAAAACTACGGCTCAAAATGTTTTAAATTAAACTTACATTGATTCGCCTGCAGGCTATTTTGAATGTTTGTAAGGCTTCAGATTTTCTCTGATAAATCTGCAGAATTCTAAGATAAAAAAAGTATTTATTCTATGATTTGGGAGCACAAAATGTTGGACAGCAGAATTTATCCTTTTTTGTGGTATTTCATATTGTATGTGTGTGTTTTTTTGCATGGTTCAGAACCTGACTGAACATATATTTATTTTGTACAGTGAAAAAATACTGTTCTTATTGTTCCTTTTTAGAATGACAGCCATTTTGATGAGACACAGGTGGCACACACACAGCGAATATAGAGGAAGGACTCCAGATCAGTTGTACATGTAATGCACGCGTTGCTTTTGGAATTACTACCACTGAATTTTAAATGTGTGTTTTATTGTATAATATATATAACTCAGGAATTTAAATGTTGTGTACTGTTTCGCTCAGTTTACTTTTAAATATTTATATTTTTTTTGTGTTCCAAAAAACACTCTTATGTGTTTCAAGTCATGCATTGTAATGACATGCATTGTACTGGTATGTGTGGTAATGGTATGCCTTGTAAAGGTACTTATAAGGTACCTCTATGGATATGCACGGTAGTGACATGTAGTGTAAAAACATGTGTTGTAATTTTAAGTGCATTGTAAAGTCTATGTTGTAAAAACATGCGTGGTAATGGTTGCTCCATCATACGTTCTTTTAGGAATGTCCTGAGACCTGCCTGGTCAATCCTCCATGTTCAGCTAGAAACATTTAAGAAGCAGAGAGATAGTAAGTGTATTTTTAGAATAGGACGATTATGTGATGTCCTAACTATCATATATATTTGTACCCATTGCATTTCTAATTTGCACAAATAGGAAATAATGTATGAAATGCATGAAATATGTTACACAAAAATTCACGAAGAAAACATAATCAATACTTTGGGCCTGATTACAAGTTTGGTGGTCGGATTGGCAGACCAACATGTTGGTGGTCCCAAAAAAACTTCCATGCGGGCAGTCCCCAGACCACCATATTATGAGTTGTACAAGCAGGACCGCATCCGACAAGCAAAAAAGGCAAACTGATAGTGGCCCAGCAGTTTGGATATAGGCAGTCTGACCTCCAGTGCTGTCAATGCCAAGGGCAACCACCGAGCATATTACAAATAGACAGTTGCCGTGGCAGTCCCCTCACAGTGGTCAGCCAATGGCAGTCGACCACAGCAGTTCACAGTCAGCAAAGAAACAGACAATTGCACATTGGATGAAATCAAAAACAACACAGCTGACACATATTGGCCAAGTGGACACACCTACAGAGGACACTATAAAACCGTCACCATCACAGATGACAACCCTTTGCAAAACAGATCCCACATCTTGTCATCCATATTTTTGTCATAAGGCAGCCCTTCTTGTCCCCATCCCATTTTACACCCTTCACACACATCTTCTATTTTTTCCCCATATTAACTTGTCTTGTTTAGTTAGTCACTATCACCTCCTTTTATTTTCAGTCATGTCATGGTCCAAAAGTCATGGTGGATGAAACCATTAGAGTAGAGCTACAGTTGTTTGGAGTCCAAGTCCAGGACACTTCTCTCCGTAGGAAAATTGAAATATGGGAGAGGATAGTCGACAGAGTGAATGCTATAGGCACCACCCTGTGCACAAAGGAGGACATTAGGAAAAGGTGGAACGACCTCAGGGGCAAGATCCATACCATGGTCTCCAGGCACCAGCTGCAGGAAAAGAAGGCTGGTGGTGGCCTTCCTAGTACCCCATTACAACTCTTTCGGTGGGAGGGGATGGTCTTGGCCATTCTGCACCCTGAAGGCTTGACAGGAAAACCCAGGGCAGTGTAGTCTGGTAAGTTACAACAAAAAAACTGTCACACAAATTCTATGTCATGCATACCCACAGCTCAGCTTTTGTCACTGTCTTGTTCATGTATCTCACCAACATGTAACACCCAGAGTATCTGAGATTTAAAACGGTCAATCTGTATAATCGGATCCAGTATCAGAGCTCCCAAGGCTAATCACATTCCATATGTCTAAATGGTGCCTGGAAATCTCACAATTACAAAAACACATTCCAGGATTCATGGTGTGTCCCAAAATATAAAGTATGCTCAAACCTAAATACAGCATGCATACAGAAATGTAATACCAAACGTTTGTTAACGTTTGTCAAGTGTTTTGGAGTAGGGGGAGTGACCTAACTGTAGCTCCCAGCAGGCTCTGTTTCAGTAACTCCAGATACCAGTCAGTTGGTCACTTGCCAAATACCCTTGTTTGTGAACTCACAAATGAAGTGTACTCAACCATTTGTCAAGTGTTGGAGAGTAGGGAGAGTAACCTCTCTGCAACTCCCAGCAGGCCCGGTTTCAGCAACTCCAACCACCAGCACAGTGGCCACTTGAACAAATATCTCTGTTTGTGAACTCACAATTGAAATGTACTCACCTGGAGGGATACCATTTGACAAGTGTTGGTAAGTAGAAAGAGTGACCTGACTGCAACTCCCAGCAGTCCGTTTCTGAAACTCCAACCACCAGCACAGCGGTCACTTGTTAAATACCCTTGTTTGTGAAATTACAATTAAAGTGTACTCACCTGGGGGATACCATTTGTCAAGTGTTGGAAAGTAGAGTGAGTGACCTGACTGCAACTCCCAGCAGGCCCTGATTCACTAACTCCAAACACCAGCCCAGTGGTCACTTGTCTAAATACCCCTGTTTGTGAACTCACAAATGAAGTGTACTCACCTGCTTATTGTAACTCTAAACCATTGAAGGTAGATGTCACAATTCAAGCAGTAACAATGTACATTTTACATCAACAGGTGGATCTGTCGCTGAGCCATGGAACAGACTACCATTACCTCCCTGATGAAGCCCCCAGTGACAACAATACTCCTGAACGTCTGGACATGGAGGATGGCTCTAACCCATCTGAGCAACCTGGCCAGATGGAAACAGTGAGTCTCACTGTGGCCACAACTTCACCTCCCAGCCCTGTTCCATCTACATCACAGGTTCCCATTTGCCCCCCAACCTGTTTCCAAAGCACAGTGTCCATCTTGTGCCTGCCAATCTTGGCTCCTGAGTTGCAGTGCAACACTTCGGACAATGAGTGTCCAGGAACAAGTTGGAGAGGGCACCCTGTGGCAAGGGCACAGGCCTGTGGAGGTAGGGCGCATGAGAGGGATATTGTGGGGCAGTGGAGTGAGGCCACTGGGGCTGCTCTTGGCCAGGACATCATCAGCCATGTCTTGGGGGTCTAACAGGAGTCCCAAGGCATGATGGGCAAGGTGTTGACCGAACTACGGGAAATCAAGCAGCTACAGAGGGACATGCATAGGGACATGTGTGAACAGATGGAGGTCCACAATACCAACATGGCCTCCATACCAGGGGTGTTGAGGGACACACACACCACCCTGAGCAGGACTTTTTAAAACCAGTCTACACCTTCCTGTGGCTCATCAACAGCAGACCCATCAACATCAGTGCCAGCCACAGGAAGGGAGGCACTGCTGGAGAAACAACAATCCCAAGAAACTCCTGCCTGTGTAGCAGCAAATCCCCCCCCACACAAGCAGGGACGTCCAGCAAAGAATCCAGGAGGTGTAGATGGCAAGACACTCACCTCTGCCAGTACTAACCCTCTACTTTATGGACCTCCTTTGTGTGTTACACATTCACCCTGGACTGATACTGAACCTCCTACCATTCCCAATTGGAGGAGTACACTTAATTTTGGACTCCCAATGGTGTGGCATCAACTCCAGTGCTTTCACTCACCAGGATTGATGCCTTCACATTTTAATTTTTTTGAGGCATGTCACATACATTTTCAGTTACTCAAAACTGCGCAATAAAATCACCCTTCACTAATTCCTTGTCTACTGATTTTGATTTCATATCACATGTAGATATGATGGCAGATAACATGAACCACACAATGGTGATCCAAGGTAATTGTTAAAGATGGGATATGTTGCATGTACACAGTGTTCAGCTCAGGATTATAACCCCTCACACAAATACATACATACAAGTGTCTGCTTAAACTTGAAAATTATAATACAGTGAATGATTGACTAATGCACAGGGACATACGTGAACAGATAGAGGCCCACAATTCCATCATGGCTGTTACAAATAGGGTCTTTGGTTGGCAGTCAGGTTACCCCCTGTCCAAGCAAGGACCCTCTCGCTAATCAGGGTAAGTCACACACAATTTAAGTTATCCTGTGCCCACCCTCTGGTAGCTTGGCACTGAGCAGTGAGGCTTAACTTAGAAGGCAATGTTTAAAGAATTTGTGCAATAAATCATGTAATAACACAGTGGAAACGACACAAAAAGACACTGCACGGATTTAGAAAAATATGATATTTATCTGATTAATTTAAGGTCAAAAACAAGCCAGATTGGAGTTGAAAATATCACTTTTGATATCAATGAGAATAGTCTTAAGTTCTTAAAAGCAACAATTGTCTCTTTCAAGCACAAAGTACCTGTTTTGCATCAAAATTACATGCCTGGAGCCCGCAGAGGAGGATATGCGTGGAAAACGAAGGGTGTGCGTCGGATTCCCAGGCGCATGCAGACAATGCATTGATTCGTTTCCACGCAGCAAGGGTTTTGCGTCGAATTCCGGCACGCAGGCTTGAATCCTCTTTGCGATGTGGGGACTTTTGACGCCCAGGGATGATGCATAGAAATCCTGGGTGCACAGGATGAAGTCACAGGGGCTCTGTCGATCAGGTGGGTGATGCGTTGGAGTTTTTGTCACACAGAAGGCACTGCATCGATTCCTAATGCAGGAAGTTGGGCTGCGTCTTTCCGGTTCAGCGATGTGTCGATCCAGTGGGCTGTGTGTCGAAGTTCCTGTCGCAAAGCTGGTGGTGCATCGATCTGCACTCGAGGAGCCGGGTTACATCATTCTGATTTGGCGATGCAGAGATTCTTTCCCCGCTAAGCAGGCTGTGTGTCGTTTCTGGCAGGCTGTGCATAAATTTTTCACCGCACAAGGAGTTCTTTGCAGAGATGAAGTCTTCAGGAAACAGGAGGCAAGCTCAATCCAAGCCCATGGAGAGCGCTTCTCAGCAGAGCCAGAGGCCAGCAAGGCAGCCGGGCAACAACAAGGCAGCAGTCCTTCTCCGAAAAGCAGTCCATGTGAGTCCTTTGGGCAGCCAGGCAGTTCCTCTTGGCTTGTTTCAGGTCCTGGTGCAGGCTGTCTGTCCCAAAGAGTATCTTGACGTGTCCAGAAGTGTTAAAATTGGTAGGGTCAAAGACCCAGCTTATACACCCAAAAGTGCCTTTGAAGTGGGGAAGACTTCAAAGAGTGGTTTTGGTTGCACAAGGTCCACTTTTAGTACAACCCTCTCTGCCAGGGTCCCAGAAGGGGGTTTGGCAGTTCATTGTGTCCTTTGAAATGTAAATGACAGGCCCTCCACCCTTCCAGCCCAGGAGGACCCATCCAGTATGCAGATGTGTGAAGGTGTGACTGAGCATACTGTGTTTGTGGTTGTCTGGGTGAAATGCACAAGGGAGCAGTCAATCAGCCCAGCCCAGGCGTGGATTGTAAGGCACAAAAGGATTTAAGTGCAGAGAAATGCTCACTTTCTAAAAGTGGCATTTCTAAAATAGTAATATAAAATCCAACTTCACCACTAAGCAGGATTTTGCAGTACCATTCTGGCCATACTAAATATGACCTGTCTATCCCTTTCTGATCAGAATCTACCACTCAAAAAGTTTATGAGGATAGCCCTAATGTTAGCCTATGAAAGGAGCAGGCCTCACATCAGTGGAAAACTACTTTAGGTGTTTTCCACTACCAGGACGTATAAAACACCCAGTTATTGGTCCTGCCTTTTACCTGCCCGCACCCTGCCCTACCGGTTACCTAGGGCCAACATTAGGGGTGACCTGTATATAGAAAAAGGAGATTTAAGGCTTGCCAAGTACTTTTAAATGGCAAGTCGAAGTGGTAGTGAAACTGCACACCCAGGCCTTGCAATGGCAGGCCTGAGACATGGTTAAGGGGCTATTTATGTGGGTTGCACAATCAGTGCTGCAGGCCCACTAGTAGCATTTAATTTACGGGCCCTGGGCACATGCAGTGCACTTTACTAGGGACTTACAAGTAAATTAAATATGCCAATTGGGTGTGAGCCAATGTTACCATGTTTTAAGGGAGAGATCATATGCACTGGTTAGCAGTGTTAAAGTGTGCAGAGTCCTAAAACCAGTAAAAACAAAAGAGTGGAGGGAGACAGGTAAAGAGTTTGGGCTGACCATCCTAAGGCTGTCGGGTCTAACAATGACCTCCCAAACAGGTTTGTTGAGGGACCTATATACCACTCTGAGCAGGGCTTTTCCAAACCAGTCTACCCCTTCCTTTGGTTCATCAACACCAGGCCCATCAACATCTGCTGCAGCCACAGGAAGGAAGGCCCTGCCAGAGGAACAACCAGCCACAGACACTCCTGCCTCTATAGTAGCTGATCCTGCGGCAAGCGGGGACAGCAAAGAATCCAGGAGGTACAGATGGCATGCCACTCACCACTGCCTGCAACAACCCTCTTACTTAAGGACCTCCTTTGTGTGCTACACATTCACTATGTGGACTGATCCTGAACCAGCTTTCCTTTCCAATGGGATGAGTCCTCTGAACTTAGAATTTCCAATGGTGTAGCATCTACTCCAATGATTTCATTCACCATGACTGACCCCTTTGCATATATTTTTTGGTTGATTCATGTCACGTATATTTTCTGTTAGTCGTAGCTACACAACAAAATCACCCATCAATGATTCATTGTCTGCAGATTTTTCTTTCATATTTTACCATGTAGATATGTCAGACCATGTGAACCATACGATGATGATCCAAGGTACTTGTTCAAGATAGGATATGTTGTATGGTCACTGTTTCCAGCTCAGGAGTACAACCATCCCACACAAACACATGCATACAAGTGTCTGGTCAAACTAAAAAATGTATTACAGTGTTCAGCACATAGGCTGTCAATATGTAGGAACTATTGGAAATCATAAATGATTGACTCATACTGAGTAAATGAACATATTTACAGGGACAGACCTCCCGGCCACAGAAGGAAGGTATTGTGTCAGAAAATGTCCTGTAGAATAGGCAAACATTGAACTGGTTAATGTCATCAGCTTGAGCCTTATCACATACTACACCAAAGTAATTCAAAGTCATAATATCCAAGATACATATGGCAGTACAACAGTCCCTGATCAGAGGGACATTATAATCCAATGCTCATATCTGTAAATTAACATATTTATAGGGGCAGACCTCCAAACCACAGAAAGAAGGGATTTTTTCGACATTGTTCTGTAGAATAGGCAAACATTGAAGTGGGTAATGTCATCAGCTTGAGCCTTATCACATGCCACACCAAAGTAAATCAAAATCACAATATCCAAGATACAGATAGCAGTACAACAGTCCCTGATCACAGGGACATTATAATCCAATGCTCATACCTCATATGTCAGAGTTGTGGCTCAGGCACTGTAGCCTACAATGATGAAACACATCTACAGCTATATACAGGTAATACAAAGAGAGTGTTTAAGCATCATGAAGGGAAAATGACTTGGTCGTAAGCTAGGACTACATATTTTATGACCAAATGATGACACACATGATGCATCAGGCCCACCACAGGAACCAAAACAAGTCCAGTGGGCACTTCTGACCTTTCATCCAAACACTGTGCGAACTGTTTTGTCACAGGTCTTGTGCACCCAAACTATGTGATCTACATTACCTGGACCAATCCATGTTCATCTTGTATGTCAGGACAGCATCACCTACCTGCCAATGTCACAACACTGAAATGGCCACTAGAAGATGTCATGGTGAAGGTCCCTGTACAAAGAACAAAACAAAAGGTATAGGCTTGAAACTATACATATAACACAAGTCATATTGCAAGCCTCTTGAAAACAAAATACAGTGCAAGAAATCTGACACAAGCAAAGCAACATCATCAAGGTGGGAATGTGTTAAAGCTATCTTTTCAATCAGTCTTTTGCTGATTTTGGTGGGCATCGGCTCTCTAGCTGTTTCACAAACATTAAACTCCACATATTCTCACAACTAAAGTTCTTTGCACAGTCACAGTCATAACATCACATGACGTACTTACACTCATGAGAAATAGCTGTGGATGAGATCTTCTCACAATTCAGCTCCTTCCTCTTCACCATGGTCATCTTTAGTTGGCATTTTAAGATTCTCACCAGGTGGCACTGCAGGCTCCCCTTCCTCTTAGATGTATGGGATATTCCTCCGCATGGCAATATTTTGGAGCATGCCACAGTGATTTGACAACTTTCCTGGGCGAGGAGAGGAGGGCTCCACCAGTCCTGTCTAGACAGAAAAATCTGTCCTTCATTAGTCTAAAAGGCCACTCCACTGCCCGCCGTGTTCTTCCATGGGCCTCATGGAAGCAGACTTCCCCTGGCATAGTTGGATTGCTCAGCGGCGTCAATAACCAAGGACGGTTTAGATATGCTAAGTTTGCCGATTTATGTGTCATCACTGTTGCCAACATTCCTTATGATTACATGTTAGCATGTGTCCCTTTCTCTTTTGACAAAATGTGTACACTTCTGTTTCATGCATGGTCTACCTGTGTTCATTGGATGATTTCTGTATTCCTTTACATATATGTGCATAACAACCTGTGTTTGGAATTGGACATTTACAATGAGGCTACATTCCATGTGGTGCCACAGACAGGAGTGTGTCACCATTGACAGTTGGCTCGCACCTACCCTCGCCCATCATTGCATGTCATTTGGCATGTACAACCACAGTAGCAATGAGGAACATGACAGATAGGACTAGGATTTTTACACACAATGTGCACTGCACATGTTTAATGAGGAAGGATTTGTTACCTGACTGTTGCCATGCATCATGGAGTGACTTGCAGTTATGTTGGAATCACATGTGGTTGGGTACAACCATTCATCCATGGATATTTGGGTTTGTAGAACCAAAATTGAGACAGTGATGTAGCTTCCCATTGGGCAACATGTTAAGGGCCTTCTACAAAAACTTGCAAATCTCTGGGCCTCTCCAACATACAAAGCACTATGGACTTCTACCAATGCAATCAGAGTATGTTATTGTAAAGGGTGCCAGACAGTAGTGGTGATTTCCCTAGGGCTTACTGATTCATTGCGTTGTAGTTTTTAGAGACATATTTCCCTTTCAATTTGCACATTTTGTTGACAGTACACATTTCCATGCCAAATGTGCAGTTGTTTTTTTTTAAACTTTATTTTTCATTTTTGAACAAAAAGAACAACGGCATTACACAAGGCAAGTGATAATTGAGTACGTTCATAATCGCAAGAAGTCAATCAGATACATTTGTGAAAAATCAGGGTAGACCACTAGGCCTAGCTAGCTAAGTCAGTGATGCGGTGTGTGCATTCGGTGCTAATGGCGGCATATGGGCCAGAGTCTGGGTATCTTTGTTGTCTGTTGGAGGTGTGTGGGGTCCGGCGTTCGAAGATATGACCTTAGGGTTTGCCAAATATCCTTAGGGTAGGAAGTCGAGGTTGCATAGTGGCATGAATTTCGTTGGTGGTGTTGCAGTAGATCAGGTTATGCAGCCAGGCTGCCTCCGTGGGTGACACCCTACTGCCCCAGTGTAGGGCAACTTCTTGTTTGGCTAACAGCAAGGCTATAGCAGTGAAGCGCCAAACATATGGCAGTAATGGCCTGATGTAGCCTAGCAAGGCTTCAAGTGGGTTAGGTGTTACCTCCATGCCCATCATGTGGGATAACATAATGTATGTGGCACCCCAGTGTGTAGAGATGATGTGACATGACCAAGCCAGCAGTGAGCTGTCAGCGTGTTCCACAGCACTCTTACGGCAGCAATTAGACCGTTTGGGGTCTAACTTGTTAGGGGTATGAGGGGAGATGTATGCACGGTGTAGGAATTTAAAGTGTAGCAATTTAAGGTGCTAACTATTTGACACTAGTTTTGTTTGCATGCAGTAGTAGTACCATGTTTTACATTGTATTTTGTAAGTTTGCGCCGATTTTTTGTAAAAAAAACAACGCAAATGCAGCGCTAAAAAAGTATAAATATTGGCCTAAGTGTGCAGAGTCAGGGGCTGTAATGATCAGGGACAAAGGGGGGAATTCCTTTCCTGTTCTTTAGTGTGCTGTATAATCTATGCAGGAGAAATATGTCCATAATAGAGGATTGATGGCCTTTGGTTACATTAGTAACTGTGCAGAGCAATGAATTAGAGAACAAGTTCTTGATAGTGTGTAGATGGTGGGTCATAAGGGTTTGCTCAGTCAACCTCTCACACATGAGCTCGAGCCATGGGTTATCGGCCAGGGGGATGTGTGCTGAGTTTAGGGTGTCGTAGCCAAGATATCAGAGCAGTTTGGTCCATGCCCAGCAGGTCGTAGGAAGCATTTGTATTTCTGCTGGACTTCTCTGTAGTCCCTGGGGTCGTAGGACAGAAAGAGATGCAGTAGTAGTTTGTGATTGCTCGGGTATCGAATGCTATTGTCTGGATGGAACCAGAAATATGCAAAATGTATCTGGGCAACCCAATAATAAATATAGAGGTCAGGGATGCCAAAACCACCTCGCTGAATCAGGAGTGTCAGCGTACTCCAGCATACACACGTGTAGAGAGCTACCCGGAGAGCCATCCGGGCGCTCCTATATTTTGTAAGTGTGCTCTGCGCGTTCCTCCCATGTTTTACTCCACACAGAAGAGACGTATTTATGAATATAACATAACCACAACCAAGCACCAAAAATCCAAAGTAGGAAACGTGAAAAAGAGAATAATGAAAAGAAAGAAACAAAAAAAGCAACATAGGATAATGAACTTCGAATAGAACTAAAATGTTCAGTTGATCACAGGATATGTCCTCACACCATCGATACCCAACATCACCAGTGTTCCAATGGTAGATGACAACACTCAACCATAGTTCACACCTGGTCTGCTTTACAGACAAAATCCTTCAGTTGACTGTTGAGAACAGGTTTGGGGCGCAAGTTATATCTTGTAGTTCTCGCAAGCACACCCCCATATCCAGAATCATCACACGGCAGGACTCGCGCAGCAGGCAATGCCACAGGGACACTCACAGTCTCTTCCTCTATGCTCGGCGACACGCCTGTCATTTCCTCCATCTTTCCTTCCTCATCCTCAGAGACGAAGACTCCTGCTTTACGGAAATGTGACACATTTCTCGTAACCCTTTGTCTTCCTCGGGCCGCCGTTATCATGGCCCCTCTAATGCCAAGACTTCCAGACTTCAGGCTCGAAAGGTGTTCGGAACTTCCCTCCTCCCTTCCGATTTTTCACTACCACTTGATCACCTTTTCGGAACTCTCTATGTTTTGCTTGCCGTCTTTCGCTGGCCTTCTGATTAGTAACCTCTCAACGTCTCTGAGTGGCTTTTACATCCAATATTGGTGGTTTCCAGCATGGGCCAGCGGGGATATAATCACGTGGAGAGACTTTAAACATTAAAGCTGCTGGTGCACACCCAGTGGTGCTATGGGGTGTCTGGTGGTAAGCACTCAAGAACTGTTGCAGGCACTGCTCACATTGGCACTGCTCACATTCCTCTCTTCGCTCCACACCTATCCTAAGGGCTCTATTTAGAGTTCTCATAAACCTTTCAACATCACCATTCGCCTGAGGTCAATACGCCAAGATTTTTCGATGATGAACAGCTAACCCCTCAAGGTAAATGCAAAATTCTTGTCCCTGAAACAGGGGCCCATTATCTGTCCTGATCTCATCAGGGAGCCCAAACAAAGCAAATGTTTTTTGAAGAAATGGCCGCACATTTTCAAATGCCGTAGACGATATTACCTCAACCACAGGAAACTTGGTATAAGAGTCTTTCAGAACAACGACAGCCGCCCATCCGGAAAGCTTCCAAAGTCCATACTCACCTTTGCCCACGGTTTCAGAGTGGCAGGCTCAGTGACTATCGGAGAACTGGGCAGCTCCGCAGACGTGATGATACAGGAGTGACACTTTCCAACCATCTTGTCAACTTGTCTATCCATGCCAGAGAACCACACTTTTGCACACAGCCTCGCCTTTGTTTTTGCAGTACCTTGATGACCCTGATGGGCCAGCTCTATCTCTCGAGCCCACAAGCACTGAGGAAGTACAATCCTCCTTCCCCTCAGGATCAGTCCTGTATTATCGGTGGACATCTCATCACGCACCTTCCACAGACCTTGCATAGTCACCTTATGTTCTGGGCTAGATATCTTCGTCTTCTCTAGGAAGTGTTTCCATTTCCTGTGCCTTAACACCTCATTCACCAGATTCAGTACCACATCATTCTTGGTGGCATTCACAATGTCTGTGATAATAAGAGCGTCGGGCATGCGGACTGCACAACCATACTGACAAAGACTTTGGTGCTTTCTTCATCCTGTTCTTGGTGAGAATCAAACGTTTTCGGGAATGGGTGGGGTGACGAGACAGATAATCCACAGGGTTATTAACCCCTGGTCGATAAACAACCACAAATCTGTATGGTTTGAAGTAGAACAGTCCACCGTTCAATTCGAGGAGGTGCTAAGCGTGGGCTTCCTGCAAACAGTGAAACTAACGGCTTATGATCAGTCACAACTTGAAAATCATGCCCATAAAGATACAAGTGAAGGTGTTTGCAAGCCCATCGAATTGCTATGGCTTCTCGCTCAATCTGCGCATACTGTGTCTCTACTGCAGACAACGCTCTGCTAGCATATGCAACCGGAACCCACTCCTGATGTTTCGGCTCCTGAAGAAGAACGGCCCCAAGCCCCATGGGGCTCGCATCCACAACCACTTCCGTCTGCTTACGCGGGTTAAAGTAGGCCATGGTTGACTTGTCCAGCAATGCTGCTTTGATGTCTTCAGATGCCTTGCCTGCAGCCGGGGTCCACTCCCAGCAGTGTTGTCCTTTGGTGAGCTGTCGAAGAGGCTCTGCCATCGTGGCAAGCTGCGGTATGAATTGCCCACAATACGTGGCCATTCCCAAAAAGCTCCGTACTTCTGTTGAATTTTGTGGAATTGGGGCTTGACGAATGGCCTCCGCTTTACGTGGATCTACTTGTAGACCATCCTTTGAAAAGATGTAGTCTGATAAAACGCACATTTCTTCTTGTGAAGAGTCAGTCCAGATTCTACTAACCTTTGTAGCGTAGCTCTTAGATGTTGATGATGTTCATTTATTGTTCGTGAGTGTATCAAGATGTCATCACTCAAATTGATTACCCCCGGCAACCCGGATAATGTCTCTCTGATAGCATTCTGAAACACTTCAGCGGCAGAAGATACCCCAAAGCTCAGTCTCTTATAGCGCTGGAGCCCCACATGTGTTGAGAAAGTAGTAATGTTCCTGCTATCAGGGTCCAGCTCCAGCTGATGATAACCAGCGTTGAGATCCAACTTTGAGAACCATTGTGCCCCATTCAGATCGGCTATGATGTCATCACTGGTGGGTGTTATGTGCCTCTCCCTCCGAATGGCTTTATTGGGCAAACGCATGTCAACACAGAGGCGAATAGCTCCCGGCTGTTTGGGTTTTGGAGCTATTACCAAAAGCAAAACCCAAGGTGTTGGCCCATCTACCTTTTCTATGACTCCCTGGTCCTCGAGTAGTTGTAGCTCTTTTTCCACAGCACGTAGCAGATGCAATGACACACGGCGATGTCTCAGAGCAACCGGGGCAACACCCTAACTCCAAATCTTCTGCAGTGTGACACCTCAACAGGGTGCCCCAATCTCCTGTCACCATAAAGAACTTAGCTTGTGTCGACCGATCTCCACTGGTTACTGACACCTCCACCGTTCCCTTTAGAGGAAGGGGCTCCCGTCCTCCATAGTTGTAGATTTTGGTGGTAGTTGGGGTGAGAGACGGTGTGGGAGTCATCTGTTGAAATAGGGTTTCATGCATTACATTAACAGACGCCCCGTGTCAATGAGTACGGACGCTGAAGTACCGTTGATTTGTACTTTGTTCATCAGAGGCGATCGCTTCTTTTGTTGCCTTCCACCAGTGAAGGAGATCACGAAAATGTCCTCCTCCTCGTCTTCTTCAAAGACAGGTGCACTAGATGTTGTACTGTCTCCCAACCCTTCAGTCTTCTGGGTTACACTCCGGACGTTAGAGTCCTTTCCTTTTTGATCCCCTTGCTTGTTCCTTCCAGACCGGCACACTCTTGCAAAATGATTCCCTTTTCCACAACAATTGCAAGACTTTACTTTTGCCGGGCACCCCATGACAGTCTTGTGTTCATACCCGCAAATCCCACAGACACGTTCACCAGGTGTTTGGCGGGCTTGAATGGCATCTACTTGCTCTTCTTTCACCTGGATTGGACGTGTTGACGAAGCAGCTGCCAACGACTGAACTCGCGCTGCCGCCATGGCATCTGCCCGGACCACGACAGCTCGTGAGAGCGTGCTAGAATAAGAATCTTGTCGAGGGAGAAACCTTGCTGTCGCAGAATGAGCTTTCGTAGTGCGTTAGACCGGCAGTTGGGGATTTTCTTGTGGTGGCGCATTTTCTTGTTGAGGGGCACTCATGTTGTTACTTTTCTTAAAGGTGAGAGAGTGTAGTTTAAACATTACCTATTTTAGATGTGAAATGCTTACATTTAACAATGCTGCATTAATAATATTATTCATTGAAACGTATTTTAAACGTGGAGAATTATCATATGCATAAACTAATGTCGACTGTAAGAAATAATTGCTTGTATTATGATTAATTGAATATGTTAACACGTACGAAGATTGCATTTATTAAAATCCATAAGCCTAACTTAGCATGATTCGCAAACTAGCTGTGTAGCTCTCATATTAAAGCGTATTTTTCTGTTTCTTCAGTGTGCTGAATCGCAAAAGGCCATGACCCAGCAATTGTTCTTTTCTCCGCTTATTGTATCATTAACAGTTATATTCCCATCCGCATGCTAGCTGCTTTAGTATAAAACTTATAAGCTTTGCAGCAAAATATGGCCACTTTCAAGGACATTGAACCACGGAAAAGAGAACTCTTGACCTGAAGAACGTGCCAGAAAATGAAGTAACCCCGGATGTGCCACCTACAAAAAACGTCAATTATGAAGACCAATCAAAATGTTATAATTTATCGTAAAATGACAAATGCATTACTTAATGTATAATTTGATAGGTTATAGATAGTGGGGTGTAGTGACTATCCAATAGAATTTTGGGGGAATGTATTATGAAAAAGGTATAAAAACCCATGACACAGGAGACTCGAGGGCATTAGGTAGGGAATGATATCGATTGCATCCAGAAACTCTGTCACTCTGTTTGGTGACTTGAGACTTAATAAAACCATCCTCACCCTTAGTCGCCCCATTGCACTTTCTTCCTTATGAGGGAAGTGTCCCTTGCCCTTAGACTAGATAGACTGACGGCGATCTAACTGATGTCCTGAAGACGAAGACTGATCCTGTATGCTGACCTATTCCGAGGAGGGTAATTATGCTACTGCTATAGAAATTTGTTTATTTGCCTTTCCTTTCTAGGTACCAACTGTTGTGTATTTTTGATTAGAGACCTTAGTTAGATGTTTTTTCCAAATTGATGTTCTAAATTGTTTTGCATGAAGCCCAACATGCTGATGCTAATTAGTGGCTAGATGAGGCATTCACCTTGACTGACATAACTGACGTGACTGACGTGGTGCTATGCTTAACTAAGACATATATGAGGTTCTATGCTTTGTAATTTGTTTACCTTCATATTACTATCTTATGTTTGTGACCTTTGCATTGTTGCCGCATTGTGACTATGCTCTTTGCTTCCTGGTTTGAGATTAATACATCTGCTATTAGATTGTAATCAATAGGAAATCAAATTCACAAAACTTAATAAGGTGTGGTTTTTCATGACTGAAAGGTCATGGTTGCGCCGAAGGTTTAACTAATGTCTAAAGTGAAATACATTGTGGTGATATATGTTGACAATATTATTGATATATTGCTTGATATATTGATCAGCTACCTCGTCCTACGGTGTCTCACCACTGGGTCCAAAGATTCATCGGCCTAAAACGAGTCCTAATGTGTATAAATTAACATAGAAGGACGCGTTATCAAAGGCTACAGTTTTTTTTTTCTTTTGTGTGTCTTATACCTTCACTACTTCTCCGCCTTCTATTTAATTCAGACTTCCTATATTTTGTAAGCGTGCTCTGTGCGTTCGGGCGGGGCACGGAGCAGTCGTATATAAATAAAAGCGGGGCTGCGCTGACGCAGTCCCATGTATGGGAGCAACCTTAACCTGTCCCGTGTCGTAATTAAGAAAGCCCTGAGGCCTTCTCTACAACAAGGACAGCTACCCACCCAAATCAATCCATCAGTAGGATGCACTGTGTACCAAAGAAGTGCTTGGTAAGGGCAATAGGAATATTTAAAAACAAAAGTAGAAAGCGTAGGAGAACAACCATCTTGATTATGGCAACTCGCACGGCAACAGATAAGGGCAAGGAGATTCATAGCTCAATCTGAGTAGTGAGTTTGTCGATCGCTAGGCCGTAGTTGTCCTGAATTACTTCAGTGTTGTTTCTGTGAGGATGTATGCCAACGTTTTTAGAGGAATTGCGTCTCTAAATGAACAGATAAGGCAATCTGCAAGGTGTAGTGGCATCAGCGAGTGGTAAAGTTCAGCAGAGAAAGTGCCAAAACAAATCACCTATGCAACTAGCAGGGTAAGATTTGTGTCTAGGTCTCGGACAAATTGCAAAATGTTGTCTGCATACAGGAAAGCTAGCATGGGATCATGTCAGAACCGGAGTCCTCGATGTCGATGGCGTTCCTGGAAATGATGTTCAAGGAGATTCATAGATAGGATAAATAATAGGGGAGAAAGTGGGGATCCCTAACGTGTGCCGCGGGTCAAAGAAAGGGGGACCAAAAGTGCACCATTGACTCGAATACGGGCTGAAGAGACTGTGTATAGCAGTGAAATAAGGTCTAGGAATCCCACTGGAATACTCAACGTATTTATTACAGCATATAAAAAGGGCCACTCTAGGGAGACAAAAGCCATTTTGGTGTCAAGCAGGACCACACGAACGGAGAATCTGGGTTTTGTCTGATTAAGAACCGCAAACGCCATATGCAGGTTAGATGAGGGAGATCAGTGGGGGACAAACCATTACTGCATTGGTGCTATTACACTATCCATGAGTAAAGATAGTCACGTGGAAAGAACTTTGGCTAAGATTTTATTGTCATGGCTTAGTAAAGACAAGGGGTGATAGGAGGTACAATTTTGAGGGGGTTTCCGGGCTTCAGGATGAGTATGATCGCTGCCTCATGCATGGTAGGGAGAGGGTGCCCTGATCAAGGGACTCAGCATACACCTCCATTAGGTTTTGTATAAGAACAGTCTTGTATGCCTTGTAGGATGTGCCCATAAAGCCATCAGACCCGGGGGTATTAGACCCACTGAAAGCATCTATGGCCTGAGACACCTCCTTGGAAGTGATGGGGGAAGTTAAAAATTGCAGTTGGGCAGTATCCAGCCACACCATTGCAATTTCAGATGGATAGTTCACAAGTTCAAATGGGGAGGAAGTAACTCGCGAAGTGTACAGAGATTGATAATAGGCTGTAAAAGTTGTCAGGATGGTAGGGGTGTCTAAAGCCACCTCGCCGCTATCGCTCTGAAGAGTGGTAATATAAAAGGATTGATATGAGGGGTGCAACAAGCGAGCAAGTGTGCTACTAGGTCTTTCCCCCTCCCCATAGTGCCAAGCTTGGGCATATTTACTGAAGCATAGCTCCTCACGGTCAGTAGATTTCTGGAATTTCTGTAGTAGGACGGCTCTAGAAGAGGAAGTCAAGGATGTTGCGTGGGATATCACCTGTTTATCCATGTCTAGTAGTTGCCTCTCAATTCTGGCCAGGTCTCCCCTGATAGAGTGGAGTATCCCAACATGTTTGGCAATACAGATACCTCTGATGTAGGCCTTCAAAGCATGCCAGAGCATTGGTGGTGCTGCACAGTGCCCACATTGAGAGCAAGGAATTCAGAGATGGTGTCTTGAATTTCAGAGTGGAACACTGCATTGTATAGTGTGTTTGCAGAAAAATGCCATTCATGAAGCGGGGGATTCTGGGACAGGAGCTTCAGGGTCGCAATCGCTAGAGAGTGATCAGACAGTGTGCCTGGTAGATGTGTGACTCCTGTGAACCAAAGGGATGTGGCTGGTGTCACATACTAGTGGTCTATTTGAGACCACACATTGTGTGGACTGGAGTAGAAGGTACAAGCTTTGCAGTGGGGTTGTGATTGTGCCAGGCGTCCAGGAGCTAGAAAGTGTCTAGCAAAATGCACAATGCCTGGATGAAGAAAGGTTTAGTGACTCCGGTGGAACCAGTGGTGTCAAGATGTGGGAGGCATGTGAGTTTAAAGTCTCCAACTAAGAGGATGTGTTCAGTTTTAAAGCATTCCATCTGTGCCAGTTAGTCCTGAAAAAACTCCTGGGAGTCTGTATTGGGGGAATAAATGTTGACGAGCAGAAGAGGCACGCCCACCAGGGAGGCAAGTATAACTATACAGTGACTCACTGAGTCAGGTAGCACCTCAAGACCCACAAAGGGAATACTTTTCTGAGTAAGCATGCACATCCCTCTCGAGTAAGAACTGTAGTGAAAGAAATAGCAATTCCCTCCCCACTGTGGCGCATCGCTGCAGGTCGCGCTAGGTGCAAGTAGGTTTCTTGGTGGAATTCAAGCTTAATGTCATGCCTGATCATGTATGTACGGACCTGTTTATCCTTCCTCTGATTGTTTAGTTCCCTGATGGTCCACGTATCTCATAAGGGATCAAGACTGCGGTCACCCTGGGAGTGTTGGATCATAGGTGAAGTGATTAAGTAGCTGTAGGGGGTGATTGATGTGTCACACATTGTTGTTCAATAGTTAAACTAAGAGCAGAAATGCATATAACCAGTAACAGTCAAAAAAGAAAGAGTTACACACACCCCACCCACACCTGAGGAAGAGTCCTCCAGTGAAACCCAGAGACCCAACCAAAACAAAGATAACAACAGTGCGGAGTACTCCACGGGGATGTAGCAATGCTTCAAGAGAAGTGTCAGTGGGACCAGAGCATGATTCAGTAGTTGAGTTTGAAAACAGGAGCAGCAGTGGACCACTGATGAATGCTGCGGCATGTCTAAGGAGGGCGAGGAACATGAGGTGTCCCCTGATGGATGTTGTGCGGAGTTCCTTGGTGAGTGGCTGTCAAATGTCAACTGATTGAGTGTCAGTTATCTGCAGAAAACTGCAGCCTCTGCAAGGATATTGAAGATATGTTCGTTACCATTTAACTCGATGGGCGAACACGCAGGGTATATCATGCCATGTCATGGGCAAGCTGATTGTACTAAAGATTTACCATCAGCATATTTGTGTCGCACCTCATGGACCATCGGGGTGAAATCTGGGTATAATGACAAAGGGGGTCATTACGACCTCAGCGGTCTTTTGAAAAGACCGCTCAGGCCGCGGGAGACAGAACACCGCCATTGCCGGCGGTATTCCTGTCTCCCTATTATGCCATTTCCGCTGGGCCAGCGGGCGGTAACAGTGTTACCGTCCGCTGGCCCAGCGGAAATGTCACATCAACATTGCAGTCGGCTCGTAATAGAGCCGGGGGCAATGCTGATGTGCAGCTGGTGCAGTAGCACCCGTCGCGCATTTCGGGCACTGAAATGCGCAACGGGGCTATGCCTGGGGGCCCCTGCACTGCCCATGCCAAGTGCATGGGCAGTGCAGGGGCCCCCAGGGGCACCCCAAGTCCCCTTACTGCCGGCCTTTCAATGGTGGTGTGTACCGCCACGGACAGGCCGGTGGTCGGGGACTCATAATCCCCAGGGCAGCGGTGCTTGCACCGCTGCCCTGGGGATTATGACCGCCAGGCGGAATCCTGGCAGGAATATGGAGGGGCCGGCGGTATGGCCGTGGCAATTCCGCCACGGTCATAATTGCTGGCGGAACACCGCCAGCCTGTTGGCGGTGTTACCGCCAACATACCGCCGGATGCCAGGGTGGTAATGACCCCCAAAGTCATTCCTTGGAACTGCAAAGGGGACTTTTCACTGGCTTGGTGGAGCGTAGTGTCACAGTCGTGAAAATGTAGTAGTCAAGTGACGATTGGATGTGGGGGCACCAGGGGGTTGGGGCGTGGGCCCAATGACAGATGCGCTCTCTCCACTGCAACAGTTGCGGTAAAAGAGTTTCTGCCAAGGAGTTTGATGATGAGCTGTTAAACATAAGTGCTCACAGGCCCGATATTGGTGGATTCAGCCATGCCAGTAATACGAATATTGTTGGGCCATGAACGGCTCTGCAGATCTTCATTTTTCACCGCTAAGTTCTTCAGTATCCATTCAACTGTCTCCATGTCCTTATTCATGGCCACAGTGCCATCCTCAACCTCAGAAATTTGCTCTTTTGCAGTGCCAAGTCTGGCGGTGTGGTCCTCCATGCGCTCCTGCATTCTGTCAAGGTGCTTCATGAGGTCATCAAGGCGTGTGTCAATGGCTTTGAATCCTGCCTTTAGCTCAACCAGTATCCCTGCGGTCCCCTCAAGTGGGGGTGTTATATGCATGTTGTCAGACAGAGACATGTCTACCAGTTCCTCAATCCCCTGATGACGGTGGGTCCTGGCTGAGTTTAGGGTCTCCATCAGTAAGAAGAGAGATGCAGGCCACGTAGGTCCAGCAGCAGGTAGTGGAAATATCAGCTTTGGGCGGGAGCAGTACTCAGCAAGCGCAGTCACAAGTATTAGGTGACAGTCAGCCACACACTCCAAGGATGCAGTGTTCTGGGCAGAAGAGTGCAAGGTAATTCCTATAGAGCAAAAGTTAAGTATGCTCTGGCCAGGCGGTGCTAAGGAGCTACAGGTTAATGGCTCCAAAGAGTTTATAGTGTAGCCATGATTCAGGAGAGGTGTAGGGTAGCATGGGAGGTTCCTCTTATGCACGCTGTTTATCAGGTACTCACCCGCCCTCCAAGGCAATGGATCTTAGTTACCAGCTCTCAACTGTGGCCTGAGTGAGCAGGCCAGTCCAGGGAGCTGCCTGTCCAGGGCTAGAAGGCAGAGTACGCACTCTGCAGTCAAATCCACTGCAAGACCAGACGCAGCACCCCGTGAGGGTGAGCAGGAACCGCAATGCACAGTGAAGTCGGTCCCAGCCCCTCCTGCAGCCGCCCAAGCTACAGGAGGGGGTGTTGGAAGGTTGGCATGGTTATTCAGACCACAGTCTCGTTTGGTCTCAGGAAGACCATGGTGTAGACAACAGGGAGGCTGATCGTGCCATGGCCCCGTCTTCAAGTTTGCCCACAGCCCCTGTCACCGCAGGGCCTCCGTGAGCAGTGCCAGGCTGTGGGAGATGGTCACATGTCTCCCGAGTCCTAGTGCCTCACAGGCAGACTCCTGTTAGTCTGCAAAGATGATGTAGCATTCTGGGGTTGCCAGGTGGCTCATGATCCAGGCAGAAAACATAGTCTGGTGAGGAAGGTTCCAAGAGCTTCACGGCTGCGCAGCCATTTTGGTCAGAGGTTAGACCACCCCCCCAAATGTGTAGTATATCTGACCAACATTAGTACTAACTCCATGACTCCACAAGGACCAATTACAGATGGTGAATTGTGCATTTTGTATATGCTTTCAGTGTGACATGAATATTTACATGTCACCTTCTTCAGGCTACTGTGCTTCTGTCAGCAACATGCCAGGATTTGGGCCCATCATTTCTTATTGTTGTGTTAATATGTATTTGAGAAATAGATGTCAGCATGACCTTGTGTGGGATCTGTGGGACTGAACTTGGCATTGGCCTACTGTTATATGATGACAGGTAACTGAGGTATACCCCTTGAGGCAAATCATTGAAGGTGATGTGGTCTCCTACTTGTTCAATGGTTACTGTGATTATACAACTTCACCCATGCAGTTGGAGTTTTCTAAGTTCCTCATTTTCCTGCGGACAATTGTTGACAGTTGAGGTGGCATACATACATATGGAATGGTACATGTAGGTGTCACTTTGATGTATTTTGTTGCTGGGGTCTACATGCTGACATGGCAATGTTCGCTAATCACAGCTGTTGTTCAATTGTGATCAGGAACATGTGGTGACCCTTTTCCTCTTTGTATTTGTAGCACTATCCAAGGCAAATGAGGGAGACAGGGCACAACCAAGAGGGGAAGCATCTGGCCACAGTATCTCCAGTCATGACAGCACTGACATGCAGGGACCTTGTGGCCCAGAGGGTGAGGGGAGTGCCACTGAGGACACAGGATCAACCTTCTCATCATCGGATTCTACCTTCAGCGGCCACTGCCTAGTGGTGGTGGACCCATCAGGACCTGCTCCTGTGCCATCCTTGTCTGCCACCCCAAGCTGTATGGCCACCCTCCCTGTTGCTCCCCACCCAGTTGGGCATGCCCGCTCGCCCAAGATGATGAGCATCTCCTTTTCCCCAGGCATTTCAGTCCTAGCCCCTGTTATCCCTTCTGCCCTGAGTGAGGAGGCTATCGACCTCCTGAGGAGTATCTCTGTGGGAAAGACTGCCATTTTGAATACCGTCTGGGGGTTTGCAATCCAACTTCAGCAGACCAATGCTTTCTTGGAAGGCATTCATAGTGACACGTCTGGCCTACAGCCACCTTTTCAGGCTCTGGCCTCCTTATTTATGGCAGCCAGCCCCCTCCCACATTCCTCCTCCTTCCACCTCCCTCTTCCCAATACAAATACCACATTCCCCTACCTGTCCCAAGAAAACAGACACATCTGCATGCACCCAAGCAGTACACATTGACACAAACACCACAAGACACACTGGCAGACACCACTTCAACACAAATCCATACCACCACCACTGACCTATCCACCACAAACAGCATATCTACAGACACCAACACAACACCCAGTGACACATCCACCATACTCACCATTCACCCAGACATCTCACAACCCACATCCCCTGACACCTCAGACACCTTACCCTTAGACAACACAACACTCACAGACACATCCACCAAATTAACCATACCTACAGCCACCACCCCAACACACACAGACACATCTACCACATCTGCTATACCAACAGACACCACCCCAACACACACACACACCCACCATTCACACACCACCCAGTACCTCCACCTCCAACCCCGAAGACATGCAAACACCCACACTTCCACAGGTACCAGACACCACCCAAATAAAAGCATACCTCACACACACACACACTCAAGGCATTTACACCCAAAGACACACCTACCACTCCCTCAGCTTCCAAATCCCAAACCCCTTCCAGTGACCCCACCATTTTCCCAAAGAATTTCCTTTCTAACCTTGCCCTTTCCCATATTACCTCCAACCCCACTCCCAAACCCAAGAGTCCCCTCACAACCCAATCCATCCCTTCCACATATGAATCCTCCCCTGTCACACCTGTCCCGCTGCAAACACCCATAGCCCTCCACCCCAAAGATGAACCCACCCCTCCAAAGAAAAAAGACCACCCCCCAAACCCACCTATCCCAAATCTGACCCCACCCTACCCAAGGATGATCCCTGAAGTGGCTGTCTGACTACTTGATGCACCTCCCTGTGGAGTTTCCCTGGCAGTGATTGCACTCAAGTTTGGACACAGTAATGCACATAAACTGATGTGGACTGGTCAATGACCTATGCTCTGAAGCATTTGACTTCAATAAAACCAGGTTGTTGTTTTGTTGGGTACACATTTGCCCTACAATTACTTTTCTACCTTTCTGTTGTTCCTGAGAAACTTGTGTGGTATGCCTACAGTTGTGAGTGTTTTGACCTGAATGCTGAACCATTTCCTGTTGTTTGTAATATCTGACTTTATGGGCAGTGCTGGTGTCTCCCAAGACAAAAACAGATGTACACTGTATAGATATTTGTTTGTTAATCCAATTGTGGTGTCATTGTATTATATTATGTTTGCTATTTTAAGTATTCCATCTTGTGTTGTTCAATGTCAGCATGTATCGTGTAAGATTTGTACCTGTGATGTGGATTTGTCTCATGTGTGGAAGCTAGAGTTTTGTTTGTCCACATATGGAGAGTGTTCAATTGTGCTACCTTCCTTTGCACTTGACTGAACATGTGTCTATTTTGATGTGTGTACATTGCATTCAGTAGAATTATGTGTGATGTTGCTGTGGTATTTCTGTTGAGTGACACAATGTTCTGAACACTTCACTGTCATTGTGCCTAAGATGAGCAGATGTATGTTTCTGTGGAGTATGGTGGTGCAGTGTAAGTGACCTGCCCAAAGGGGGCATTTAATGACGGTCATTGCCATTGGTTGTGAATAACTCTGACCCGGACACAATGTCAAGTGTACTTTGTGACCATAGTGTGGCCCCCATGTCATGTGGATGATAACACGACAATCTGTTGTTACGGTTATTGACACAGGTAGGTGTTTTAGCTTACTGTTGTATGTGTCCACAGCAATGTAGATTTTGGAATCCATCGATGAGCAGCAGCAGTAGCAGGATGTGTGTGATGGGATCCATGGTGGGACAGGACGTATAACACTGTCAGTAGCTGAGTTGCTTCCTTTATGCTCTTGCGGCAGTCTGTGCTGCCTGGTGGTGCTGACGGGACTACAGTGGTCTTTCTTTTATGGGACCACCAATGTTATAATACAGTGGTCTGATCACCAAGCCGATGGCGGTCGGAACATCAAATTCGTAATCAGGCACTTTGTTGCCTTGTACAAATACACTCTCATCAGTAATAGCCAATGTGTGGAATATATTGTAAACCACCCTTTTCCACTTTTACCATAGAATTAGTCAAGTAAACAATTTATTATCACAATCTTTTTTTCTCTTTGAATACCTGAATATATTTTACTAAATATTTCTCACTATTTGTTGGACCTGGCCCTTTTTGCAGGTTCATCCCCAGACTTTTTGCCTCCTTCCTCCTATTTTTAATGACCTCTTGCTGTTGGCTCTAGGACTCTGAGCACTTTATCACTGCTGATCAGTGCTAAAGTGCAGGTGCTCTCCCTTCTAAAAGTTGGTATGATTGGGTTGTACCTAATTGGCACATTTAATTTACCTGTAACTCCCTTGTACAGTGGTATCTCAATGCCCAGGGCCTGTAAGTTAAATGCTACCAGTGGGTCTGCAGCATTGCTTGCACCACCCACTGAAGTAGCCTTTCAAACCTTTCTCAGGCCTGCTAGTGCAGGGCCTGCGTGCACAGTTGTCTGCCACAGGGACATGGCATCTAAATTTGCTTGCCAGGCCCAGAACTCCCATTCTACTACATGTAAGTAATCCCCAAGGTAGGCCCTAGCTAGCTCTATGGGCAGGGTGCTATGTATGTAGAAGGCAGGACATGTGCCTGGTTGTGTGGCATTTCCTGGTAGTGACAAACAGTCTATTTGGTTTATCACTGCTGTGAGTGCTGACTTCTCACAGGATTGAATTGGAAATGCCCTACCTTAAGTGTAGGGGATTCCGTCTGATTGATGGGGTAGCGTAGCCATGTTTGGTAAGGTTGTAATGGTAGTGAGAAATGCTTACTGGTGTAGGTGGATTTTTCATTGTCATTATAGAAATGCCTCTTCTAGAAAGTGAACATTTCTCTGTGCTTATGACTCTGGTGTTTTGCAGCTCCAATCCACGTCTGGACAGAGTGAAAGTTGGGCTTTGTGCATACTTTTCAGACAGCCTGTAAACAGGGAGGGTGGAGGTGTCACAGAGGTGCATCTGCATTTTGAATGGTCTTTCGTGGGCTGAGAGAAGGGGGAGGCAAGCACACATGCATCTGCAAAGGCTGTGCCGTGGCATCACACAAAGGGCTTGTTTACCCCCTCTGATGTTTGGAGCCTGTGCTGGAGGAGATAGGGAGCACTCCCAGAACCAGTTGGAACCTCCCCTCCCCCTCTTTGTCAAACCTTTTAAAAACTGAGTTTAAGTACTGGGGATTTTTCCCCACAATTTGGAGACAGTCTGGACTTAAACATACTTGGAATTGGACACAGAATGCTGCTGGAGGGTCTCACTAGGACTGTCTTGGACGGCTGCTGCTAGGCTGACCTGTGACGTGCTTGTTTACTTAGAGAAACTGCCACTGACTGCAACCCACTGTGGCCCCTGACCACTGCAGCTGCCAAAGCGCATGGAGTATCACTCTGTCTAATGTCCCTGTCGCACTGGGAGAGTCCTTTTTTTTTAATGAACTAGCGCCTCGAGAAGCGCTTCTATTTTATGGCCCCATGCACTGTGTAAGAGCTTGTAAAATTTGCTGCTAAAGAATTCACAGCCGCAACCCAGGCAATCGTTTTGGCTAAGCACGTCTGGAGCGGCCTGGGGCACAAGGAGAACCGAAGTCTGGAGAGAGCGCACTCCTAGTGGTAGCCCCGGGGCAAGGCCCTCAGAGGAGAGCGCCCCCCCAGGGCACAAGCCGACTTCAATTTCGGCAGGGATTGACCACCGCATCCCCAGAGGGCTACAGGAAGGCTCATGCACAAGATCGGATGCAGGCCAGCACAGAGAAGCTGCCCCGGGAGGCCCCCCCGGGTGCTGCATGAGGAGCACGAACACTCCGTGATTGTTACTTGGCCTCCCCTGACTTCTCGGCCCCATTGATGGCTGGTCGAGGTCAGTTATGCCCCATTTTAAACATTGCGCCAGTTGGGGGGAAGGAAACCCCCCAGAGGACTGGAGTTGGTACGTGCCGCCCCCTTCCTTCACCCATCAACAGGCAGCCTGCCGTTTGGCACGTGAAGAGTGCTGGGGGCCCCCTTTTTCTTTGAACTGGCCAGGGAGGGTTCCTGGTCATGAGCAACCCTGGTGTGTTGGGGTGACATTTTGCGCACAGAGAATCTTGTGACTTTTGCTGATATGTTTTCAGCTCATGACTTGCCATGTATTTCTCTAATGTTCCTTGTATGGGTATTCTTGGGATTCTTTCATGAATTAGTGCATTTCTACAGTAAAGCGATGCATCTGCTATTGTTCCTGTTATGGGCATACTATGTTGATATGTTTTCATGAATTGTCATATGTTTTCTAATGTTCCTAGAATAGGCATTTATGATCATTTTATGACAGGTGCATTTCTGTAGTAATGTTTTCCTGACTACTGCTTATGTTGCAGAATAATAAGTAACCTGTGTGCTATGTGTGACTATTGCTCATTTCTGCAGGGTAACAGTATTATGTAACGTTCTGGAAAATGTTTATGTAGCAGGGTATTACTGACATGTTGTGTTTGGTCTAACAATGTTGTGTACAATACAGTTTACTTTTTATATAACTTGGTGTTGTGTTTCCTTTGTGGTAGGGTTAGTGCGTCACGTGTGTTGTGCGTGCTGTGCAATCCCTTTTCACATTGCCTCTGGGATAGGCCTGACTGCTCATGTCAAGCTACCAAAGGGGTGAGCAGGGGGCAACTTGGGTGTGTAACTCCCTCACCCTGACTAGAGTGGGTAGGTTCTGCCTGGCTTAGGTACATACCCTAGCCAACCAGAAAGCCCATTTCTAACACTATTTGTAACTAATATTTATATATTAGTATCAAAGCATAGATATTGGCAAATTTATTAAAGACTCCACAACACAATCCCTTGCCATAAAAGATACATTCTCTGTGTAATCTAAAGTTTACTTGCAAACAGCATCAGGGTTAGTATGCCCAGCTGGAAACGGATGTGATCAGTCACCAAGAGACTGGGTGAAGGATGAAGGGGAAATGGGTAGTTATAGTTTAGGGTTGCATTTCCATATACAAGGCATTTTTTGGTTTGTTAATAACTTTGGTGCTGTTTGACAGATCTTCATGAAACTTTCCAGAACAGGAAAATTACCTCAGCCTCTTCCTGTTAACTTTCAGTGTGATCCGTTAAGTGAGGTCTGAAAAAAGGGGGATCCAGAAGCATATTTGCCCATGCATTTTCCACAGACTGTTATCAGAAGTGTGTTCACAGAAACTGCTGAACAGAATTACACCACATTGATCAGGAATTTAGAATTTGGTCCACAGATTGTGCTTTTTTGTGACTTGGTGTATATCCGTTCAGTAGTTTTTCAGAAATCCAGGTGGAAAAATATGTATAAGTCTGGATGGTTGGGTTCAAGAGACTCTCATGAGAGTCTATCAAACCTAATAAAAAAAAATAGAGTATTGTAATTGGCCCAGGGAGCAGGAACAACATTAGAAAAATGTTCCTTGCAGCCATTACCAGGCTCGGGGGCTTGATCCCCAGTCTGAAATCATCTGAACAAAAGAATGTAAGGGGGCAGGCTAGGTATGACCTGTAGGAAAGTACCCTCTTTCTTGGCATGGTTACACCATTTTTCTGCCTGATTTCATACTGCTTGACTGTGTTCACTGGGATCCTACTAACCAGGACCCCAGTGATTATGCTCTCTCTTCCAAAACCATGTATTTCATCCACAATTGGCAATCTGGAGCCCCATTATATGTCCCTAGTATATGGTACCTAGGTACCCAGGGCACTAGGGTTTCAGGGGGTCCCTATGGGCTGCAGCATACATTTTGCCACCCGTAGGGAGCCCAGACAAAGGCTTCTGGAAGGCTGCCATTGCAGCCTGGTGAAAAGGTGCAAGCACCCTTTCACTAATTTTGTTCACTACACCAGGTCACTTATAAGTCACCCCTATGGTAGGCCTTTTAGCCCAGAGGGCAGGGTGCAAAGTACCTGTTTATGACAGCACCCCTGCACTAGCAGAGGTGCCCCCACAAACTCCAGGCCCATTTTCCCAGACTTTGTGAGTGTGGGGATGCCATTTTAGGTCACTACCTACATCCAGCTACATAATGGTAACTCCAATCATAGGCATGTAGGGGCATATTTATACTCTGTTTGCGCCGGAATTGCGTCGTTTTTTTTTACGCAATTCCGACGCAAAACTAACTCCATATTTATACTATGGCGTTAGACACGTCTAGCGCCAAAGTCCATGGAGTTTGCGTCCTTTTTTAGCGTGGACACCTACTTTGCGTTAATGATATGCAAGGTAGGCGTTCCCGTCAAAAAAATTGACTCCGAGGCATGTGCGCCGTATTTACACTCCCGGGCAAAATTCACACCCGGGAGTGGGCGGGTCAAAAAAAATGACGTACGGCCGCTTTTGCGCCGTTTTTTAGCGACTGGTCAGGGCAGGCGTTAAGGGACCTGTGGGCTCGGAAGGAGCCCAGAGGTGCCCTCCCATGCCCCCAGGGACCCCCCCTGTCACCCTTGCCCACCCCAGGAGGACGCATAAGGATGGAGGGACCCATCCCAGGGACATTAAGGTAAGTTCAGGTAAGTGGTTTTTTATTTATTTTTTTGTGGCATGGGGGGCCTGATTTGTGCCCCCCTACATGCCACTATGCCCAATGACCATGCCCAGGGGACAGAGTCCCCTGGGCATGGCCATTGGGCAAGGGGGCATGACTCCTGTCTTTGCTAAGACAGGAGTCATTTCTATGGGGGTTGGGAGTAAAATAAAATGGCGCATATCAGGTTGAGGCGAAAAATTTGCCTCAGCCTGACTTGCCCCATTTTTTGGCGCCCAAGCTCCGTATCCCCCTACGCCGGCGCTGCCTGGTGTACGTCGTTTTTTTTTCACGCACACCAGGCAGCGCCGGCGGCTAACGCCGGCTAACGTCATTGAATAAATACGGCGCCCGCATGGCGCTTCAGAATGGCGTTAGCCAGCGCTAATTTTTTTGACGCAAAACTGCGTTAGCGCAGTTTTGCGGCAAAAAGTATAAATATGGCCCGTAATGCGTTGTTAGCGTCCTTGGAAAGGACGCTAACAGGGCTGGGGTGGCATAGGGGAAACCGGGGCTTGTGTGCTGAATTATGGCGCTACACTGCTCAGAGGATGAAAAATTGCCTATAAGCAGTATAGCGCCATTTTCTGGTGCACAATGACCATAGACATGGCTCCTGTCTTAGTAAAGACAGGAGCCATGCCCACCACCCCAATTGGGGCCAGCACCATGCAGGGGGCCCCAAATCAGGGCCCGAGCGGTGTTGGAAAAAAAATATACTTACCAGGACTTACATCCTTAGGTTGTCCCTGGGGTCAGGGAAGGGCACCTTTGGGCACTTTTTATGGTCTCTGACCATGAAAATATGCCTACAGGTCCTCTTATGCCTGCCCCATACCCAAGCTTAGCTCCATTATTTAAGGCACCCATCCCTCTGTGCTGGATTTTAGCACAGGTGGATAAATATGGCGCAAAGGCCATATCGTCCTTTTCTGGACGGGAACGCCTACTTTGCATCTCAATGACGCAAGGTAGGTTTTCCTGTCCGGAAAACGATGTTAACTCCATAACTTTGGCACTAGACGTGTCTAGTGCCAAAGCACAAATATGACGTTAGGTTTGTGCTGAATTAGCATAAAAAATGACGCTAATTCAGCGCAAACCGAATATAAATATGGGCCTTGGTGCCCTCCTTGCATAAACCAGTCTACACCAGTTCAGGGGCCCTCAGTCCCTGATGTGGCATGAAACTGGACAAAGGAAATGGCAGTGACCACTCCCCTGTCCATCACCACCCAGGGGTGGTGCTCAGAGCTCCTCCAGAGGGTCCCAGGGTTTTGCCATCTTGGATTCAAGGTTGGCAGGGAACTCTGGGAGCATCTGAGTGGCGAATGCCATCAGGTGACATCAGAGCCGTCCCCTGATAGGTGCTTACCTGGTTAGGTGACCAATCCACTTCTCAGGGCTATTTAGGGTCTCTCCTTTGGGTGATTCCTCATATTCGTATTGAAAGACTCCAGCAGGACTCCTCTGCATCATTTACTTCAACTTATCACTGAAGAAACTGCATCTGGACCCTCCAGGAACCTACAAGCTGCAACAAAGAAGCCAGATGCCTCCTGCAACATTGTATCTCCAGCTCCTGCCAGCAACTGCAACAGTTTCCTGGTCATGCATCCTCTGAGATCAGATTGTCTTCAGCCTGCATCAGAAGGAAGAAGGAATCTCCCTTGGGGTGAAGGAGTCACTCCTCTGCTTCTACAGGCACCAACTGTGACAACGACCGGCTGCGTGGGTCCCCTTTCCTGCTGAGCTGCTTGGATCCTGCATCATGGGTTGTAGACTGAAGTGGTCCAGACGGTCCTCTCTTCCAACTGTCCAACTTTGGTGGAAGAAAGCCCTTGCCTCCCCACGCAAGACAGTACCCCGGTATACTGCATCCTTTGCAGCTGCCAAGGCGTGTTGCATTCTTCATCCAAGATCGCCATGCATCTTGTGGCTCCAGCATGCCTTCCTGCCATGCACAGCTCCCTGAGTACTTCTCCAGCGGCATAGGAGCCTTTCTCATAGTGCTGCATGGGCCTCTTCTGCAACTTTCTTGTCCCCCATCCTGTGGGACTCCTGTGAGTACTGCCTGGTCTTCTGTGTGCTCTCTGTCTTTCTGATGGCCCCCTCTGACTCCCCCTCCTGGGTAGAGTCCACCTGGTATTTCCTGGTCCCCGGCAGTGCCATTTTCTGCTAACCCTGAGCTTTGCATGGACTCCAATGACGCAAACCTGACTGCAATCCTCCAGGGACATCACCTGCATCCTCCAGGACCCCGAATTTCTCTTCTTGCGTGCAGGGCTGACACTTCTTCCTCACCGGTTGTTCTCTTCTTGCGCCTTCATCCTGGCGGATAGGGGCTCCTGCCCTCCCTGGGCTCTGCTGTGCTTTTTGGACTTTGTCCCCTTTGTCCACAGGTCTTCTTGTCCAGGAATCCACTGTTAGTGTCTTGCAGTCTCCTCTGGGTTTCCACTTTCTTAGTATATGGTTTGTGCTCCCCCAGGCCCATTTCTAACAATTGTGATTTTCACTAATTGCACTCTTTTCCAACTGTTTTTATGCCTATTTCTGCATACTAGTGTATATACTTTGTGTATTACTTACCAGCTAAGGGAGTAAAGTCTACATGGTATTTTTGGTATTTGTGTCACCAAATAAAAGTACCTTTATTTTTGTAACACTGAGTGTTTTCTTTCACGTGTTGAAGTACTAGGTGTGACTACAGTGGTATTTCATGAGCTTTGCATGTCTTCTAGATAAGCCTTAGCTACTCATCCACAGATACCTCTACAGAGCCTGGCTTCTAGACACTGACTACACTACACTAACAAGGATAACTGGACCTGGTATAAGGTGTAGGTACCATAGGTACCCACCACACACCAGGCCAGCCTTCTACATGACCCATTCCAACTCGTCCCTGTGGGGGCCCGAGGGGGGCAAAATTAAGAAACAATTAGATGTTTTTGCCACAATCCTGCAGGACTCCAACAGGACTGAGAAAAAAAGAAAGTGGCGTTCTGCCATTGTAAATATAGCTATATTGGGGAGGGGCTTGAAAGAGGCCACCCTCCTGTGTCCATTTAGGGCCCCTGTGGATCCCATCCCTTGGAGCCGGGTATCTTAAATAAGGGGAAGGGGGCACCTGCCCTCCCTGAGCCAATGGTAGCCACAGGGTTCTCATCCTCTGGGGCAAAAAGGAGGAAATAAGGGCAGAGGGTCACACAACCCTCCTTGCTGGTCTCTTTGTAGGTCCTGGGGCCTCATCCCTCAGTTGGATTTCTTTATAAAAAGGGGCAGCTCTGAATGGCCCCCCTTCTGAGCCTTAAAGGGCCCCAGGAGTCCCATTGTCCGGGCCAATTAGTGAAAAAAGGAAATGGCTCCTCTCCCTAAGCCTTAAAAAAAACAGGGATTTCATTCCCCTAGGACAGAGTAGTCTCCCTGCCCATATCAGACAGGGAAACTTGTTTGCTCCCACCCAGTGGGAGCAATTGTAAATCTCCTTCCAGATGGAAGCAAACATGTCTTTCCTGCCTGTAATAGCTTGGGCAGGGAATGAAAGTCATTCCTACTTGGGGAAGATCTAAACATGCTACCCAAACACAGATTGTTCCAGCTTAGTGGGAGCAAGCAAAAACAGCTGCTCCTTCTGAGTGGAAGCAATGCAAGCTCCCCCACAACTCTATTGCTAAAGGGAGGGAGCTTGCAGTTCCCCTCCCTGAGTCTTAGTATGCCAAAGGGATCCCTTCCCCTGGAGCCAAAAGCAATAAAAAGAGGTGGGGCCTAATTTTTGATGGTGATTGAAACCTGGAACAAATGACCTGATGAAGTCTTCTCAATTACAAACTAAGGGCCTGATTACAATCTTGGCGGAGGGGAATTCTCAATCGCAAACATGACGGATATCCCTTCCGCCATATTATAAGTTCCATAGGCTATAATGGAACTTGTAATATGGCGGGCAGGATATCCGTCACATCTGTGACTGAGTAATCCCCTCCGCCAAGGTCGTACTCAGACCCATAGTGCCAACGGCTATACACCTTCGAGAGGACTTCCTCGGATGATGCCTGCCACCTTGACCTATTGAGGGTTTCGTCATTTTTTATTTAAGGGACTAAGGGCCTCATTTAGAAGAAATTGGTGCATTGGCTCTGATGTGGCAGATTTCTTGCGCTGCCCTGCGACCCCCCCCCAATAAAACAATAGATTCCCTGTATTTACAATACAGAGCTCCATGGCACATGTTTCCACAGATGCGTCAGACATTCTAACACATCTGTGGTGCTAGACTGATGCATTGCTGGACTAGCATAAACAAAATTACACCACTTCAATGATTCATGGAAGGCTTCCATAGGAAAAAGCCCTGAATAAGTTTAACACCTACTCTGAGCAGGTGTTACATTTTTGATAAAGTGAAGTTGCAGAACTATGCTTTGATATTTTGTGAATTTCACTGCGTCAGTTCCGCATGACCTTTTGCCTGGGAAACCCTACCTTGAATACATTATACCTGGCAGAGATATAATGTGGTGCGAGGCTTTATAAACTGACGCATTGGGCCAAATGCGTCAGTTTGTAAATATGTAGCAGCGAAAAGCACTGCTTAGTGCTATTGTTTCAGCAAAAAATGACGCAACAGTGGCGCAACGGCCTTGTAAATGAGACCCTAAGTGCCAAAGTAAAATCTCTGGCATGGACTAACCTGATTGGTGTATCTGACCCACACTAAATTTTTCTTCAACTTTCTAAAATAGAGTGGAAATGTATTATGTTTCAATGGTTAAGTTTTAACTGTTTTGGTACTTCCAAATACTTTACTAATTGTTTTCCCAATTAGCCTGTTTGCTCTGTGCCATAGCTGCTAGAGGCTGAGCTCAGGTTTAAATAACTGAAACCTTGGCCTGGACCTAACAGGTTAGTGACTTTGCTACCTGTGGTGGACTTCCAGCCACTCCAAATAATACTTACATTTCTTACACAATCTTATCATGGATTGTGTTGTTAGCCATTGTGCAGAGATAGCATGGGGTTTCTGGCATGTACATGCTTTGCAAAGATTCCAGTCACAACGAAATCTCCCTTATAGCAAGATTTAGAGGTTAGTAAGGCAGTCAATGAGAAAGGGTTTTAGAGCTCATGGTAGCTAAATAAACAGGTAGATGAAAGAGAAATAAAAGAAATAGAGAGCAATTAGACTTGAGAAGTAAAGGCAGGGTAAATGAGAGATTGTGCCCAGAATTTATTTGCTATGTGAGAGACAGTCTTTCTGTATATTTGAGATTAATGGTATAAAAAAGCCTGCCTTTGACTACAGCTTGTGATAGGAAAAAGCTTCCCACTTGCATCATAAAAATACACAACTCAGTGGTGCTCATTACAGCAACCTAAGAATAAAAGGCTGCATCGTGCATGATTGACATTCATATACCTTGTTGCAGGCCTAAAGAAGTGTGTCTGCAGGTCCTATTTTTGTACCCAGGTGCCCTTCTTCTGAAGGTGGGAGAAGCTTCTGGAAAAGTTCTTTGAAGGGCATGGAATTTCCTGGCTCCCCTGCCCTGGCCTCAAGCTGGCTGCAGTGAGAGTACAGGGTTGTAATGCACTTTGTGTGAGTGCAGAGCACAGTCTATTCAGGTGTAAGTTGGGCTGTGCTCAGCTCTGCCCCCCATCTGCCAGCAGAAGGTCTGTTGAGGCACACCTAACCCCTCTATTGTGTGACTGTCTGGCAAAAATTCACAAAGTCTAACTGTCAGTTACACCCAGTCATGTGACCCAAGACAGGCTGCAAGCACAAAAGGGCTAAGGGGATGAAAATGACAACTTTCTAAAAGTGTCATTTTCTAAATTGCAATGAAAAATCCAACTTTACCATTAAAGAGGGTAATTCATTACAATTTCATAGGTACCAAACATGGCATATCTATCTACTTAAAGCTAATAAGGAATTGCAGCTCATAAGATATAATAAGGATCCCCCAGTGTTATCCTATTGAAGGGGTAGGTCTCACAGGAGTGAAAAACTACCAGGACATGAAAAACTTAAAAGTACTTGTCCAGCCTTCCAATTACACCGCATTGTGTCCTATGGCTATCTAGGGTCTACCTTATAAGTGACAAATGTAATAAAATGAGAGGTTAAGGCTTGGCAAGTAGGTTTTAATACCAAGTGGACATTACAGTTTAAATCTGCATTCAGTCGCAATGGCCGGCCTGGGACATGTTTTAAATGATACGTAAGTGGATGGCGCAATAGGTGCTGCAAGCTACTGTTAGTATTCATTGTACAAGCCCTGTCTATATGGCATACAACTCTACAAGGACCTTATGAATACATTAAATATGCCTATTGGGTATATGCCAATCAAACCATGTTTTAAGGAGAGAGAGCAAGTACTTTGGCACTTGTTATCAGTGGTAAAGTGCACAGAGTACTAAGGCCAACAAAAATGAACTCAGCATAAAATGGAGGGAAAAACACAAAACGTTTTGGGATGACTGTGCAGAAAGGGCCAGATCCAACACAAGGCCCTGGTGTTTCCAGCTTAATAGTGCCCAGCACAGACTCGTTCTGAAGATTTAACATTCTTGGTCTTTTAAACTCTCCATTTACCAGTCTCCATTTCCAAGACATTAGCTATGGCAAAATGGCATAACTTCTTTGCCCCCACACATCTTCTCCCCTTGTGAGTGATACTTCCTGTAACACAGTTTTCTCACAGGAATGTACTTCCTGCCAGCTATAATTTTGTCCCAGTGGTAAAATGTATATGTGCCTTTTTCAGGTTGTATTTTCTCCTTTACCAAACATTATTAGTTCTAGGCACGAATGAGCAATTGTTTCTAGACCATATGGGACAGATTTACTACAAAGTGGCGCAGCACTGTGCTGCGTCACTTTAGAAATGCAGGGATGCGCCGTGTGTACTAAAGTACAGCGCACACTTGTGTATCCCCATGCACTAGTATAGTTAGAAATCTGCCAGCTACAACACAGGCATGCTTGCACCATAGTGAAAGGGTGTCTGCGTTGAAGGAAATGATTGTGAATGTGCAGAAAGCTGTGCCTTCCTGCACATTAATAATCTACAATGGCGATTTGACACTTCTATGTGTGCTGCAGAATGCAGCACACATACAAAGTAGCAAATCTTCATTATTGAATGATTGTTTATGTGCATGAAGGGACAGCTATTGTGCCTCCTCATTGTGCCATGCTAACGCCACCTCTTGGGTGGTGTTAGTTTTTGGTCCTGCCACAGATTTGTGTCTTTTCCTAAATCTGGGCAGTGTCAAAAGCAAGGAGTGTTGCGATGGAAGGCTCACAGCAGCACCCATTGCACGCCCCTCTGTTGTAGACAACTGCATTGGAGAGACCCATATTTATAAGGCGGCGTTAAGCGACAAAAAGTGGCTTACGTATGCCTTGTAAATGTAGTGCACTGCACAGAGCCACTGGAGCGTCACAAAAAGTGACACTCCTATGGCGCAAGGGCCTTTGAAATCTGGCCCTAACTATGAACTGCAGATAAATTCTGATTTTTTTGCAAGCAGGAGTTTACATAGGGATCGGAATTCTGATCTGTGTGGTAGCAATAATACCCCTGCTGTTTTCTCTTGCCAGATTTCTGCAAATCAAACGTGCTTACATTTACATAAAGAGAAATGACGTAGAAAAAAGGAAAAACATGAGGTATTTGGTGTCTGAAATTTCACAGAAAAGCTTGAAATAGGAGTCAATAAATACTATCATCCTCCAGTAAATTCCTAATTTTTTACTCCAGACTTCATAATCGGGGACCTAGTGGTATTTATAACGTCTGTTCTATACAATTTAATTAGTGGTGCACACAATTCCTTTTGTGTAAATATGTAAAAATTTGGAAAAATGATCCAAAAATAGATGAAACACACATTCAGCATTTTTGGCTTTTTTAGTGTGAAGAGCGCCCCCCATGCCAATCACAAATCCAAAATTGATGCATGAAATCGACACACTTCCCACAAAAAATAGCACAAAAAACAAAAGTGCTGCACACAAAAGATGACCACGTTAGTCATCTGGTGTTTTTACCATATTCCTAAGAGTGTAATCTTTACCAGAGTGACCCCCAGTTACGCCATGTAGTGCAATGGTGTAATTTTGCAGAATTTCTCATAAAAAGCATAACGCAAAATCTCCAAAATTGCACAAATTACTTAAGCATAATTGAAATTCCATCCGGTCCTACATTTAGCTCAGCATACTTCTTTGAACCAAGCTAAAGAAACAGATGTACGACATGCAGTTTTGCACTTTACTTTCTAGAACATACGTGCAGGTAAAAAACAATGGGGCATAATTATAAACCCCAAGCGCCACCTGAGCATCACTTTTTCTGATGCTTCTATGGTGCTGAGCACTGCGCCATAATTGTAAGGCAACGCTAAGACACTTTTTGTGGCTTGGCACCGCCTTGTATAAATGGCCCCTCCAACACAGTTTTCTGCGGCAGAGGGACTTGCAATGGGTGTTGCTGTGAACGTTTCACCGCAACACCCATTGCTTTTGACGTTGCTTCGATTTACAAGGAATCGTAAATCCGAGGCAGCCCTAAAAACTAACTCCACCCTGTGGGTGGCGTTAGTATAGCACAACAAGGAGAAATACTTAAATTTCTCTTCATTTTTGCTTTTTCCATGTGTGCTGCATTCTGCAGCACACATAGAAAGTGCAAAACGCCATGAATGATTGGTTATGTACAGGAAGGTGTACCTTCATACAATAATGAAGATTTGCTACTTTTATGTGTACTGCATTCTGCTGCACACATACAAGTGCCAAATCACCATTGTAGATTATTTATGTGCAGGCAGGGACATAAACCTGCACACAATCATTCCCTTCAACGTCAACAACCTTGCACTTTGGTGCAAGGATGCTTGCATTGGTGCTGGCAGCTAAATTTTGCACCAGCGCTAGGGGAAACACAAGGGGGCACCATATTTTTGTAAATACCTGCACATATCTGCATTTCAGAACTGACACAGTGCGGTACTGCTAATTTTGGCACAGCACCGCGCTGCGCCAGATCCTTGTAAATCTGGCCCAATGGGGCTTATTTACAATCCCCCTGTGCCACTGGTGCACCACTTTCTCCCATATAAAAAGTGATGCACCTGCGGGCGAAAGCGCCTTGTAAATAAGCCACAATGTCTGGAACATTAGGTGTGGCTCCATGTCGCTCCTACACAAAGTGAAACAGCACAGAAGGGCTGAAAGAGATATGTCTGGAAAAGCAATGTGCTTGGCTTTTAGTTGCTACCTTCCAAAGGCAACATTACATTGACGCCTTCCTGGAGGCCTGCAGAGTGGCATTTACACTGCTTAAAAAGGAAAATGATTCATCTCTTCCCCTAAGAACACTTATAGAAAAGAGCAGAACATGTCACCACTGGGGCGAGGCAGGCCACAAGAGCCCGAACAGAGGTACCGATGTGCGGTATTCATCAGTTATCTTGCCTCCACCAGCCTGTGTGTCTAAGATAGGAAACTGCTGGTTGAAGATAGAGCCACTGGTGGGAGGAGAGGCCAAAAGCATAGAAATTACGATTGTGACTCAAAACTAACTGACTGCTCTGATCCTGCTTCAGCCCTCGCACTCATTACCCTTGTTAAAAGTTCTGATCTTTTCAATAGAGGACGATGGCATCCTTACCCTATTGCATTAAACACTGACAAGGCAACGTTCAGTGGAAAGCATCTGAAGGCAGCTGGGCTTTCAAAAGATTGTTTCTTTGTGTGAAGGAAAGAGATTTTCGGTGAATTAAACAAAATATGTTAGGTATTGTAGACTCGCTGTAAGGGGGCATCTGCTTTGATGGTAATATGTTGGCTGTATCATAGTCAAATATGAAGGCTTGCAGAGAATTCTATTTCTCAGTGGGAGACACTGATCAGATAGATGCGCTGCCTGTGTCCGCACCTTAGGCGTCACTTGCTCCTTCCAGAAAAATAAATGATGATTTTTAAGCATGTAACATGCCGAATTACTTATAACAATAAAATCCATAATTTGGTTGAATTGATTCTTAGAACCAGCACCACTCATCAGCAGGTGAGCAGAGAATAGTAAATGGGATCTGAAAATGTGTGTTTAATAAAATGAAAAGAAAAACATAAATGCAACTATAAAAATATGGTCAGTACATTCTGAAAGTGACACTGCACATAATGATGTATTTCAATAAACGTTGGCAGAAGACACTCTGTAGGACTTCCCACTGGTTCTTTCTTGCAGTTATAATCAACATAAAACAATATCTTTTGATGTTCTGGGGCCAGATGTATCAGAAAAGCCTTTTGCAAATCGGTAATAGCGAATTAAAAAAAAAAAACTATTTCTGATTTGCAAAATGCTATGTATCATATTTGCAATTCGGTAATAGCGATTTCTTAAGAATCACAAATGCTATTACCGAATTGCAAATTGCGATACAGCCCCCATTCACACCTATGGGCCATATTTGTGATTTTTTTGCATTTCCCAAATAGCCAATTCTTAACTGGAATTTGCAATTTTGAAAATGAAAAACCCCAGGGTGCTGGGGGCCTAAGGCCCCATCTGCTACACCCCAAAAAGTTTTTTTGGACATGTAAGCCAAAGGGGCATGTGTGCGTTACATGTCAATTTTAAAAATGCATTTTTAATGCAGTTTTAAAATTTGCACATGATTACCGCCAAGTTTTACTTCGTGGTAATTGCGATTCCTTAATGCCAAATTCGCATTAAGGAATTGCTTGATACATGTGGTTTAGAAATCGCAAATAGGGATTCCTTTTTTGCAATTTCTTTTTTAGAGAATCTCAATTTTGCGATTCTCTAAACGGGGTCGCAAATTGAAGGAATCGCTATTTTAGCGATTCCTTAAATTTGCGTTGCGAATGCCTTTCATAAATACTGAAACGCATTTTTGCATTCGCAAACGGGCATTTGCACTGTTTACGAATGCAAAAAAGGCTTGATACACCTGGCCCATAGTTTTAACACTTGGGCTCTGATTGCACCTGTCTTAGTAAAGGTGATCCATGCATAAACATCTGTTTGTTCTGTGATCACAATTATAAGTGATGTGATGTTTATTGTACTCAATAATTACTGGGTCCAGTGTAGCCCGAATCTGCCCCTAAATTTTGCATGGTCTAACCTGCTGGAATTTAACAAGGGAATAATGCCTGGAATTTAATGAGACACTGACTTTAGGCACTGAAGACTTGGGAAAGTATTCATAAATGAAGACTGATCTGACATGGAAGAAAGTAGCCAAACCTGTACAAGTCCGTGGGACGGGATTACAGTGCTATCTGCAGCCTTGAGGCCTTAGAAAGAAATGAAAGCCTTGAGGATTTCTCTGGGTGAGTTAGTGGAGACGTTTACTTAGAAGTATAGTGGGGAGTGTGAGCCCTGAGGATGAAGTGATGGTAGTTCACACCAGTTGCCTTTTTCAGCCCAGGCTTTGGCCACATAAACTGCTCTCCACTTGCATTCTAATGCTTTGCATTTTGATGTTATTGCTCTTAAATTGTTGTCATACCTTAGGACCTAAAGTCATGTGCTGTGGGATAAGTACACTTTCTTGGTAACTGTGGTGCTGAGTGAAGAGTTTATTCAATTGTTGAAGTTATCTTCAGAGGTGGGTGGTTTGCCAGAGGATGATAGTGGAGTATCGATTGGTGCTTTCATGAGGCTTGGAGCCTTGGCTTCGGCACAAGTTCATGTGGCAATAGTAGAGCAAGTAGCAATAGAGGGTGGTTGCATGATAAGATGAAAAAGTATCGCTGAGTGGTCTGACCATAGTAACTGAATTGAAGTGGAGATGACTCAAATTTTAGCATTGGTAAAGGCTGAGTCTAGTGAATGGACTGTATCAAGGGAAAGGAACTAGTTGGGTCCCTAAAAAAGTGAAAGGTGCTTTAATGAGAGATACTGAGACTGGTGGGATGGCATGCTGAGGGGAATAGTTTAAATCACCTAGAAAGATGACATTAGCAAATTGTTATATGTAAAGGTTCATAACCTCAGCTAGGATATTGCTGAAACTATATTAGGTCCAGGGGAGTGGTAATAAGAGCCCTTGATGATAAATAAATGTGGCTTAGTTTAAATGAAAAGAGCTTAAATTCTGTCACCATCAGCACCAGGGCACAATTGATGGGGCAGTTAAGGGGGAACAAAAGATAATAGCGAGTCCACCACAAGGTCTATTGGCACAGCCACAACACACCAAAGAAACTCTGATTGGGATGCAATATCAGAGGAACAGCAAACTAGGTTTAAGTGAGATTTACAGTAAAGTATCCTACATCAAGACTATGCTTGGGTAATGATGAGATTTCTGAGGTAATAATTCCTCATGGTATTAGACATGCCTTGGACCTTACCAGTTGTTGGAGATGTACATTGTAATGAATTAATGTTCATGGAGAAGTGGCAGTGGCAACAGGCAACTTCGCCTTCAAAATTGCACGGGCCAATGTGGGACAGCTAAGGGACTCACTGTTGGAATTCTATGAGCAGAGTGATTAGTCTGAATAAATTGTAGTAGGGGGATGGAGTAGAAAAGCCAGCAATGTTTGTGCTTGGCAAGCTCTTGCAGACATGCCTACTTTTGGCGTGCCATAGGTGTGTCCGCTGCATGTCTGCACACCAGCCTCCATTTTATACCCAATACATGTATTATCCTCTGATACCATCTAAGACTTGTGTTACTGGTCGCTAGAGAGCACACAATTATTTATTAAACACTCTGCACTTCTGAACAAAGGCTCCTCCATCATTGTGATTCCAAGCAGACCATGGGCAGTATTGTGCTCAAGAGATTCAAAATTAAATGTGATGGTACACGGAGAGATACCCAATGTCACAGAACAGTAGCATTGAAGAAACGGATGATGCCTCTGTGAAGCATAAAATTCCTTTAATACAGTTTAGGACCGTGAAGGTACAGTTTTGGTTTCAACTTGCTGCCTTTTTTACAGATTAAAGGAGAAAGCTAACCATGACATCAGCACTACACAACACGAATGAACATTGATTTTAAACCTAGTGTTTTCCCAATGTCCTTGTCACCAGGACAAACCTAGAGCCTAATTCATATTTTTGCAGATGGCCCGTTTCTCCATCAGGGAAGTGGAGTAAATTATTCTGCCGCCCAGACGGAGGTGCTGCCTAACAACTTTAGAAATGATCACCAAGCTGGCGGTCATTCTGAAGCATTGCAAGGAACCACCATCACAGTAGTTCCTGTCAATGCCTTTTTAAAGTTTGGTTTACGGCTCTGTCAACATGATGGAGCTGTGCACCATACTGTTATCTTTTATATTTTCAAAAAGTAAATCAAGAAGTTGGATTTTCTTTTGGCAAATAAAAAATAAAATGTACTCTCATCATGAGAGTCCTCTGCCATGGCAAAGGGAGCATTTGTTAGTTTTCATTTTCCATACCCCCAGGGCTTTCCTGGAGGTGACGGACAGTGAAAACTGATTTCTGAATTCACCCACCTAAATCAGGTGTGCAGAATGAGAAGTCTGCCTCCAACAGCCCCTACCCAACCAGGCCATGTGTGGGGTTTACTCATGGCAGAGATGGATTAGTCTCTGCTGTGATTAAATCTAATGTGTATTTGCTTTTAAATTTGGTGGCTGGGCCACAGTCTTGGCGGTATGTATGCTTTGTCACCATTGGGACTGAGAGTATACATATTGCCAAGATAAAAATCTGGCCTTTAGTCAACTGAAGGTTGGAAGATTTAATAGGATGTAGCTCTTGCATAAGCTGAAACAAGAACAGTGAGTCATAACTTTTGAGGGCCACTGACCAATGTTGATCATCCAAAGTGCCTCAAATGGCTTTTATTCCACTGGGCATTTCCCCAGTGGCCTGGAGACCTTCACTCAGGACCACTCATGTGTCTCTATCACTTTCCCTTAACTTGAGGTTAATTGCAGCAGGTGAACAGCTTACAGAGATCACAAAGAGAGGGAGGGAAGGGGAAGGTAGAGGGAAACAGTCAGAGAGGCAGAGAGAGAGGAGAGAGGAAATAGATGGATGGAAAGAGAGAGATTGCTCGAGGAGAGGATTTGAGCAATGTTGATTTGATTATTTTTACCAGGGCTGCTTTTGATTCTCCAGTCCTGCACTGGTTGTCGAATATTTATCGACATGATGGGGACATATTAACAGACTTGTGAAATTTGATTTATGATTTATGATTATAAAGATAACTAATAATTTGTCTTTCTATTGTCTAGTATTTTAGATATTTTTTAAAAGGTTGTTAATATTTTAGGAGTTGTAATTGACGAGCTGTATGGTTAAATGGGTATATGGCTTGATGATTTTATACTGCAAAAAATACAATAAAATAATTCGATGAAGAAGAAAATGAAAGGATTTTGATGGTATAGTAATGAATCGTGGCATGTTTATCAAATACTTTGATTATTTTTTTATGTCACTAACCACTGTAATTTGGGATGGAGGCCACCACCATCCTCACATATCAAGATAATAATCCATAGTACACATCAGCCCACCGCGTCCAGCATCCACGCCTCTTAAAAGCAAATATCACCCCATGGCAGTCACATTTTTTTTTTTTTTATCTGCATATTTTGAAAAGCTACATTTTAAAAGCAAACAATATAAATTACAGAAAAGCTAAATACCGTGCTGCCGATGTAACGTGAAGTGCTCTGTGCAGCATTAACCTCTTGTCACAGCAGAGCAGTCATGATTTCCTAATGCTTAGGCACACTAATGGATTCTGCTTGCCATTAAGCATCGTGCAATTCAGACTTCTCATGGCAAGATGGAGAACAGAATTCTAACTTCAGATGCAAAGAAAGTACTAAATATTTAACAGAAACTCCATGTAGTCATCAGTGGTTTGTCAGAACTGATTACTAAGGAGGGCATTTAAAAAACGGATTCCTGCTGGTAGCAGCATTACTGCTACTTGGTGAAAAAGAATTGTCATCGAATTATCTTTTCGACATGCACGTGAAAATGTAGAGCTCGAACACATGGTTATATGTAATGGTCACATTCCCTTAAATACCGACTTCAGGTTGCGAAGGACTGAGGACCACACACACGTGGGTGCGCGTACACTCGTCCTCATTCTCTCTCTCGGCCCATTTTTCATCATCAGGCTTTAACGCAGACTAAAACGGAAAAAGATAAAGAAGGAAGGAAGAAGGCTCTAGAAAGATAGGAAAACAGTATCCACAGGGATAATAACGGATGGAAAAGAACTTGCCAGAGTGCGACAAAGAGACAGGAAGTGCAGAGTTTTCGACGAAAGAGATATGATGTGGAATGAACATTAGGCAATCTTGGTAAGAAATGAAGTCTACATTCAGCAGCAATGGCCTTCTAAGAAAATCTGTGGGCACTTACACTTGCTTTCATCGTAGGTAACACTAAGGCTCATATATATACTTTTTTGGTGTGGCATTTGCGCCTCTTTTTTACACAAACATACAAAATACAATTACAAAAAAGTATAAATGTGGGCCTAAGTTCAGCTGAGACACAGTGGGAAAGAAACTACAAGGAATAAAGTGAAAAAGACAAAGTGTGTGAGAGAGGGGAACTTGATCCAGCGCCCCTTTCTATATTTGTAGGCTCTGGTATAATTGTCAACAAGATGCGCCACTAGTCGTGCGAACATTTAGATATCCTCTGTAAGTGTACTGTGGGAGAAAACATCAGCACAAGTCAACTTACAGTGAAATCTGTTTTGCTCCACAAGCATGACAAAGACCATGTTTTCCAAACCATTACGTTTTATTAACAGATTAGTTCAAGTTACAAGGTTTAGTCGTTCAATATTTCAGTTTATCAAATAAGTGTATATATCAAAACGAGTTTTGATTCTGAAATTATGTATTATGTAGATGGCAATACAAACAATTAAAATATTCAAAATGTAGAGTAAGGGCAGCATTGGCTCCATTGAGGAACTTCCCTAATCTAAGTAAGGCATCAAAGAGCAGCAAGGGGAACTTCCAAGTGAAAGGCATCAGTCCTAAATCAACCAAAGTAAAGTTCATGGGAAGAAACCAGAAATGTCCAAGAGACAGGCTGAAGAACTAAGGGCCTGATTTACAGCTTGGCAGACAGTTTCCTCCTTCAGAACGGTGACAGATATCCCCTCCATAAACATACAGAACCCATAGGATGGAATGGGATTTAGATTTTGGTTGACGGGATATCCGTCACCGGAGTAACCCCTTGGGCAAGTTCTAATTCAGGCCCTCAAGTTAAGATCAGAAGAGTTGGGGAAGATCTTCCAGGGGCAAAGTCAGGTCAGGATCTGCTAACTATTCTAGGAGGCACACAATTGAATCACACAAAATATTTCTGGAACTTCTTTTCACCAACTCCCTACTGATGGGGCCGATCAGATTGCACCATCTTGTGGGTGCAAGTAGACTCCACTTATTTTCATCACCGATCAATGATGCACACAGCTGCACAGCATTTAAGATTTCAACAGTTCTGGTCTGCATAGTACAGAGGAATCTTTCCTGTTCCTTCACACAGTGTAAATCATAACAAGTATCCAATTATATTTTTAAGCTAACATTCATTCAGCAATACAATGGGCTCACTTTAACAATTCAGATTGCTAAACACCTGCAATGAGAAGAAAAATGTGAAAGCACACTTAAATCAACATTACAATTTATTATTGTTAGATGGTGGTTCTGACTGACTAGTCCGCCTGCATTTTTTGCTATTTGATCACCTGGTTTTTTAACTTTATTTTGAGGAAGCCCCATAACCAGTGACTCGCCCAAAGTAAACTCATGGTAAAATGGACTGTGTGTGGTTACTGCCAGTGCCCCTCATTTAAGACAAGGCCACTGCGATGCAGAAAGATGAGGGGGCACATGGCTGGTTGCACGTAAACATGTGTGCACATGTGTGTGCCCGTGTCTGAGAGCTGCACATGGGAGACTCCTGTTGTTCATAGTACAGGAACTGATGTACACAGGTAAGGAAAGTCAGTGTGCTTTACTGTGTTGACTGCAGTGACACTCCATTGTACTCCTATGGGAAAGGGGCTGCACTACTGTGCAACTCCAGTACTATAGGGTCTACAGTCTCCAGAGTCGCACCAATGTACATTGTAACCTGGGTGAAAAGAACACTCCTGTGAAGTCTAAAAACATTTCTGTACAGCTTATGGGTTAACCAGGAATGTCATATCTCTCTGACTCATCTCAGGATCAGAGCCCAGCCCTTTTGTGACCCTGCTGGGGTACTTACATTTCTCTCAGGCTCACCCATCAAAGGATGCAACTAACAGTACTTAAGTCAGCTTCGAAGGAGCTGCATCAATCAGCCAGATGTCATCCTGTGCCAGGAAGAGGGCCTGTCCAAGACCACTCAACAAAGGAGAGAGTCCAGAAATCTGTAGTCATACCAGGGAGAGCTTCTTAGAATATTTACTGGGGAAGGCCCTGGCAGTGATGACGGTGAGAGGTGGAGCTGAGACCCCCAGAACACATGTGGCAAGTGACTCCTGGGTGATGCCATTTTGAACTGAAGCAGAAGACTGTGCAGGGAGGTTGGAGCAGGGGTGGAGAGGGGATGTGGCACATCAGGATAGGCCACAGGCACAGCCATGCTGGATAATTCCACCCCACTTAAAAGGTCCTTCGCGGGGAGAAAGCTCTCTCTTGGTTGTGCTTTTCTGTGAAACATTGGACTTGGAGGAAGCCACCATGGACAATTGGAATGAAGAACCCCTAACTGCCATCTGGCTCAAGGCCTCTGCCTCAGATTGACCCCAAGGTCAGTAGGACTTGCACCAGGACCAGGAAAGCTGGTCCCTTTCCACCCCCTGAGGACCGCAATGGGGAGAAAATGGGCTTCAGTGCTGGAAGGAGAGAAGCCCAGAGGGAGAGCAAAGCGAAAAGCTGGCACAGGAAGCCTGAGAAAGCAGCTTCCTCCAAAGTTTGCCCCCCTGTGAGGCCAAGAGGCCTAAATGTCATGCTCCATGTGGCTAGGGTTCACCACCAGGATCTAAATGAGCCAAAGACCATCAAGATCAGCCAAAGGGGACCCGAGATATGCCTTTGTGAAGTTCGGTGACCTTTGAGCCCCAACTGGCCAGCATGAGAGAGTTGAGCTCTGCAGATGACAATTATCCTCTCTGGGGGGCCAGGCCCTGGGAGACTGCCCCCAGAATTAGGGAATCAAAGGGGAAGGTCTGTTGTGCTTTCTCCTGACAAGGTGAGGGGCCGAGGATCTCATCCATAGGACCAGGAAGATGCCAGCTCAAAGAATGCCATTGCACCTCCCACAGATGAGGAAAAGAGTCCCAGGATCCCATCCGTGGGCCCAGTAGGAAACTCGCAAAGGAAGCACCAATGTGCTCCCCTGCTGAGATGTAAGGGGACCCACAACCCCCACAGCCCCCATCCCCAGGCCCCGTTGCTGCCCAAAGAGGGGGGAGTGCTGGTGCCGAGTGGGACTGTAGGCTGCAACCACAAGCCTGCCTGCAGATGTTTGCAGGCCCGATTGCCACCGCTGGCTCCTGCGGCAGCACAAGAGAGTGCTGGCCACTTGGGGAGCTGGTGTGAACAGCCGGGGGTAGGCTCCCCGGGCTGTCCTCCATCAGTGTTGGATGCATGCGGGATGCCCGTGCAGGACGACCGGGCACTCTGAGGAGGAAAGTGTGGCGCAAGGCTGAATGCCTACCATCACAATGCAAGGCTTCAAGCATGACACCCCAGCGAGAGGCTACCTCACAAAAAAAAGCTACAAAGGGAAAAGTGGAGTGGCTCTCCCCAGTGCAGCGGGAGAGCCACTGCTCTAAAATTCACAGCGGGCCCGGCTACATTTTATCCTGAAAATCACTCATTCTCGTTTTACCCAAGAAGGATGGTGTAACCACCAAATTGAAGTAAAGGTGCAGGGGAGCTGCAGGAGCAGCTCAGCCTTGCCCTAGAAAAGAAGTTTAGTCTCCTTACTCTAAGTTGGTGAGGCTCAAGAGTGATAAGCCCTCGAGGGTTTTAGCATTCCTCAGGCTGAAACTTTTGCTCTATATCTGGGAATGCTGCATTCTCTGCGGCAGAGAGTATGGCTACAGTGCTTGTGGCCTAAAGTGGTATAAGAAAAGTCTTCATGTTTGTTGATACCCTCTATTGGTGAACATTTGTAAATGTCAATTTGTGTTTTTTTTTTTTTTAACACAAGTGATGTCCTCTTGGGACTATGTCAAAAGTCTAGTATAGAATGTGACGTGATTCAAATATACGCTGCAAGCAACCTCTAGGAGAGATGGTCAATATTTCCATAGTGATGTCATTATAATTGTGATTGCCTTAGTTAAATTGCGTTTTTCATGCAAACAATAATCTTGATAGCACAAACAAGTGAAACCTGCCTATAAAATATCCTTGCAAATGCTTTGATTGAATAATGAGGCTGAGAGTCACTCGTGATCAAATAATATAGACTTTGTTGCCAGTATTAATTGCTCTCACTCAAAGTATACTCAAATACTGCAATTGAAGTGAATGTTTTGACCTGTGATTTGTCGCTTCCAATCTCCCTTTGGGAAAGACAAGAATAATTACGCAATGCCATCCAGAAGTTTCTACATCAGCTTGTGTATATTTGTGAATTGTTGCATGGTACTGAGTAGTGCGTGTGTAATAAGATGTATGTTTTCCTTTTTCAAAAGAAAAAGCACAGACTGGACCATCATTTATTGAGCGTTATTATTGTGTACTTATGAATGGTGATTACTAGCCCACACCACCTCCCTTGAGTAGGCCTTGGACTTCTCTGCTTTGCTACCCTGTAAGAGTGAAGTGTTGCACTGGGGTGTTTGGTTCCAAGTGGAGGACAAACGTGGACCCATTATTTGTGCAGGCCGCACAGCTAATGACCTATTTTCTGACAATAGCAAACATTACTTTGACAAATTGAAGCCTATTCACTGTTAGGCCTTTCTTACAAATAAATTTTGATTAATGTGAATACACCATAAACTAATGACTATACTAAGGATGTATAAAATGTGATTTATTTATATGCATACACTGACACACATTTTATGACCGGAGGCTCCTATTATGCTTTCTTTTCTTGCTTTATTTTCAATAGCAGCTGCAGTCAATAAAAAATAACCAGTCCCATAAGGTTTGCAGAACGAGCAACCAATGGGAAACAAATGAGAAGACATGACCAATCAGGACACAATACATTTGAAGATATACCAATCTTGACTGCAAGCAGCCCTCTTTTCTTGCTGCTCGTAGTCAAGATAAGTATATCTTTTTGGCTGTTTACTGTTTAATATTTATCTAATGTTACAGAATTAATTTTATGTTTCTTCATGTGTAAGCTTTAAGCGTGCGCTCGCGTGTATGCCTGGTTTCCTTCCATTTATTTATCAGTCCCCCTGTTTATGACCCTCGACAAACCCGACCACTTCCCTCACGCTGAGATTCCGTTCTCAGCGTTCTATTGTGGACGCCTTTCACACGCGTCTCATTGGTTTTATATTGACGGCTTTGTGCGTGCCACTCTCTCAGCGCGCAAACATCTCAAACTAAATTTTGCCTTTTATTGGCAACAACCTGCCGATTATCAGCTGTTTACAATTTCTCACCGGCTGTTCCTCGCGTCGTCCAGACCTTGACTTGCCTTCACTGCCCTTTCCTCCCAGAGGCGTGGCTTCATTATTTCTGCCTTCTGAGTGGCAGACAGTTTGTGAGTCACAGAAATCTTGTTTTAATCCTTCTCGTGCTAAATTTAACCCTGTGTTTACCATTTTTTTCCTTGTTTGTTTCAGTAATATGGATATTTTGGCATTTTTCACTGAAATTGATGACTCTGAAAAGGCTTTTTCAAATAACCTAAATAATTTCATTCAATCCTCTGTAGCAAAGGCAGTTTCTGCCTCAATGTCAAAATTTTCAAAGCAAATTGAAAATACTGTTTCATCTTGTCTTTCACAATCACAAATGGCCCATTCTGCGGGGGAAAGCAGAAAGCGCAAAGCCACTGAGGCTTCTATTTCTAAGCAGCCCAACGCCTCTTCTGCGCTACTGAACAGTGAGTCAAACTCACAAAGGACGAAGTTCCTCACAGGCCTCCTACTGCGGAGGGGAAAAATACCATGGGTTTAAAAAGTAAAACAGAAACTAAACATATACCCACAACCCATAAGATTGTGATAGAAAATACTAAAGACACAGATGATGACATGGACGATATTGAGTCCGATAAAGATATTGATGAAATCAGTACTTCTGACTTTTGGATTGGGCCTCCACCTAAAAAAGCAAAATCAGCATCATCCGATCAGCTTCCTTCACCCCTCTTAGACGCTGAAGGCAATCCTAAATTTGATCCCACATTAATCCATCACCCTAATTCCATGGAATGGCTGCCCTCTGATCACGTAGCAAATTACATCACTGCTAAATTGTGTCTCCCTCTGGATAAACAAGTATGTTCCAAACACCGTTCTGAGTGCCCTGGGCCCTCGCTTCATTTACATATTACGTCCACACCATCAATTGACTCATCGATGATAACCTTCTTCTCTAAATTCGGAAAATATCCTTGCAAGGGAGTAGACAGAGCCTGGTCAGTCTGCCAGGACAAAGTCCTCGACATTGTTGGTCCACTAGCCCGTATTTTTGATATGGCCGAATCCGCCAGGCTCAATGATAATTCTATACATCCTGAAGAACTATCCCTCTGGATTCAGCGAGCCTTCTGTCTTCTCGGCAATGCAAACTACGCCATGACGCATGAGCATCGTCAAGGGCTCCTGCTGAAATTGGACCGTAAACTGGCAAATCTGGCCGCTATGGATCCAGGTCCTAAAGCTGATGGACTTCTCTTTGGAGATTCTTTTAATAAAGACTGATAGATATGTTACAACTTTTGCCTCTTTAGACAAGGCCCAACAATCTCCTAAAAAAGTGTTTAACTCGCAGGTTTTTGCCAGGGCCGTTAAAGGAAGGGGTCGCTTTACCGGCCGGTTTGCCAGAAATCTAGGCTTCAGAGGTTCCTATAATTCACAGCAGCAAGACTTCCGTCCGCAATTCTATCCCCAACGATCCAGAGGGTTCAGGGGCAGGATTCAGCGAAGCTCCAAAGCATATAATACCACAGGTTAGCCAATTTTCTGGCCATCTTTCTATAGGGAGTCGTCGAAAAGTTTTTCTCTACAGGTGGAAAGAGATCACCTTAGATCCTTGGGTTTGCAACACCGTCAAAGGTTATCTAATGGAACTTTATGACACACCATTTCAAATGTCTCGTCCCCCCTCTCAAATTCTCATCAGAAACATAAAATCTTATCTCCTCCAAAATCCAAGAACTTCTTCGAAAATGTGCCATTCAACACGTCCAACCTCATCAATCAAGCTTTATAAGTTCCATTTTTCTTGTAGTCAGGAAAAACAAAAAAATCAGACCAGTGATCAATCTCAAACAGTTCAATCAATTTGTCATTTATCACCATTTCAAGATAGAAACAATTATACATCTCAGAGATTCACTTCTTTTGAAGGACTGGATGGTCTGTCTGGACCTTCAAGATGCGTATCTAACAGTACCCATTCACTACTCTCACAGAAAAGTTCTTCAGTTTCAATGGCTCCATCAAACCTATCACTTGCCTACCCTTCGGTCTTTCTTCAGCTCCTTGGTGCTTCACCAAGCTAATGAAACCAATTGTAGCTCATCTCAGAGCTCATGGTTTCAGATTAATAATTTACCTAGATGATATTCTCTTTATGCACCAAAACATCTCCACTCTTCGTTCTCAATTATCTTACACCATTTCTCTCCTCTCAGACCTAGGGTTCATAATCAACAACGAGAAATCGGTTTTCATTCCATCACAAACCCTGGAATTCCTAGGTTTTCTCGTCAATTCTACTCAAGGCACTCTTCAACTCCCGGAATCAAAAATAAAATCCATCAAATCAGAAATAACCCTCTCCTTATGGCAGACTTTTCTCTCCTCAAGGTCTCTTGCAAGAACTGTAGGTCTTCTTTCTTCCTCGATTCAAGCGATCTTTTCAGGTCCCCACCACTACCGAGCTCTACAGAGACTAAAGATTCTTCATCTGCGCAAGGGTCTTGCTTATTCAGATTCCATCCCCCTCGATCACGAATCCCGTACAGAACTTCAATGGTGGCTAGATCATCTAGAAGCCTGGAATGGCAGGACAATCCCTGCTTCAGCCCCAGATCTTGTCTTAAAATCCGATGCAAGCCTAACAAGTTGGGGCACAAGGTGTGGTCAAATATTGATTGGAGGCACATGGTCACCTCGGGAGTCGGGAGTCTTCATTGCACATCACTTGTTTAGAGATGCTTGCAGGCTCCTTTGCAATCAGAAGTTTTACCAAAAACAAAGTTCACTGCTCAGTCCTTCTCTGTATGGACAATCTCTCTGCGGTCAAATACATAAATCATCTCGGCAGTACCAAATCCAAACCTCTAGCCGAGTTAGCCAAAAACATCTGGGAATTCTGCCTTCACCGAAAAATTTCAGTTCAAGCAGAATACTTGCCAGGTTCTCTCAATTCAGTGGCAGACTGGTACTCACATCATCTCTCCGACTCCAGCGACTGGAAACTTCATTCTTCTGTTTTCAAGTTGTTACATCGCAAATGGGGTCCCTTTCAAATAGACCTCTGCATCTCGCCTCAACTCCCAACTCCCTCATTTTTTCAGTTAGAGACCAGACCCTGAAGCTCTAGCTACCGATGCATTTCTTTAACAGTGGTCTCAATCAATAAATTATGTATTCCTTCCTTTCATCATGATCAACGGAGTCCTTGCTCATCTTTGGCGCCAGAAAGCCACTGAAGTACTGGTTGTTCCGTTCTGGCAATCCCAAGTTTGGTATCCTCCACTTCTCTAATTATCTATCAACTTCCCTGTCCTTCTCCTCTCCTTCCCATCCCTCCTTCTCAATCCCCAAGGTCTTCCTCATGATCTGATCCTCAACAAATCCCTTCTTTTGTCAGCATGGAAAGTGCCAGGTCTTCCTCATCTTATCCAGGAATTTCACTTGAAGCTTCAACTTATATCAACAACTCCTGGGCCCCATGTACATCCAAGGCTTACAAATCCGCTTGGTCTATCTGGTCCAGCTGGTGTCTGGGAAAAGCTAGTGATCCCTTTTCAGCAGATCTAAGCCTAATAGCTAATTTCCTTGCTTCTCAAGCTAGTTCAGGACTATCAATCTGTATCAGTCAGCTATTTCCCTCCACCACCTTTTCATAAACGGTAAACCTGTAGGCGAACATCCTATTATCTGTCGAGTTTTAAAGGGAGTAACATTTTCCAATCCTCCTCTTCCCAAATATACTGTCTTATGGGACGTTAACCTTGTTTTACAAATGTTTTTATCTTGGCAAGATAACGACTTGTCTCTAAAAATGCTTTCTGCTAAGTTAACCATGTTACTTCGTCTCGTCTCTATTAAACGTCTTTCTGATGTCAAAGCTCTGGATATTTCTGCTCGACATTTTACTCCTACAGGCGTACTTTTCAATGTTTCTTGACGTACTAAAACTAATATCTCTTCTGTTTTCTATCCTTTTTACCCCAATTATTTGTCAACATCAGGACAGTGCGTGCTGTACGGGCGACGAAAATGCAAAAACCCAGCCTTTATGCAAGAGTATAATTCATGCATTGTATTTATATGCAGTATATTAACCTTTTGCATTGCAGACTTTAACCTTGAAAAACACTATTAATGATGTTTGCAATAACTGTTTATTTGCAATGTATTGCTGCAGGCTTATTAAAAGTGTTAGGGTGTGGTCCTTCTAGAAGCTTTCCCTGCAGCATGACTGGGTGTGGTTTGTGGGCTGGTCCAGACTCTATATAAGGGAGCCAGCCCAGCTCCACGTGCTCACTATTCAGAGGTCCCGGTACAGAGCAGCAGAAATTTCATGAGCTCGTGTTCTGGAGGCCTACCTTGAAGTTCCAGGCCTGCCCAGCATTATCTTGGTGATCCTAGAGCAGGGTGGTAAGACTGAGGTCGGGCTAGGCCCCCGACCCAGCTCTAAAAAGACTCTTATTCTTGAAAACGTTCCTAGTACGCGAAGCATTGCTTTGATGTTAATCTTCGTGTTCGGATCGGCAAAAGTTTGTGCGATCGTTTCATGGCATTTGCATACTTTGTTTGAATCGGCTGAGCGCGCGATTCGTTTCTTGCATGACAACCCTGGTGCACGGATCGGCAAAGGTTTTGCGCGATCATTTCATGGCATTTGCATACTTTGTTCGAATTGGCTGTGCACGCGATTCATTTCTTGCATGACAACCTTGGTGTTCAGATCGGCAAAGGCTTGCGTGATCGTTTCATGGCATTTACATATCCTGGTTAGAATCGGCAGTGTGCACGATTCATTACTTGCATGACAACCTTGGTATTCGGATCGGCAAAGGCTTGCGCGATCATTCCATGGCATTTACATATCCTGGTTAGAATCAGCAGTGTGCGCAATTCATTTCTTGCATGACAACCTTGGTGTTCAGATCGGCAAATGGTTGCACGATTATTTCAAGACATTTACATATTCCTGTTGGAATCGGCAGAGTGCACGATTCATTTCCCTCATGTAAAACTTGATTCCCAGATCAGAAACAGTGTGTACAATCAGTTCATGGCCAAACAACAAAAGAACTTTGAAGTGTAATGTTATTTAATGTGCACACATTTCTTTTTACCAAAATGACAAAACCTAAATGTGACGTTCTAGTGCATATTAAGTTCCTAGCATAATTCCAATTGTTTTCCAGAGATGGTTTTCAGACAGCCTTTAGTCCTCATGTTAAAAAAGGCAGTGTTTGTTCTGAAGCTAAATTATAGAAGGTTCTTGTATTTCTAGACATTTCGTGACATGTTATGAAAAGCTTTTATGAAACCTTGCATTAATCATCTTTGATTTTATTCCAGGTATCCAGAGTTTTTTAGCCCTAGTTAAAAATCACTCCTTAGAGTATTCATGGTTACAGTAAGACAATACTAAGAATCATAATCTAATGACAGTCAATGTGATTTTATTCTGATGTTGTGTTGTTCAACCTTTTGCTTCCTACAGGTCTCCTTCCCAGCTGTTCCCTACCTAATCCCCTTTTCCCCACTTGGACTCTCTTAGACTCTGTGACATTCTAATCAGAGTATTGGAGCTGTCTTGTGGTGGACATGTTGGGAACGTGCGCAGACCCCGAGGATCTGGTGACTCTGACAGAATAGTGAGCCCACAAATTATTATCCTCCTGGTTTGCGTGTGTTCTCAGCATGGCTACACTGGACGAGCTAGTCAAGGTTATTACGCAGCTCCATGCAGAGGTAGTGTCATCAAAAGATATAGCAGCCAGGTTATCTGAGCGAGTGAGTCAGTTGCAGGAAAGGGTAGAAAAGAAGGAACAAAGTCCATTGGGTGTGTCTTGGCCTGGTCCTTCTTCTCAAGCTTCTGGAGGGAATCCTCCTACGAGCATTTCCCTCAACGTCCCTTCAGCTATTCCTGTAGCTCCTCCAGAACATTTTTCAGGCAATCCCTTGAAAGCATAATCCTTCCTGGTTCAGGTGGAATTACATTTTACACGTCTAAACACTTTCCCTGATGCCCAGTCCAGAGTGGCTTTCTTGTTATCTTACCTAACGGGTGATGCAGCCACCTGGGCAATCCCTCTTGTACGTAAAGACAGTCCCCTGCTTTACAATTGGAGAAAAATTGTTTGTGAGTTTGAACGAGTATTTGATTGAAGAACTGTGACATTGTCAGCAGATCATGAACTACTAGACTTGCGACAAAGTAATCAGGATCTAGTGTCCTACTTAGCTAACTTTAATCGGCTGGTGGTCGAGACATCCTGGCTAGAAGAAAAGCAAGGGGCTCCATTTTATAAAGAACTCAAGGACATTCTTGCCCAGATAGACCCACAACGTACTGATTGTTGAGATCTAAACCTAGTTTTGAAACTGGAGAATCGTCTAGCCGAACGAAAGGGAACACGTAAAAAGACTGAAAAATATTTCTGGCGTGTTCACGATCATAGAGAATCCAGAATCCAGAAAGAGAGAACTCCAGAACCTATGGAAATCGGAACAATCAGGAGACCTTGGACTAAAGACGAAAAGGACCTACATAGAAAAAATGGACAATGTCTTTAATGTGGATGCAAGGTTCATTTTGCCAAAGACTGTCCAATCAAACCAAAGAGCAAAAGAGGTCCTATCCAGAAACTTTCAGCCAATGCACAAGTCGAATTGGAAAACTAACTCACCCAAGATGTAAAGAAGGATTGCTCTTGGGTGTCACCATGGACCTTTCACAGTCGAGACATCTCAAGTTAGGCATAAAAGTTCAAGTAAAGAAAAAGATCTATTTTAAGAAGGCCCTCGTAGACTCTCGGGCTACTGGAAATTTTGTTGATGCCCAATTGGTTCGCACATGAGGGATCCCATGCACAGAGAAGAAGACTCCAGAGATAATACAAGCAGTAGATGGAAAGCTCTTGACTGGAGGCCCAGTTACTCTACAGACGGTCCCCTTGTTAGTGAACTGTGATGTAGGAACCGCCATGGAAAGGCTGGTGGGAAGGGGAGTCGCGGGGCCCCTGGGGGCCCATGCAGAGCCCATGCCTTTGGCATGGGCTGTGCAGGGGCCCCCTGGCACAGCCCCACACAGCTTTTCACTGTCTGCACAGCAGACAGTGAAATGCGCGACGGGTGCAACTGCACCTGTTGCACGGCCGCAACACCGCAGACTCCATTTGGAGCCGGCTCCCATGTAGCGCCCGACATCCCCGCTGGGAAAGCGGGTGGAAACTCTGTTTCCGCCCGCCGGCACAGCGGGGATGTCATAATAGCCACTGCTGGAGTGCGGCCGCATTGGCGGCCGCACAGCAGTTACAACTTGGCGGGCGCCTGTTGCCGCCCGCCAAAGTTGTAATGAGGGCCATAATCTCAGAAATAGGGAGAACATTAAAACTCCAGACAGATATACTGATTTGCATCCCTCTCATTCCTTTCAGGATGCACCGGATAGACGTAGCGAGAGAGGGGGCTGTCAAGATCGACGTCCTGAATACGTGAAAGAAAAGAAAGACTCGCCGCAGTCTACCATTAAAAAAGAAGAAAAGACTCCTCAGCAAAAGCCACAGTTTAAAAAGAAAAAGGTGGCAGCACTGACAGCTAAAAATGCCAGTATACTTGAGAACACAATTGAGGAACATGACGTGGGCAGTGACTCTGTTAGACAGCGCAGCAGAGGTCATGATAGGTCACCAGAGTCTAAAAGATCATCTGGTTGCAATAGCATCTGGCGATTTTAGCAGACGGCAGTGTTCTCCCCCCCAACAGGGTTTATGATATAAAAATTCAGATAGAGGGACACGTGGAGCGCACTTTAAGTGTGATATTTTGGGATGAACTTACTAGTGATATCCTACTGGCCAAAAGAGACTGGCCACCTGAACACGTCTGTAGGCTCCCTCATGGGGAAGATTACATTTTGCCTTCTTTCTCCGAACTCGTTCCAGAAGCAGAAAAAGAAGCCTATGCTGTTGAATGGGCTTTAGCGCAGGCACCTGCGTTATATCGCAATCATGTAGGTTGGGACAAGGAGTCTCCTTGTCATGTTATTCCGGTTAGGTCTACACCCCAACCGCAGCCACAATATCCTGTTAAACATGAAGCAAAAGCTCAGGTGAGGGAGATCCTTGCCCAACTTGAGTACCAGGGAGTGATTGAGCCCTGTACATCTGCAATGAATAATCTGTTATTCCCCGTTGCAAAGCCGGACCATTCATATAGAATAGTAATTAATTATAGACATTTAAATAGTCATTAACGCACATACCAGATTATGCACAACGTATCAAGCCACTTTATGACTTAGTTCAGCCCAATTCTTCTAGCAGACACTGGACAATTGAACACACACGCATCCTTAGGGAAATGCAACAGGATATGCTAGAAGCTAAACACTTGCACACACGTGACAATAAAACAAATTTGGTCATCGGAATAATTGCTGGTGCCATTGGATTTACTTATGTCACCTTCAATGAGGATGACACGGAACCCATAGCGTATAAATCACATTTATACTCCAATGCTGAACAGCATTTTTCACCTACAGAAAAGATTCTGATGGCAGTTCAGATGGCCGTCATAAAAGAGAGACCACTTGCCCAGGGGAAACGTATTATTGTTGTCTCCCCGGTGCCGGCCTTAGAGGCTGTCACCAAAGCAAGCGTTCCTAACGCTAAAGCATTACATCCACATTGGATTCAATGGGCAACGTCTCTGACCGCCACTGATGTTGATTATATATTCGATCCAAAACTACAGACACAAGAGTTTCTCCAGTATGAACAAGAGTACCCCGCTCCTCTAAATATCTTCCCACTAGACAGATATCATACTGTCATATACACTGATGGTTCAGCACAACCGGCTGTAGGTACTAAACATCAATACTTGGCAGCTTGCACAGCCTTGAGCGGAGTGATGGAAGATGGAGTCTTCCACCCTCACAATACCTACATGCAGACTTTAGGGGACTGCACAGCCCAGTTGGCTGAGCTTAAAGCTCTTATTCTAGCGCTCGAACATACTGAGCCAGGATGCCGGACTTTAATAGTCTGTGACTCTTATTATTGTGTCCAGTCATACAATGACTATCTCAATCATTGGAAACTGAACTGGTTTAGAGATCCTAAAGGGAACACCATTAAACACAAAATATTGTGAGGGAGGGTGGCTGATCTTAAGGATAAGATGCTGTGTGTCTATGTAGTACATACATTGGGACACCGATGTGTAGGAGTACATGTTACTGGTAATACATTGGCGGATGAAGTGGCCAAAGCAGCAGTAGCTACAGCTTCTGTGGCTGCAGTGACTCGTTCTCAGACGAGATTGGATAGTGAAATATTGACTGCCGTTAAAGCTTCAGCTGCAGGCAAGCCCCTTCCGAAAGGATACCCTACAAACTATACTTACCTTATTAGTGCGCAGAATGTTGCTTACACAACAATTCCTGAGGTTGGAGATCGAGTGATTCCCAAAGAAGACCAGAGATTAGACCTAATTAAAGCAGCGCATGAGGGTGTCGCTTATGAACATGCTGGTATATCGGCCTCGATATCGCTCCTACAGAAACGCTTCTGGTGGCCTGGTCTATAAAGACGAACAAAACAGTATGTCCTTTGCTGTGACATTTGCCAGCAGATCAAGGGCTCTAATATCAAACGCCCACCGCAGACATCCCTGTTAGTGTCCAACAGGCCACTACAGTGTGTGTACCTGGACCATTGTGTTCGCTTACCACCTGATGGTGCATACAAATACATTTTAGTCGCTGTAGATTCTTGTTCTAGATTCCTGTGGGTATGGCCACAGCGGTCGGCTGACGCCCGGACTGTTATAAAAGACTTGCTGATCTTTATCGGTACATATGCGGTGGTAGCATTCCATTCGGACCAAGGCCCTGCATTTGCCTCTAAGGCATTCAGGGACACCATGGGGATGATGGGTGTTGAACTCCATTACTCCTCACCAGACCATCACGAGGGAAATTCGGTCATTGAGAGGCGGAATCGTGATCTAAAGCAGTCCGTAACAGCTCGAGTATTAAGTTCAGGCTGCAGTTGGTTACCTCACCTTTATGGGGTCCAGAGAGCACTGAATAATCTGCCAAGACGGTCCTTGGGGGGGACACACTCCATATGAGGTTCTCATTGGGATACCTATGTATGTCCCAGATCTTGATGCCCCTGGTATGGTGGCAGCAGAAACACCATTTGACATAAATGAACGTCTCACTGTTTTACAGGAGCTTCAGCAATTTTGTGATGATAAATCATCTGCAAGTGCTGCCACCTTAGGAATAAGGGATTTAGCGAAAACTTCGACTGGCTGGATTCCTAAAGTTGGGGATCTGGGTCGTGAGAAGATCGCAGTGAAGAACGAATTTCGGTCCATCATACAGAGCACCTGTACCGGTCTTGGGAATTCAAGGCACCAGGACTGTCATATTACCACAGCTGTCTGGTTCTAAAACGAAAAGATTCATCTCCATTGATGACATCAAACTACACCATGTGGCCGATCCTTCACAATAGACCAAGAGGTCCCTTGGGTGGTTCCCGATCCCCTCTCACTACCCAACAGGACATACATCTACACAGTAGGATGAACAACACTACTACGGACTATGCAAACATGTCCAATGCTGTTCCAGACACCTCCTCGACCATGGAGAGGGCGGAAAATGAACTATTGCTAGTTACTGTCACCACTTCAGTGACCACTCCAGTACAAGATTTAACTGTTTTTTACACAAACACATCACAGTCTAATGACACTGTCTACCAAGAGCCTCCACGTGAAATGGACTAAAGTACGGATGGTGCACCGGCTCCCGTGTTTGCAGAGACTGCCTCTGGCTATTTTATTGACATTGATGATTTTTCTTCAGACTCATCCACTACGGTGATTGACAATGTTTAAAAAAGAAGTAAGCTGTATCAATGGCTTAAAAAGAACTATTTGATATACCCATGGAACTATTTATGGTTCTGTTTGACATTTTTAGCGTTATTTTTATGGATTGGTTTTGTGACTGTTTTCATTTTGCTCATAAATGGTCACTATATTCCTGATCGTTCCTCTGTGGAGCCTGTTGATGACGTTTTAACTCCATATCATTCCTCACATAAGGTCCGAAGAGACTTGTCCCCTGTAAATGTTACAGCAATACCGATTTCTGATGGGATTGTGTGGGACAAAGTTCCATTTGATATATACGGTCCTACAGAAATTATTCAAATACCATACGTGTTCAAAGTTTCTATGACAGATGTAATTACACCTAATGTTGTATCTGATGATTGGGGTGTCCAAACAGTTGATTCCAGGCTAACTGAAATGAAGGACTATTCCACTTTTGAAAGTGATGATGTATATGAACATACAATGAATTATGGGAAAATGTTCTGCTATAACAACTGGGGACATTACGACCTACACCATGCAACTAGATACAGGCCAGTATTAAACTACACACAGTGGGAACACTGTTCTACACCACCAGTGGGGAGCTCAAAATACTATAGTGATAAATTTACATACTTTTCTGGGCATGACACAAAAAAGCAGAGTTGTATTATTTTAAAATACCTCCAGCACAAATTAGGAACATATTGCTAACTGACACAAAAATGATTCATTCAGATCCCTTTGTTTCCTGGCTCGCAGTTGAAGGTTACGAATACTGGAAGAGCATTATTGACTTGAAAAGTGTATGGGGAACACAAGATTGGCAGATACAGGGTAGGGAGGCTTTATTTCGAGCATGCCTGATTCCTGTGCAAATGATTTTCTTAAATGACACTATTCAGCAGACATCCTGTCTGGGGTTAGCAAAAATTAAAGACTTGAACACGCCCAGTATCCCCATTCCGGCAAGGTTTAAAGATTGGCAATACTTCCTTAATATCACTGAGGACAGACAAGATGCAATGGTTAAGGCTGGTACCTATAATTCTTCACTTTCCAGTCCCGGCGGGTGGTTAATATGGCCCACTGACACTTATGAGTGTCAAGCGCGTTTTTTTAACTCCTCAGGGAGTTTTTCAATGAAGTGGCCAGACCCTCGCTTTGTATCGGGTCAACATACAGGTATAGTTACAACATACAGTGTGGGTAAGCTGTGCCAGCAATGGATACAGACCAACACGTTAGCTGTAGTTAAGAAACACCTGAACACTCTTTCTGAAGATGTAGACTTGCAGGATTTTCTAGTGGGTCTTAGAAAACATCACTCGAAAAGGTTTCTATATGCTGTGTACGATGAAATTTGGAAACTTTCACAGATTGAGGCTGCTACGCGTCTAAAGAAATTAGATAAGGAAAATTTAGAAAAGGCTTTAGTGGTTGTCGACAACGGCATGAATACTCTGTCCAACAGGATTTATTCACCATCAAATATAGTGTTGTCTGCTATTGATATCACTCAGACAGACTTGTCCCGGTTATATCATGGGCAAACACAGCTACGTTCCATCGTGCAGCTGGGTTGGACTTTACAGACACTGAAAAATGGCCGTATTCCATGGAAGTACATTAACAGGAGTGAGTTCTTCACTGCTTTTAATTTTTGCAGAGAACATCAGACAATGGCTAAAAGGGAGGCTAGTTTCACCATGCTTCACGTAGAAAAATTAGATAAGTTGCCCTTCACGGTAGCAGAGAGTCTTTCAACTATCTGGCTCTTACATGGCATAATTAACTTACCCATTTCAACCTTTCGTTTCTCAAACTGCCTGAAACATCTTGCAGTGGGAAGGTACAAGCAACTAGGAGATAGCTATACTAAGGAAGAGTGGAGTTGCCCTTTGATTACAAATATCTGAACGGCAAAACAGAGGTCTTTCTTAGCGGAAGCGAATGTGAGACTGCTGTTAGTCATTCCATGATATGCAAGCAGGTGTCCCTTCACGGTCTTTGCAATGGGGGAGTTGCAAATTTGGCCTGTTTGCTGAACAGTACTCCTGTCCCTTTGATTCGCCCGCTATTTCATGTACTTTCCAATGGAAGTTATGTGGTACTGGACAATCAAAGTTGCGGCATGCAACCAGGAATTGCCTACGCAATCTCGGTTTCAAAGGTCGTTACGTGTTGTGGACATGTTTTGTTTCCCCGCTTACGAGAGATAAAAGTATCTGATATGTGGCCCCACATAGAAACTATTAATGTGAACTACGACAAGCTGAGCAGTCTAAAGGCGCTATTGACAGGTCAGCTTGACATCCGCAAAGCAGACGTATGCTCTCCAGATTGCGAGATCATCAGCCAAGATACAATCCCTATTAAATACCAACTTCCCCAAGCACTTTGGAGAACTGGTATTGAGAATATTCAATGCTTCAAGCACCACTGGGATTGTCCATTTCTTTAAGGCTATCGGGTCTGGTTTCGTGTCTATCTTCCAGACTGTCTTCGGAGTCATCCCGTCAGCCATCCATTCGCTCTTTTCAAGTGTGTTTGGTGGCTTTCCAATTATTTTGGCTTTGATTGGCGGGCTACTACTGCTATTTCTTCTGGTTCGCAGTGGTTGTTTCTTTCCAGCAACGCAGAGCAATGGAGCCGCTCCCACCAACTCCACTGTGCCGTGAACGCATGGTTCGGATCTTCGGTGCACCCTTGCTGGTGGAATTGGAGCATGACTGGTTGTTGTCATTTCAACCCCTTCTCTGGTGTGTACAACCCGTCTTCCGCTGCATATGGTGCCTCTTTGAACATCTGCCTATGGTCTGTCTTGCTGTTTCACCGACATCTCCTGTGGACCATGAACTGCTGATGTCCCCGATGAGGGTTCATACACGGTCATGCCCCTTGAGACTGAGGTTGCTCCGCGAGGCCACCTACAAGCCTTCCGTTTTGAGACCTATCATGAACGAGGACACTGCAACTAATGACGTTACACCAGAAAGTACTGCTCACTACTGCTCTGTGGATCCGTTTGTCCGCCCAGCACTCGTTTTGACACCAGATGATGTTGACTAATTTTTTAGGTCATTGGTTGGTGACTTAGATGACACTCTTCAAGATCATGCGTACAGCAAATAATTTGATGAATTGACTTGCCATTCCCGATTCAAAATTATGCATTTAAATTAACATTGCTTTGGCATGCTGTGCTTGTCATGGTTGACATTAACATCTCTGTATGTGTTTTAGCAGAATTTTTATTACCTTTTTAACACATTTTAAAGATTTTTTAGCTGATTTTTATGCTTTTAGCTTTTAGTTCAGAGCAATTTTAGCGTTTGGGTTCCTGTACCTTCGTCATACCTGTTACGGCAATGGGGAGGGTGTAGTGAATCCTAGTTCATTTTAATGGGATAACAGAAGTTAGCTTAGCCCCTGACTTGCAGACTCATGCCCCCGTCACCTAGTGACTTTTAACCTACTTTCCCTGCTCTTTCTTAGCCCATTTAATTATTTAATTCTTCTAAAACGGCTGTCTTGTTTATAGTTAGGCCACTTGTTAAGAGTTACATTATCAGTGTTACCGCGCTAAGGAGTCAAGATCAAGCTCCAAAGACAAACGAACAGTAGGTGTTCACACTTAGGGATTTTCCCTCTCTATACTTTCGAGGGATTGTTTATATTAATTGCCGTCCCAAGCATGTCTGTTATCTACTGTTTGGGAATACACCTATGTCAGGGGTCCTTGTAGATCTGTATAAATACATCGCACTTTAGACAGATAATCAGAGGGATTCCGACCAGAGGGCATCGCCACCATCGCTGATATTGATGCTGCACGTCATCTTGATGCTGACCCAGTCTTCGTGTCCCTGTGGAGTCTGAGATAGAGACCTCATTCCAAGGTAACGGGGTTGGTGGCTCCTCTCATGGACATGGCATTGGTAGATTAGGTTTAACAAACCCAGCTCTCCTTTAGGTAGGAGGTTAGGCCTCTCACATTAGGGTATTAGGGCATATTATATCTCATATGTCTTTTACTTGCATTGCAAGATGGTGGGGGTTTTTGTAATAATAACTCTTGTCTTCACAATTCTGTTCCTTGCATTATTCATTATCCTAATCATTGCAGCCCATGCAACTTATTGCAAATTGCAGTTATGTTAAATAAAAACTATTACTGCATCTTTGTCATTGCCTGTGTTTGTATGAGACATGATATATCAGTGAGAAATGGATAATCTCAGTTTAACCACGACACTCCCTGAGATGTCTTATTCTTGAGTCCATGAGTAAAGGCTGCCACAAATCACCTTTTACTATTGTGTTTCTGGTGAGGTGATGCTAGTGAGCCGGTAAGGTTGGGACAACAGTTGTGTCTTTTCGTAGGATAGGCATAGTCGCCTACAAACAAAAGTACTGCCATCCTTTAACCAGCAGTCTTGCGAGAGCAAGAGTCCAAACTATGACAGAGGTGGCAGCCTACCCAAGCCCAAAAAGGGCAGCTGATTACCATAACAAGTGGGTTGACACTGGGACTTAGTCAAACTCTCCTTGCCCATTTGTAAGACCAACACCCAAAATAATCAAATATCTTCTTGCCTGCCATTGGGATGAGATGCTTTAGTCCTCAGGGGAGCAGGAAGACTGTTTCCCCCTTTTTTTAGGGGTGGGGGCATGACCTACCCCTAAAAAAAAATTAAGTAATACATGGTTTCTAGTGGGCTTTTTGACCCCCTGCGGTGCAGATGAGGGTAATTGCCTCTGTCTGACCCCCCAGGCAGAAAGACTGCTTTCTTTTTTTACAAGGGGGTGCATGACCATGCCCAGACCGGACAGCCCCCACCCCTACACATAAAAAACATAAATTAATCCCTGATATCTAATAGGCTTTCTGCCCCCACCCTCTGTGGGAACAGATGGGCTAATTGCCCCATTTGCCCCTTTGGGGAGCAGGAAGACTGTTTCCATATTTTTTGGGAGGTTTTGGGGGCATGGACATGCCCATGCTGGCAGCCCCCACCCCTACAAATCTAAAAAGAAAAACTTCTCCCCTGTGTCTAGTGGGCTCTATGCCTCCCCGGGGGGGCAGGTGGGGATAATTATCCTCATCTGCCACCCGTGGGGCAGAAAATCTGTTTCTCTTTTTTTGGGGGTGATAGGGACATGGCCATGCCCATGCTGGGAAGCCCCCACCCCTGCAAATAAACAATTACTAAAATAATACCTGGTGTCTAGTGGTTTTCTTCCTTCTTTAGCTGCAGACTGGCTTAAAAACATGGCTGAACTGCCCAGGGGGGCAGAAAATGGCAATAATCATGCCCCATAAGGAGGGGTAACCCTTCCCCAAAGGACATCTCCCTGAAATGTTGTAGAAAGGAATTCCTGGTGTCTATTGGTTTCTGCCACATTGAAGCCGAAACATATGGCCAATCTGCCCGCAGGGGGGCAGAAAATGGCCAAATAATGCCCCCATAATGGGGGGTGACCCTTGTCTGATTTATAAAAATACATGATGTCTAGTGGTTTTCTGCCCCCCAAGGGGCAGATCAGCCTAAAATAAGGTCAGAAAATGGCCAACATGTTTCCGCTAATCTGGGAAGCAGCCCTTGCCTAAGGGGCTGCTCCTTGCAATTAAAAAAATCCCTGATGTCTAGTGGAGTGGATCCCTGCTTGGGGATCACCCTATTTCAGTGCTCCCCAAGCAGGGATCCACTTGGGAATGGTACAACTGAAAAGGGTAGATTAACCCCTTTCCAACAATACCTCTTCCATGTGCTTTGGTGTTCATGGGCTGAGATTTGCCTGAGCATCAAAACAGTGAAAGTGTGATAGCCATTACATAGAAAAAAATGCCTTGGGCAGCTGGGAAGATCTTCACCGGCTCGTAAGGCTAAAAAATAAAAAAATAAATCCCTCTGCTGTTGGATGAGAGAGATTTCCTTCCTCATGTGCCAGGACAGCTCACAACCATCCTTCGCACACGCCCACTGAGTGCATGGACGGCTTTTAGACATCCTGCACACACAAGGAGATAAACAAATATGCTTGCCCTATGATCCATAAAGTTAAGAACATACCCATTCTTTTGAGTGATGAGGTAAAAAAAATGTGAGAAACTAGAAAATGTATATATTTGAGACTACATAATTATCACTAGTAGCCAGATGGAGTAATGGTAAGATAAGACTTTGTATCGACCTATATTAACTGAATCACAATACAGTAGTAGGTATATTTCTGCTTCCAAAGATTTCTGAAGTGTTGGCACTAATTGAGGATGCTAAGTAGCTTTCCTCTATAGCTTTATCAGTGGTCCACCATCACATGTCTTTGCATGGTTTTAAGAAGAAGTACATAGCTTTCATAACTCCCACTGATGTTTTCAGTATAAAAGGATGTCCTTTGGGTTGGCGTCAGCAGCAGCTATTGTCTGGAGACTGATGAATCAAATAGTTGGTAAAATGGAAAATGTTAAGTGTTTCCAAGATGACATTTTGATTTTTGGCAAGGATAGGCAAGAGCATGATATATCTTTAAGCATGTTTGAAGAAAAATATTTGACTGTAGAATATTCAAAGTGTAAATTTGCAGTCCAGTCCTTGAAGTATATGGGCCATGTGTTGAGTGGTGATGGTATTTCACCTAAACCTGCTTTAGTAGAAGCTATTCATAATGCTCCTGACCCAACGAACAAGGAGTATGATCATTTCTTGAACTTGATTAATTGAATGCACTATTTGTGAAAGGTTTTGCATACAGTTTATAATATTCAACAACTTTTTTAACAAGTGGCAGAAGTTGCATGGTCCTCAGAATGTCAAATAGAGTTTGATGAAATTAAGGAGGCGATTGTTAAAGCTGCAGCCTTGAAGAGTTTTGATCCTAGCCTACAGCCAGGCGGAAGACAATGTTCCGCCCACTGCATTATGAGACACCAATCCACCATCTTTTCCGGGGCAGTACCAACGACATCAAAAGACTGGTGGAAACACTAAACAGAAGGGAAATGACTCACCTCTGGAGACTCAAGGAAGAACCACGCCTCCATGGAGCCCGAGTTGCATGTGTTCCCCATGATATTCTGCGTCCTGCTCTACTACGAACACCAACGCGGCAAAGATGACCACGGTGAGTACTGCCACCTAGCACAGAGGGGAGGGGGAGGAAAAGAGAGTGACACACACATGCAACACGTAACACCCCCAACACCATACACACAAGCAAATGCACTAACATTACATATTCACCCAGTACCCCTAAAGAATAATGCAAGGAAAAAATTAATTGATTAAAGTGAGTGTAATAAGATAAAATACTATAAATACGTGCATCCAAATCAACAAGTATATATATATATTTACAAATGTAGGGACACTGCCCAGTCCTCAATGTCCGTGGGACACAGGGCCACATCACATAGTCAAAGGCCCCACCTCACTCCTGCAACAACATGGAGAGAACACTGCAGGGGCATCAGGTCGAAAATAGCCAGGCACCTCAGGGGGACGGGGAATGGGGGAGGGCATCTCAGCCGGATGATAGTACAATGCCACTGGTCCTGAAGGGGGCATCATGCCCATTACTCTGTCCTGAGGAGTGCAGGGCCACAGTTTCTCAAGTAGGTGACTTTCCCACTGGTTCTGGAGGGGGCATTGTGCCCAGTGAGCTTCATCCTATGGAGGATGGGGTGAGTAGATGGCTTCTCCACTGGTTCTGGAGGGGGTATTGTGCCCGGTGAGCTTCGTTCTGTGGAGGATGGGGAGCGTGGATGGCTTCTTCCACTGGTTCTGGAGGGGGCATTGTGCCCAGTTAGCTTCATCCTGTGGAGCGTGGGGTGAGTAGATGGCTTCTCCACTGGTTCTGGAGGGGGCATTGTGCCCAGTAAGCTTCATCCTGTGGAGGAAGGGGAGAGTGAATGGCTTCTTCCATTGGTTCCGGAGGGGGCATTGTGCTCAGTGAGCTTCATCCTGTGGAGCGTGGGGTGAGTGGATGGCTTCTCCACTGGTTCTGGAGGGGGCATTGTGCCCATTGATGCAGATCTTGGGGAGTGCAAGGTCACAGTCTCTCACCTGGGTGTCAGATCCACAGAATTTGCTGGTGCCAGGCTGCACAACAGCCCATTGAAGCAGGACTACACTGTCCACCACCGGCGACGGCTGCTCAGTGGTGGTGCTGCTGGTGGAGCTGGCAGTGGTAGGGGAGGCTCCAGCCCATCCCCTGCAGCCTCGGACAGCTGCCTACTGGGGCTGCTGCTGCTGGCAGTGGTGCTGGTGGTGGTGCTGGTGGCGGTGCAGGTGGCGGTGCTGGCAGTGGCGGGGAGGCTGCAGCCCTTCCCCTGCAGCCTCGGACGGCTGCACACTGGAGCTGCTGCTGGCAGTGGTGCTGGTGGCTGTGCTGGTGGTGGTGCAGGTGGCGGTGCTGGCAGTGATGGGGGAGGCTCCAGCCCATCCCCTGCAGCCTCGGACAGCTGCACCACCATGGTTGGTGGTGGGTGCTCCGACTGAGTCCCTGCACCTGGCCCCTTGTCTGTTCTGCCTGCTGTTGCAAGCCCCTTGCCCCTTGCCCCTCCGTCCTGCAGCTGGTCCTGCCTCATTGCCCTTCCGTCCTGCAGCTGGTGCTGCCTCCTTGTCCTTCCGTCCTGCAGCTGGGGCTGACTCCTTGCCCTTCCTCAATGCACTTGGGGCTGGCACCCTGTCCGTCTGCCTGGCTGGTGGCCGGGATCCTTTCCCACCTTGAGTAGTTGGGGACACTACTGTGTCCGTGGACTGGGTGGCTGAGGTGCTTGCCTGGGTTTTGACCGCCCTGGCCTGACGTGAGGGACAGAGGGGAGGGGTAGGGAAGAGGTCAATGGTGGAGAGCAAAAGCTTCTTAGGAACATTGGGGTGGGAAGAGGGAGATGGTGTGGGAGTGGAGGAAGAGGGAGTGGTGGTAGGAGGTGTCTGTCTGATGTGTTTGGGTGCAGGTGCATTGGCTGGATGCTGTTGTGAGGTGGATGGTTGTTGGGTGTCTGAGTGCTTGCATTTGTGTACTTTGGGAGGAGGGGGCACAGACACAGTGGGAGAGGACACAGGGGACCTGTGCATGGATGTGGGGGTGGTGAATTCCAGTGAGGGGCGTGTACTGTTAGGTGTGCTGGTGATGTGGTAGTGGATGAGGATGTAGTGCATGAAGGTGTGAGTGGCGATACAACTGGGAAGGAGGTGGACGAGGAGGAGGAGGGGGCCACAGTGGAGGAAGTGGATGTTGGTATGTCTGCTTCTGGATGGTGTTTGTGTGTGTGCCTGTGGGATAAAGTTTGGTGCTTCGGTTTGCCATGTCCACTCTTGTGTATTGTCTTGTGTGCATGATGGTCTGACTGGGTGCTTGGGATAGGCTGGGGTTGAGGGGAATGGGAATGGGTAGAGGAAGTTAGAGGGCAGAGACTGGAAACAGGGACAATGGCTGCCATCCGAGCAGAGGCCAGAGCCTGGATTGATCTATGTTGGGCTGCCAAGACAGTGTGAATACCCTGCAGGAATGCATTTGTCTGTTGCTTTTGGGCTGCCAGCCCCTGGATGGCATTCACAATAGTTGTCTGCCCAACACAGATGGATCATAGCAGGTCAATAGCCTCCTCACTCAGGGCAGCAGGGCTAAACTGTCCCTTCCTGTCTCCGCCGTGGTGCTCCCCTCGCCCTCCGTCCCACTGGTGCCCTCACCGTCGGTGGATTTGGCCTCCTGGGTCCTGTGGGATGCAGCTCCCTCTTTCGTCAGTGCCTCTGCTCCTCCGCCAGATAATGCTATTGCACATAAGGACAGGGTGACAAAACAAAAAGGGGGGGAGACACAAAGGATACACTTGATCAATGGTGCCAACAACACCACTGTTGGCGTACACAATACACTCACACATAGGGAACAGCCCTACGCACTAGGCAATGCACTACCAGTCACAATGCTAGTCACCAGCCCATGGATATGGACACCTAATGCCAATTGCAGCATACCTTAGACCCACAGACCCCTGTCCAGTAGTTGATGCCTACTAGCTTGGTTGGAGTACTTTCACATCAGAACTCTGCCCAACATGGTACCTACCCTACAATGCCAGGCCTGGCCTAGGGGCACCTACAGGGCCCACACCCCCACCCAGATTCCACGCCACCAGGCGCAAGTTGTATATTGGGGCACTGTACTCCCCCCCTTGTGGCTGCTGTGATGCCCCCAAGCGCCAATCTAGCTCCGGCTAAGCGACCACCAGTATGCGGGCCATCAGGGGGGTCACGGTTCGACAGGCACCCCTTCCTCATTTTGAGGCCATCCCCAGCTGGGCCTCCACCATCTTCCATGCCCAGCGTCTCACGTCCTCCCACAGTTTCCGACAGTGGGTGCTCTGCCTGCTGTAGACCCCCAGGGTCTGCACGGCCTTGGCGATGGCATGCCATATACCCTTTTTTTTATGGCTGCTGACCTGCAGAGAAATAGACACAGTGAAAGGTAGTAGTCTAACTGTCCTTTCTGTTACACTCATGGCCCACCATGCCCCTTCCCATACACATTTGCACAGACATGGCCGACCATACATGCTGCTTGCTGCCCAGGGCCCATCCACCACCCACCCCCTACATGAGGCATTCACACACAGCACTCCATGCATTCATGCACCTTGCATCGTACTCACCGTGTACTCACCTGTTGGTCTGGAGGTCCATACAGCATTCGGTACTGGGGAAGGATCCTATCCACCAGTTGCTCCAACTCTGCCTAGGTGAAGGCAGGGGCCCTTTCCCCAGTCATATGAGCCATGGTCAGTTCCAGACACAGGTCACAGCAGCACGTTCAGTGCAGGTCCTCTCCTGTTGAAGGTCATGTAGCAAGTGAGGAATTTGATAAAAAATCACGGTTACGTCTGCGGCGGTGCATACCGTCACCACCAGCGTACATCACTATTGGCCACTGTACCCCATAGGGCCCAATGTTTACCAATGAGGAATTGCACGGCAGTTATCGACCGCCTCCCGCAACGGCGCACGTCAGGTGAACGCCATTTCAGGGCGGTGGGGGCAGGCCATGGATCCTAACTGCGTCACAGTACACAAATGCACCATTTGGACATCTCCAACAAAATACTGTTACAATCACAATATGCATTGAACTGTAGTGGTTGGAATTAAAAGATAATGAACAGCTGCTCACTTTTTTACCCCATAGTTTGCAACTGCTGCGGATGAACAGGAGATGGAGACATCACCCCACGTACAGACCCCTGGTGGTCTTGGCACAATGGAGGACAGGCATATTATCCTCACCTATAGACTTTACGGGGCCACAATCACGGAGCTGTGTGCCCAAATGGAGCCTGACCTAATCTCTGCTATCCGTCACCCCACTGGGATCCCCCCTCTTGGGCAAGTGCTATCAGTGATCCATTTCCTGGCAACTGGCTCCTTCCAAGTGACAGTGGGCTTGGCAGCAGGAATGTCACAGCCAATGTTCTCAATAGTGCTGACCAGAGTGTTGTCTGCCCTGATAAACCACATATGCAGCTACATCGTTTTCAACCAGGTGGAGGATTTGCCCACAGTGAAAGATGATTTATATGCAATGGGACATATCCTCAACATTATTGGGGCAATTCATGGATCACATATTGCATTTGTCATCGTCCCCCAGCGAAATGAACAGGAGTTCAGAAATCGAAAGTGTTTTCACTCCATGAATGTGCAGATGGTGTGTTTGGCGGACCAGTACATCTCCCACGTCAATGCAAAGTATCCTGGGTCTGTGCATGATGCCTTCATCCTGAGGAATAGCAGCATCCCAAATGTGATGGCTCAACTCCAGAGGCACAGGGTGTGGCTAATAGGTGAGCCCTGGTTCCCACCCAGTATATGTTGGTGTATGGGTATGGTGTGGGCCCTAAGGGTTAGTGTGCGGCTAACAGTTGTCCCTCCATATTTGCAGGTGACTCTGGTTACCCCAACCTCTCATGGCTACTGACTCCTGTGAGGAATCCCAGGACAAGGGCAGAGGAACATTACAATGAGGTACATGGGGGAACAAGAAGAATTATAGAAAGGACCTTTGGCCTCCAAAGGCCAGGTTTCATTGTCTCCTTCTAACAGGTGGTGCTACTCACCCAAGAAGGTCTGCCAGATCATCGTGGCATGCTGTATGTTGCACAACCTTGCCTTGCATCACCAGGTGCCTTTTATGTAGAAGGAAGAGGCTGGAGATGGCCGTGTGGCAGCAGTGCACCCTGTGGACAGTGAAGATGAGGAGGCAGAGGATGAGGATGAGGACAACAGAAGTTCAATAAATAGTCAATACTTCCAATGACACACATGTAAGGCAGTGTAACTTCACATTTAATTGACAGTTTTCTGTTTGACATTGTCACTGGCAGGCTGTTTTTTCCACTTCTATGGACACTCACTGTACTCTGTGGCATCTCTATTTGCAGATACTGGTGCCCCTCTCTCGCTCCTGGTGTGTTCACTGCAGCCAACTACAGGTCTTTCCTATGTATACAATACTGTACAGTTGATTTGCAATGTTTAAACCTTGATTAACTAATAGATACTTAAATCATTTGACATACTCCATACTTGTATTTTTTCAAAGGGTGTTTATTTAAGTGCTAAGAAGTAGAGGAGGAAGTGCAATGGGCTGGGGTGATGGTGGAGGAAAGTCCAGGATAGAGTCCAGTCTATTTGTATCACAGGTGCATTGTCCAAGGGGGCATAGGAAGGGAGCAATGGCAGTTCAAGGTGGACAGGGTGACAGAGTGGGACACAAGGGTGACAATCAGGAGAGTCTTATTTCCTGGTGGGATCTTGGCAATAGTCTCTGGCTTCTGCCTAAATCACAGGGAAGGTTTACGGGATGGTTCTCCTTCTGCAAGGGGATGGGTGCTGGTGGCCTGTTGGTCCTGTGGCGGGGCCTCCTGTCCACTAGCGGCAGCAGAGGTGGAGGGCTGTTCATCAGTTTGGCTAGTGTCAGGGGCCCGGTGGTGTGCCACTGCCTCCCTCATAGTGTTGGCCATGTCTGCCAGCACCCCTGCAATGGAGACCAGGGCGGTGTTGATGTCCTTCAAGTCCTCCCTGACCCCCGGGTACTGTCCGTTCTGTAGCTGCATGTTTTCCTGCAACTTGTCCAGTATCTGGCCCATCGTATCCTGGGAATGTCGGTATGCTCCCAGGATTGTGGTGAGTGCCTCCTGGAGAGTCAGTTCCCTGGGCCTGTCCTCCCCATGTCGCACAGCAGTCCTCTCAGCTTCCCTGTTGTCCTGTGCCTCTGTCCCCTGAGCCGTGTGCCCGTTGCCACTGACCCCAGGTCCCTAATCATCCTGTGTTTGTGGGGTGGCCTGGGGTCCATGTAGTGGTGGACACACTGCTGATTGACGTGTCCTGGGGACAGAGGTGGAAGGCTCTGTGGTGGTGTTTGCCTGGGTATCCGACTGTCCAGGGGGCCAGGTTACTCATCCAGATCCAGGTGACCAGAGGTGCTGTCATCACTGTGGGCCTCTTCTGTGGGGGGACTGGATGTTGCTGGCACCTCTTTTCTTGTGACATTGGCTGCGATACCTGTGGGGATGTAATTGCAGTGTTATTGTTTCTGCGTGTGACATATTGTGCCTGGATGTGTTGGTCTCTATGGTTGTTATTGCCCTGGCAGATTTGCCTTGTGTGACGTTAATTGGTGGGCTAGGTGTTTCTCTCCAGTGTGCATGCAGTGGTGACAGGTGTCCATGCAGGTATGTGAGGTGTGACCATGCATTGGTGTTGCATGCAGGGCTTGGTATTGGGATGAGTGCGTTGTGATGGTGGGGAATATGGGAGGTGGTGGAGGGATGGGAGTGAGGGTAAGGCTGGGGTTTGTGATGGCATGCAGGTGGGGTGATAGTAATAGAGATTTGACTTACCAGAGTCCAGTCCGCTTCCTACTCCTGCCAGGCCCTCAGGATGCAGTATTGCCAAGACTTGCTCCTCCCATGTTGTAAGTTGTGGGGGAGGAGGTGGTTGTCCACCGCCAGTCCTCTGTACTGCGAGCTGGTGTCTTGCTGCCACAGAACACAACTCCCCCCGTAGGTCACTTCACCTCTTCCTGATGTCATCACTTGTTCTGGGGTGCTGTCCAACGGCGTTGACCCTGTCCACGATTCTCCTCCATAGCTCCATCTTCCTAGCAATGGATGTCTGCTGCACCTGTGCTCCAAATAGCTGTGGCTCTACCCAGGTGATTTCCTCCACCATGACCCTTACCTCCTCCTCTGAGAACCTGGGGTGTCGTTGTGGTGCCATGGGTGTAGTGTGAGTGGTGTGGGTGTGTGGGGTGATGTGTTGGGGTGTGTGATGTAAGGTGCGTGGGTGGTGTATAGGTGATGGTATTATGTGGCTCTGGTTGTGTGTGTGCTCTTGCTGTCTCTCTCTGTTGGCAATTAATTGTAGTCGTAAAGGGTTGTGGGTAGTGTGGGTGTATGTTTTATAGTGTGGGTGTGTGGGTGTAGTGAGTGTATGGGTGTCAGGTGTGTTTAGTTTGAATTGACCAATGTGGTGTTGTCTTGTTAGTGGGTGTGTATTTTGAGTGCGGCGGTATGTACTGCCAATGTTTTACCACCACTGAATGTCCACCACAGTGATTCGTGGGTCATAATGTGATGGGCGTTGTTCTGTTGGAGTAACGGTGTGGGTTTTACTACCACCAGTTTATTACTGACATTTGGGCTGGCGGACTTGTGGGTGTGGGTGTATTGTGATGGATTGGTGTTTGTGTGTCATAATATGGTTGGAGGTTAGCCGCGGCGGCGTTATGTTAGCGGCAATCGGCATGGCGGTAAGTGGGATTTACCACCAATATCATAATGAGGGCCTATGACTTATTTGAAGGTGTTTCTGCAAGTAATAAAAGTAGTGTGCCTATCGACCTTGAAGATGAAGATGATACCACATGTTGTCAAAGACCTGAAGGTTTTAACATGGATGATGCCAATGTTCGAACAATTAAAATTGATGAGGGAAATTACAACCTGGGTTTGCCTAGGGTAGAATTTGTTTTAAAGTGTTTAAATATAGTATGCTGTGCAGTTTCCTCATAGCACAGTTATATAGTAATTAGCATGCTCAGTATTTTGTTTTGTCATTGATTAATAAGAGAAGATTTGTTATATCATGTATGTAATGTTGGCAGGCACACTTGTATTTGTTTGTATTTGACTCTCTTCAGGGCTTGCCCTCAGAGTTCTGGAAATGTGAGTTAAATGTAGAGCTTTGGGAGAGAGCCTAGAGGACAGTTGCCTGAAGGAAGGGAATGAGCAAACTATGCCTGCTGGTGCTGTCATTGCTGGTGTTCCAATTCCTGATTAAAGCTTCTTTTAAGTTCTACCCAAGTGGGTTATTTCACAATCCCTCTCCTATTCCACAGTTTATCTCTCTCCCTGTCAAGTCCAAGGGCTAAAAAATGTGGACTCCTAGAAACACCCATTAGAAATTTCAGAAATCTGCTTTGCAGTGCCACAGCCCTTCAGAAGAGATGCTACCCAAGTTCTCATAATATTTTAAAATGGCAGAAACCCTTTTACAATCATGCAACTTTAATCAGTATTCCCGACAGCCCATTGAATTAATTGCAAAAACCTTGTAGGTATGCTATGTTTGATGTTATGTAGCTGCATCCATTTTTCTATGCTTGCACTTTCAGTTACCCTTGAAAGCAGTACCAAGTGAAGTATAGTCAGATGTCAATTCAGTGTTTACCTTGCGCTGCGTCAAAGAGGCCTTACATTTTCATATACTGTAGTGGTTTGCATTAAATTTTGATAGACCATCCTATTGGATTAAAGTATTCAATTTATGTCTGTGGTTGTTTCGAAGCCCCATTAGGACGTTATTATAACAGCCCCTTAATCAGGGGTGTAGCTTCTGCACCCCAGAGTTAATGATAAAATTGAGTTCAGTTAATTCCAACACTGCAAGATCCGCAGAGACTCTTTTTTTCAACCCCGAAAATCTCCAGAGAAATAAGGAATTAACGGAGGAATCAGTAATTCTGAGTCCAGTTTCCTCACTAATGCCACATATTTTTCACTAGACTGTTGCCAGATGATTTTGGCTGCTGACAGCCGAAGTTTCCTTGTGAAATTAATTAGATCAGCGCTTTTGCAGCACATCTCGAAATTCTCATCGGGAAGTTACTGCTGCTTCACGCCACACCAGAATTGAAAACAATGTTTTTTTATCATGAAGTGGTTCATGTTTCTAAGCCCTGCAAATGAAGGTGGTGGGATCATCCAATTTAATGGTACTCAATGTATCGACCAAACAAATGGGAGGCTGGATCTGCTTTTGCAGAATTAAAATTTATGAGTTCCACATGTCTGTATTGGTAAAGGTTGAACCTTTAACTCACTGAACCATCATTTTGAAACGATGAGCTTTATTATAGGAATCTCTAGAGATGCTCTACTACCATTGGCGGGTTTCTGAATGCGTGGCATATTGCTTTATTCTGACTAATGACATTGCTGAGAGAATTATTACAAAATAATGCACCATATGCAGTATACCATTGTCTCTAAAGGGCAGTCAACGTCCATCTAATTTTATTTTTCCAGTAGATCATAGCATACCTCCAAGTAGAGCAAAAATACAACCTAAACTGATGCAATTAAGTTGGTTAATACTTAACAGTTGATTCTTATTACAGAATAAAGGCGACTTAAATGAAGATATGTCTTTAAAGTCCTGTGGTTTTCATAGTAATGGAAGTCTGTAACTTTCATGCAGCTCTACAAACAAAAAGTGAAAAATCTACAGATTTTCTAAGACAACTGGCACATGAAAATTATCACAGTGATGTTATTGGCTTTCAAATGTATTACGGAGAGATAACCCGCTGCCATAAGCACAACATGCCAGTATCAGGTCATTGTTTTTAATCGCCTACCGTCTCATCCCACTGTGAGATCTCAAGAGAAGCTGCACATGAAATTGTGATGAAACAGAAAACAACATGTCATCACAGTATGCAGAATCTGTGTGGAACGGGAATCCTGGGTTGAAAATTACAACAGCCTATCTGTTGTCTGTCACATATTCAGAATTAATTATAATGATACTGCTATTTGTCTTCGGGCAAATGCACTATGTGAGGTATTTCTCTTCTGAATAACAGCATTTTGTGATACTTAAACCAGATTATCCCGAATTCTTTGTGTGTCTGAATTTCCATCTGGAATTTCGCAGTTTATATCGTAAACATATGCTTCTTTCAGCTTGTCCTTTTAAAAAATATGGTCATGATAGATTGTTACCTTTTCAATCAATCAATCAATCAGTTTTTGTGAAGCGCGGCTACTCAACCGTGAATATCTCAAGGCACTGGGGGGGAGGGGAGGGGCATCATCCAAAGAGCCACGAATGAGGTTCTTCCTGTAGATGGTGAGCGATGGGCTTTGCCTGAGGTGCAGGGGGACGTTGTGCCAGCTCTTTGCTGCGATGTATGTGAAGGATAGTCCCCTGGCAAGATTTTGCGGATCTGAGGGATGGTGACCAGGGCCATCCGGGTAGAGCAGAGGGATCTGGTGGGGGTGTGGAAGGAGATGTGGTGGTTCAGGTAGGCTGGTCCTGCGTTGTATATGGCCTTGTATGCGTGGGTGACCAGCCTGGAGGTGATTAGTTTCTCGATCGGGATCTATGGAGGGTCCTCAGGTGTTTGGAGATGTTTTCTCTGCATGGGAGGTCCAGGATGAGTCTGGAGGTGGCGTTCTGGATGAGTTGTAGTTTTTGATGTTTCTAGTCGAGGTGCCAAACGTACACGGTGTTGCCGTAGTCAAGCTTGCTAGTGACTAAGGCGTGGGCGTCTGTCCTGCGACAGTCTGCTGGGATCTATCTGAAGATCTTCTGAAGTTTGCAGAGTGTGTGCCAGTGGGAGAAGGTGACAGAGTTTACCTGGTGGGTCATGGATAGGGAGGAGTCGAGGATGATGCCTAGGTTGCGAAGGGGCTCAGTCTGTGCATTGGGGCACTGATGGATGTGGGCCACCAGGATTCATTCCAAGCTGAGGTAGCATTTCCGAAGATGAGGAGCTCAGTCTTGTCAGAGTTGATCTTGAGGCACCTTTCTCTCATCCAGGTGGCAACAGCTTCCATTCCTGAGTGGAAGTTCTTTTTGGCAGAGTCCGGGTCTTCTGTGAGGGAAAATGCTGGCAATAACATACTGAAAACCCATTAAATGTCTGTTATGTTCTTTGGTCTAACGCATGCTCTGAGAAATTTAAAGAACACTACATGAAATTGTAGGCAATATAAAATTATTTGGCAGTTTTGAAGAGGCCACTGAACTTCCTATCAAGGTGCATCTTACAGTGATCTCACAAATTACACTGATCAGATCCACAAGCCACCAGGCTCCTCTGAAAATATATGTTGCAAACTGCTATGTAGCCAGACCACCACAGGGTAGTGCTATGACAAAACCACACTACACATGTTATGTTTTGGGGTATTTCTCTAGCACGGCATTCACCACTTACTTAGCCTCTTAGGGCCATATTCATGAACTTGTTTGCATCACTGTTGCACCATGCAACATGGTGCAATAGTGATGCAAGTGTTAGGTTAGATTTTTGAAGCCATGCAAAGCCACTTTGTGAGGCTGGGAGTGGCCTAAAAGATAAGGAGCTAGGCAACACAGTCCAGATCAATGTGTTGTCCTACCTTGGGAGGTGTTCCAAGGGCATTGTGTGGGTGTTCTCACACAAATCCCATTGATTTGATGAATCCCCAGACTTAGAGTTTGTATGGGTGTGCTGTGGATGTGTCAAATTCTTACACCTCCCCAGGGGAAGCGCATGAAAGAGAAATATCTGTATTTCCCCTAATTTCATCCTATCTCTATGTGTGCTGTATTCTGCAGCACACATAGAAAAGGAAATAGGCCTCCTAAGATGACTTTTTGTGCATGAAAGTGTTCTTTCCTGGGTGGAGGTGTTACACCTTCTACCTCAGGCAGGCATCCTGCACCAGCTGTCAGCTTCAAAGGTTTACCACCTTTGAAATCTGAATGCTGCAGATGGCCACCCCACAGCTTTGCCCCCACTTTAAGGTGAGAAAATTGACAGGAAAACTAGCAGTATAGGAGGAGTGGCCATTCCACGTCCCCACCACCCCAAAGGTGCGACAGGCAATGTGACCACTCCATTTCATTTTCCTCTATCTTAGATGGCAGGAAAATAGTCAGTCAGGGTTATGGATGTCACCCATTCCCACAGGAAGTGGTCACTTAGTGGGTGTAGCCACTCTATGGTAGTTGGCTCAGTTGCCACTACCAGGTACTCCCCCTTAAGCCCTCTATTGCAGTATTTAGAGGACATTCCTAGACCAAAAGATTAGTTTCAATGGACACAAGAAGACCAGGAACAAAGAAGACCCATGGGACAAGAACAGGAGTTCGGATGCTCAAAGAAAAAGGTGCCAAACCCTGCCCTCTGCTCCAAGGATCCTGCAATCACCAATGAGGTGTCGCATGGAAACCTGAAGAACTCTTCAAAACTCCAGAGTGCCTAGAGCCTTCTGAAAATAGCCAAGAACCTCCTTCATAGGGAAGGTATCACTCTCCTGCACCCTGCATACAAGGAACCAGTGAAGTCCAGTACACTGACCAGCCGATGACCAATGAACCGAACCCAGCAGCATGACCAAAATCAAAATGACAGACCCAAAGGACAAAACGTTACCAGTTTACCAGGTTTGGCGGAACTGGGACTTTCAGGGCCTGAGACGGATCATAAATCCGGGGTACTTGATTCTCAATGTCGATACACCCAGAAGCAAAATCTACTCTGGACTTTCAAAAGCCCCGAAGCAAGCACCAGTCAGGAGACTTCAGTACACCCAAACACCACCACAAAGAGTGGCCTTGCTGTCCTACAATCTACTCTCCAAGTGACCTGCTCCTGCCTCCAAGGGTTCCAAGATGCACAACTCCTGGGTGACCTATCTGCTCTGCACCTTGTCAGCTATGCTCTGGGGGTCCCTAGCCCCTTGTGACCCTTACCCTCCAAAAGGACCCACCTGGCTTACCTTTAAGTTCTCCTGTGCAGTGTGTTTCCAAGTGGTGCCCCTCTCCATTGTGCACCAGCTCCAAAGACTTTGAGCTGCTGCTCCAGCTTGAACCAGGAACTGCCTAAACGTCTCTGGCTAGCTCACAGGACATCTCGACCTAAAAACAGAAAGTGCCACTTTTAAAAACATTGCCTAATTTTATATGCATTTTTAAAGTTTTTCCCCATTCATTCCTTTGGTGAGTATTTATGCTAAACTTTGAAAATCATAACTAAAAATGTACTTACCGTAAATTGATGATCTTGGTCTTAAACATTTTTGTAAATTGGCCTCAACTTATTCTTCCAAGTGTGTGTCCACATTTCTTGATACTGTGAGTACAATAAATGCTTAGCAAATCTCCAAGATAGGCCTAACTGTTCGCCCACACTACTACAGAAACATAGTATTAGGTGGTCTGCTTATTACCATTGGATACCAAAGTGGGGTTGCTTGGACTTTCTGCACAGTGTACATCATTTTCGTACACTACATGGAGAGCCAGGCTCCTGCATTTGGTGGATGAGCGGTGGGATAAAAGACTTTGCATTTGCTGATACCACTTTGTCACTAAATAACAAATAACTGTAAAAATTGTCTGTAGCCTAGTTTCATTTTTCAGTGGGACTGTTTTTCCAAATTTTAAAAAATAATTACTAGGGCCTTAGTTAGGTTCTTAAAATAGTGATTAGAATGTAAAAGTGTTTACTATAGTTAGACCTTAGAAATTTTCTTCAAAAGTTTGCATAAGTTTTTAAAAGTTTGCAAAAGTTGTATCAAAAACTAAAACGGTCACAACTTTAGTGAGAAAAATCTCTGATACAGAGAACCAGACGCAGGATCTCAACCTGACCCCTTGGATGGGATTGAAATACCCCAGACTAAGGGCTCTCTGTGAAGGATACCTAACTCACACTGGTGCTCATGCTGCCACAGAAACTGTCATGGGACGTGTTCCAGAATGTGAGACTGCATACTCAGTGGATGAGGGTGAAACGCAGACAAAGAAAACCAAGAAAACTCCAATGAGGCATAGGATGATGAGGTAGGATCCTCTATCTCAGAAGTAGGAGCTCCCTCAGAGGAGGACTTGGCTCTAGCAAGATCGGCCAAAAGATTGGCTTTAGAAGCACAACTTGTGGAAATAGAAGTTAAAAGAAGAGAGTTGGGCCTAGGACCCATCACCAGTGGCAGCATACACATACATAAGGAGAAAGAGATATCATTAAATGGTTTTCTGCCTATGAGACAGCCTGCATAGCTAAAGAAGTAGATAGGAAACATTGAGGGTCTCCATTGTGGGAACTGTTCTCAGGTAAATGCAGGGATAGATTCCTGACATTGAATGAGGTCGATGCAAAGTCCTATCAACTGATGAAGGCTACCCTGAATGAGTGCTTGAGTCTCACAAGTGAAGAATACAGAATAAAATTCAGGGAGACTTAAAAACTCCAAAGTCATTCCTGGGTAGAATTGGATAGATTTTTTTGTGAAAATGCAGGGTGGCTGGTTAGAAGGTAACAAGGTACACAATTTTGATGGGCTTTACAATTTAATTTTAAAAGAGCATCTTTTAAGTAACGGTTAAAAAGAGAAACAACATCAGTTCCTAGTAAACATAGGTTCACTTTCTTCTCTATAGTTGGATAGGAAGGCAGACCACTGGGTCAAGACAAGGGTGAACAGGACTACCACTGGTGAGGGAGGCCAAAAAGTCCCCAAAAGGAAAAATGGGAACAAAAACAAAGAGTCTTCATCAGCTCCCAAAAACCTGTTCAGGAGGGTGGGCCGGAGACTCCTTACAGTCTAAGTATGGGTACACACGTAGATACTTTGGGGCATATTTATACTTTTTGATGCAAAACTGCACTAACGCAGTTTTGCATCACAAAGTCTAGCACTGGCTTGCACCATTCCTGAGCACCAGCCTGGTGCCATATTTATGAAATAGTGCAAGCCAGTGGAAAGGGTGGGCTAGCGTACAAAAAAAATAATTACATTAGCCGGGTGGGGTGGTGTTATGAAAGAAGGGGGTTTTGCACCAAAAAATGACGTTAGGCTGGTTAGAGGCAAAACAAATGCCTTTAACCAGCCTAGCGTCACTTTCTGATGTAAAACCATCCATACCACATGAATCCTGTCTTAGAAAATAAAGGAGTCATGCCCATCATCCCAGTGGCCAGCACAGGGACCAGTGTCCCCTGGGCATGGCCACTGTGCCCTGTGCCATGCATGGGGCCCTAAGTTGGGCCCCCGATGACACTATCATTTAAAAAAAATACTTACCAATACTTACCCCACTAACCTGGGATGTGATTCCCCCATCCTTCGGTGTCCCTCTGGTGTAGGTGGGGGTGTTCCTTAGGATGGAGGAGGGCACCTGTGGATCCATTCCATGGTGTTTATCCATGGAAATGGGTCCACAGGTCCCCTAACGCCTGGTCTGACCCAGGCATTGAATAATGGCGCAAAGCAAGCTTTGAAACATTATTTAGCCCCTCCTCCCACCCGTGCGTCATTTTAGCATGGGGGATAAATATGGGACTCTGGGGTTAGCACCATTTTTTAGATGGGAATGCCTACCTTGCATCTCATTGATGCAAGGTAGGTTCACGCGTCTAATAAATGGTGCAAACTCCAGTATTTTGACATTAGACAGGTCTAACATCAAAATATAAATATGAGGTTAATTGTGCGCCGAATTTGCCTCAAGTAAAATGACGCAAATTTGGTGCAAATGGAGCCCCTTTGATCTCAGCAAGACTTGGTGCCATGCTTGCAAAAATAAAGGACACCAAACTGGCTGGAAAACAAAAACAATGCCTCTAGTCCACCTGTATCAAATGCACTTGCAAATCTCCAGATGGGATTAAAGTTGTAATCTGGCCATGTCAATGAACCCACAGAGGCAATATTAGACATAGAGGGAGAGGTAGACTTATTCTGTGCTGGCTGGTCTACTAACATGTGAAAATATAGGCAGCATCCTTTGATTAATGGTACTAAGGTAGAAGCCGTGAGGGACACAGTGGCTAGTATGACCATGGTGACCCAGCACCTGGTACAGTCAGATCAGTACCTGTTAGGGAAACATATCCTATCAATGTCACAGAGATCCATCCCATGGCAATTATATCTTTTGACTGAGGGGGAGTTGTTGGACAAAAAAGAAATGGGTTTGTCCCCTTCCATCCCTGTAGATTATCTGTTTGGCAATGATTTGGAGAATTCCCCCTAGGCTGAAGTAGAACTGAGGATCCATGCAGCTATGCTTGGGATCACAGAATGGGGTTGCATCAAGGCAAGGGCACAGAGAAACCTCAAGAGTGAACAAGAGGTGTTGGATCCCGGACGAATGTACTGACTCTCCAAGAGAACAGTCATGAAGACTGGGCAATCAGATTATACACCTATTCCGAGTTGGAACCTCTCTTCTAACAAAGAGGGTTTGTTATTCCCAGAGGAGACAGAGCCACCCAGAGCTCTTGGGACCAGGGGCAACCTCTAGGGAAGATCTGTGCCAGGAACAAACATCTTGTCACACTCTTGAAGGCCTGAGGCTACAAGCTGCCCTGGAAGAAAATAGTAGTGTCAGTGTTACCCACAGGGTCTACTGAGTGGATGGAATCCTGTACTCTGAGGCCAGAGACTTCAAGCCTGGTGCAACCAGGAGGGTGGTAGTACCCTAGCAATACAGAGAGTTCCTTCTCTCTCTAGCCCATTCCCCTAACGGGGCATCCTGGCCAAAACAAAATTTGGAGTAGGCTAGTTAGTCACTTTTACTGGCCTGGAATGTCCTAGAAGGTGAAGGACTTTTGTCAGTTCTGTGTCTCCTGTCAAGCCATTGATAAGGCAGGAGGCCACCTTAAGGCCCCCTTAATCCACTACCTATGGTTTGGTTGCCCTTTGAAAGGCAACCAAACCACAGGTAGTGGAATTAAGGGGGCCTTAAGCTGGCCTACTGCCTTACCATTGGTAGCCCCCTTGACTCTCACACAGCTTCACTTCAGGAAACAAATACATCCTAGTAGTAGTAGATCATGCCACTAGACATCACAGGGGCACTGCTATGACCAAAAAGATGTTGTGGTGGAGTTCCAGCCAGGGTAGAAAGCTTGGGTGTTGGAGCCTGTGGCTCCTAGGGCTCTCCAAGATATGTGTTCTGGGCCCTACCCTTTAATGGAAAGTAAAGGGGAGGTCACCTACCTGGTTGACCTTGGTAGTTGCAAGAATCCCGAAAGGGTTATAAATGTCAACAGCATAAGCCCTATTTTGACAGATCTGATGTGACCGTGCTCATAGTTACAGATGAGGGACAGGAGGAAGAGAGGGGACCTCTCCCTGATCTTCTCTCCAACAATCCACCAGATGGTTCTGTGAATGGAGTGCTCTCTTCAGATGTCCTCATAGGGTAACAGCAGCCTGATTGCAGGCAAGTCCTCAACCAGTATGCTGAAAAATGTTCTATGAGCCCTGGTAAGACTAACTAGTATATCACTGATGTGGACACTGGAGACAGCTTGCCTGTCAAAAACAAACTTTATACACAGTCAGACCATGTCAGAGAAAGCATTCGTGTTTAAGTCAACAAGATGCTGTATGTCTTTGTCATTGAACTCTCTAAGAGCCCCTGGGCAGGCAGAGTAGTTTTAGTCCCCAAATCTCACTCCAAGGGGGAGAAAAAGGAAATGAAATTCTGTGTGAACTGTAGAGGCTTCAATAGTGTAACAAAAACTGATGCACACCCAAACCCAAGATCTGATGAACTCATAGACAGATTAGGGGGAGCCAAATACCTGAGTACTTTTGATCTTACATCTGGATACTGGCATATTGGCCTGACACCTGGAGCAAAAGAAAGATCCACATTCTCCACCCCAAGTTGGCACTATCAGTTCATTGTCATGCCCTTTGGATTAAAGGATACCCTGCCACCTTCTTGATGTTGGTGAACCAAGTCCAAGCTGGGTTGGAGTCCCTTACTGCAGCGTATCTAGATGATATTGTTGTCTGCAGCTCCACCCGGCAGGCGCATCTGATCCATGTGGGAAAGGTACTTGAGGCCCTGCAAAAGGCAGGACTCACTACAAAGACCAGTAAGTGCCAGATAGGACAGGAAAGGGTTATATACTTGGACAATCTGGTGGGTGGAGGCCACGTTCAGTCACTACTGTCCAAAATCCTGACAATCCTGGCTTTAGAAGCTCCAACCACCCAGACTCAAGTCAGGGTATTCCTTGGCTTGACTGGGTACTATAGCTGGTTTGTGAAGGACTATGGCACCATAGTGCCCCTCCTCACAGAATGCACCTCTAAGAAAATGCCCAAAAATATTAACTGGACAGTGAGCTGTCAAAAGGCTTTTGACACTGTGAAAGATGCAGTGTGTTCTGTCCCAGTCCTGAAAGCTCAAGATTACTCCAGGCAGCTCATTGTCCAAACAGATGCTGCTGACCTTGGGATAGGAACAGTCCTAGCCTATATCAATGGTAAGGGACATGACCCACCTGTTGCTTTTATAAGCAGAAGCCTACAACCCAGGGAACACAAATGGAGTGTCATAGAGAGGAAAGACTTTGCTGTGATCTGGACCTTGAAGAAAATGAGGCCATAATTGTTTGTCTCTCACTTCATAGTTCAGACAGACCACAGACCTCTCGGGTGGCTTCAACACATGAGAGGTGAAAACTCCAAACTGATTATGTGGTCCATAATTCCCTACAGGGAATGGACTTTAAAGTGGAACACATGGACTTTAAAGTGGAACACAAACCTTTGTCCATGCCAATGCAGATGGCCTTTCCAGATACTTCCACTTAGAGGATCAAGACTCCCCAAGGGGAAGTGTAGTTTCATCCCATTTCATTTGGGGAGGGAGTAGTGTGAGAAAGGGCCTCTTTTGACATAGCAGCCCCCCACTTTTTGCCTGGAAAATGATGTGGTTTCAAACAGTAAGTGCCCCAGGCACCTACTAAACAGGTTCCCAGGGGCAGATCTCTTTCTTTAAAGCTGTAGTATGTTTGGCACTTCAGCCTGGTACCTGAGCATGGATGGTGAAGACGGTCCCCCAGAGCTGCAGCACCAATTGTGCCACTCTGAGAGATACCACACCAGCCTCCTGCAAACTGACATTTCAAATGTATGACAAGGTATACTTAAAAGTTCAAACTCAACATGCAATTCACTAATAGTGTCATGTCCACTAACATTGTATGCAAAATAGGTAAGTCACCCCTCTGGCAGGCCTTACTGCCGTAAGGCAGGGTGCACTACAATGCATGTGAGGGCATGTGTGTGCATGAGCAAATATGACTCTACTGTGTCTTTGCTAATCCCTCAGACTTAGTAAGTGCACCATTGGAGCATAGGCAATGCTAGACACTGTTCATTACAAGTTCCCCAGCTAAATGAAGGCCCCTCTGAACACTGGGTTGTTTGGTATCAAACAACTCAGAATAATAAATCCACACGATGCCAGTGTTGGATTTATCATAAGCTGTACCCAGAGGGCACCCTAGCGGTGCCCCCTGCAAAACCTAACGGTCCTGGCATGGTTGCTGACTGGTTTTAACTAGCCTGCCACCACCAGCCACTATTCTGGACTCTTGGTGTAAGAATATTTTGCTTTCAGGAACAGAACACAAAGCCTTTCCTGGGTAGAGGTGTTACACAGCCTTCTGAAAATCACGAAGAATCTCCCTCAGAGTGAAGATATCCCTCTTGTGCTCTCTGCAGGCAAGGAACCAGTGAAGTCCAGTTCACTGATCAGCTGCTGACCAACAAATCGGACTCAACAACCTGACCTAAAATCCACCACATGGACATGAACCTACCAGTATACCAAGTTTGGTGGCACTGGGATGTACCATTACTCTTGGTACTGGTCCCCCAGCATCGGACACCCAAAAGCAAAGTATACTCTGGATTCTCAAAAGCCCATATTCAAGCACCAATCAAGGGACTTCAGTACACCGAAGAACTACTTTGCAGAGTGGCCCTGCTGACCTGCAATCTACCCTCCAAGTGATCTGCTCCTGGCACCAAGGGCTCCAAGACGCATGACTCCTGACAGGCCAATCTGTGCTGCACCCAGCCTCCCTGGCCCTTGAATTGACAAACCAGCTATGCTCCAGTAGTCCCTAACCTCTTGCAACCTCCACCATCCAAAGGGACCCACCCGGCTTACTTTAAGTCCGCCTGTACAGTGTGTTTCCAAGTGGTCTCACTCTCCATTGTACACCAGCTCCAAGACTTTCAGCTGCTGCTCCCGCTTGAACCTAGAAACCACCCAAACTTCTCCAGCTGGCCCAAACGGCATCTCAATGACTTCAACTTAAAACCAGAAGGTGACACTTGTGAAAGTATTGTCTGATTTTATATGCATTTTAAAAGATTTTCCCAATTCATTCCTATGGTGTGTAATTATGCACAAAACGTACTTTACATATATTGATGATCTTGGTCTTAAAACACTTATAAAAGTATGAAGTATTTTTGTAAATTGGTCTCAAATTACTTTTCTGAGTGTGTGTCCACATTTATTGATACTATGAGTAGAACAAATGATTCTTATATCTCCATGATAAGCCTAACTGCTTGCCCACTCTACCACAAAAACAGACCATTAGATGGTCTGCTTTTTACCTCTGGATATTAAAGTGGGGTTGCTTGGACTCTCTGCGTAGTGCACATAATTTTCATACACTATATAGAGAGCCAGCCTCTTACAGTGAGTCTTGGAGTAGTTAAGTGGTTCTGTGAGTGGGTGTGTAAGTATCTGAGGGGGTCTGTGAGTAGGTGCATGACTCACTGGGTGGGTTTGTGAGTGGGTGTGTGAGTAACTGAGTAGAGTAGGTTCGTGAATGAGTGCTTGAATATCTATGTGGGTCTGTGAGTGGGTGATTGCCAGTCCGAGAGGGTCTGTGAGTGGGTGTTTGAGAGTCTGACTGGGTGTGTGGGTGGCTGTGTAAGAGTCTGAAAGTGGGTGAGTGGGTATCTGAGTGGGTCTATGAGTGGGTGCTTGAGGCACTGAATGGGTCTGTGACTGAGTGAGTGAGATTGAGTGGGTCTGTGAGTAGTTGCGTGAGAGTCTGACTGGGTCTATGGATGGTTGTTTATGAGTCTGAGGGGTCTCTGAGTGGGTCTATGAGAAGGTGCTTGAGTCACTGAATGGATCTTTGACTGAGTGAGTAAGAATGAGTGGGTCTGTGAGTAGATGCGTGAGAGTTTGTGTGGGTCTGTGATTGGGGGCGTGAGTGTCTGCGTGGGTATGTGAGTGGGTGCGTGAGTGTCTGAGTGGGTCTGTGTGTGGGTGAATAAGTATCTGAGTGGGTCTTTGAGTCATGAATGAGAGTCTGACTGGGTTGGTGAGTGGGTGTGTAAGTCTTGAGTGGGTCTGTGCCTGGGTGCATGAGCGTCTCAGTGGGTGTGTGTGAGTTGCTGAGTGGGTCTATCAGTGGGTACATGACTCATTGAGTGGGTCTGTGAGTAGATGCTTGAGTGTCTGAGTTGGTCTGTGACTGGGTGTGTGAGTGTCTGAGTGGGTCTGTGACTTTGTTTCTGAAAGTCTGAGTGGGTCTCTCAGTGGGTGCATGAGTGTCTGAGTGGGTCAGTGAGTGGGTGCATAAGTTGCGGAGTGGGTCTGGGAGTGGGTGAGCGAGAGTCTGAGTGGGTGTATTAGTCTTGAGTGGGTCTTTTAGTAGGTGTGTGAGTGTCTGAGTGGGTCTGTGAGTTAGTGAGTGATAGCCTGAGTAAGTCTGTGAGTGAGTGCACGAGAGTCTCAGTGGGTCTGTAAGTGGGTGTCTAAGTGTTGGAGTGGGTCTGTGAGTGGGTATGTGAGTGTCTGAGTGTGTCTGTGAGTGGGTGCATGAGTTTCTCAGAGGGTGAGTGACAGTCTGAGTGGGTCTGTGAGTCCTTGCATTAGTGTATGAGTGAGTGTGTGAAAGTACATTAAAAAAAATAAATTGTCAAGATTTGTGACTCCATCATGACGTTGCATGGGGGGCAAGCTGAGCACCACAACAATGCAACTCCACGAATAAGGGATGATTCAGACATCCAAGAAATATCCCCATGGGATCAGGGTACCTCTTCCCTGACCCCTTCTATAGTTTGTAATCTATATTTTCATGCCCCAGGACAATGTCCTTATTTGTAAAACGGTGGCTAGAACTTTCGTCATAGGTTTTGGCCACCCAATTCCAATACTGTTCCTGGCACATGCCATGTAGGCATTGCAACGGATCTGCAACCCTATACATATAAATTTGATTTTCTGGAAATATCTCAAAAACTACAGATTTACCCCAAATCTTTAAAATGTGGTTTAAATCTGTCCAGCTGTTTGGGCTGTAGTCATGTTCAAAATCCCTATGGAAATTAACATAGAGTAAACACGTTTTGGGACCCCCCTCCACCTTTTTCTAGGCCTTTCCTATCGGATCAGCCGAAAACTTTCCAGACTGAAGGTGATGTGATTGTCAATTATTTTGGGAACATTTCACGAAGATTAAAAAAAATGGCACTACAGATATGGGCAAGTGAAAAAACACTATTCTGTACTCTTTTAACTGTACACAGCCAGCCTCCCACTGCATGGGAGGCCGGTTGCATACAGTTTAAAAAAAGACATAAATGCACTCTGGCCCACAGACCATGCCCTGAGCATGGCAGGCCCTAAAATAATGAAAAGCCCCCACCCACCCTGGGCAGGGGGTGTAGGAGGCTCACCCTCATTATGGTGTACGAAAATGATGTGCACTGTACAGAGAGTCCAAGCAACACTGCTTTCATGTCCAGAGGTAAAAAGCAGACCACCTAATGCCCTTTTGTTGTGGTAGTGTGGGAGAGTAGTTAGGGTTATCTTGGAAATGTGCTAAGCATTTGTTGTACTCACAGAATCAAGAAATGTGGACACAAATACGGAAAAGTCAAGACCAATTTTTAAGACCAAGATCATCAATATGCGGTAAGTATTTCTTTTGCTACAATTTTTCAAATTTTAGAAAATATATGCTTTTTGTGCAAAATTACACACCATAGGAATAAACAGGAAAATCTTCAAAAATGTATTTAAAATCAGGCGATGCTCTCACAAGTGCCACTTTTTATTTTTAGGTAGAGGTCGTCGAGATGTCATGTGGGCCAGCTGTGAAGTTCGGGTGGTTCCTGGTTCAAGCAGGGGTGGAGGCTGAAAGTCTTGGAGTTGGTGCACAATGTAGATAGGGACCACTTGGAAACACACTGCACAGGTGGACTTAAAGTTAAGGCTGGTGGGTCCCCTTTCCCCTTGGAGGGTAGAGGTCTGAAGAGGTTAAAGACCCCTTCAACACAGCTAGTTTGACAATGCAGGGGCCATGGAGGCCTGGTGTAGTGCAAATAGGTCAGCCAGGAATTGTGTGTCTTGGGTTTCCTTGGAGCCAGGAGCAGGCCACTTGGAGGGTAGATCTCAGGTCATCAGGGATGCTCTGGGGGGCGGTTCTTTGGTGTGCTGAATCCCTCAAAAGGTGCTTGCCTCTGGGCTTTCCAGAGTCCGGAGTGGACTTTGCTTCTGGATGTACGATGTTGGGGGTCTAGTAAAACAGGCAATGTTATGTCTCAGGGCCTGAAAGTCCCAGTGCCACCAAACTCCTTCTGGTCTGTTGTGTGGATTTTGGTTGGGCTGATCAGTCCGGTTTATTGGTCAGCAGCCAGTAAGTAAACTGGACTTCACTGCTTCCTTGCTTGTAGGTTGCAGGAGAGTGATATCTTCACTCTGAGGGAGGTTTGTGGCAATTTTCAGAATTTTCAGAATGCTGGAGGTGCTCTCGGGTTTTAGAGAGTTCTTCAGGTTTCCAGGTGACACCTCAGTGGCAATTGTTGGGTCCTAGGACCAGGAGGCAGGGTTTTGCTTCTTTTTCTTTGTGCCACAAGACTTATGTTCTTGTGCCTTGGGTCTTCTTTGTTCTCGGTCTTCTTGTGTCCATCAAATCTGATCTGCAGGTCTATGAATTTCCACTAAATACTGCATTTAGTGGGCAATAGGAGGAGTACCTATTGGTGGCCAATGGGCCACCTACCTTAGGGTGGCTACACCCACTAAGTGATCACTTCCTGTGAACGGGTCATATCCCTAACCCTGATTGCCTATTTTCCTATTATCCAAGATGGGGGAAAATACAATGGAGAAGCCACCTCACCTGCTACGCCTGAGGGGTGGTGCAGGCTGAGGGGGAGCACTCCTCCTACCTAGTTTGGTTTTGCCACTAGTTTTCCCGCTCAAAGTGGGGGAAAACCTGTTGGGCAGTCATCTACTGCTAACAGCAGAGGTGGGGATCAGATTTCAAAGGTGGTAAAGCTTTTGAATCTGACTGCTGGTGCAAAATGCCTGCTTGAGTAAGGAGGTGTAACACCTCCACCCAGGAAAGGTTTTGTGTTCTGGTTCCTGAGAGCAAAATGCTCTCACCCCAGAATCATAGTTGTGGCAGGCTCATTAGAACCATTCAGCAACTATGCCAGGGCTGTTATTGAGGGGGCATCTCTGAGTTGCCCTCTGGGGACATTTTATAATAAATCCACCACTGGCATCATCATGCAGAACTGCTCCCGGGCCTGCCACCCATGCCCTGTGCGGGCAGGGGGTCGGCATCTTTTGTTTGTTTAGGCCCACCACCCACAGGACATGGGCAGTGGGCTGGGGCATTTCTGTACTTTTTTAAATGTACACAGCCAGCCACCTACTGCATGGGCTGCAGGCTGCATACATTTAAATAATGTACAGAAATACCCCCGTGCCCGCTGCCCATGCTGTGTGCATGGCAATCAATCAATCAATCAAATAAATTTCTTAAGCACACTACTCACCCGGTAGGGTCTCAAGGCACTTGGGGGAGGGTTACTGCTCGAAGAGCCATGTTTTGAGGTGCTTTCTGAAGGTTATGAGGTCCTGGGTCTTGCGTAGGTTGTTGGGGAGGGAGTTTCATGTTTTGGCGACAAGGTGTGAGAAGGATCAGCTGCCGTAGGTGGTGCGTTGGATGCGGGGGACTGTAGCGAGGTCGAGTTGGTTTGTGGAAGTTGATTCGTTTGTTGAGGTAGGCCAGTCCAGTGTCGTGGAGGGCTTTGTGAGCGTGGACAAGTACTTTGAAAATGATCCTTTTGTTGATGGGCAGCCAGTGTAGGGATCTGAGGTGGGCAGAGATGTGTTTGTGGTGAGGGAGGTTGAGAATGAGAGGTGCAGCTGCGTTCTGGATGCGCTGGAGTTTTCTCTGAAGCTAGGCTGTGGTCCCAACATAGAGGGCGTTGCCGTAGTCTAGTCTGCTGCTTATGAGGGCGTGGGTGACTGTTCTTCTTGTTTCTAAAGGAATCCAGTTGAAAGTCTTGCATAGCATACGAAGGGTGTTAAAGCAGGAGGATGATATGGCGTTGATTTGCTGAGTCATTGAGAGAGATGAGTCCAGTATGATGCCGAGATTGCGTGCGTGGGTGTTGGGGGTGGTCCAAGGGTGGTGGGCCACTAAGAGTCGTTCCATGCTGTCTTGTTGGGACCGAAGATGATGATCTTGTTTTTTTCTGAGTTCAATTTAATGTGGCTTGCTGTCATCCAGTTAGCTATGGCGAGGAATCCGGAGTGTAGGTTATTCTTGGCGGTAGATGGGTTCCTCGTGATGGAGATGATGAGCTAGGTGTCGTCAGCGTATGAAATTATGGTGAGGCCGTGGGGGCGGATGATGTTGGCGAGAGGAGCCATGTAGATATTGAAGAGGGAGGGGCTGAGGGAGGGTCCTTGGGGGACCCCACAGATGGTCTTGGTGGCTGTACACCGGAAAGGAGGGAGGCAAACTCTTTGGGTTCTTTCGGAGAGGAAGGAGGATGAGGGCGATGGTTTCGCCCTTGTCCAATCTGGTCCTGATGTTGTCTGTACAGGCGATGAGGGCGGTCTCGGTGCTGTGGTTTTTGCGGAATCCAGACTGGGAGACGTTGAGTATGTTGTTGTCTTCTAGAAACCGAGACAGTTTTATGTTTACCATCTTCTCTATGACCTTTGCGGGGAAGGGGAGTAGAGAGATAGGTTGGTAGTTTGTGAGGTCTTGAGGGTCTTCTTTGGGGTTTTTGAGAAGAGCGTTGACTTCAGCATGTTTCCAAATATCTGGGAAGGTTGCGGTCTCGAAGGAGCTGTTGATGACGGCCCGGAGCTGGGGAGCAATGATTTGGCTGGCCTTGTTGAAGATGTGGTGGGGCAAGGGTCTGTTGGGGAGCTTGAGTGGATGGAGCTCATGGTTTTGCCGGTTTCTTCGTCATTGGTGGGGGTCCAGGTGTTCAGTATGTTGGTGCGGCAGGGGAGCTGTGGTGTTGGCTGTGTCAGTGGTGATGATGGTGGGTGATGACGATGTGAAGCTGTCGTGTATGTCTGCGATCTTGCGGTGAAAGAAGTTGGAGAGGGAGTTGCAGAGGTCTTGGGAGTGTGGAGGGTCGATGGCGCAGGATTTGGGTTTGGTGAGTTCTTTGATGATGGCAAAATGTTCCTTGCTGTTGTGTGCATTGTCGTCTATGCGTTCTTTATAGCGTTTGGTGGTCCGGATGAGCTGGTGATTTTTGCGCATGGCTGATTTGAGGGCGGAGAAGTTGTTCCCTGAGGGTTCATGGTGCCAGGCTTTCTCAATTTTTCAGCATTCTAATTTGGAAGACTGAAGTTCTGCTGTGAACCAGTGGGCTGTGTTGTTGGTGCGGGTGTTGTTGGTTATTTTGAGTGGGTCGAGGGAGTCTGCGCATGCTTCTAGCCATCGTGTGAGGTTGAGGGCGGCAGCGTTGGGGTCGTTGGTACTGGGAGGTGGAGCTTGTGCGAGGTTGGAGATCAGTTGTTCTTTGGAGATCTTGTTCCACTTGCGGTAGGGGGTAGGATGTTGTTGGTGGTGGGCTTCAGGAAGGAGAAGTGGACGCAGTGGTGGTCAGTCCAGTAGAGTTTGGTGGTGTAAGTGAAGGCAAAGTGGCTACTGGAAGTGAAGATGGCTTTTAGCGTGTGAGCTGAGTGGGTGGGTGAGGTGACCAGTTGCTTGAGGCCGAGGTTTGCGAGGTTGTCCAGCAGGGCCATGGATTTGCAGTTGTGCGTTCTTTCCAGGTGAAAGTTAAGGTCACCGAGGAGTAGGTATTCCGTGGAGGCGAGGGCGTGGGAGCTGATAGTGTCGGCGATGGTCACAGAATGGGGGTTGGGTCCTGGTGGTCTGTAGATGAGGGTTCCTCTTAGGGTGGTGTTTGCGTTGATGTGTACCTGAAAGTGTAGGTGCTCTGAGGTGTCTAGGGTGTCATTGGTGGAAAGCTTGACGGAATTTCTATGTATTATGGCGATTCCTCCTCCTAGTTTGTTGATACGGTCTCTACGGGTGATTTTGTATCCTTCTGGGATGGCTATGGTGATGTCGGGCTTCGATGAGGAGTTCATCCATGTTTCAGTGAGGAAGGTGATGTCAGGAGAGTTTGTCGTGAGTAGGTTCCAAAGCTCGATGGCGTGCTTGTGGACTGAGCGGGTGTTAAGGAGGATGCAGTTGAGGTGATTGGGGTGTTTGGTGTTGTTGTGGTGCTTGTTGGTGTTGCTGGTGTTGGTGTGAGTGCAGGAGAAGTGGCATGAGTGGCATGCGAAAGGTCCATGTGTGTGTCTGGGGTTGGCCTGGGCACAGGCGGTGTGCCGGTCGGGGTTGAGAGCAAGGAGCTCTGTGGAGGAGTATTGGCGCTTGGAGGGGCCGGAGGAGCATGGACCAGGGGGACGGGCGCTGGGCATGGTCCAGGCACGGACGGGTGCAGACGGCCACCATTAAGAAGGGGAGGTGGGAGGGCAGAGCAGCTGGGAGGCGCAAGGGGGGCGGGGCCACAGGGGATGCAGCGGCAGGGACGGAACAACCGGCAAGAGCCGGAATTGAGCACGGGGACAATCAGAGAGGGCAAAACGAAGCAGAGCAGCAAATGGGCATAAGCAACATCAAAAACAGTGCACAAAATGAAATACAAGTTACAAAAAATGAAATAAGATTTACAAGAAACGAAATAAAATGAGATACAAGTTACAAAAAATGAGATAAGATTTACGAAAAACGAAATACAAGGTCAAATCCACGCAAGGGGGAGGGCCGCAGGGGACGCAGCGGCAAGGTCGGAACAGCCGGCAAGAGCCGGAATTGAGCATGGGGACAATCTTAGAGGGCAAAACAAAGCGGAGCAGCAAATGGGCACAGGCAACGCCAAAAAAAACAGTGCACAAGACGAAATACAAGTTACAAAAAATGAAATAAGATTTACAAAAAAGTGAAATACAATGTACAATGCACACTAGATACGCCTACCACTAGGCACCTGGGATGAGGCGTAGGTGGGTGCCTGCGGGTGGTGGAGGACCTCGAACTTCCTTCTGCAGCAAAGACGGGGTCAGGGGGACGGAGGCAGGCTGGTGGAGCTGAGTGTACCCCAGGCCCTAAAGTTTTGACATTCCACACACCCCCGGGCAGGGCGGTATCTTTTATAAAGGGTGCTCTGTGAATGGAGCATAAGTGGCGGGGCCCTGAGTGGCATGTATTCTTTATTTATTGTTTAGAGCCTGCCGTCCAATGGGCAAGGGTAGCGGGCCCTCAGTGCCATGTTTTTGTTTGTTTTTTAATATAAGGGCCCGACGTCCACTGGGCAGAGGTGGCATGTATTTTTTTTTCTTTAATGTTAGGGCCCACTGGGGATGGGTGGCAGGCCCTTAGGGGCAGGTATTTTTTTCAAATGTTTAGGGCCTAACTCTTTTCTGTTATTTTGTAGAGTCTCGGAGGAAAGAATCTGCTGGCTTTAAGGGCCTTTTTTTTGTTTTGTTATTACAATATATGCTTGCTGCTGCCCAGCACCAGTAACTCTTGGTATCAGTATACTTCTGGGGATATCAATAATGCATATGCCGAAGCGCAGAACCTTGAGGTCTCCACCAAGATTTGTGAAGTCCTACTTGCAATAGTGGGAGGATGTAGTTTGAATCATGTCTATCCCAGACAATCCTTGCAAGTGCTGAGATAGTCCTCTTTTCATAGGAGTAGCCCAACGTCAACTCATAGTTTTACTGCAGAATTCTGTGTATTATTGTGTCTTTGTTCATTTGTATTTATTTATTTCTGTTTTACAAATTAATACACTCCTTGGGGGTTTAGGATACACAGATTTATAACATCTGGCCAGAAGGCATCGCATATACAGTTTTTGTAATTGCTTTATTTTTGGGCCGGGAATGCTTATTGCGATGTTTCAGTGCATGCATTCATGTTTCATCATTTTTACATATTGAATTTATATGCGTTCAATGGCTTCCTGTTTAAATTGTGTTTCTTTTTTTCCCCCAATCCTTATAATGTCCAAGGGTTTGTTTTCAGTTGATTGTTCTGCTTTAACTCTGCACTGGTGATCCGTTTCCACCTATTTCATGTTTTCCATTTCTTGGAGCCTTTGGCAAAGCATTGCGCCTGGGATTCAGTGTTTATTTTTGGGATGGCGGTGTCATGTTTAAGGGTTGTGTGGTGGGGTGAGTGTCAGTGTTGTGGGGTCGAATGACATGGAAAAGGCCTAGTCTGCTCTAACTCTTCTTTGTTCTTTTTTATAGTCGCGGTGGAAAAAACTGTAGTTCTAGAGCAATTGGGTGGTTTGGCAACTACAATATATGCTTGCTGCTCTTCAGCACAAATAAGTCTTGGTTTCTTTACCCCTCTGGGGAGATAAATAATACACATGCTAAAGAGCAGAACTTCGAGGTCTCCATCTAGATTTGTGACGTATAGTGGGTGGGAGGAACGTGAGGGGCCCCACGGAGTTTGCATCATGTCTATCCCAGAAAATCCTTACAAGTGTTCAGATGGCATGCTTTTCACTGGAGTAGCTACATTTCAACTCATGGTTTTGCTGAAGAATTCTGTGCATACCTGTGGTTTTTTTCATTTGTATTTATATGTTTATGTATGTTTTATATATTATTATACTCTTTGGGGGTTTGGGGTACACAGGAGTTATACTATTGGGCCAAAAGGCATTTCATATACGATAGATTTTTTTTTAGAATTCTTTGTTTGGAGAGGGGTTGAAGGGGTTTGTTGGGGTAGTTTGGAACAACGTTTGGGTTTTCCTTACACATCCTTCATGCACTGTTGGCTGCTCTTATTCTCCCTTGCCCAAGTGCAAAAAGCCACGCACATGAGCCCCTATATTCAAAGTATGCATAACAAATTAGTTTTGAACAATTTTAGGTTCCCCTTTCTTTTCAGGTGGCTCATCCTGCCCTTTTTGTCCTTTGTCAGCATCCATCCAACCTCATTTGAAAAAATTGAGGTTTTCCATTGTGGTTTAATTTCAGTTTCCTTGGTCAATTAATTTTTTAGTTGTGTTTCTGTACAAATGTAAACTCCATGTATGCAACTTCACTTCACAACGGTGCACCTTTTTCTTCCTTTGCAACTGGTTATGCTGTCTTAACATTGTGTTTGCTTAACTCCATTTGAGGGCTGCTGATTTCCAGTGTGGCTTTGCTTCCCCAAGTTTGAACGTTTTCCCTTTATTTGCAAGTGCATGAGAGTTCAGTGCATTTTAAAATCACTGCTTCCCTACATATATGTAGATCTTTCAGATTCCTAGAGTGCAACAAGCCACCACACCAAAATCAGGATGGAGAAGTTTATGCAGCCTGTGAAGGCTGTGAAGCATCAATCACTACTGGCTACCAAGATAACAGCGGCAGACCGGGCCGGAGAGTACAGCGACATGATTTGTGCTGATGGTGGAGTGCTGTTTTGCAGTGTGTACAATATGGCTGTCGACCACATCTGAAAAGACACAGTGGATAAGCATGTGTGGGCCTAAAAACACTTAAAGTGCTTTGCAGATACTACAGACCCTCACTCATCATCGAAACATGCCCGTCAGATGACTGTGAACTCACTTTTCACAAAGAGTACAGCTGTCAGTTCCTCGAACTAGGAAATAATAAGTGAGTAGGTCAATGTCTGCACAGCACTGAACATTCCATTCAGTAAAACTGACCACCCTGTGTTCCGCAAGTTTCCCCACAAGCAAGTACGGAATGGTGGAGAAATACATGGAAGTCATCAGCTTCAAGAACATTATCTACCAGAGACATACGTAGGACCTAAGGATAATCTGAAAAAAAAAAACTGCAAGATTAGAAGAACAGTGTTATATTTGACAAAACACCTGATATCGAAGGACAATGTGCATTGAATGTTTTATTTGCAGTGGTCTCTTCACATCTACCTAGCAGGCACAGTGTTCCTCTCACAGTCCAACCATGGAACTGTAGCACAAGCAGTTGTGAGAGTGCTCACAGAGTACAACATAGCCTTTCAGGACGTTATTTATTTAATACAGACAATGCAGCATACACGCTCAAGGCATACAACACTGTGCTGAGAAATCTTTATACAAAGTTCACACATATCACCTACTTGGTGCACATAATAAACCTTGTTGGTAAGTTGTTCCTAAAGCCTTTTGTGGCATTAAATGCCTTCCATGTGTACTTCTCATGAATCTTTTACATGACTTGTACCAGAAAACGAAGGTTCTGGCAAAACCTTGCTGATAACCATGGGTTGACCCCATGGATGGCACCTGACCCTTGCAATTCCAATTGGCATTCTTGGTTTGCTGCTGTTCCATACCACTGCAAGAACTTTGATACCTATGCCGGGTTTGTTGAGTCTGAGATGCAACTGTGCAAGACCCCCCCACCAGATTCCCTTGAAAATCTACAGAGGATTCTGAACAGTGATCAGAAAAGATGAATTGATGTTCAATTGGACATTGTGACAGAAAAATGTCAGAACATATTCAGTCTTATGGACTTAAACCAGAGTCAAACACCAGTGACAATGAAGGTATATGATAACTTAGAGGACCTCAATGTGGACCTCACAAACAATTCAGTGCTCACTCTAGAGTCACTACGATCATTCCTAGAGAGTTCTGCAGGAGCTAAATTTGACGCTGGCACAGAAAAAAAAGATTCAAAACATTACAACCATAGCACTCTATTAGTTGAGGACATGAAGAAACGAGTCCAGAGCGTGAGTCTCTCAGACCAATCCATCTTGTGTTGCCAGGTCTTCTTTTTATTACAAAACTTAGTTTCAGTTCATGTCTTTCATATACTTCTTCATTCCAGATGTTTGATATTTGAACAGCCAACACGTGTTTCATCACAAACGTGACTTTGTCAAGGCTGTGGAATATATAAACCATCAAAAGTATAAATAATAAGTGTATGGTAGATGGACACTGGCTAAATGTGATGTAACTTCCCAATGATATTTGCTAATAAACCGAGACCAAACATGAAGAAAGAATATATATATAGAAGCAAATAGTATATAAGAAATGAAAAAAGTAGTAAAGATAGGTACAGCGTATGTCCACCATACGTGTATTTCAATCCTGATGTGGGGGATGCTGTACATGCAGACACTAAGGGGGTCATTACAACCCTGGCAGACGGTGGTAAAGAGGCGGTAAGACCGGCAACAGGCTGGCGGTCTTTTTGGGGGAATTTCGACCATGGCGGTTACCGCCATGGTCATCCGCCGCTTCTCCGTTCCGCCCGCCAGGGCGGAGACGACCGCTGGGCTGGAGACCCAGGCGGCCATGACAATACCGCCGCCGGTATTCTGTCCTGGCTTACCGCCGTGGATTTCCAGCGGTAGGAACCGCCATGAAATCCATGGCGGTAAGCACTATCAGTGCCAGGCAATTCCTTCCCTGGCACTGATAGGGGTCTCCCCCACCCCCCACCCCCACCGACTCCCTCCCCTACACCCCCCACCACCCCTGCCACCCCCCAAAGGTGGCAGGGCCCCCGTCCCCACCCCGACCCCCGACATTACCTTACACATACACACCTGACACGCACGCAGGCACCACCAACACACATACACGCTGTAGGAAGTTGGCTCTGTATGCACTATTTCAAAGTAAGGAATAGTATGCACAGAGTCCAAGGGTTCCCCTTAGAGGTAAGATAGTGGCAAAAAGAGATAATACTAATGCTCTATTTTGTGGTAGTGTGGTCGAGCAGTAGGCTTATCAAAGGAGTAGTGTTAAGCATTTGTTGTACATACACACAGGCAATAAATGAGGAACACACACTCAGAGACAAATCCAGGCCAATAGGTTTTGTTATAGAAAAATATCTTTTCTTATTTTAAGAACCACAGGTTCAAATTCTACATGTAATATCTCATTTGAAAGGTATTGCAGGTAAGTACTTTAGGAACTTTGAATAATTACAATAGCATATATACTTTTTACATAAAACACAATAAGCTGTTTTAAAAGTGGACACTACAATTTTCACAGTTCCTGGGGGAGGTAAAGTATTGTTAGTTCTTGCAGGTAAGTAAACCACCTACGGGGTTCAAATTGGGGTCCAAGGAAGCCCACCGTTGGGGGTTCAGAGCAACCCCAAAGTCACCACACCAGCAGCTCAGGGCTGGTCAGGTGCAGAGTTCAAAGTGGTGCCCAAAACGCATAGGCTTCAATGGAGAGAAGGGGGTGCCCCGGTTCCAGTCTGCCAGCAGGTAAGTACCCGCGTCTTCGGAGGGCAGACCAGGGGGGGTTTGTAGGGCACCGGGGGGGACACAAGCTCACACAAAAAGTACACCCTCAGCAGCACGGGGGCGGCCAGGTGCAGTGTGCAACAAGCGTCGGGTTCGCAATAGGATTCAATGGGAGACCAAGGGGTCTCTTCAGCGGTGCAGGCAGGCAAGGGGGGGGCTCCTCGGGGTAGCCACCACCTAGGCAAGGGAGAGGGCCTCCTGGGGGTCACTCCTGTACTGAAGTTCCGATCCTTCAGGTGCTGGGGGCTGCAGGTGCAGGGTCTTTTCCAGCCATCAGGATTTTAGAGTCAGGCAGTCGCGGTCAGGGGGAGCCTCGGGATTCCCTTTGCAGGCGTTGCTGTGGGGGCTCAGGGGGGACAACTTTGGTTACTCACAGTCTCTGAGTCGCCGGAGGGTCCTCCCTGAGGTGTTGTTTCTCCACCAGTCGAGTCGGGGTCGCCGGGTGCAGTGTTGCAAGTCTCACGCTTCTTGCGGGGATTGCAGGGGTCTTTAAATCTGCTCCTCTGGATACAAAGTTGCAGTCTTTGTTGAACAGGGCCGCTGTTCTCAGGAGTTTCTTGGTCTCTTGGAAGCAGGGCAGTCCTCTGAGGATTCAGAGGTCGCTGGTCCTGGAGAAAGCGTCGCTGGAGCAGGTTTCTTTAGAAGGCAGGAGACAGGCCGGTAGGACTGGGGCCAAAGCAGTTGGTGTCTTCTTTCTTCTTCTGCAGGGGGTTTTCAGCTCAGCAGTCTTCTTCTTCGGTAAGTTGCAGGAATCTAAATTCTTAGGTTCTGGGGAGCCCCTAAATACTGAATTTAGGGGTGTGTTTAGGTCTGGGAGGGCAGTAGCCAATGGCTACTGTCCTTGAGGGTGGGTACACCCTCTTTGTGCCTCCTCCCTGAGGGGAGGGGGGCACATCCCTATTTCTATTGGGGGAATCCTCCTTCTACAAGATGGAGGATTTCTAAAAGTCAGAGTCACCTCAGCTCAGGACACCTTAGGGGCTGTCCTGACTGGCCAGTGACTCCTCCTTGTTTTTCTCATTATCTCTCCTGGACTTGCCGCCAAAAGTGGGGGCTGGGTCCAGGGGGCGGGCATCTCCACTAGCTGGAGTGCCCTGGGGCATTGTAACATGAAGCTTGAGCCTTTGAAGCTCACTGCTAGGTGTTACAGTTCCTGCAGGGGGGAGGTGTGAAGCACCTCCACCCAGAGCAGGCTTTGTTTCTGTCCTCAGAGAGCACAAAGGCTCTCACCGCATGGGGTCAGAAACTCGTCTCTCAGCAGCAGGCTGGCAGAGACCAGTCAGTCCTGCACTGAACAATTGGGTAAAATACAGGGGGCATCTCTAAGATGCCCTCTGTGTGCATGTTTTTAATAAATCCAACACTGGCATCAGTGTGGGTTTATTATTCTGAGAAGTTTGATACTAAACTTCCCAGTATTCAGTGTAGCCATTATGGAGCTGTGGAGTTCGTTTTTGACAGACTCCCAGACCATATACTCTTATGGCTACCCTGCACTTACAATGTCTAAGGTTTTGCTTAGACACTGTAGGGGCATAGTGCTCATGCACATATGCCCTCACCTGTGGTATAGTGCACCCTGCCTTAGGGCTGTAAGGCCTGCTAGAGGGGTGACTTACCTATGCCACAGGCAGTGTGAGGTTGGCATGGCACCCTGAGGGGAGTGCCATGTCGACTTAGTCATTTTCTCCCCACCAGCACACACAAGCTGGCAAGCAGTGTGTCTGTGCTGAGTGAGGGGTCCCTAGGGTGGCATAAGTCATGCTGCAGCCCTTAGAGACCTTCCCTGGCATCAGGGCCCTTGGTACCAGGGGTACCAGTTACAAGGGACTTACCTGGGTGCCAGGGTTGTGCCAATTGTGGAGACAATGGTACATTTTAGGTGAAAGAACACTGGTGCTGGGGCCTGGTTAGCAGGGTCCCAGCACACTTCTCAGTCAAGTCAGCATCAGTATCAGGCAAAAAGTGGGGGGTAACTGCAACAGGGAGCCATTTCTTTACACACGCACACACACCGACACACATGCCAACATCCACACACAGTCAGACACGCACACCCACATTCAAACATACACGCACACAACCATGCCGACATACCTACAGACATACATGCACTCATTCCCAAAACACGCACCACCCCTGCATGCATACACGCACTCACACACCCCCTCTACATACACCCACGCACACCCCCATGCACCCACACAACACACAACACCCCCCCACCCCCCTTCCCTGACGGACGATCGACTTACCTGTTCCGTCGATCCTCCGGGAGGGGACGGGAGCCATGGGGGCAGCTCGGCCGACACCGCCACGCCAACAGAACACCGCCGTGCAGAATCACAGGACGTGATTCGCTGGGCGGTGTTCTGTTGGCGTGGCGGTGGAGGTGGAGCAACCTCCACTTCCCCGCCGCCCGTCACTATGGCTGTTGGCGGCTCTCCGTCTGAAAAACGACGTGGAGCTCCCAACAGTCATAATACGCCGAGCGGAAAACCGCCACCACTGGCGGTCTTCAGCACTGCGGTCCCTCGGCGGTCTTGTGAAAAGACCGCCGAGGTTGTAATGACCCCCTAAGTGTTGGAAATGGCCCTTTTTGCAGGGTCATCCCCAGTCTTTTTGCCTCCTATTTTTTTTTTTACCTGTTGCTGTTGGCTTTTGAACTCTGAGCACTTTACCACTGCTAACCAGTGCTAAAGTGCATATGCTCTCTGTGTAAATTGTATGTAATTGGTTTATCCATGATTGGCATATTTGATGTACTAGTAAGTCCCTAGTAAAGTGCAATAGAGGTGACAGGGCCTGTAAATAAAATGCTACTAGTGGGCCTGCAGCACTGGTTGTGCCACCCACATAACTAGCTCTGTAATCATGTCTCAGACCTTCCACTGGAGTGTCTGTGTGTGCAGTTTTATCTGTAAATTCAACTTGGCAAGTGTACCCACTTGCCAGGCCTAAACCTTTCCTTTTCTTACATGTAAGGCACCCTTTAGGTAGGCCCTAGGTAGCCCCAAGGGCAGGGTGCAGTGTATGGTTAAGGTGGGACATACAGTAATGTGTATTATATGTCCTGACAGTGAAATATTGCTAAATTCTTTTTTCACTGTTGCAAGGCCTGTCCCTCTCATAGGTTAACATGGGGGCTACCTTTAAATCTGATTAAAGTGTAGATTCCCTTTAGGAGTGGATGGACATGTGGAGTTTGGGGTCTCTGAGCTCACAATTTAAAAATACATCTTTTAGTAAAGTTGATTTTAAGATTGTGTGTTTGAAAATGCCACTTTTAGGGCATTTTCTTGCTTATACCATTTCTGTGACTCTACCTGTTTGTGTATTCCCTGTCTGGGTCAGTGTGACAGTTGGGCTGGTTGCACCTCACACTATACAGTGACACAAAAGGAGCTGGGGTGTAGTCTGGATTTCCTGATGAGCCATCTGTGCTAGGAGGAGAGGAGTAGTCACTTACACCTGAAAGGGCTATGCCTGTCTTCACACAATGCCGTCTCCAACCCCCTGGTGAGTGTCTGGGGCCTGGCCTGGGAAAGGCAGGATTTCACATTCAAAAGAGACTTTACTTTGAAGTAGGCCTACTTCAAAGGAGAACTTGGGTATAAGAAGGGCACCCAAAACCACAGGCTTTGGAACACTTCTGGAAACAAGAGGAACCTCTGCCTGGAGAAGAGCTGAAAAGCTGAGGAGAAGTGCTGCCCTACCTGTGACTGTGCTTTGTGGAGCTATCTGCAGTTGCTGCTTTTGCCAGAGTAAGAGGGCAAAGACTGGACTTTGTGTGCCTTCCATCTTGTGAAGAAATCTCCAAGGGCTTGATTTAGAGCTTGCCTCCTGTTGTTTCAAGTCTCAGGGACAGCAAAGACTTCTCTCTGCCCGCACCTGGAGTCTCTGGAGAGACTCCTGCTCCGACAAGTGGTGCCCTATCCAGTTACAGGGCCCTTGAAAGGAAAGCTGGTGGAAATCAAAGGAAATCGACTTCAGACGACTTCGGACTGACGCCTCTGCTGAATACGATGACCCCGCCTGCAACCGACTCTGTGATCTTCGCAGGAAAGCGACGACCTTCGCAGGCCTGACGCCGCTGCAGCCCCGCTAAAGTCTGCAACTCCATGGAAGTCGCCGCACCACGCCGTGACCGACGCCGCTCGAAGTGCACTGATTCAACGTTTCGCACAGACGCCACGATCCCCGACTTCACGCATCGACTTGTTTTCACTCTTCACCAAAGGTACTGTACTTAGGGGTCTACCCGACACTGTGTCCGGCGCTGCCGGTGTTGTCTTTTTGGGAACGACTCCGTCATGACGCCGTGTTAACACCTCATCGAAGCATTTTGTGTTTCTAAGCGCTATTTTTGAGTTTACTCTTTAAAAATTCATGACTTGACTTGTGTATGTCGGATGTTTGTCAGTTTGGTCTTGTTTTGTTTAGATAAATATTTCCTATTTTTCTAAATTGGTGTTGTGTCATTTGGTAGTGTTTTCATTAAGTTACTGTGTGTGTTGGTACAAATACTTTTCACATAGCACTCTGAAGTAAAGCCTACTGCTCTGCCAAGCTACCAAGGGGGTAAGCAGGGGTTAGCTGAGGGTGATTCTCTTTTACCCTGACTAGAGTAAGGGTCCTTGCTTGAACAGGGGTAACCTGACTGTCAACCAAGGACCCCATTTCAAACACTAAGATATATAGCTGCAAGTTAGAATGCAGCAATCCCTTAGATGTCCATAGAAGGAGAATGTTTGAGAAGAACAAAAGATAACAGCCCAGCTTGATGAAGGTTTTGAAAAGACCCTTGAAAAGGTGGGCAAGTACATGGGGGAGGCACAACAAGGCATTGGATGCCTGAAACAAGTACACCTTTTCCATCCTGCACAACTCTGCATCCTACCTAACGTCAAGGCCTCATATTTGGCCAGCCTTGGTTGGCGCAAGGTACCTGAAAAGGAGCTCTGCCTCTGCTTTAACCATGTAGGCACAGAAGCAGTAGAAGCATCAGTTTCATGGATGATTGACACTGACCTCGTTTGGTGTGGGATGGCTGACCGAATTCCAGTCCTTTTACACCTTGCAGGTGTGTATAAGAACTGTGTGACCACTTCTCCAGATGCTGAGAGGAGCAACAGCATCTACAAAATTATTTTGTCAGCCAGACGTCGGTGCCTCTCAGAACAATCAATCAGGGCATTATTGTTTTTAAATTATAATCAACAGCACATTATCGGGCTAGACTTGGGCTGCTCAGAAGAATAGCATTTACATGGGCAAGATTAAAACCTTAGGAGAGGTTCCATGGTTATCATTCCTTCACAGGTTTATGTCATATGTGTTGATGTTGCTCAAAAACAAATTGTCTAAAATGTAAATAAACATAAGAATACAATCCCAGTGCCACAAGAATTGCTGCAAAATTCCCATATTTGTGGCACAAAATTTGCTTATTTGTGCTGCAAAATTTGATTATCAATGCCGCAATATCTGGGACATCTGAATATTGATGTAGAAAGTTGTTAGTGAGATTGTATATGTGATTAAAAGGTTTGAAAAATCTGTAATTGAGTTGTGTAACAATGACCAAGATACTGACAATAGTCCCTTATTCAACCACTGTCTTCAAAAAAAGTCCTTCCTTTTTTCCTAATTTATCTAATGTACTAAATGGGAACAGTCTTATGGATCTGTTACCAACAGTAAATAAGTACAACACAACACACAATTAAAATCCAACACCAATTTATAAAAATAGAAGATATTTTTATCTTTAAAATGACACCAAAACAACCACAATCCAATATAGATATGAATTTTTAATAAATAAAAGAATGTGCTTTGTAGTGCCTAAAATTGAAAAGTGCCAACTGCGGCTATCTGGTTGCTACCGACCGGGTCAAAGTCAAAGTTTGAGGCTGATAGCGGTGCTGCCCAAATCGAATATGCTGAGTGGTAGGCCTCGATCAAAATCTTACCTTTGCATTTCGTCACTTTGTTGGTCTTTTTTTCTCAACATTTGTTGGGTCTCCTAGGAAGGCCAGCTTTCGAGTTGACAACCGCAGCTTGCTTCTGCACGGGGATTCGTGAAGTTCTGGAGGTCCTGGGGTTCTGTAGCTTTCAGCAGAACAAACCTGAAATCCAGGCTGGGTCGCGATTCAACTTCGGCAACTTGACTCTTGATGACGGGTCAGTCAACTTACCCAGCTCTTTTTCCAAAAATCTCCAGATTTCTCCAAACTACTGGATCTTATTCCAGAAGGTCCTTTTGGGGTCTTAACGTGTCTATAACACTATCCAAGTTTGCAGAAGCTCTGAGTTGCTCCTTGGATAGTTGGGAATACAATTCCCACAAAGCAGCTGGTCAAATCCTTAAAAGTTTGTTTTTGCTGGTCAACTGGGCTCTTCTTGCAGGAGTTGATGCAGGGGACACTTGGTAGCTCCTTTGTACCTGTTGCTTAAAGGGAGTCCATTCTTGGAACTTTGAAATAAGGCAAGATCCTCTTTTTGGGGAAGCCCAGAGTGGGCAGCAGGTGCAGCCCTTCTTGCTGAGGACCATGCGTTCAGCAGGGCAGTCCTTCTTATTCTGATTTCTTCCAGCAGGGATCAGCATTGCTGGGCAGCTCTCCCACTTTTACCTAGATTTGTGGGCTGGTAAACAGGGTAGCGCCCCTGACCAATAGGGTACATGTGCCACTCTCTCTGATGACCACTTCCTTAGAAGTGTGGCACATTTTTGTCCCAGAAAGCACTGTTTCCCAAAATCCCAAATGGCTAAGTCCATCCACAGGTGTGGCTAACTTTCCCCTACATTCCCTTTCAAGCCCCTCTCCTAACTCAATTCAGGGGCTCGCTTCCGGCTGTGGGTGAAGAAAGAGAGGGTGGGCCTGAGTCCTGCACTATCTCTCTTTTTCCTTTTGGAGACCAGTTTGTCTACCAAGCTCCCTTTCTGTCTTAGCATCTGCTTCTGCAGATCTCCTACCACAAGATGGCTATTTTGTCTCAGCCCAGCACACTTCACACCTCAGCAGAGCAGCCTGGCCACCCTATCAAGGGCTGACTAATAAGGAGAGGTGGCTACAGGGCTGAATTTAGGTAACTTTAGGAAAGAGTTTTAAAATAATTATGATAATTATGATAACTCTAACCTTGGCAAGTTATTGGATTTATCTTAACTATTATTTAGACACTTTAAATCATAGTTCTGGTATATTTCAACCAAAAGATAGATTTTATTGAAGTTTAATAAAGCCTTCCCATGTTAGCCTATGGAGCTAGCAGTGCAACAAAGGGGAAAAAAGAAATTGGCAGTTTTTCCCTCACTTTGGCATATAAAACATCTTTATGATGTCCCTATTTATAGTTACAATGCACCCTACCATTCAGGCCTTATGAGTGACATATGTAAAAATAAGTTCGTTTGAGACTTTGGAAGTACTTTTAATTCTAAAGTCGAATTTAGGCTTAATTTTGTTTTAAAAGCAACCTGAAAGTCAGTGCTGTCTTTAAAATGGCAGCAGAAACCACAGTAGTGCACCCTTAAGTACCTTAACTTCACTGTGATTCCTAAACCTCCATGCCCTACTATATAGCAGGGACTTTATTAGAGACAATAATAACTATGCCTAATTACCAAATATCCTTCAAACAGAGCACTGGCCATGAACCTGGTTAGCAGAGCCCAGCTCACTGTCAAAGTCAGTAACCTCCAGCATTAGTCAAATAATGGGGGTGATTAGGGCATAAAGGATGACTTTCTCGCATTGCCAAAACAATAAAAGTCCAAAAAGGGGAACCAAGATATGATTTTTTGAATTTTAAGTTTAAAACGTGCACCAAAATGGTTACACACCAATCGTGGTCAACAGATTGTGCCCAACCGGTACCTAGCTGCAGTTTAAGACTGACGGCTATGTAGCACAGATTGGATATAAAAAAGCTAAACTTAGTTGCAAGTTTTACATTCTGAGTAAGTCTCTGAAATACAAGTCCAAAATCTCTAGAGGGCAAAGAAGCAGTCTATATCTATGAAAGGCTCCACAAGGCTGGTTAGCAGTTGGATGAGGTCCTGGTCAAGCTGATGACTTTCGGCAGGAAAGCTTCTAGTGGAACACATTCAAATTTCCCACTCAAGGAAGTTCCCTTGCCAGACAGATACTTTTGCCACCATTTCCCAGTAAGAATTTCTACATTCAGACTTATTGCCTGATTTAGACTTTGGTGGAGGGGTTGCCTTGTCACAAACATGACATATGTCTTGTCCGCCATATTACAGGTACATGATGTCCTTTTGCACTTGTAATACTGTGTACTGGATATATCTAAATGCCTATATAAGGCCCTTAGTCATTTTATGGAGCTTGAATTCCTCCAGCAGGCCAAGATTGCAGGCTTTGTGATGGTGGACTGGATATCCACGACATAGCACAGAAACTGATTTGCTGCTGTGTATAAGCTGTGAGTGCGGACAACTGAGTTTTTGGCCCACTGCAAACACGCCTTCATCAGATTGACTTTGGGAGGTTTAACCCAGTCCTTCAGAGGTCTTTGAGGCCAAAACGATTCTAAACTCTAGTTTTTTTCTGAATGTTAGGAGGAGCTCACTTTGACAACAGACAAGGGTTCCAAGGCCTCAGGAATAGCGCTTGGGGATTGACACCCACTCCTGGAGAAGCTACCAGCAGGGATCAGGGCAGGGCCAGTTGGAACTGAGCAGTTGAGCCCTTCAGGAAAAGGACTTCTAAAACAAGATAAAATAGTGGAACATTCGAAATCTCTATGAATCATTCATGTACTAGTCAATAAGGCCATCTAGAAAGGGGAATTATATCAAAGTATGAACAGATGAAAATACATAAACAATTAGAAAATGAACCAATTGGGTGTTGATATTGTATGAATCATCAACAACTTTAATAATACATTCAACGTATGATGTTTGGAATGTCCTATCCATGATATCATAAAACCACATAAAAGCTATACCAAAATATAAATTCTTTCGATACTGCGAAATAAATTAATGTCCGTTACCGTGAAGATCGATTTAATAACTAGGCCCAAGAGTTCATTCTTTGTGAATCTTCAAACATTTAAGATAATCTTCCGTCCATGTAATGTTATAACCAAGAGTCTGTTTGACAGTTGGGCCCTGATCTTCAATCTTTATGAATCTTCCACCACTCGAAGTGAGTTTCAGCCCATGCAATGTTTTTGCCGACATGTGTTTCGTCCCATTCTGGGACTTTATCAAGGCTTATGTTTTATTCCTAATGGACACCAAATTTCCAATTATGCAGAATCCAACTCTCTCATTAACAACTTATCTAGCCCTCAACGGCGGCGGCAGCGGCATGTTAAGTGTATAGTCAAAAAAGGACTACTAGCAGCATATTGTATCCATGTAGTTTAGAAGAAGGACAGACAACTGACTGTTAAAGTGTATTTCTTTGACCTGGGTACAAGTGGGAGCAGGTCTGGCCTTTCAGGTCTCCTCACAGTTCTCAACAGCATGTGCAGTCCTTCTTCTGCCTTTCACAGGTCGAGTAGCGTTCTGAAGAGTGTAACCAGGGTAGGGGCAATTGAAGTTACTTAGGTCCCAAAGCACAGGCCAGATCATGAAGCTACCAGAGGAAGAGAACACCTCCCTGCATCTAACGTCTTTGTCTCAGCTCTGAGAGCAAGTCTACATCTCAAGTGGGCAATATTCAGCTCTTGGGTGACAGTTAGAAGCTCATCCAACTTTACAAGTGAATTGGGTTTGTAATATCTATATGAAAATGTCCAAGAATGAAATGTGTGGCTGTTTCCTAGGCAGAAGGGGATTGTCAGAATGTTCCAGAATGCCCTGCAGTAGTAGATTATCTAAACTGAAAGCTAATGTTTTTGCTAAAATCTTACAATCATCATTAATTACTGACATAGGTCTACATTTTTTTTGGCAAAGAGGCATCTCTATTGCTTTGTAGGATTGAGACATATAGGGCCTGATTCTAAGCTTGGCGGGCGGCGGGAGCGGCGGGTAAACTCACTGGGCTGGCGGGCGGACTTTTGGCGGTCGCCCGCCAGCCAAGCGGGAACCGCCAGAAGGCCGTCCCGCGGTCAAAAGACCGCGGCGGTCATTCTGGGTTTCCCACTGGGCTGGCGGGCGACCGCCAAATGTCCGCCCGCCAGCCCAGTGGGAAACACCCTTCCCACGAGGAAGCCGGCTCCAAATGGAGCCGGCGGAGTGGGAAGGTGCGACGGGTGCAGTTGCACCCGTTGCGAATTTCAGTGTCTGCAAAGCAGACACTGAAATTCTTTGTGGGGCCCTCTTACGGGGGCCCCTGCAGTGCCCATGCCATTGGCATGGGCACTGCAGGGGCCCCCAAGGGCCCCATGACATCCCATACCGCCATCCTGTTCCTGGCGGGCGACCCGCCAGGAACAGGATGGCGGTATGGGGTGTCAGAATCCCCATGGCGGCGCAGCAAGCTGCGCCGCCATGGCGGATTCCCATGGGCAGCGGAAAGTCGGCGGCACACCGCCGGCTTTCCGCTTCTGGCCGCGGCTGTACCGCCGCGGTCAGAATGCCCAGCGGAGCACCGCCAGCCTGTTGGCGGTGCTACCGCCAACCCCCGCCCTGGCGGTATTTACCGCCAGGGTCAGAATGACCCCCATAGTTGCTTCTTTGAAGGAACCTTTATACTTATTAATGCCCAAAAATGTATTAATTAGTTTAAGGAGCATATGAAGCATTAGGTTAGAAAATTGGTGATAAAATACAACAGCAAAGTCATCAGGTTTAGGGGCCTTATTGGTTTGGAGTTTTATAAAGCATTAAACAATTCTTCCATCTTCAAAGCGGTTGTTAAGGAATATATGTCAAGGTTATCGTTTAATTTTTTAAACCTGTAAAACAGATTTTTTTAGTCTCATTTATGAAGGAGGCTGCTGGGGTGTATAAATTCTGATAAAAGTTAGTAAAATAAGCTGTCATGCATAATTCTCTAAAGAGATTATCACCAGTTTACCACCAGAATCTGGCAGGATGGATTTCATTGCTGACTTTTCATTTTTCAACTTGTCATCATTTGCCATTAGGGAACCAGCTCTACTTTTCCCTCCATTATATTGAGAAGAAGTTCACATTCTTTTCTATAGAGGACTTATACAATGGAATTTTAGTTACAACATGTTCTTCTAACCTCCCCTTGTCATTTTAGGAGGTGAAGTGCAAGTCTTCAGGTTTCCAGATGTTATCTAGGATTGCTTGTACATCAGAGATTAGCGGTGAACAAACAACAATGAGGAACCATAAAGTACGAAGATAAGACAATAAGGTGGTCATTTCGACCCTGGCGGTCCGAGACCGCCAGGGCTAATAGGACGGAAGCACCGCCAACAGGTTGGCGGTGCTTCCATCCCTATTACGGCCGGGGCCGGCGGTTTCCCGCCGTTTTAGCCCCGGCGGTGATAATCCGCCAGGGCAGCGCTGCAAGCAGTGCTGCCCTGGGGATTATGACACCCCTACCGCCAGCCTGTTTCTGGCGGTTTGCACTGCCAGGAAGAGGCTGGCAGTAAGGGGTGTCCTGGGGCCCCTGCACTGCCCATGCCACTGGCATGGGCAGTGCAGGGGCCCCCTAACAGGGCCCGGGCCAGCTTTTCACTGTCTGCATAGCAGACAGTGAAAAGCGCGACGGGTGCAACTGCACCCGTCGCACGGCCGCAACACCGCCGGCTCCATTAGGAGGCGGCTCCTATGTTGAGGCCTCATCCCTGCTGGGCCGGCGGGAATGTCATAACGGGGGCCGCGTGAGTGCGGCCGCATTGGCGGCCGCACAGCGGGTACCGCCTGGCGGGCGGCAAGGTCGTAATAACCCCCTAAATCTTGAGGAGGACTTGTACAGCCAACCTGAAAATAATAGAGCAAAAAATGAGAAGAAAGATAAATATAGGGCACTTCAACACAGAATAAATGAACACCTAAACTTTGGAAGGGAAGTAAAGTTAGCAATGGCACTACATAACAGCAGTATTGAAACTGAAGAAAAATCTATGTCATGCTTTCATATTGATTCCCAAATCCAGGTCCTCCTCACTCTAAAGCCAACTGAATTAATTTGCTTGATCAGGAACCTCAAATGTGGCAGTCTTATTCTTAGAAGTAGCTTTCAAGACACAAGAGTGGATCAGATCATATCTTGCTATCATGGCTTTAAGTTGCTGTCCTAACATTAGGAATTGTTTTCTACAGTTGGGGGTGACATTAGAGACATGGTGTGAAAAAATCTCTGACCATTGCTTCAGCTTGGTAACAAGGAGAACTTCCATCAGCTCAGTAAATTGTAAAATAGGATGATAATGCCTCTAGAACAAGCTTTAGATGTGGTAGGAGGTTTCAGACCTAGGCAGTGAGTTTTCTGAATACTAGGTGGAATGAGACTTTCCATTTAAACACAATTGTAGTAATTACTTTCTGCAAAAATGGGGATCGTATCAGAACCTTCTGAGCCCTCTTGGCTACCATAAAGTGCTAGGTTGTTCCCTCTAGTCCTATTATCAAAATTCTCAGTGTTTTTTAGTTGATCTATTTATTTTGCCACATGAGAAAAATCGGGGTCAGAGTCTTCAACATCACTTATCCTTTGTTCAGTGACACAATTTGTTTTTTTCAAGGTTGAATCATTTCTCCCTGATTCTTTGCAAAGTTGTTTCCAATGACATAATGTTTAAGGTTTATAATTTCCTTTATGAGATCCTCCAACATCAGATTAGGTGGAGGTTTAGGATGAGAATCAACATCATCGTTAGGTCTCTTAACAGAGTTAGATGTCTAGTCATTTTATAGATTGCATGTGTGGCATGTGGTGATACTGTGAGGTCACGTAGAGCTTAAGCATTCTCCATGCGATCAGGCTCCCTATATTTGACTGCACCAGTTGAAAGCGGGACTAAGTTAGCAGATTTGAACAAACAATATGTTGTTAAAGCTCTCCATGATCTACCCTTGCACCCTGAATTAAGCCCATAAACAGTTAAATTACCACAGTCACATAAAGTGTTTTTTATAAAAGGCGCCTCAACAAAGCTAACTGGTATCATGCCTGTAAACACCGCTGTGTAAACATGACCTTTTATTTTGCATATAACATGTAGTAGCCCACCCTCCATTGATCATTCAGCTGTTATTCACAAAAATAAGGTTATCTGCATAAGTCTTTAAACAAAAAAAGAGCTCCAAAGATCATTGCTCAGAGAGCACCAAAACTCAAAATGGCAGGCACAAGAAGCATGGATCGAAATGAGGCATCATTTATAAATGAAAGTTGGCAGTATAAAGAAAAATTCCCTTTAATGGGGAACCAAAAGATTACTTCATGAACAACTACATATTATTAGAGCTGTCTGTTGTTGCAGATCTCTCTCCATTTTTTCCATATCAGCATCTGTAACATTGGGCATGTCGGGAGAACAAAATCTTTCCTGACGTTCAGAATTATATTGTTGCATTCCTGCAAAGCATATAGATTTCTTCCAATTCTTGTATTTTTGTTGTTGTTGTTGTTTACACAAATGATCATGGTCTAATCTGTAATAAAGCTTACTGCATTTGACAGAATGGTGTGCCACACAGCCTGAACTCCGAAGTACAGATGCAATTACTGCCCCATGTGTCTGACTTAGTTGTCAGCAAAACATACACTAATTTGGAAATATCTTGAGCTAATGCATGCGCTGGAGATCCGAAGAAGAAACACGCATATCCCTTCCGTGCCCGTGTAGCGCACAAACCAGATTCATGATTCGTTTTATAAGCTTATACCACCACACCAAGGCCATCTCTCTCTGGATCATTGTTCAGGACTGTGCACAAATTCATCAGCATGCTGCTTACCAATTAATAATTGGGTATTCACCAGCCGTGGTTACTTAGCACAGATCTGGAGGAAATACTTAAACGGGATGTAGCACTTCTTTACTTGCGGTCCTCTGAAAAATACGGGTTGGCATTAAAAAGTTTTACAAGTTCCTTCTTCAGGTCTGGGAACATCTAACGAGTCTGTGGTAGACATTTTGGGGGTTATTAAAACTTTGGAGGAGGTGTTAATCCGTCCCAAAAGGGACGGTAAAGTGACGGATATACCACCAGCCGTATTACGAGTCCATTATATCCTATGGAACTTGTAATACGGCTGGTGGTATATCCGTCACTTTACCGTCACTTTTGGGACAGATTAACACCTCCTCCAAAGTTGTAATAACCCCCTTTATGTACAGAATGGATGTTGACACATTATGCCATGGTACACATTATTTTTTCCAGAGCGTTCTAAGAAGTAGAATTCATTGATTATTCCACTGAGAAACAAGACGAATACAAGACTCTGCCATTTTGCCATAAGAAACCACCAACACTGAGCCATAGGGCGAAAGTGAATCTCATTGTGTTCTTGAAATTTACCTGACAACATCTAGTAAAAAGAGCTATAAAAACGTATGGCTAGCAAATTGTACAGCACTCACTTCCCCGGCGCACATAGGGGGACATTACAACCCTGGCGGACGGTGTTAAAGCGGCGGTAAGACCGCAAACAGGCCGGCGGACAAAAAAAGGGAATTATGACCCTGGCAGAAACCGCCAACAAAGACAGCCACTTTAACACACCGCCCGCCACGGCGGTACAGACAAGCAGCGCGGCGGTCACCGCCAACAGACAGGCAGGAGACAATGTACCGCCCATAGTATCAGAACACACCAATCTGTCACCTTTTCCGGGGCGGATTCACCGCGGATAAAAACACAGCGGAAACAGCTTTTGCTATGGGAAAACGCTCACCTGAACACACTCCACGAGGAACGACGACTCCATGGAGCCGGAACTCCAAATACTACCTGCCCTTGTCTTTCTGCTCCTCTACGACCAACAGCGACGTAGGCGGCGAAGATACCGGTGAGTACTGCACCTACGACACAGGGAGGGGGGAGGCAAAAGTTAGGGGGACACCCACCAAACACCCCCACCCCCATCCTCGCATATCACAACATACACACCAATGCAGTCAAAAATCACAGTAACAACCCACAATCACCCCGGAAGAATGCAAAGACAAAGCGAATTGCGGTCAAACATGGTAATGTGCCAATATACATGTCATACAAAAATATACTGATATATATCTCGAAATCTGTCATAATTATATATACAATACAAGAAGTAGTGCAGATATGTACACAACAATGTCCGTGCACCAACAGTCCAAAAATGCATGGGCAAGGCCCACAATAGATACCTGACCAAAATCGGAGAGAACACTGCCGGGGCATCAGATAGAAACACTACAGGCACCTCAGGGGGAAGGGAAGGGGGGGCACCTCAGCCACATGAATGCGAAGCCAGATCCACGATGGGGCTCCATGCCCATTGATGTATCCTGGGGAGTGCAAAGCCACAGTCTCTCAAGTCTCTCCAGTAGGTGGGTTGCCCACTGTGCCATCCTGGGGAGTGCAAAGCCACAGTCTCTCAAGTCTCTACAGTGGGTGGCTTGACCACTGTGCCATCCTGGGGAGTGCAAAGCCACAGTCTCTCAAGTGGATAACAGTGGGTGGCTTGCCCACTATGCCATCCTGGGGAGTGCAAAGCCACAGTCTCTCAAATCTCTACAGTGGGTGGGTTGCCCACTGTGCCATCCTGGGGAGTGCAAAGCCACAGTCTCTCAAGTCTCTATAGTGGGTGGCTTGACCACTGTGCCTTCCTGGGGAGTGCAAAGCCACAGTCTCTCAAGTAGATGCAGTTCTCTACTGGTACTGGGTGGGACTGGTGCCCAGACTGGATGAGTCTCCCCATGAAAGTTCCTGTCCTGTCACTGTCCCAGCTGCACATGGGATAAGGATGCCTGATGTGGCGGCTTATTCATACCGACACGGTCTTTGCTATGTTCAGCAGTGCTTTGCCATGGCGGTTCAGGACTGTTCAGCGGTGCTTTGCCATGGTGGTCTTTGCCCTGTTCAGCAGTGCTTTGCCATGGCGGTTCAGGACTGTTCAGCGGTGCTTTGACATGGCGGTCTTTGCCCTGTTCAGCGGTGCTTTGCCATGGCGGTTCAGGACTGTTCAGCGGTGCTTTGACATGGCGGTCTTTGCCCTGTTCAGCGGTGCTTTGCCATGGCGGTTCAGGACTGTTCAGCGGTGCTTTGACATGGCGGTCTTTGCCCTGTTCAGCGGTGCTTTGCCATGGCGGTTCAGGACTGTTCAGCAGTGCTTTGCCATGGCGGTCTGTGCCCTGTTCAGCGGTGCTTTGCCATGGCGGTTCAGGACTGTTCAGCGGTGCTTTGACATGGCGGTCTTTGACCTGTTCAGCGGTGCTTTGCCATGGCGGTTCAGGACTGTTCATCAGTGCTTTGACATGGCGGTTCTGATACTGACATTGGTGTGTGGCATGACGATCTCCACACTGGACATTGGTGTGTGGCATGACAATCTCCACACTGGACATTGGTGTGTGGCATGACGTTTCATCATTGCCCAGCGGGGCTGTGGCATCCTGGCCCCTCCTGGACTGTGATTCCGGCGGTGGTCTCCGGACCAGTGACGATACTTGGGCCCTCCTGGGCTGTGACTCTGGCGGTGGTCTCTGGACCAGTGATGATACCTGGGCCCTCCTGGGCACTGACTCCGGGGCTGGTCTCCTGACCAGTAACGATACTTGGGCCCTCCTGGGCTGTGACTCTGGCGGTGGTCTCTGGACCAGTGACGATACTTGGGCCCTCCTGGGCTGTGACTCTGGTGGTGGTCTCTGGACCAGTGACGATACTTGGGCCCTCCTGAGCTGTGACTCTGGCGGTGGTCTCTGGACCAGTGACGATACTTGGGCCCTCCTGGGCTGTGACTCTGGCGGTGGTCTCCTGACCAGTAACGATACTTGGGCCCTCCTGGGCACTGACTCCGGCGGTGGTCTCCTGACCAGTGACGATACTTGGGCCCTCCTGGGATGTGACTCCGGCGGTGGTCTCTGGACCAGTGACGATACTTGGGCCCTCCTGGGCTGTGACCCCGGCGGTGGTCTCCTTACCAGTAACGATACTTGGGCTCTCCTGGGCTGTGACTCCGGCGGTGGTCTCCTGACCAGTAACGACGGTGCTGGCGGTTGTGTCTGGACCGCCGGAAATGATGGCCCACTTCTCCGCCGTGACACTCACAACAGGCTGGGGAGACTTCCTCGGGACCTTCCCCACCTTTTTTGGAGTTACAGCTGACTCACCAATCGCCTTCGATCCCATTTCAGTTGTAATCCCACCAGGAGTCTTGACACGGTCCCGTCGTCCACTCTCCAATTTCCGAGCCTTTAGAGGGGGTGGGCTGACAGTGCCTTGGCTCCGGGTCCTACTGCCTGCCCTGGTGGACGGTGCACTCCAAAAACCTGGAACATGCACCACTGGTACTGGAGGCTTTTTGGCTGAGGCGCTACGACGGGACTGATGAATTGGAGGGGGGTGGGTGGGGGCAAAAGGTCATTTGACATAGGGACAGTTTCTGACGGACACTGGGATGGGTGGTTGGAGGGGGTCTGGGAGTGGAGGAAGAGGAGGTGGTTGTAGGAGGTGTCACTTTAGGTGTTTTGGGTGCAGGTGCAGGTACTGAAGGCTGTCGTGAGGTGGATGGATGTTGGGTGAGTGATTGCCGGCGTTTGTGTACTTTGGGAGGGGGCGTCACAGACACACTGGGAGAGGACACAGGGGATGTGTAAATGGCAGTGGGGGTGGTGAGTGCAGGTGAGCGGCTTGTGGTGCTGGGTGTCCTGGTGCGAGTCTTAGTGCCTGTAGATGTGGTGCATGCAGGTGTGTGTGTAGACGAGACTGGGAGGGAGGAGGGAGAAGAGGAGGAGGGGGACACAGTGGAGACAGTGGATGTTGCTGTGTCTGTATGGGTGTGATGCTTGTGTGAGTGCCTGTGGTGTGTGTGGTGCCTATGTTTGCTTGAGCTACTTTTGGGTGTTGACTTGTGTGCATGCTGGTCTGTAGGTGTGCTTGGGATGGGCTGGGGTACAGGGGATTGGGTCTGGGTGGAGGAAGTTGGAGGGGGGAGGCTGGACACAGGGACAATGGCTGCCATCAGTGCTGAGGCCAGAGATTGCAGGGTTCGCTGAAGGACAGCCTGACCAGAATGAATGCCCTCCAGGAATGCATTACTGTGTTGCAACTCTCGTTCTACACCCTGGATGGCATTCACAATGGTAGACTGCCCAACAGTGAGTGACCTGAGGAGGTCAATGGCCTCCTTACTGAGGGCAGCAGGGGTGACAGGGGCAGGGCCTGAGGTGCCTGGGGCGAAGGTGATGCCCACCCTCCTGGGTGAGCGGGCACGGGGCGAACGCTGAGGGGCTGCTGGGAGGGCGGTGCTGGTAGGGGAGGTGGCGGCTGTACCTGTAGAAGTGGGACGCACAGATGGTGCCGCCACCACAGGGGAGCTCACATCGGCGGATGAGTCTGTGTCGCTGGTTGGTGATCCTGTGGCCGACGTGAAGCTACCCTCGCCCTCCGTCCCACTGGTGCATTTAGAGTCTGTGGTGTGGCCCTCCATGGCCATGTGGGATGCAGCTCCCTCGTGCTCCGGTGCCACTGTACCTCCGCCTGATGATGCTGATGTACAAAAGGACAGGGAGAGCAGGAAAAGGGGGGGAGACAGGAAAAAGAGAGTTTTCGTGCATGGCATACCGCTACAGTTGGCGGACAAGACAGATGCAGCAGCCCCATGCATTACGTCGTGCTTCTGCCCTCTGCACATGCAATTTCTGGGATATGGCCTACATGGCAATGGTAGAAATCTGCGCACATGGATGGCAAAGGGGCAACTATACATCAACTTACCACTGTACTGAGCTGGGGTAGAGTGCCACATGGCCTACATTACGGAGGGGCCTTGCCTACCTAACTCGCCCTGGCTTAGGGACACCCACAGCCCGCCTCCCCCACCCAGACACCTCCACTGCACGCAAAGTCCACAGAATGAGGTTGTACTCACCCCCTTGTGTCTGCTGTGATGTCCTTAAGTGCCCATCCAACTCCGGGTAGGCCACCAACAGGATCCGGAACATCAGGGGGGTCATGGTGCGACGGGCACCCCTCCCACGTTGGGAGGCCACCCCAGCTGAGCCTCCGCCGTCTTCTTGCTGCAGCGGCGAATGTCCTCCCATCTCTTACGGCAGTGGGTGCCCCGTCTCTGGTGGGCTCCCAGGATCCAGACTTCCTTGGCGATGGCACACCAAATGTCCCTCTTCTGGTGGGCGCTGACCTACATGACATGCACAAGGAAAGAGGAACAGTCATTACCTACTGCACCGTCAATGTGAGTGGCCCCCTCCCTACTCTGGCCATGTGGCCCATTCATTCCCATGCATTTATGTTCTATGAACTCTGCATCCTTCTCTCTTCCAACCAGCCCTCTCCACCCAGGCATAGCCCATCCAACGTGCTCCCTGTGTACTGACCTGTTGGTCTGGAGGACCGTAGAGTAGCATGTACTGGGGGAGGACCCCATCCACAAGTTTCTCCAACTCCTGTGCAGTGAAGGCAGGGGCCCTTTCCCCAGACGCAGCAGCCATCGTCGCTTCAAGACCGAGGTCACAGCAGCACTAGCAGTGTAGGTCCTCTCCTGTCGAAGGTCAGGTATCTAGTGAATGAAGAGATAGAAAATGGCGGTGACGTCCGCGGCGGGGCGCATCATCCCCGCCGGCGCACCTGTTCATTGGCTCCTGGGACCCATAGGGTCCAATGTTAACCAATGCAGCATTGCGCCGCGCTCTACGACCGCCTACCGCGACGGTGTCCAACACCAGCGCAGTTACCCCACAATTCCATTGTCCCATTTTAGAAGTCAGGCAGCCGCCATTTCAGGGGCCCAAATGGCTTCATTTACTACTGCGTCACACATAGCTAGGCCTATAATCAACACACATACAGGAAGGGGTTTTGTGAGTGGTGTAGTCTTGTGTGTAACTGTGGGTACATACCTGGAGGAATAGTGACTGGTTCTTCGCTGTTGTCCTTCTTAGGCACCGTCAGCTGGGACATATAAGAAGATGGCGGAATCCTCCGGTGTACCGACCGCTGGTGGACCTGTTGACAATGGAAGAAAGACTTTTGATCGTGACCTACCGGTTTGACCCTGCCACAATCCAGGAACTATGTAGCCAGTTGGAGCCAGACCTGATGTCACCAATCCGCCATCCGACTGGAATCCCCCCTGACATGCAGGTGCTGTCAGTGCTCCATTTCCTTGCAAGTGGGTCATTTCAGACTACTGTGGCAATGGCATCAGGGATGTCCCAGCCTATGTTTTCCAACGTTTTTTCCAGAGTGTTGTCTGCCCTGCTGAAACACGTAAGGAGATACATAATTTTCCCTGAGGTGGAGGATTTGCCTACAGTTAAAGGTGACTTCTATGCCCTTGGACATATCCCCAACGTCATAGGTGCTATTGATGGGACCCATGTAGCTCTGGTCCCCCCCCAGAGGAGTGAACAGGTGTACAGGAAGAGTTATCATTCGATGAATGTCCAGATGGTCTGTTTGGCAGACCAGTACATCTCGCAGGTAAATGCTATGTTCCCTGGCTCTGTGCATGATGCCTACATCCTGCGGAATAGCAGCATCCCTGATATGATGGGTCAACTCTAGAGGCACTGTGTATGGCTATTGGGGGACTCTGGTTACCCCAACCTTTCGTGGCTATTGACCCCAGTGAGGAATCCCAGGACCAGGGCAGAGGAACTGTACAATGAGGCCCATGGGCGGACTAGGAGGGTGATCGAACGCACCTTCGGCCTCCTAAAGGCCAGGTTCAGGTGCCTCCATATGACAGGTGGGTCCCTATTCTACTCACTGAAGAAGGTGTGTGACATCATCATCGCCTGCTCCATGCTCCATAATTTGGCATTGCGACACCAGGTGCCTTTTCTGCAGGAGGATGATCCAGATGACGTTGTTGTAGCAGCTGTGGAGCCTGTGGAGCCTGTGGACAGTGATGAGGATGAAGCTGAGGAAGACGAAAACGACAACAGGGAGTTAGTCATACAGCAATATTTCCAGTGAGACACAGGTGAGTACATTTTCAGGTTTAACATTACATTAACTTTCACACGTCTACCTCTATCCTGTACCTACATTTCACTCACTATTTGTTAATTGAGTTGTCCCCTTCCATTTCAGTTTCACAAATGTGGTAACCTACGTGTCAACAGCTTGCACCCTTGAAAGGCTTGTGATGTGTGACATTGGTATGTTGGCCTTCCAATGGATAACCCTTTTTGACACTGTAATTGACAATACAAAGTTCAAAATCATAGACTGACTCCAGTTTTATTAGTGTTTCAAGGGTGTTTATTTAAGTGCAGAAAAATGAAGGGGGGTTGTGAAATCGGGATGGGTTATGGTGGAAGAATGTCCATGGCAGAGTCCAGTCTATTAGTCTCACAGGTACATTGCACATCTGGCCATTGGAAGTGGAGCTGGGGCAGTTCCAATCTGGACAGGGTAACAAAGTGGGACAGTGGGGGGACAATCAGGGTAGTCTTATTTCCTGGCGGGGGTCTTGCCATCTTGCTCTGTTCTGTTCCTGGATCTCAGGGACCGCTTTCGTGGTGGTCTGCAGGGGGTGGGGTGCTGGTGTGGTGGTCCTGTGGCTGGGCGCCCTGTCCACTAGCGCCGGCGGAGGTGGTGGGCATTTCATCGTCCAGGCTAGTGTCAGGGGCCCCTTGGAGTGCCACGGTGTCCCTCAAAGTCTTTTGAATGTCCCTCAGCACCCCTACAATGGTGCCCAGGGCGGAGGCGACGGTCCTGAGCTCCTCCCTGAACCCCAAATACTGCTCCTCCTGCAGACGCAGGGTCTCCTGCAACTTGACCAGGACCGTTGCCATCATCTTATGGGAGTGGTGGTATGCTCCCATGATGGAGGAGAGGGCCTCGTTGAGAGTAGGTTCCCTTGGCCTGTCCTCCCTCTATCGGACAGCAGCCCTCCCAGTTCCCCTGTGTTCCAGTGCCTCCGTCCCCTGGACCGTGTGCCCACTACCACTGCCCCCAGGTCCCTGTTGTTGTTGGGGTGGTGGGTTAGCCTGGGTGCCCTGTAGTGGTGGACACACCGCTGATTGACCTGTCCTGGGTAGGGAGGTATGGGCCCGCTGGGTGGCTGCTGTGCTGGTGTTACCAGAGGGTGGCAGCTCGGTGTTGGGCTGTGACTGGGCAAGGGGAACCGACTGTCCTGAGGTCCACGATGGTCCGGGCTGGTCATCAAGATCCAGTAGGGCAGAGCTGCTGTAGTCACTGTGGGCCTCTTCTGGGGGTGGAGTGGTGTTGTCTGGACCCTCTGGTGTGGTGACGTTCCTTTGGGTTCCTGCGGGGGTATAAGTACATGATTATTGCATGTGTGTGTTTCATGGTGTGCAATGGTTGGGTGTGCGTGTACCCCAGTGCAGGCATTCCTGTGTGGGTGCTTGTGTGCTGATGGTTGGGGGGTGTTCTGGGTATGTGCAGTGGGCATGCTTTAGTGATGGGTATCCATGCTTAGTTTTGTCATGCAGGTCTTGGGGTTGGGATGGGTGGTTGGTGTTATGGGTACATTAGTGAGGAGTTAGGGTGATAAGGGAGGGTGTGAGGGTGGGGGGGTGTGATTGCATGCAGGTAAGGTGGGGGATATGATAGTTAAGATTTGACTTACCAGTGTCCGTTCCTCCAACGACTCCTGCGAGGCCCTCAGGATGCAAGATGGTCAAGACTTGCTCCTCCCATGTTGTTAGTTGTGGGGGAGGAGGTGGGGGTCCGTCGCCAGTCCGCTGTACCGCGATGTGGTGCCTGGATACCGTTGAACGCACCTTCCCCCGTAGGTCGTTCCACCTCTTCCTGATGTCCTCCCTATTTCTTGGATGCTGTCCCACAGCGTTGACCCTGTCCACTATTCTTTGCCATAGCTCCATCTTCCTGGCTATGGATGTGTGCTGTACCTGTGAGCCAAATAGCTGTGGCTCTACCCGTAGGATTTCCTCCACCATGACCCTGAGCTCCTCCTCAGAGAAGCGGGGGTGTCTTTGGCGTGACATGGGGTGGTGTGGGTGAGGTGTGGGGTGGTGTATGTGTTGATGAGTGTGGTGAGTGTAGTGGTATGTGGTGTTTTGTGCGTGGATGTTGTGTGGGTGATGGTGTAGTGTGCCTCTGTGTGATGGGGTTCTCTATTCTGTGCTGTCTCTCTATGGCGTTCTCTCTAATTTTGGGTCGTAGGGGTTTGTGGGTGATGTGGGTGTGTGTTTTATATTGTGTTGGATGTGTGGGAGTGTTGTTTGTATGTGCATCAGGTGTGTGTATTTGGAATTGTCCAATGTGGCGGTGTTTTGGAGCGGTGTGTGTATTTTGAGCGCGGCGGTGTGTACCGCCAATGGAATACCGTGGTTGAAAGACCGCCTCGTGGATTCGTGGGTCGTAATGGCATGGGCGTGTTTCTGTTGGCGTGGAGGTGGAGGATTTGTTTCTGCATGTTTATCGCTGACCTTTGGTGTGGCGGTGTTGTGTGGGTGTCTGAATTTCGGCGGATTCCGTGATGTGTGTCATAATAGCTGTGGCGGGCTCCCGCCGCCGCGGCGGTGTGTTGGCGGTCTTCTGCACTGCGGTAAGCGCCTTTTACCGCCAATGTTGTAATGACCCCCATAGTAACGTTGCTCTGATCTTGGCAGAATCAGTCCCGCCATTGGTTTTTTCATCTGATAATCCGTCCTCTGACTAGGCAGTCCACTCCTTCGGTTTAGATGCTTGCGGGCCCATAGACCATCGGCGGACTCCCATCAACGCCAGAATTTTACACCTAGGTCGGTGGAGCCAAATGCAAAAGCGGCTGTCAGTGGCAGCTAAACCTCCACAACTGATTGGCAGATTGGAAGGGTTGTAAATTCTAAACTTACATTTTTCTCTTCTTTTCACTTCCCTTGCTGCCATGGACTTAGTTGCACAAATACTGCCTTTGCTGCTGATACTGGACCACAACGCAAATCAACCTCATTGTCACTGGAACAGAAGGTAAGTGACTGTTTTACGTGCTACCATCAGAATTTTATGTGTACATTAGCTCTGGATTCATGCATGTTTCAAAAAGACTTGCAAGCAATGTTACAATGATGTGCAATGCATATTTGTGTGCTGTGCTAATTTAAGAAACTTAAAGAAACATGGCCCTCATGCTAATGGACACCTACACAAAAAGTAATTAATCCCTATTTCGAAATGTGTCTATACAGGTGTGTTTAATCATTTTCCCTAAACTACCCTATCAGATATGTGAACAGTACCCATTATTGTAAGTACATGAGTCCAATATAATGTAGTAATTGCACTACACAATACAACAAGTGGGTTTACACAAGATGTACATCCGATGTCACCTCTAAACTTTACACATGTCATAGATGTATTAATGTCACAAATCCCCTTCCAGAATTTTTGGTATATCATAAAATTTCATTTAACTCAAAAGTTGTTTGTTTCCATGTGTAATGCATATGTCTTTATCGTTAAAACCTTTCACTGCTTGGCCTCCCACAAACCCCTTAGTGCTAAACCTTTTTTTTTATATTTGGCAGAGTTTGCGCTTCAGCCCCATAACTTTTTGTTCACATAAGGTACCAATGCCAAATGTACGTCCTTTTTTCTGAAAATCCTGAGAATTCTAAAGGTACACAGGCTTTGTAGATTCTTATGGAGGAGAGCGAGAATTTCTGTTTCTTTTGGGAAAAATGGGAAAAAGGTGTTGCACATGAAAACAATTGTTTTTTCGCTGCAAATGGCATCAACAAAGGGTTTGCAGGGCTAAAATCACCATCTTCCCAGTTTTCAGGAACATGCAGACTTGTATCCAAAAACCACATTTTTCAATACAGTTTTGGCATTTAACTGTACATCGCCCATTTTTATTATTGTTTGTGCGTTCAACCTCCTTCCCGTTAGTGGTAGATATTGGTGTGAAACCAATGGTGGATCCCAGAATGCTATACATTTCTGAAATGCAGACAAAATTTGGGATACAGCAAGTGGTCATTGTGTAGATCATCCAAGGTTTTCCCAAAGATAGTAACAGGTGAAATAAAAAAAGTATATTGAAATTGAGTTGAAAAAAAAAACAGTCATTTGTGTCTACGTTTTTACCTGTAACTTCTTCTAACTATTGCAGATTTTCAAAAGCATTATACTGTTGTGTCTGCTAGATGCTTCTGCCTAATGGGGATATCTAGGACTTTTAGGTTCACCAAGAACCCTAGGTACCTAGAGCCAATAACTGAGCTGCGTCTTCCAATGGTTTCTGATTGTGGACCAGGTACACAGTAATTAATTTGGTAAAATATAAAGAGTAAAAAATAGGTATCTGGGAAACCTGTGTATTTCTGAAATGGGCACAGGATATGGGGTATAGAAGCAGTGTTTTTTGCATATCTCTGAATTTGCGGTTATCCATACTAACACATGAATTAGATGGCATTTCCCAAAATGACTTCTTGCTTACATGCTTTCTTACATTTGAAAGGCACAAATGCAGAGAAATACAGTTGGTAATAACACTTTTTCTACTATTCTGTGTTCCCCTAAGTCTCCAGACAAAAATGGTACCTCAATTGTGTGGGTAGGCCTAGTGCCTGCGACATGAAACAGCCCAAAAGGCAACATGGATACATCAAAGTTTTCTATGCAAAACTATCCCTTTCTTTGAAAAGTGGGGAGCTGTGGTGTTTGGGCCCTACATCAGCTGCCACCTAGGGAAACCGAGCAAACCTGTAGACTTTTAAAAATTAGACACTGAAAGTAATCAAGGATGGGGGGGCGTGGATCCCTTAAGGTGTTTTTTTTGGCAAAATGCTCTGCAAACCTCAAGCTTTGCCCGAAATCACACATTTTCCTGACATTTCTGTAATGGAAACTTTTGGAACCTGAAAGAATCCACAAAACTTCTACTACCCAGCATTGCCCCACCTGTGCAGAGAAAAATGTTGCCCCACTTGTGTGGCTAGGCATAGTGCCCGTGACAGGAAAGGCTCAAACCAAGTACAATGGGAGCCGTTGCGTGGGGACTCGGTGGGATCCGTTCCATTCACTGGCACCAGGCCCAACCACACCATAGAAATATGAGGAAAATGTGTTATTTTAGTGAACGTTTGAGGTTTGCGAGGCATGGTGGGTAAGAAAATGGTGTGGGGTGCATGTGAAGCACACCACCCTGGACTCTCCCAGATGCCTATTTTTCAGAACTGTCTGGGTCTGGTAGGTTTGTCCAGTGGCAGCCTACACACGCCCAAAAAGTGCTGCCGTTCACCATTGCAAGTGGGATGATACTGGGACTTAACCAAACTACCCTGACTCAGAAGAATCAAATATCCTCTTGCTTGCCATTGTAATGGGATGCTGTTGTCTGCAGGGGAGCAGGGAGACTGTTTAGGGGGTGAAGGTGGTGCATGATGTTAGGTTGGGAAAGAAAAAACTCAATATTTTATAAAAAATATGTATTGCAACATGCAATAGGCTTTCAGCCCCCCAGCAGGCAGATCGGGGATAATTACCCTATCTGTCCCAGGAGCTGCAAGACTGTTGCTGATTTATTTGGATGGGGCATAGCCATGTCCATACTGGCCCTATCTTTAAAATAATCCCTGACTTTTAGTGGGCCTTCTGCCCCTCAATAGGACAGACCTGGTGCAATTACCCTGAAATGCCCCCGGGTGGCAAAAAGACTGTTCGCCTATGCTACACAACCCCCATTACTACTTTAAAAAAAAAAAAAAGTAATCCCTGGTATCTAGTGGGCTTTCTGCCCCCAAAGGGCCATATAGGCAGTATTGCCTCCATATGCACCCCCAAGGGAATGGAAAGGCTGTTTCTCCATTTTTATGGGGCTGGGGCAATGGTCATACCTGTGCTGGAAGCCCCCATCTGTTGCATAGGGTGGCAGGAAGACTACTTTCCCAGTTTTATTGGAGTGGGGGGCATGGCCATGTCCATGCTTGGTAGCCTCCACCCCTACAAATATATAAACAAGAAGTAATCACTTGTGTCTAGTGCGCTTCCTTCTCCCTGGTGGTGCAGATGGGTTAATTTCCCCATCTTCCTCCTCCTAAGGAGGCAGAAAAACAGTTTATACATTTTTATGGTACTGGGGGTCATGGCCATGCCCATGCCGGGCAGACCCAAGGCGGTCAGAAAGACTAAAGCTTTCCCTCTAATGGAAGGAGCACAAGCCCTTGCCTAAGGGGCTGCTCCTCCTTGTCCCTAGGGCCTACTGGATGGATCCCTGCTTCGAGATTGCCTTTCTGAGGCAATCACAAGCAGAGATCCACTGAGGAATGGCACCATTGGAAAGGGGAGATTCCCTTTTTTTCAAAGATACCTCTTCTGTTTGAATCGGTGCTCAGGGGCTACTGTAGCCCCCTGAGTACCCATGCAGTGAAAGTGAAAATATAAGTTCAGCTCATTTCACTTTAATTTTTTATGTAATTATGTCAGCGCACCATGAGCACTGATCATCATCACAATGAAAAAACTAAAATAGCCTCTGCTCATTCCCAACTCCTGAGGTTACTTTTAGGAAAAGGAAATTCCTCTGGTGCCCAGAACAGAGGGATTTACTGCCTCGGGTGTGAGTACAGCACAGACCTGTCCTCCGCACACAAGGAGGTAAAATTGGTTGGTGATGCTTCGCAATTACAGTATTTAAGAATAAAATACAAATGAGAAATGGGACTTCCTCTGTTGCCTCTTTAATAAAAAATCAGAACAATAGTTGATTTTATTTTCCTTGTGTATTTGAATAGCATTTTATGTTGAAAAATCTTATTTTGTTGAGCAGATAGAGCATTCCATCTAGGGACAGTCTCAACATGTTTAATAATTTATTTTTTTGTAATTTATCTGCAGTTTTTAATAAAATGGGTGAAAGACCTCCGATTTGAGTTACACAATACAAAAGTGATTACAAAAAATGTACAATATTGTGTTGATTACAGTAGTCAATTTACTATTGTTAGCATTATAATAATTTGTATTCTTAACTCACTTGGAAGTGAAGTAATGTAGTGTTTAGGTTATGATATTTTATATATATTTTTTCATAATTTTTTATTGAGTTACAATCGCTCCATATAATTCAAGACCCGAAACATGAATACAGAGATACTAACAAAGATGTAATATGATATAGCAGAACTGTTTCCAAGCAAAAAGAAAAGAACAAAGCAGAAAATATGGATTATAATATCATTCATCATCAAAAAGCTCTCCCTGGTGTTCTTGAGGTGCTGGTGACCCTTTAGTCCTGAGCAAAGCCACTTCCAGTTCATGATTTCACAAAACATAGACAACCATTAAGACCACCACCCCTAAGACCACCACTCACGGCACCCTCATCTACAGACCACCTGGACCATGCCCAGCATTCAACGATGCCATCATAGACCTCATAGCCCTCCATGCACTCACCTCCAGCAACTACATTCTCCTTGGTGAACGTAGTTGCTGCCCATCTACAACTCCCATTTCAATGATCTCAGCGACCACAACACCTCGACAGTAATCGAGAACATGGACACAATTGGTCTCAAGCAACTGTTCACATCACCAATGCACACCGCCGGACACACTCTCAACCCCATTTTCTCTGCCAGTAGCAAAGTCATGATCAGCGACACGACCCGCTACAAAGGACCGACCAACATTACATCCATTTTTCCATCTCCAAGCCCACAGCGCAAACTCACGCAACACGCCATACCTACAGAAAATTGAACCAGATCTCAGACCCAGCAACTCACCAGCAACCTGAGCAACTCTCCACCACCCGACACAACAGACACCAACACCTCAGCCTGCAACCTCCACAAATAGATCACTAACTGCACTGACTCCCTAGCCTCTCTCCGGACGACTACAGAGAAACACTCCTTCAAGGAAGCCAGTTGGTTCACCCCAGCACTCCTGGAATCAAAGAATTCACACAGAAGTCTGGAGAAGAAGTGGAGAAACAGCAAATCCCCACAAGACCTGGCTTCCTTTAAAGCCACTACAAGATCCCGTCATAGCCTCATCAGGTCCTCCAGGAAATCCACCCTAAAGGACAGCATCAACTCCTCCATCCACACAAAAGAACCCTTCAATGTCATCAAAGTATTCACCAAACCACAGTCTGAGACAACTTATATCCCTCCATCACAGGGTCTCTGCGATAGACTGACCGCCTTCTTCCACATGAAGATTAAACACATTTACAACAGTTTCAGACCCCAAGACTCTCTGAGCCCACCAACAACACCCATGCCAGGACCAGTCAAACCCCCATGACTCCTGATGCCTGGACCTCCCTCACGATGAAGGATACCCACTCCATCATGAGCAGCATCCACTCAGGAGCCCCGAATGACCCCAGTCCACTCCACATCTTCAAAAAGGTCAGTGCCTCGATCACCCTTGAACTCTGCAAGACCATCAACTGTTAACTAGAATCAGCAACCTACCCCGAAGACTGGAAACATGCTGAGAATCACCCAGTTCCCAAAAAAAACACAGCCGACCCGACTGACCTCAAGAACTACCGCCCCATCTCACTGCTACCCTTCCCAGCTAAAGTCGCTGAGAAAGCAATCAACACTCAGCTTCGCCAACACATCAAGGACAACAAGCTCCTGGACAACTCCCAAACAGGATTCAGAACCAACACAGTACTGAAACTGCCCTGCTCGCAGCCATAGATGACATCCGCTCACTCCTTGACCACAGACAAACAGCAGCCCTCATCCTACTTGATCTCTCAGCCGCCTTCGATACAGTGTTTCACCATACACTGTGTGCCAGACTACATGCAGCAGGCATACGCGGCAAGGGCCTTCGAGGGATACACTCCTTCCTGACAGGCAGAACACAGAAAGTTAGGCTCCCACCACACCTACCAGAACCCATGGACATCAGCTGCGGAGTACACCAAGGATCATCGCTGAGCCCCACGCTCTTCAACGTCTATAAGATCCTACTCGCCCACATCATCAGGAACTATGGTGTGAGTATTGTCTGCTACACTGATGACACCCAGCTGATCCTCTCCCAGACTGAGAACCCCTCAACAGCCATGAAGAACATCAGAGATGGAATGGAAGCAGTCACAACTTGGATGAGGGAGAGCTGCATTAAGCTGAAATCTGACAAAACTGAGATCCTTATCTTAGGACCTTCCCCGTCAGCATGGGACGACTCTTGGTGGCCCTCTACACTCAGCAGGCCTCCCATCCCTACAGACTATGCACAAAACCTCGGTGTCATCCTTGACTCAACAGCGCCATGACGAGGCAGGTCAATGCAGTCACCTCCACCTGCTTTCACACCCTCTGACTCCTCTGAAAGATCTTAAGATGGATACTAAACGACTGCCAGAAAACCATGACACAGCACCTAATCACAAGCAGACTTGACTATGACAATGCACTCCAAGCTACAACAAATTCAGAACGCCACCATCAGACTCGTCCTAGACATCCCCCACTGAGAACACATCACAGAACACCTGAAGAACCTCAACTGGCTCACCGTTGAAAAAAAGGATCAACTTTAAACTCATTGTACATGCCTACAGAGCCCTCCACAATAGCGGACCCACATACCTCAACCATGCATTACATGGTACTCCCCTCCCAGACCTCTCCGCTTGTTCCAGCGGTTGTTCGCCAAAATACCCTCCATAAAGAAGTCTTCGGCTAAAGGAAAATCATTCTCATACCTGGCAGCTAAAGGTTGGAACACTCTACCACAGCACCTCAGACCGTTGCCATTGTTGCATCAGTTGAGGAAGGACCTCAAGATCTGTTTTTTCAACTGATCGCTGAGGACACCCCCTAGCACCTTGAGACCCTATGGGTGAGTAGTACACTCTAGAAATGAGTGATTGATTGTTTGATTGAACCATTCTAAAATGAAGGGGGTAAGGGATTGATCAAGGCTCTAGAAATGCAAAGTTGAGCAATGAAAATCGCAATTGCAACCACTGTCGAGTCTCTGAGGTTGATAATATATTTATATGCCAAAAGAACACCTTTCTCAGATAAGTGAACATCATACCTCAAATGGAACAAAAGATGCAGCCCATTTCTAAAAGCTTTTTACCGTGGGACATCCAGAAAACATATGGACAATATCAGCAGAAGAAATGCTGCACTTGGTACAGCCTGTCTTATTATTTGGGGTATTGTTGGCCCATTTACAAATCTTTTCTGGAGTATAATGCAGCATAGAAATAGCTTGAAATTCCCGTGTTTTAAGTTTAAAAGAAAAAAGGAGCAGTTGAGAAATATCAAATGCCTCCAGAATGTTGGTGACTAGGATAGTCATATCAAGCCCACTGCTCCTCTTTGCCACAAGCAAGGGCCTATCATCATCACTATTGGTACACATAATTTTATAAATTAATCTGTTTGACAGCATGCCTGTGGTTGTAAAAAAATACTTCAAGATGTCTGCGTCCTCCATGTCACCTAAATGTAATTGTCTGCACAGAAGATAGTCATAAATCTGTAAATATTTGAAGAAGGACTGGTGTGGGAGGCCATAGTGTGCCGGAAGAGCAGAAAAGACACACAACCTAGTAAGGGTTTCTAAGCCTAATATAAACCGCCACCTCACCACTGTATCATGAAAAATGTGTGGGAAAAGGCTGATAGAGAATGGGTGCAGGCCCCCCTCCCCGGCCAAAGGCTTCCTCCAGAACTTAGTTTGAGTGACCACAAGGGACGGTTTGTCCATTATCATAGCAGCACCTCCAGGTGGGCACAGGGTGCTCTGCATAGGGGAAGAAAGTTTGTGCAAGTTGGTTTTATGTACAAAAGGGGCACTGTGATTGCCTTACAGTAAAACACACAGGACATGATTCAAAAGTAAGTACGGTCACACCTGGGGATGTTTACTCCATTGGTTAAGGAGTGGCCAGGAGTTTCCCCCACCCACAGGAAAGCACTGGGCATAAATATGACATCCTTGTACCCTATTCAGACCACTGCGGAACCTTTGAATGACAGAAGAGGAACTGCAGCTGCTGTTGTGATTTGAGAGGAGAGCCCTAACGGCCAGACCTGCTTCCACTTGTACCCAGGACCAAGAATTGAACTCCATGTGCCAGTTGGCTGACCTTCTGTTAAGCTACAGGAGCACAAAATTTGAAAGATACCCACTTTTCTGAAGTGTCTCACTGACCAGTTTCAGCTGGATGTGCCCTGGATCCAGCTGGTGACTTCTACTGAAATGAGGTCTGACTCTTACGTGGTTTTGCTAAGGTCCTGTGGCCCTTAGATAAGAGTCAGAAACTTTTTCAAGGATGTTTGCCTGGAGGACTGAGAGATGACTGGGACCAACCTGCTATGACAATCCATTGAAGAAGATGAATTGCCGCATGGCCAGAGATTCAGGTTGCTCCTGCTTGGAGCTTTACTGCAGTAGCAAATCCATTTCAGTGGGACCTCACAAAAACGTATCTAGCCTCATGGAGCCCTCCATGGCTATGGCTTGCAGTCCTGGAGGAATCCAAGCTCACAGCAAAGCAACTTATTCCAAAGGTAGAAATCTACCAGATGAAGACAGCATAAGTATTTGGCCAGGGATGGGGTTTCCTTCACATACATTTTTAATTTCTCCCACTAATATCTTTCCATCTAAATGTTCACCACTTCACCAGGATTTCATCCAACAACTATCAGGCCTTGTGGAATCTATCTGACTTAGCTAGCTGCCTTGTCCCACTGAGGATTTTTGACTTTTATTTCCAAGTTGGAAGGGAAAAATTCCAACTGGGGAGGAAGTGGCTTCTGTATCCGACCCCTGTTTCATTGTAGTTAGTCTTAAAATGTAACCAGTCCCAATCTAACGGGACCTTGTCTCAGCCATCCCATCCCTCTTCAGCTACAACCTGCAGGCTTGCCTTGCTGAAAGAATCTAACTTCCAGAAACATTTCTAAGTTTGAAAGTACAAATCCTTATTGGGCCTGATACCTAACAACATTTATTCAATGTTGATGACTTCCAGGGCAGAAACTCTGGGTATTCCCTGCGTGAAGCTTACACCACCTGCATTCATGGCTTCACCAAGACTGATCCTACATCAACCCATCTTCGACAATCACACCTTTTGATCCATTCTGCAGTTTTGCCTCACTGAAGACTCTAGCATCTCAAACATTTTCTAAATCTGAAGGTAACACTTTGAGGGTACTGACCTTGTCCTAGTCTCAAACCCTTGCTCCATCACAATCAGTCTTAAACTTTACCCTTGTCCCAGTCTAGCGCTACTTTATATTTAACACTTTCTAAATTCATATCTCTGCTTCCCCATATTGGAATCTTGTCATTTTGCTCTCATTTTTTTAGAACACCCTCTATTTTTTAAATTGGAGTGGGAATTGTATTGTTATGTGCTTTTTACTTTTTAAGTATTTTGGCATTTCTAAATGCTTTGCAAAGTTTCTTAAGTTAAGCCTGTCTGCTCTGTGCCATAGCTACCAGGAGCTGAGTTCAGGTTTAAATTTCTAAACCTTTTACTAGACCTAACCAGAATAGTGGCATTATTACTTGTAATGGACTACCATCCACTCTAACTAATAATCCATGTTCTCAAAGTACTTGTTTTGCCTATTCCTAAAACCTGTAACTTAGATACTTTTTTCCAGACATTATCCCTGGAGAGGTCCAAGACTAACCTGCCAACCTTATTCTTCGAAGGTGCATTCTCCATAGGCCTGACTTCACCACAGCTCAAGCTATGTTATTTTCTACAGCAGTAAAACTGTTTCAGCAGGCACAAACCCGACCAACATCCACAGTGTTGAACCCTCTTTGTCTATATCCTACACCCCTGACCAGCTGAGGGGATCCAACAATCAGAAAATAATTTAAGTCTAAAGATAGAAATCTTCACTGTGACTGATACACAACAACATCTGATCATCGTCACCAACTTCCTGGGTGTGAACTTCAAATCTTTCCTGCATGGAAATGTCCTCATTTTTTGTCAATAGCTTTATAGAGAATTTGTGCTTTGTCAACCCATCGTTGATGATCTCTTCTTTGGATCCACCCTGCAGCCTTGCCCCACTGGCCAATCTACTGTCTTGGAAAGTTTCCAAATCCAAAGGTAACTCAGACCTGGGCCATCCTAGTCCTCATTTTCGACCAGTGCTCCATCATGGTTTGCCTTAAACCTTACCCACGTTGCAGCCTAGGGCTATTTTTATTTACCAGTTTGAAAATTCTCATCTCCAGTTTCTCATATTGGATAGTTGTCATTTTGGTGTCATTTTGGTCATTAAAATATTGTCTATTTTTATAAAGTGGAGTGGGAGTTGTATTGTTTTTTTGATGCGTTAACTATTTTGGTACTTCTAAATGCTTTGAACTTTTTCTTATGTTAAGTCGGTTTTCTCCATGCCATCTCTTCCACGGGTTGAGCTCAGGTTTGAATTACTGAAACCTTCACAAGACCTAATAAGAATGGTGAAATTATTATTTGTGCACCACCATTCACCACAGATAATAATCCATTTTCTCATAGTCCATAAAACAACACCCCCCATTCATTTCTCCCTCCTTCTCAAATAGTATCTCTCAGATGAAGCTCTGTCTGCCCATGGATAAACATAAAATTATTTCCCATATCGCTTTGACACTATCCACAGATCTGGCTTCTGGCCTTTTTTTTCTCTTCCATTTCTTTGAGGCCCCATGGGTCCGAAAGATCAGTGCTCTATATCTGAATGCAACTCCGCTGGCCTTTTCCCTGAGACATGGGGGGACTCACTGTTCTACAAAAACGAAAACAACTATGCCTTAAAGGATAAGGCTGACCTTGAGATGCCTCTGCCTGAAAGTGAAAGGTTAGGGATTGGACCTATCTGTTGTGTAGCTGAGGGAGAGATTGAAAAATCGGACGAAACAAGCCTTCTCACCAGGGTGCCTGCTACCTGAAAGAAATGTAAATGTGTGCAATCGGTTAATCACCAAAAATAAAGGGTACTTGAGAGCCAGTATAGGATTCCACTGATGTAGTCACTTGAAGCTCCATTGTCACAAAAATGTATTCTTCTTGAGAGGTAATGTGAGGGTGTTATCAGCTGAGTTCTGGTGTATGTCTTTTTAATGACGCTTGATTTATATGATCTAGGGTATACGTATTACTAAAATATATAGATATAAATATTGCCTTCCATATTCACTATGCTTCTTTGTGTCACAGGCTGGGACCTCATAGATCTGCAAATCCACAAGTCACTGTTCCACACTGTGCCAGCTTGGATTCAATTCTGTGATTCTCAGGTCTCAAACAGACATCTGCAGTGATGCAACAGAGATTTCATAATGTAAATGAGAGCATTTTCCACCAATTAGTTTAACTTGTATTTGTTTGTCATTTAACTTGTGTGCATTATTTTATATGCAGTTATCTGAAGTTGAGAAAAATAACAAAATAGTTAGAGAATATTTTGTTTATTTAGTCACATCTTTAACCCCACCACCCAGCTCACTGACCCTGACCACATGGCTCCAGAATCATAGTTCACATCATTTTTAGGCACTTCAACTGCTGGATGTAAATGAAGACAACCTGGAAACAAGCTAAATAAACAAGGATCCGCTTCCATGCCATCTTCATGTTGAAGTTCATGCTCTCGTTTTTGTGCCCTCTGAGAAATGTAGCCTCAGACCCCAATGCAGGGGTGAGGGCACTTTCAATAAAAGACCTCTGATAAACACAATGAATAATCAGCATTGCTTAGAATTTATGGGATGTCAGCAAAGCTGATTCAAATAGAATTGCTTCATTATAATATCCAACAATCACAGTCTAGTTTTAGAAATACACTGTATGACATAGTTGTTGTCACTTCAGGGCAATGAATAATGTTCTAGTTTGATGCATCTATTGAATCATCTATGTACAGGTGTTTGTAGTTCATGCCAGCTGTGTGTTTGATCTTTCACTATAGTTACTCCCACTCAGGTCAGGGAGAGAAGAGTAAGCAATATATTAGAGCTCGAAATCTTGGGGCGGTGTTGAGCCAGCTTAATTCTCTTAAATGGTCAGAATAAGTTGGATGCATAGGCATGGGGAAACCTAATAGAAAAGGTATCCCCCAAAGCTATTTTTCTGTGAACTGTTGGTGACATCAATTCTCTTTTTGTCAACAAAAGGGGGCAACAGGGAGTTTGATCCTAGTCAAGATCATTCTAAGTGGCGGGCAGAAAGTATTCCTGAGCCAGCTGGGATAACGTGGGTGGGGTTTGTGCATTATTAGTGGGAGGAAAATCTGGAAGTACCGTGGGAGAGAATGCTCAGATCTACTCAAACTCCGTCTTCTGAACTATCAGCACAGAGTGTGAAGGATGTAATTCCCTAGCACTGTAGTAATTTTTATAATGTCAGCCACATCAATGGAAAAGCAGCGAAGCTTAGACCTTCTGAGTAGTAGGATTCTTGAAGAGTAGATGTTGTATATTTCTGTAAATTTAAACGTTACACTTTTGTCAAATTTAATATACAACTCTATCGAATGAATGAATGTTTATTTTTCATTAATTGAAATCTTTACTAAATTCACCAAGCACAATAGCTTACAGCCACAAAGAAGGAAAACAATACAATAAAGCAGGAGACTAGTTGGGCACTCAAAAAAAAGGCAGTGCAAGTTAGTATGTAGCATATGTAGTAAAAACATTTAAAAAAATAAAATTAGCCTAAAATTATTTATAATTTGCAAACTTAAAGTAAGTTTAAAAGACTGAATAGCAACTCAAAGAATTTCCTTGCTACATAAATGACATAAATATCATCTGACTTCTTGCTAATTAAATATTTGTTCTTTTAGGGCAGTGATTTCCAGCCTTCCTGCAGTGAGAGCTACTTCTGCTCAGAGAAAGTCCTCCCGAGCTCCTAGCAAATGTTATCACTGTAAAATAGTGATCACATATGTAACATACTAGTATGTCCTTCCTAAGCAAGATTATCAGTAGTGAACACCTAAGCATTTCAGGCGAGGTTAAAAGCAGAAATGCCAGGAAAAAGTGTATCAGTTTTAAATTCTTTCTCCTCACTAGTGAAATAACAGCCAAAGTGTCAGGTGTCCTCTCACACAAAGGACATAACCACTTTGATAGTCTCCACAAGACTGCTTCAATTACATTTAAATTATTAACTTTAACTGTGTTTTGAATTGCAGCCTTTTATTTTTATCACCATATCACTTTCTGTAAATGTATATTTTTTTCATGAAATATCACTTTTCCAGAAAAAGACATATGCTGAAAAAACATAATTTTTGCATTCTCAATATCGATTTTCGAAAAACACAGTCCTCAAACATCAGGTTGTAATTTCCATTGAGCACTCACATGTACAAATGCTTCACATGTTCAGAAGCCTAGGTATTGCAATCATAGGCCATGGGTGCACATCATAACACTAGAGAGGCCTGCAATATGACATTAATGCCCACCAATATACCACTTTACTATTGTTCCAGGGCAACCACAGTGCCAAGGCTAGCCATCATAATGTCCATGATCACCACAATATATCAACATGGTCCTTACTATGCGAGAGCTTCTCATTTTTATGTGATGGATGGCTAAACCTAGGCCAGTCATGCTCTTAGTATGTCAATGTGGGTTTTAGTATGCCACAACTAGATTATAAATGCCCAAAATATGCCAGTGATGACCATTATCATTATGCTATTGCCACTATTATGCCATGGAACTCCTTACGAGTGGAGTGACAATTTTTTGTGGTCCTTGCCACCAGGCATATGTTCCAGGGAGCAACACTATTTATGAGGGAGAGATACAATGCCACACACACATACAGATACACATGCAAAGGTGCACACACACGCACACACACACACACACGCACACACACACACACGCACACACTCTCAAACAAATGTTCATGAGTCTTAATATGAGGCCCTGCCAATGGTTTGGCAGTATGCCCCTATAAGTTTCCTATATGCAGTGTCACCTTCATGTTATGTACATACCCTTTGAATGAGGTCTGGAATTCAGATTCACCTCTGGGAGTTACTTGAAGGGTGCTGGAGAGCTGCCAATAGATCCTGAGCTACTCCTTTAAGATCCCTGTTGTAGAGGTTAAATATTTAACTTTCTCATTCAATTAATAATTGATATTTAGTTACCACGTTGAAGTGAACAGCATGGTCAGCATAAAACAGTGACTTAAGTGATGTTCAATCAACCAGTATTACCTAATGGGAGCCAAACTACAGGGGTGAAGTTGGGGTTCAGTTGGGGTCCCTGGCATTAAAATAATATCCTCATTTAAGCTATAGAAAGGCACAGCTAAACATAGCTCACAAACTTTTGCTCTGAAAATGTTTGGTTTCATACGAGCAGTGATAAAGAACATTAAGCCTATTTCTTCTAAACCTGTCAATGATTTCTTAACAAAAAGATACCTCCTTTTCGGATCGTGACAGTACCAGAGGTCTAGTAAAAAAGGTAAGTAGATAGAGAAAAATCTATAAATAATTTTGAGAATTTGTCTACTTTGTCAAGACTGAATATTTGTCCCAACGCAGCACTGAAAACTCTCAATGGATGAAAAGAACATGACTCCATAGATGAGTATAACATTTTGTTTAATTTGCTTTAAAAATTGCATAAACATGGGACTTATATTAGATTAGATTCTCCACATGTTTTCTTTGGAGCAGAAGGAGCTGACCTTATTCAAGTGTTCACCACTTGAATTAAAATTCAGACATCTCTCAATAGATTAGCACACTGTGGCACCATGGACCAGTCTAAAAGTTGGTTTAATTTGGTTTTATTGTATGCAGATAATAGGATTTCTTTTATTTTTGGCTGTATTTTTGTTGTGTGAACTCCATTAATTTGTGGATCACTCCTGGATAGAATTTTGCAGCTCTCAAATGATACTGTGACCTTTCAAGACAAAAGAAAAAAAGGTGTTTCTCCCCTCTTCCTCTTAGTTATGCTCATGACAATTAGGGATGCTTCAATTCCCACAAACCTGTCATACCATGTCTTGCTCTTGTAGGTAAAAGACAATCCATGAAATTCAGTGCGCACATAAAGGTTGCTATTTTAGAATAATTAAAATGTATTATGCATTGTTGTTCTGAAAATCAAATGAATAGGAAATATTATCATACTGAGGATTAATTCAGCAATTAGAAATATGATGAGCAATTGCAATATACACCACAGTTATTGTTCTTGACATATTCATAACCTGTTAGTCAGAAAACTCTTTGTGGACTTGCAACATTATATTATTAGTATCTGCATTATTTACAAATTATGTAAAAACCTCTGCACGTCGGTGACCGACAAATCTGTTCCCCGCTTGACAGGATCCCTCACACCAAACAGTCTTCATCTCTAACCCACCCTAATCCCACCAGTCTTTTTTATCTTTTTCCTGTTAAAACTGTTTGGGGTAGGTGGGAACCAATGGGCTGATAATTTGCATTTGCAACACAGCACTGACAGCAATGTTTCTCTTGAAAATATTAGAAAGTATAGAGTCTTTATTCCCTTAAAATTCTGCTTGCTTGCAACTGCACTTGTACAACCTACAGAGGTCTCTTGTTAGCACAAATATGCTAGAGAGAATGGAAAAATCTGGAGCAGCATAATTTAGGCGCCACCAAGTCAGGAATAATATCCACATTCTAGTAGCCTAAGTTCTCTGTGGTGCTACCCGACTGGCTCCTCAAGACCAGGCCTCCGCTCCCAGCCTCTAGGCTTCCCAGTTTGATCTTGCTGTCTGCCCGCTACTACTGCGAGGTAGCTGGTATCTTAACTCATCTGGCATTTGTCTGTATTTTTCTTATTTGGTCATTTGCATTTTGTATTTGGTAATTTGTATTTTGTATATGTGGCTGTTCTGGGCTGGATCTGTTTTCATCCAGTTCCAGTCACGCTCTGTTCCCATGAAATTTCTAGATCCTACTGTTTTTTTCCCAGATCCCCACCCTTCAGCCTCCCACAGAGCCCCTCCTTTACCCCAGAACTTCTTATGACAGCCGGTGCACGGCTTCAATAGTAGCCCATTGACCTGCGGTCTTTGAGCGGCTCCCCCACCTGTGTCTTTGAGACTGGGACTCAGCTCCCAGCCCCTAAGCCTCCCAGTGTGATCCTGCTGCCTGCATGCTACTACTGCCATGATAACTGTCATTTAGTGGCATTTTGGCCTTGCTGGCATTTGCCTGTATTTTGTATTTGGTCATCTGTATTTGGTCATTTAATCTAACTTTACTTGGTAATTTAATTTATCTTTACTTGGTATTACTCCTGTAGCTGTTTTGGGCTGGATCTGGTTGCATCCAGTTCCAGTTGTGCTTTGTTCTGCTGATGTTCTCTGCTCCTCCCACTCTCACCATTTTCCTCCTGATCCCTGACCTCCTGCCTCCTGCACCGTGCATCCCAGCCCCAATCTATTTATGGAGGCTGCTGTGCAGCTTGGCCAAGCCTATCTGTACCTGTCCAAGTCTGGACCGTGCCCAGTGCCAGGACTTCTGGCCCTCCCACCACTTACTGCCACACCACCAAGGACTCCTGGCCCTAGACCCTGGTTGCCACAACATCATCAACTGCTTCATGGCCTCCCCACAATCAACAAAAGGACCCTTCTTCTGCCACCACTGACATTTCTCATGCTGCACAGGATCACTGGCCTGCGCCAGACCCAATGGGCAGAAGGCTATGCCCAACCCAGCACTTCTCCAATGCATCCTGCGCAACGCCTGTTCCCTCTGCAAACATGCCATAGATATTTGAGACACCATCACCACCCTCTCCCCTGATGGGGCCTTCATCACAGAAATGTGACTCAACCCCACTGCAAACCCCAACATCGCCAACGCCACACCCACTGGCTACAAGATGATACACAAAGACTGCACAAACAGACATGATGGAGGCCTCAGCAAAATCTTTAAGGAAACCATCCAATGCACCATCACCAACAATGACCCAACACCCCTCATGGAACACCTCAACTTCAGACTACAAGTTGACTCCATGACCATGATAAGAGGTACTCTAGCTTACAGACCACTGGGACCCCACCCAGCCTTCTGCAATGCCATCTCCAACCTCATCGTCCCCCTGGCCATTGACTTACACCACTACGTCCTGCTCAGTGATCTCAATTTCCACATCAATACCCCCAATGACACCAACACCACATCCCTACTAGAGAACCTCAACAACATCGGCCTCACCAACTAGTCTCTGAACCAATGCACAAAGTCAGACACACACTCAACACCATTTTCACCTCGAGCGACAGACTCAGATTCACCCATGTGACAGAGCTTACCTGGGCCGACCAAGCAATTGTGCAATCAACCCAGTTCCTCAGCACCACTCAACCAAAACCTCAGCAGATCTCAACCTTGCTGACCAGAACTTCACCACACGCATCAATGAAGATGCCCCACTGAAACCAGCAAAGCATCGAAACAAGCCAGCTGGTACACCCCAGAGTTCAGAACCACTAAGTACAAGTGCTACTGACTCGAAAAGTGATAGCAAGCTTCCAAGGCCTCCTCCAACAGAGCCACCCACAAAGCAGCCCTTAGTGACTGCCACTGGTGCATCAAAGAAGCCAAGTGAGCAGCCATCACTGACCACATCAACTCTGTAACCACCCACATGAAGGAAATATTCAACATTGTCAAGGAATTTGCCAACTCGCCAGCCATAGAGAATATTATCCACCTCCCCAAAGAACTCTGTGACTCCCACTCGGACTACTTTCCCAGCAAGATATCCATGATCTACAACAAATTCAACCCACCGCCCCCAGCCTCGACAACCTCAAGCAACCAGCAATCACCAGTCGAACGCTAACCACATTGTCTCCATTCACTATGCAGACCACCTCTACCACCACATCGTCCATCCACTCAGTTGGGTCCACCGTCTCCTAACCCTACCATCTCTTCAACCTTGGAGCCAAACCTATCAGTACCGAGCTCACCACCATCTTCAACACCACCATCTCCACAGCAACCTTTCCAGATGGATGAAAACACACAGAGATCAGACCACTCCTGAAAAACTCTCTGCCAACCCCAACAACCTCAAAAACTACTGACTAATCACACCTGCTCCCCTTCCCTGCCAAAATACTTGAGAAAGCTATCAACCAACAGCTCACTGTATACCTGGAACTCAACTAACTACTCAACACCTCACATTCTGGATTTTGTGCCAACCACAGCACCCAGACAGCACTGATCACCACTGCAGACAACATCAGATCTCTCCTTGATCACAGAAAAACTGTGGCCGATGTTGTGAGGTTAGAAACTGCTTATGCCCATAGGCAGAATTTGACCTGTTCTTTAACTAAGGTGGAGAAGAAATATTTAGATTCAGTGGAGGACAGGAGTTGAGCAATGGATGAAAGACTGAGAAAAGGTGAAGATCAAATGCACAAAATTAAATGAGCTAAGAAAGAGTTATAACAGCAGGAGTCAGGGGTTATGCCCACATTGATTTTAGGTTAGAAGAACAGGGGAAAGCTAAGTGTGATTAGAAGGCAAACTGTTGATCTTACTCAGTTAATGGGGAGGAGTGATTGTTAACATATCTTTGAATATGGAGGAAATTGAGATCAAATTATGGGAGGAAAGAATCCTGTGATTCCCGGAGTCTATTATGTTTGTGGGGAGCATGCATAAGCTTGGGACTGCACTTGCTATTTGACGTTTTATATTTTTTAAATGTATTATGTGGAACATTTTAATGACCTAGGGTGGGGATCATCTGGTAGATCAAAATGTACTAGCAGTCCTTCTGAAAATGTAGGAGAGAAATTTGCCACCATGATCCTTTCTGTTAGGGTGATGTTGAGTCATTTCAAGATTATAAAGTTATGCACCATAGTAGATAAGTTAGCTTCTAGTACAGCAGGGTCATTGTCAGCCATCAATCCTGAGATAATGGTTATTAGGTCTATGGGTCTACAAAACCACCTTGCATTAGACATCCTTCTCATAAATGGGAGTGGAGCCCGTAAGATGTTGAAGGTTCAGCACTGTATCTTAATGCCCAAAAAGTGTGAAGTGGTGAATTTCATAAGTAATATTTTTGACTTAAAGGGAGATTTGGAGGAGTTAGAGGCTACAGGTGCTTGAGAAGCAATTGGAATTTAATTTGATGCTGTACGTTAGGGCTTTGGGAACCTGGGTAGTGAGATCCTATGTTCCATATTGAGACCCCTCATAGTTATTGCCATTTGTGTGATCTGCTTCTTTTTATGTTTAAGGGGTATATGTATCTAAAATCAAAGACAGAGGAACAGCATGTAAGAGAAGTTAAAAGAAAGAGAAGGGATGTGGAGTTGAAAGAGAATCAGTGTAGGTACTTATGATGATATGAAACATATAAAAACGCGAGATGGGGAAATCAACAAGGTTTTAAGCTGGTCTCATTAGATAAGATGAATGTGAAGTTGTGACAGTTAGCCTAGCCACCGGGGTGGGAGCAGCATAATGTAGGCTCCACCTTTTTTTACATCAGGAATATAAATCTACATACTTACATTATACATCTGTATTCAACATGTGATTTAACTTCATTAATGTGTATGTCACATTTAAATGAATCAATAAAGCCTATTCATTACAAACATTATTATAATATATATTCATGAGTGCATTAATCGATTGGTTTCACCTTGTTATGCATATTTATATTTAAAAGTGATTATTGATTTTACCTTATGTGCACCTCATGTTGTAATTCACGTCCAGGCTGACTTTGTAAGCTTAATTCAACATAAGGCCGCAACTGAAAACGTGTCCTTTAATTTCTTAGTGTGTTATTATTTATTTTACATGTGTATTATTCTGATTCTTGCTAGCTAGAGAAATAATTATTGTTTGTATTATATGGCTGATACTGAGATCTGCTGAAAGAAAGTTGGCAACAACTCCAAAAAAATAATGGTCAAAAGAGGGTTGTTCAAGGCTGATCACTGCAGTCCCAGTTTCAGTGAGTTGGGAACTCAGGTGAGTGTGCTGAATTCCCTTACATTCAGCAATTTGGTTGGTTTCTGGTAGAGTATGGAGAGATATGGATATTTTTGAAGTTACTGTTACCTCTAATTGGTGTCACCATAGATAGTTAGGCAGACTTTTCCAGACTCTGAGAGTGAATGGATTTAAGCGAATATTCCTTTGATTTCCTGAACTTCTACAGAAGTTATGTCTTATGCTGACAGCTCTGCTCCCTGGACAGACATTCCAGGTAGTCAACTCTGCCCTTAATCTATGTTTAGATTAGAAAAGGGAAGTTTCTTTATAGTACATCTATTTGCAACAATGTGTTTTATTCTTATTGTGCGTGTTACTACTCTGTATCTCATATTGTTACAGCTCCACTTATTGAGACATTTCAGCTTACAAACAATATTACTCTCCCTTGTGAACTTGTTTTTGTTCTGCATATAAACTGGATTCATCAATGTACCAAAATAAAACCATTACATCTTAATTATTGATTCCTGGTACTTATTTCGGAGTCACATTGGCTTCACAAGGTGGAAATGTATTTCTGATGTTATCTCCCTCACAGCACTTCAACTCAAATAACAAAGGTCCATACAACCAATGGGGAAATATATTAAGATTAAGATGTAAGTACCAGCGTGCCATCAAATCCATTACCAGATGAAAAAATCTGTTCAAATATAAATATAAATTTTGCACATGCAAACACTCTTTTAGCTTGCAGTTAAAATCATATTAAATGAAGCCCAAAAATTTGGAATAGCAAATGTATAATAAGTGAACCACTCTCTTAGTTCTAGCCAATACACAAACATGAACTATGAAAAATGCATCAAGGTATATAAAACATACAAATATTATCAAACATCTAGAAAAATATTCTCGCACGCAACACTACACTGACAATTGCCATACTTACAGGTTCAGAGACTTACATTCATCTTGCCAACTCATCCTGAAAGTTGATAATGCGTTTGCACAGCATTGTCTCTGTGGAGGAGCATGTATTTATGCATTTAGGGCCAGATGTATGTAGAAATCTGTTTACAAGTTCCTAATTGTGAATCATTGCGATTCGCAATTAGGAAATCACAAACTGTGATGTACCAATGTGTCTCAGATGCATTTAGCGATTCCCAGTGGGACACAAATGGACCACTGCCAGCTCTTAAAAAATGTTTGCACCCACATTCACAAAAGAAAAGGGGTTCCTTTCAGTTTGTGAATGGGTTACCACCAACTTCAAGCTAAAATGATGGCATTCCAGGTGCAAAACATTCAGACATCCTCCTGGGAGTCGCTATTAGGGAGGGACTTCCTTAACATGCCCCTATCTAAAACCGAATCACAAACCTAAAATAGCATTTGGATATCTAAAAATTGTTTTTTGACCTTGTAAACTCTACAAATTGGACCATTTGTGACTGCATAAAACCTTCATACATCTGGCCCTTAATTATGTATTTATTTGTGATATTTGTGAGTGCACAGCTCCAGAAGGATCACTGATGCTTAATTCCTTGTGTGCTGAGGATGGAACTGTTCCATCCTCAGCTGTGGTGGGTATGTACTGAGGATGGAACCATTTCATCCTAACAACCACCCATGGGGGAAGTGCTGGTGCTCTACATGGGGGTCACCCATTTGCACCTCCTACTAGGAATGGCAGGGGAAGAATTTCCACTGCCATCCCCACCCCCTAATCAGTGATCTGATTACATCTACATACCATGGGTGCCCAACATAATCACATGCAGCCGACAGTGATGGAAGCCATTTGTGTTTTAAGCACATTGGAGAGATGACAAGGTGAGTCCTTCTATGGAGGCTTTTTTTTTTTTTTTTTAAACTGACAGGAAGGAGTTGTTCCTTTTCCCCATGCATGTTTTGAATTGATTCCAGCTCCACAGTCACAATTGAGGCCTGCAATCGTGGGGCAAGAATCAATCCACTAGCCCACCTTTTTTGTGTGGATTTTAAGTGTTTTTAGGGAAGGGTCACTCAGTGGGCGGGAAATGTTTCTTCTGTGTTTCGGCCACCAATGGGGGTATATCAGCAGTTTTTTGGCCAACCTGCCCTCCTGGTGGGTCGAAACCCACTAGGCCACCAGGGATTTTTTATGTGGGCACAATAAGGGAGCGACCCCTTGAGCAAGGGTCGCTGCCCTGGGGGAAAATGTTTTTTCAGTTATCAGTCTCCTTGGGGGCTAGATTGGCTGTTTTACAAATCTGCTTCCCGGGGGGAAGGGCTGTTGAAACCCACTAGACAACAGGAATTTTCTTTGATAACTTTGTGGGGAGCGAGCGCTGGGGCAACCTCATTTCAGCTCATTTCAGTTTTGCATCTACTTCCAATGTTTATGTTAAAAGAAATGTGATGGCAGTGTGCATGAACTGGCGTTTGGCTTGTGCTGTGCATGGACTGGTGCTTGACTGGTGGTGTGTTTGAACTCGCGCTTGGCTAGTGTTGTGCTTGAATTGGAGCTTGGCTGGTGGTGTGCATGGACTAGCACTTGGCTGGCGGTGCATGAGTAGTGATGATTTGCTGCTGGTTACTACACACACTGCTGCCCAAACTCCAGTCCACACACTCTGTCAGCCAGTGTCATTGCTGTGTCAGGCTTGTGGATGTATGAAAGTGATGGGCCCTTGAATGGTGCTGTCTGTTGATGTGAGTGTTATAATAGTGCTGGACCAGAGGCTGCCCATGTGAATGGACTTGTGTGTGCCATTTATAAAGGTGTGTGAATGGCCTGTAAAGCAGGTGGTCCCTTGTCCTGGCTTTACACCTCACCAGCAGTGAGTCATTGGTTCAGTTTTTTGACCTTTCAATCATTAACAGTGCATTTAGGGGCATATTTATACTCCGCTTGCGCCGAATTTGCGTCATTTTTTTCGACGCAAATTCGACGCAAAACTAACTCCATATTTATACTTTGGCGTTAGACGCGTCTAGCGCCAAAGTTCATGGAGTTAGCGTAATTTTTGGCGTGAACACCTTCCTTGCGTTAATGATATGCAAGGTAGGCGTTCCCGTCTTAAAAAATGACTGCGATGCATATGCGTCGTATTTATACTCCCGGGCAAAAATTACGCCCGGGAGTGGGCGGGACTAAAAAACCCGCATTTGCGCCGGATTTTAACGCCTGGGTCAGGGCAGGCGTTAAGGGAGCTGTGGGCTCAGAATGAGCCCAGAGGTGCCCTCCCCTGCCCCCAGGGACACCCCCTGCCACCCTTGCCGACCCCAGGAGGACACCCAAGGATGGAGGGACCCACCCCAGGGACATTAGGGTAAGTCCAGGTAGGCATTTTTTTAATTTGTTTTTTGTGGCATAGGGGGGCCTGATTTGTGCCCCCCTACATGCCACTATGCCCAATGACCATGCCCAGGGGACAGAAGTCCCCTGGGCATGGCCATTGGGCAAGGGGGCATGACTCCTGTCTTTGCTAAGACAGGAGTCATTTCAATGGGGGATGGGCGTCGTAAAAAAATGGCGCAAATCGGGTTGTGGCGATTTTTTTGCCTCAGCCTGACTTGCACCATTTGTGGACGCCCATACGCCATTTTCCCCCTACGCCGGCGCTGCCTGGTGTACGTCGTTTTTTTTCACGCACACCAGACAGCGCAGGCGGCTAACGCCGGCTAACGTCATTCAATAAATACGGCGCCCGCATGGCGCCTCAGAATGGCGTTAGCCGGCGCTAATTTTTTTGACGCAAAACTGCGTTGGCGCAGTTTTGCGTCAAAAAGTATAAATATGGGCCTTAATTTTGGTGAAATCTCTCTTTAATACAATTTTACGTTCTGAACCTTCACTCAGCCTCGTGCCAAATCCAACCAGTATGTGTGTGTACTTTAGGAATAGATAGTTGTGAAGTAGTATTTGACTTTTTTGTTTTTCTTTGCCAGGTGTACATTATCTTTACATTTTCTGTTTATGTGAATGTTGTTATGTGCTAGGCTCATGGCTGGCTGTGTGAATGGTCTTGTGTGTGCCACATATGAAAGTTGTGTGAATGGCCTGAAAAGCGGTTGGTGACTTGTCATGGCTTTACAGCTCAAGAGCTGTGAGTCACTGGTTCAGTTATTTTTTAATTTCACTTACCAGAAGTACATTTCATTTTTGTGAAATCTCTTGTCAATAAAATATACATTTTGAAACTTTCATTCACCCTTGTGCCAAATCCAAACAGTATGTGTGTGTACGTAAGGAATAGATGGTTGTGCAGCAATATTTGTCTTTTCTGTCTTTCTCTGCCAGGATTTACGTTGTCTCTAGGGGAAATCTACCAACCCTAGATATGTTAGTAAACTAGACACCCAGGGGAGTACAGGGTGGGTTGCATCTCGTGCATTCTAGCAAGTAGTCTTACCCACAATCCCCTGCAAAACACAAAATGTAACTAAAATCACACATTTCCTTGAATTTCTATGCCATAATCTACCAGAAACAGAAATAAACCACAAGTTTTCTACCACCTAACGTTTCTGTTCTGTCTTTCTCTGCCAGGATGTAAATTGTCTCTAAGGGAAATCTACCACCTCTAGATATGTTAGTAAACTAGGCAACCAGGGGAGCACAGGGTGGGGTGCATCTCATGCATTCCAGCAAGTTTCTTTTACCCACAATGCCCTGCAAAACTTAAAATGTGACTAAAATCACACATTTCCCTGCATTTCTGTGCCATATTCTACCAGAAAGAGACAAACTACAAATTTCCTTCCACCCAATGTTTCCCTCATTCTCTCGATGAAAATGCTACCTCTTTTGTGTGGGTAAACCAAGTTCCTGCAACAGGAAAGGGCCCAATATGTGCTGTGGAGACATCAAAATGATCTCTCACAAAACAACCTGGTTTTGCAAGGGGTCACCTGTGTTTTTGGTCCCGGGCTCACCAGCCATCTGGGGAAACCTACCACGCCCAGCCATTTCTGAAAACTAGACACCCAGAGGAGTCCAGGGAGGTGTGGCTTGTGTGCATCCCACAAAGTTTCCTTACCCAGAATCTCCTGCAAATCTCAATTTAACTAAAAAAACATATTTTCCTCACATTCCTGTGTGGTATCACCACACCACAAATGTCCTACTTACCAGCATTACCCTCAGGCTCCTGATAAAAATGATAGCCCACTTGTGTGGTTGCCCAAAGAGAGTGAGCCTAAAAACATAAAAGAAAAAACTGCCCTTTTGGACATGCTTTGGTTCCCCCCTCAATCTCTACATATTTTTGGCCCTTCCCTGTAGCAGGCACTTGTCCCAGTTACTCATTCATTGGGATGAGTAAAAGGAGAGATGGAGGAGGGAAGATTCTGTAGAAAAGGATTAGGGAGATCATAGTAGTAAAATGAGGTTTGGGATGAGTCAAAGGAGAGATACGTGAGCGAAGAATTTAGAAGGGTTGTTTGGGAGATCATAGTAGTACAATGGGGTTAGCCAAGGAGGGATAAGGGAGTGAAGAGTCTAGAAAGGGATGTTTTGGATGCTAAGTAAAAAGGGGATAACCAGTAGGTCTGGAAAGGGGCAAGGAGGATGGTGTGAGGTTTATCAAAGGAGAGGCAGATATGATATATCATGTTCATGTATTAGTTCACTGTTTAGGGTAGTTCTGTAAAACAAATTAAATGTGACGAGATTAGCATTGTTTGAAAAGTCAGGGCTGGTCAAAGATTCATGCAAATGTCTCTTACTGATTGTGTCCTGAGCCTCTCTTGCAACATTTTGTCTCCTTTATGATTCCTATCACACTTAATATGAAGTTCATGTTGAACCCTCTCCTTATTATCTCATGCTATTAATAAAATCCCTCCTGCTATTAGCAGTTTTCCAAGCAGTGCAAGGCTGGCCTTCTGCACCTTATAAATACTGCAGTATCATTTTCATGACCGTCTTTCTTGTTCCTGTACTTTTGTGGTGGAGTGAGACATTTTTTTACTCTGGCCTTTTGATGAGGGAATAGATTTTCCAGCAGGCTAACCAGAGACATTTATACAATAGGCATGGGCAAAGTGGGCTCTGGCCCAGGGCCCTAACCTTTCAGAAGGCCCCCTGATAAAGCTGGCTCTGTTCTGTAGTCTCTCCCTGAAGACCATGATTAATTCTTAAGCATCTTAAAAATGTTTTCCTTTAATTTATTTTTGATGTATGGGAGTCTATCACAGACATTTTAGAGAGAAAATCTGCTTGTATCATGCAGCATCCAACAATAAGCTTCTTCTAGATCAAACCAGGACCTCACTCATGAGAAATGGGAGGGTCTCACAGAGATTATTTGAAGTCATTTTAATGAGAGGCTGCTTTTTCACAATACTGAAAACACACATCACTATTCCTAAATATTAGGTGTAAACACATTGAGAATTTGGCCGAGTGTGCCTGTCAGTGGCCTGGCCAAAAAGGGCCTGAAAGAGCTGAAGTTGTATGATAATTTCAAAGTTGTTCTGAACATGGGCCCCCAAAATACTTTCAGCCAGGGGCCCCCAAAATCATTCAGACGTCCTTGAGGTTAATGTCTCCTGAGTTCTGATGGGCTAGTGGACAATCCGCCTAAGTGTTAGGCTTAGTGAAAGCAAATGTTTTAAACCCAAAAGTGACACCTAAGGTCGAGTCACTCACTGACAAAAGCTAACAGGCCCCCTGTGAAGATAATGTTGGCAGGTAACTCCACTGGACAAGTGGTGTCAATCCTACAAACCTGGCTTGGGGCTGTAGAAGTCCAGGACCTAGTGCTGAGCTATGACCCAGTGGTGACCTCTATGTCTGTTGCTGGGAGCAGCAGCTTGACAAGTTCTTTCTTACTATGCTGGAGGCAATCGAGTGATGAGTTACTGGACCACATACCTGTCAATGTGCGCACATAGTGAATGTTGAGAATAGGGCCATTGGTATTATGCATTTTTACGACTGCAGCATTTCCTTATAGTTATGGATTTGGTGCATTTGCCACAATGCCCATAATCTGATCACAATCAGCATATTTTTATCAAAAAAAGTTGATCAAAATTAAATATAAAAGCTGTGACACGTAGGGCCATATTTATACTTTTTTTGACGCAAATCTGCGATGATACAAACAAAAGTTTAATGCCATTTCTTTGCGCCACCCAGGCGTCAAATTTATACTTTGACGCACAGCGGCGCAAACCACTGGTTAGAGTAATTTTTTTCACTATAACCAATGCGCCATGTCGTAAAGAAAAACAACGTTAACACGGCAAAATTCATGTTCCAATGCACTGTATGACACTTTACCCCAGCATGTCCAATGACATGTCCCATTGCACCTGTGTAGTATCACAATAGAATGCGTCACACTAATGGACTCACAAACCTGGATAATGTAAATATTGTACTACAGCACTTTCAAATAAATAGCACTTACACAACCACTTTGTCTCTGTGTAATGTAACACATCAACTGTGTAGGAGATTAGTGATGTGTGTCACATGTCAATGGCCATAGAATGTCAATACAACTGCGTTGAAAGATTGTGGGATGATAACTATGTACTGGGGTCTGGATTGTATCATCATCTGCGCTTCCTGAGGGTTATTTCCGAAGTAAATAGAAAACTAACAGTATAATGCTGTGTTGGACAGAAAAAGTCCGCTTCAAGGGATGTTTAAGCAGACAATCAATGTGTTCAAATTTTCCTTCAAGACAATCTTTATGTATGTGACAACTGCCTATAAACTTTCATCACATACACCATACAGCAGGAATGGATGTGTACGAGTGTATGGACAAATATGTAACCTGGCAGTACAATGTAAGAAATGATAGGTGTGAGTTATGTATACTATTCTACATAAGATTATACCATCACTCACCTTATCAGGGTTCACATGAACATCAGGCTGCAGGCAGACGTACCACAGTGCCCAAGATTCCAAATCTGGTCTCAAACTATGACAGATTGAAAACACACATCCAAACTTAACAAAACATTGGGAACCATAGTAACCTTGAGTGGTGGATGCAATGGATGGCAGATGCATAGAGAAGTAGATTTGGTGTAGCTGCCAATGTGACAGCTCAATTGGAATTGGGAATAACCATCTCAATAATGGGATTTGGATGCAGGATGGAACACAAATGCTAATACTAAATTGACACTGTTCACCCACGCCAAGGCCCTGATCCCCAAGCATATGACACATACTGTAAAGGAGTACCTAAATATTTATTAATAGTAAAAAAGGATACTAAAACTAGGGGAAACACCTTAACTAATCTAACCTATCCTAACTACACATTACCCCCAACTGGCCCTAACTACCCTAATCTAAACTTACTTATCACATTTAACTAAACACTCTCAACATAATTTCCCCCTTATATGACGGGACACATGTAGGACAACATATACTAACCTAAACATATACTATCTTATCCTAAACAAATATATATTTTTGGGATATTTTTTTTTTTTATACACATAAACCCGAACATCATCCCCCACCCACCCATCCACCCCAAAAAAACGTTAAAATATAATACCCTCCACCCCAACCCACTTATACTAACTAAACTAACAGCCTATTCTAACCTAACACTAAGCCCCCGAAACCCATTAAAGATAAGAGAAGAGGAGGGAGGGGAAGGAATCATGGCTGAGGGTCCAACAGTCAGAAGTTTGACCTTAGCAGGATCTTCTTTATCCCACGCAGTCTCCTGCTATTGCGAGACACCTCCTGCTGCAGCCTGTCTATCCTGCGCAACATCCGTTGCATGTCATGTTACATGCACATAAATCCCGCATTGTCTATGACTGCAGCAGGGGTGGTCTGTGTGCCACTAGTGGATGGCTGTGCTGGTTCCATGCCTGGAGGGGGAGGTGCAGGAGCTGCTGTTAGTGGGCCAGGAGCGGATGCTGTAGCGGGACCTGCAAAAGTGGCTGTAATCCTTGTTGCGACTTGGGTAGGAGTGGTGGTGCTGGTGGTGGTGGATGTTGTGGGCAAGGATGGCCCCCCATGGGCAAATGCCCTCCAGACCCCTGTGGCTCTGTCATGGCAATAACGCCGTGCCATGTTGCGGAACCCAGACTCCAAATCCAGAATGTGGCGGTAACGCATCGCCCTCCTCTGGAATTCTCTGATCTGATTGGCGTCCATGTTGGCAGCTGTAAAAATAGAGAAAGCCAAACATTAGTTATATCATTGTGTGATACATCTACTGATGATATTCTAACACTTCCTCAAAATTAGCTTAAACAGTCCAAATCCCAGTACAGATCATAGATTGTCCCTGAGGAATGACATGCCAATGCAGCCTACACATCTCCTATCTAACAGCACAGCAGTGCTCAAAAAGGTGTGTAACTACTTAAATGATCTATGCATCATTGTTCTGCCATTAGTCACATAACAAATGCTGCAAGTACTCCACATGTGACATGCCAACTAATGACTATCTTCTGGATGACAATCAAGGGCCACAAGATCAGTGATTTGTAAATGGAATTGCCAGGACGGTATGCAGTTGTTAATCATGAAGGGGTATCCTAGTTTGGAACAGATGAATGTTGGAATTACATGTCTGTCTTCTACACTGGGATCCCCATACCTATGTACACATATTTCATTAACCCAACCCTGTGTCTCAGGAGGTGATGGACATGCAACACATACTTTCAAACATCAAGGACAGCCAGGAGGCTGTGGACTGCTGTCCATGGGTTTAGTCAATCCACCACCGGTAAGGAGGGCTGCCAACTAGGATAGACACAAACATTGGACAATCACATCCACATTTGTGTTCCTAATTGCGGGCAATTGTCACATCATTTGATCTCAATAATTCCTTTCCAAAAACAAGCACATACATGCAAGCACCCATCTGGGCTTGAGCTGCATGCACACCTATGACATTCTATGCAAGTGCCACATACACGTAGCACAACATGTGGAGCTAGATGCTGCTAAGAAGTCAAACATACAGTCCTACATGTTCATTAGTGAACAGGGAGGCTCAAGTCTGTGGGTAATAGGTTGGCATCACTGGTCTGTGTGAATCAGGGTATGACTTGCTGACTAAATCATGAAAATGCCTACCTCAAAAATTTCCATTGGCATAAATGGAGCAACAAATATCACACTGTTCACCTGCCCATGCCTACAGCGCAGCACTAGATACCCAAAATATGACTCCCCCCCACTGATTGTCCAACTCAAAAATGAAACAAAATGTCAAACTCCAGTCAAGTCACATATCAGATCATGTGCCAGCACATCCTACCTTGCTATGTGTCTGACAAACAACAGTCAGTCACACAACAGCTGCAAACACAACACAGAACTAACATATCAACACTTACTGGATATGTCTGGGTCCGCAAATCGAGCCACTTCTCCAAATGTGTAGGGGGCTGGTCCACCTGTAAAACATGGAAGGGTGAAATGTGCTCAATGTCTGCTCACTGTAAAAAACTTGGAACAGAAATCTCACTGTGTGTGACATTTTATATGATAGACCAGCACCTCAGGCATGTAGACACCCCAACAGACATACCACTGGAAACATATATTGACCCTGTCACTCCAGTGAGTGATAGACACACATATGCGCACATGCTCTGGCCCTAACAATCATGTGGTGACAAACATGAATACTCAATTTTGTGCTGAATTATTTATAGAGGGTACTCAATTTCTTCATTTGTTGTTATGAGAGAGATGCAAAGCCACATTCCAGGTGCACTGCAATACAAGTCACTCAGGTATTGTGGCTTGTGCATCAAGGGACAATCAGTTACTGTGTGATGCTCATGTGGGTTGAGTTTAGCATATGAATTATGCTTTCTATGGTCCATTATATGTGGGCCTGTGTTGTCTGTAGGTTACATATGCCACATTGCCAGGGTACCCACAGCCGTATATGCCCCCTATGAAACCATGATGGCAGGGATCCTGTGTGTTACTTGATGACAATGTTACGCTAAACATGGATTGGCCATTCATCTAAATCAAAACAACAAAGAAATATATGCTGACAGTGTCTAATTTGATCATCCATGACAGAATGCATGGGCACAGGTGTAGTCATTGCACCTGAAATGTGTTACTCATGGCCCTGTGTACCTATATCAGGTATTGTAAATCACAGGTAGCCATATTTATCACCTTACATTTGCAAAGCTGGGTGATCTGCGGTGATCTGCGGTTATACAGCGAACTTACACTGTCCCCTAATTGAAACATGGTTTAGCAAATGTCTGACTGTGGCAATCTTGATGAGGTAGGTCTCAATTTGTATGCACCTTGGGAATGGCAGCAGTCACAGGAATGCTGGTCTGCTGATCTTAGCATACACCCATGTCTGTGATAGCCTTCATACTGAGAAGTTAACTGTTGTGCATATGCTGTACTAGATCAGCAGGGGTGTACCAAACGTAAACTAGCAAACTATTTTGTCATTTAAAATGTATGATGGAAGCAGTCAGGGGTCCCTTGCATAACATCATGCCAATAAATATTTTGTGACCATGCATTCACCAAGTTCAAGGATCCCATGATGACCCATTAACTTATGACAATTGCTTGGCTATAAAGTGACACAGATGGCAAATGCATCAGCGCTGTACCAGCAATTGTGCCCAAGGCAAATTAAAACACTCAGGAACAATGAACACAGGGCCAGATATTCTTATTTTTTGAATATGTAGCATTTGCTTTATGTTTTTATGCTACAGCTATGGAAAGTAGCACCAAACATTTAGATATTATCCCGTGTGCATTACTTTGGCATCCATTTCTAATTTAAATGCTGCACAAACCAAGTCAAAGTTTCAGCCTAAGATATTACCAGAGGTTAGGAAGAACTTTGTATGTATGACCATGAATACAGTTCAGGCATGTATTCCAAATAATTGGGGACTACATTCATTCATTCCTTGCTTTAGCATGTGAAATACATCTCATTCCTGGTACACTCACAGACCATGAATAAAATATTTATTTGTGCCGCATTACCATCATCTAGTGACGTCAAAGCAACACTAATTTACAAGATCAAGTTGTGTTTTGTAAGTTTGTGCAGCTTGTGCCTCAACAAATGATGGTAATGTGTAGCTAATATTGTATAAATCAGGGCCACTTTATATTTAACTTGCATTCCACATGTCCACAAACATTGCATGCAGCATGTCAACAAATCTGCTACTGTCACTACAGAGCATTTAAATGTGCACAATAGTCTGATCTGTACTCACCAACAGGGACAATCACCACACCCAAGTGGTCCAGCAGGTCTTGCTCTCTGGCCACAAGGTCAGCCTCACGATGCTCGAGCTGGCTGTTGAATACTCTCTTCAGATGGAAGAGCACCTCGGACCACCTGAGCCTCCTCCCCTCCATGTGATACCCCTGTATCACCCTGCCACCAGCCTCTTACATCAGTGGTAGGAAGTGGCACACCAGCCAAATGAAAGCCCCCAGCTCCTCCTCACTCATTCTCACCAGACGTGGCCTTTTCCAACATGACCAAAAGTTATAGGGATAGGAAAGGGAAAATAGGAAAATACAGGGAAAGAAGCTAGGAAAATGAAATATAAAGAACCCATAAACAGCCGAACAATACCCCAACTAACAATACCCACTACACACTCCTAACAGTACAAAGACAAAATCAGACACAAACAAATGACAAATACACACTTACACTTATTTCCTGAGACAATTACAAATACAACAGATGACAAATGGAATGGCACACAGGAGACAAAAGCACAATTTTGACAGACAAAACTCTCAGCACAGCCACACAGTCTAGAAGAATCACAGACTGCAAAGTGAAAGTGAAAGTACACCCACTGTACCATCTATGTAAACAGTATATCCTATTACATCACTTCCTGTCTCAAATGCGTTGCATTTAGATTATGATGCATGAAATTTTGATGACTCTTACGGGCTTTGCATTTTTAAATTCCCCTGCATTCAAAGATCAATATATTTTTCATGGAAAACCAATTTCATGGGGTGCAGTGTTGGAATTACCGCTAGGGACCAATGGATGTATAATGGCTGTGAGCGTCATTTTTCAACGCATATGCAGCAAAATATGATGCACATGGGTCTTTTTTGACGCATTTGTGTCAAAATATCTGTCTTTAACTGTGTTTGTGTCATTTTTCTAATTTTTAACATACATGAAAGCAGTAACTATACATAGATAGGCTGTTTGGGCCTGCAGTGTGTGTTCTAGTGTTTGGGCACATGAGGCAGACCACACTACTGCAGACCATAATACTCATGTTGTTGTGCCGGATAAGCACTCTTGACTAACGCAACAGCAACCCAAACATTTGGAATAAAAATTGGTATTCCGTAGTTTGAGCAGTTGGTGCATCATTAGAGGATAGCAAGGCTAAGCAACTTGATACATTCGCTCATGGCCTGTGTGTATATGTCTGTGAATTGGCCATTTCAATTGTTGTTGTGCCTCTGTGTGAATGTCACATGACGTGTTTTGCATAATGTGCTTGTATCCATGTGTTGTAAATGTGGATAAGCATCAGATGCCATTCATTGTGGTTCATCAGTCAGGATATGTGTCTGTCATACCCGTAGCGTCTAATGCTGTGTGAACTTCCCTGACTTGGGGGACAAAACATCTCCCATGACAAACTATGCACAGGATAGATAGAGGACAGTTGATTATGACAATGTTACAAGGGTAAGCCATCACATGTACTGGAATGTTGGATATCACTTCCTGGTCACTTGTTTGTATACTACCCATGAGTCAGGCATTTGAACATGCTGGGTAGGTACAGTGTTTATGACACAGAGTCCCAAAACCAATCCAAAAAAGTTATGTTACACCACTTTTTGAGTCATATAAATGACCTGCTTCTCCTGTGGCAGTGGAGGACCAGCAGACCATGCTGCTCATGTTCACGTATTTCCAGTGGTTCATTGCACAAAGGTGTCCAGTTCAAGTGTGTGGCCATGAGTACCCTGTGTCAGTATTGGCCTCCATGTTGTCACAGTTACGTGCAGGTCTAGTCATGAGTCCTTCAAAGCAGAATTGACCTAAAGGCAAAGATAAATTGACGACACACATGGGGATAGTCCAGCTCTGGCACTGCAGACATTTTATAAGGCTGACAACAGGGCTACTTTGGTGTGCTTAAAAATGTATGGATCAGTAATAGGAAACAGGCAGGTTTCTTCACAACATTTGTACACAGGGTGGCCTCTAAAATTCCCACTGCAACAGGGAATATCAGTGCCTCTGTGCTGATTAATCTCACAGCTAGTCACCACGCAAACACCATCAATATGTTGCTGCCAATGTGAATCTGTGTGTGGACCGCCAGGGCACAAACATGTTTTGTCCTTTCATACTCATTAGCAAACGTTGTTTGTTGTGCTGGAGGCACCGTACCAAATCCATGAATACAGCCAGGGTACACTGTCACTGTTTGTCACTCATGAATACATGAAACCCAGACAAGGGATGGGGGCTGGATTGGGCAATTTGAATACATGTCCCAGACCATAATACGATAAGTAAACTGATTAAACTATACTATATATTTGAGGATTCATTGTAGACCTACCAGACACAATACCCCAGGAGGAAAGATAGGGCATGGAAAGCAACTATGAGACAAATGTAGCCACAGGGAACCTCTATGGTAACGCAAAGACAGGAGCCAGTCAGGTTAACACGACGCAGGGTCAGTCAGGAACAAAAATGAACAAGGCAAATACACAGTGAGCAGACTCTGACTGGGAAAAGCTGGAACAACACTGTGGAAACTAAAAACTGTACTTGTGCTGTGGGCTGCAATGTTACACAATACCCCAAGGCCTGTGTTGCACAAGTGATTCATACGGCAATGCACAACAAGGATATTCAGAAAATGGCAGCTTCTAAGCAGTTCCAGGCAGCACCAATGGCAGTGCAGGTTCAAATCGCTGGTCTGCATGGAAGTGCTCACAGGTGTGTGCAGCTTCAGTCTCTCACAAGTCCTGTAGGTGAGAATCAAGTTCAAAGAGCCAACAGTACCTTTCACATGGGAAGCAATGGACAGGTGATTACAGTTCCTACCGACTACCAGGCAGTGCATTATCGGACCTCAAGTCCATGCAGACAGATGAACTATGACTATGGCATGCCATACTAAAGAGGGAAGCACACAGGAGTCAGAATGGGAGTCTGGGTGTGTGTAGATGAAGGTTATCAGGGTACAAATAGTCAATTTACAGGGCCCCCTAGAGAAGTGTGGGGAGAGACTGTAAACATGGCAGTGGCAAGACTTATTACCTGGGATGGACTGCGCAGGGCATGTCTTGTGAGCAATGCTTGTCATACCTGGGGCACTTGTGCTATCCATTTTCAGCTTATATGGACTTCTTGTCACACATGCTCCTTGCAAAGATAGCTGATGTCAAACTTACTGCTGTCAAGGGTGTGATCATACATTCCTGTTACCAATGCAATAGCACATCCACTAACTCATGTATTTACCTTATGATTGATGGTATCTTAGTTGTGTGTCATGTGCTGCAATGGTCCATGTTGGCAACATGGATGTGTCTCATAGATGTAGTCCTCTGGTTTTGCCCTTCACATGTGAAATAGACAGGACATATGTCATTTCCACTGTGTGATGTTGGGTGTACATTCAAACCCATCAAATGTGAAGTGGCTTTTTCAGTATCCTAATCTGTACTTCTGCAATTCTCCATGAGGCTAAACTCTGATTATGATTCCTAGGATCATGTGATGCACAAATAATTACCCAGACCATGATTGAGTGATGAAGTGAGATGTGAAATGACATATGGTAAGAAAGTGGTGATGGTGACTAGAGTTAAAAGCAGTTTTGTACAATGTGTTGTGTCCGACGCAATCCTGCTGCAGTATTTGGATGGTCCCACTCATGTTGATGAATAGCATCCTCCTCTTCCTCCTCTTCAGGCATTTGTGGGTCTGGTTCATAGAGGGGAATGTTCCTCCTTACACAAATGTTGTGCAAGACGGCACAGGTAAAAATGATCTTGTAGACCATTTCAGGTGAATATAAGAGGCTGCCTCCGGTGATGTTGAGACAACTGAATCTTGACTTCAGGATGCCAAAAGTCCTCTCTACTATGGTGCGGGTCCTCCAATGTGCCTCATTATAGGCACTCTTTGCTGCAGTGCTTGGGTTTGCAAACGGGGTCATGATCCATGGCTGGATCCCATACCCCTGATCAGCTGAAAAAGAAAATGAGTGTAATTATTTGGATGTTGCTTGCACCTTGATTATAACTTTGCATGGCAGTTGTTATCTTGTGTCGCCTGTGACTCATCTGTGTTTGTGTTATTGTGTGGGATCCTAGGCTTCTAGGATGTTCTATCAGCATTGGGTTGTTTATTTATCTAAACTGGTGTTTGGCTGATTGACCGGATATCAGCCGTATATTTGTAATCTTACAGTACAGTGTGTATCACCCATGTATTATGTCATGTAAAAGAAGTGTCCATGTGTCTTCACTGGAGGTGACATGATAATTCTACACACAGAATCGATTCCACTGTGGTGGTAACACGGTTGCACTATGTGGCCTGAACATCCCATCCAATTCAACATATGTAATAGCATGTGAAAAACAACAGTGATGCCCTTTGATTTGGCTAGGTGACAATGTACAACATATCTCCATACATTTGCAGCACTGAAGTGTTGACAATTGACAATGCACAAATATCCCACGTGTGACAAGTTCTATGCAAATCTATGTTGCCTTACCGAGTTGGCTCATGTGCAAATATGTACCTACACTTCTGTACCTGGTCCAGGTAAGCTGGCTAACTTGGTTGTGGGGGTGAAGGTTTAAGTGTCAGAAGGTCCATATGCCTGTGCATCTTTTGTGTATATGTGTAATTGTCATAAACCGTATGTGTAGCAATGTGCACTTTGCAATAATGTCACATCAATATGTGTTCTTAGCACAGTCCACTTCCTTATTGCTAGCGGGCAATGTCACCCCAGGAGTGATGTGAGATGTTGGTACTGCCTCAACGATTCCATGTTACCTTCATTAGAGTCATCATCATCATGCTATGTGTCTCATGGTGTTTGACCTGCAGCAAACCACATTACACACCCCTTATATAGTACGTATTGGTTGGAAGGGTGTGTGACTGAGTGTTCTTGATGTGATATTGCGAGATTCATCTTCCAAGTTGTACTGCCAGTTAAGGCCATGTCATTGTCACTGTGTGGTTTTAAATTGGTCCCTTGTGTCTCTGGAGTGACATCTGTTGTTATTTGCATCTGTCCTTTGTCCATAGGTGTGTATTCCATTGGGTCAGGTTATCAAACATGACTGGCAGTGTCACAACCTCAGTGTCTTCCTGGCCACGTGTCAATGTAGTGATGTATGTGTAGTGTGTTCTGCAGGGTTGCTGTGCAGTGTGTATATAACTAGGTTTCTGTACTTACCAACAAGTAGGCCATTGCCATATCGTCCATCCTGGAAGTGTTGATTGATGGTGCAGTGGCGGAAGATGAATGAATCATGTACACTCCCAGGATACTTTGCCACGATGTTGGTGATCAATCCCTGGTGATCCACAATGGCCTGCACATTGATGAAGTGTGTGCGCTTCCTGTTGCGGTATAGATGCTCGGTTGCAGTAGGTGACACAATCCGTACATGTGTGCAGTCAATGGCACCAAGCACATGGGGGAAGCTATTGATTTGATAGAAGCCCTGTTTGGTCTCCTGCTGCTTTGCTGTATGTAGGGGAAGCTGATGTGGCAGGGTGTGAGGGAGATGATGGCATCCAGTACTTTGGGTAGGAAGGCAGAGAATGAGGGCCGTGGGATCCCGGCATCCAGGGCACCAGTGAAAAGAGCCACTTGCCAACATGTGGAGGACAGCTAGCAGCTTGGTCTCTGGAGGAATGATGTGGGGTGTCTGCAAGCTGGGTGCCAACTGCAGCTCAATGTGGTGCTGCTGTATGGCTTGCCGGTTTAATCTGTACCTCTGGATGATGTCATGTTCCCTGAGGCCCTGAAGGGTTGTCCTGGTCCGGAATATCCTCTCCTGCCTTTGGTGTTGCCTTCAGGGTCCCTGATGGTGTGGTGGAAGCTGCTGCTGTTGGTCCTGTGTTCTGCGTCTTCGTGCATGCTGGATGAATAGCACCTCCATGACTTCCTTTTTGAGCTCTGATGTTGCTTCTGTGTGTTTTCCTTAAGTACTGGTGTGTTTGCCCCATTTTAACGCCTGCCATGACCCAGGCGTTAATTTTTTACGCAAATCGGGTTGTGCGGCATTTTTCGACTCCACCTCCCAGCCGTGCAGGATATTTGCGTGCTAGGATAAATATGGCGCACGGGTGTTTAAGTAATTTTTTGGACGGGAACGCCTACCTTGCATGTCATTAACGCAATGCGGTTTCACGCATCCAGAAAATTATACACTCTGCAAAATTGTGATGTTCGCGGGTCGGGCGTCAAAGTATAAATATGGTCTTAGTTATGCGCTGAATTTGCGTAAAAAAAATGACTCAAATCCGGCACAAGCAGAGTATAAATATGCCCCATAGTGCCACTCAGTTAAAGGCCCTTTCAATGGTTGACTAGTCACATTTCTGTAATTTATTGCTAAATTTAGGGGTTAAACTGGTACTAAAATGGTGAAATGTATGTCCAGTGTTAAAAAATGAAAGCAATGCAAAAAACGAAGTAGTACTATCACAAAATGTAAAGCAAAATTGCCTTTTCTTGCCGCATCATTTAGTCAACCAGGCCACATAACTTGACAATCCTTGCTGCATAACTGCAGTGGTCCTTGTGCAGTGGTAGAAGTTAGAATTTTTTGGTCCAGGTCTAATCTGGGCCAAGGAGTCAAGGGGCGATCATGTAGCCTAATGACTAGAGCTGACAATTTTGAAGCTGGGAATCCATGTTCTTGTCCTGGCCTGGGTTCAACATCCTGTCTTTTCTGGCAAGTCACTCAACCTTTTCCTGCTTGAAAAAAGTGCAGTGTCTAGACCACACATAAAGAGCTTTTACGCTGTTAGAAATGGGGTTTCTGGTTGGCTCAGTTTTGCACCTAAGCCAGGCAGAACCCACCTACTCTAGTCAGGGCAAAGGAGTTACACACCCAAGATAACTCCTGCTCACCCCCTTGGTAGCTTGGCACGAACAGTCAGGCCAATCCTAGAGGCAATGTGCAAAGCGATTACACACCACACACAACACATGTGATGCACTATCCCCACCACAAAGGAAACACAACACCAAGTTATATAAAAATTAACTGTATTGTACACAACATCATTAAACTAAACACAACAGTAATACCTTGCTACACAAGCAGTTGTCAGATCATTACACAGGTTCGTAACGCAAAAGTAAGCAGTAGTCATAATAAAATGCATAGGTTACCGGTAGTACTGCAACATGAGAAGTAGTCAGGTAAACATTACTAAAAAGAATGTACATGTTGAGAAAGCCTCATAAATGCCATAACAGGAACATCCGAGAACACATGCCAAGTCATGACAATATATCACCATACATTCAGAGGTCATAGTAAACAAATTACCCAAAAATTGCACATGACCTAGTAAATATGTTACCAAAAATACACATGTCCTAGTAAAAACGCTACCACAATTGCCAGGTGTTAGAAATGGGGTCTTTGGTTGGCAGTCAGGTTACCCCCTGTCCAAGCAAGGACCCTCACTCTAGTCAGGGTATGTCACACACAATCCAAATTATCCTGTGCCCACCCTCTGGTAGCTTGGCAATGAGCAGTCAGGCTTAACTTAGAAGGCAATGTGTAAAGTATTTGTGCAATAAATCATACAATAACACAATATAGCACCACAAAAATACATCACACAGTGTTTATAAAAATATATAATATTTATCTGGATAAATGCAGGGCAAAACGCTTAAAATGCAATAAGTATATGTGGAGATATCACTGAAAAGTGATATAAGGGTCCTCATTATGACATTGTCGGTAAGTCCCGCCTACCGCCATGCCGACTGCTGCCAACATACCGCAACCGCAGAGGTATACTGCTACCCATATTATGACCCACACATGGCAATCTGTCACTATAAAGACACAAACACAAGTCCGCCAGCCCAAAGGTCAGTGATAAAATGGGGGTAACAAAACCCTCACCATTACTCCAACAGAACTACACCCACAGCATTATGACCCATGAATCACCGCAGTGGACATTCACCCGCGGTAAACCACTGGCGGTACATACCGCCGGGCTCAAAATACACACACACATACAAAACAACACCACATTGGACAATTCAAGCTACACACACCTCACACTCATACACACACCACACCCACAACACTAAAAAATACACACCCACATTACCCACAACCCGTTACGACACAAAGAAATTGACAACTGAGAGAGAGAATCACCAAGAGCACCCACAGAACCAGAGCCACAGAACACCAAAACCCATACACCATCCATGCACCTCACAGCACACACCCCAACACATCATCCCGCACACCCTCACACACACCACACACATTACACCCATGGCACCACAAAGACACCCCAGGTTCTCAGAGAAGGAGCTAAGGGTCATGATGAATGAAATCATCAGGGTAGAGCCACAGCTATTTGGATCACAGGTGCAGCAGACATCCATTGCAAAGAAGATGGAGCTATGGCGGAGAATTGTGGACAGGGTCAATGGCGTGGAACAGCACCCCAGAACAATGGATGACATCAGGAAGAGGTGGAACGACCTATGGGGGAAGGTGCGTTCTGTGGTTGCAAGACACCAGATAGCTGTACAAAGGACTGGCGGTGGACCCCCACCTCCTCCCCCACAAGTAACAACATGGGAGGAACAAGTCTTGGCAATACTGCATCCTGAGGGCCTGGCAGGAGTAGCAGGAGGACTGGACGTTTGTAAATCAACTCTTTCAACCCCCTACCTGCATGCAATCACATACCCCCACCCTTACCCTCACCCCCATCACCCTACCACCTCACAGACACCCCGCCATCACAACCCACCCATCCGGGTATCCAGCAATGCATGCACCACCAATGCATGGACATCACTCACAGCCCTGCATGGAAACCCATCACCACAGAATGCAAACTAGAGTGAGCCACCTAGCCCACAAAATAATTACTCACACAAGGCAAAGCTGACATGGCACTCACAACCATACAGGGTAAAACACCCATGCACAAGATGTCACATGCAGAAACATTAACACTGCATTTACATCTCCACATGTCCCACACCCAACGTCACCGGAGAGGAGGTGCCAGAAACAACCAGTCCCCCGCCCAAAGAGGTCCACAGTGAGGACAGCAGCTCTGATCACCTGGATCTGGATGACCAACCTGGCCCATCAGGGACTTTAGGACAGTCGGTTACCCAACCACAGTCCCATACCACCACAGAGCCTCCCCCTGAGGAAACACCAGCACAGCACCCACCCAGCGGGCCCATACCACTGTCCTGAGGACACGTCCATCAGCAGTGTGTCCACCACTACAGGGACCCCAGACATTCCCAAAAACACAGGACGATCAGGGACCTGGGGTCAGTGGCAGTGGGCACACGGTTCAGGGGACAGAGGCACAGGTCAACAGGGAAGGTGGAGCTGGAAGGAGTGCTGTGCGTCAGGGGAAGGACAGGCCCAGGGAACTGACTCTCCATGAGGAACTCACCAACATCCTGGGAGCATACCACCATTCCCTGGAGACGATGGGCCAGATATTGGCCAAGTTACAGGAGACCCAGCGGCTGCAGGAGGGACAGTACCTGGGGATCAGGTAGGACCTAGGGACATGCACACCACCCTGGTCACCATTGCAGGGGTGCTGTCAGACATGGCCAACACCATGAGGGAGGCAGTGGCACACCAACGGACCCCTGACACTAGCTACACTGATGAACAGCCCTCCACTGACACTAGTGGACAGGAGGCCCCACCACAGGAACAACAGGCCACCAGCACCCCTCCCCCTGCAGAAGGAGAACAACCCCGCAAACTGTCCCTGCAATCCAGGCAGAAGCCAGAGAACATTGTCAAGACCCCCGCCAGGAAATAAGACTCTCCTGATTGTCACCATTGTGTCCACTCTGTCACCCTGTCCACCTTGAACTGCCATTGCTCCCCTTCCTATGCCCCCTTTGACAATCCACCTGTGATACAAATGGACTGGACTCTATCCTGGACTCTCCTCCAACATCACCAAAGCCCACTGCACATCCCCATTACATTTTCAGCATTTAAATAAACACCTTTTGAAAAAATACACATATGTAGTATTTCAAATTATTTAAGTATGTATTTATTTACCAATCTGTAGACATTGCAAGTAGACTGTACAGTAATGTATACATAGGTATGACCTGTATTGTGCTGCAGTCAATACACCAGGAGCCAGAGTAGGGCACAAATATCTGAGAATAGACATGTCAAAGGGTACAGTAAGTGGCCATAATAGTGGTAACAGCAGCCTGCCAGAGACAATTTACTACACAAAACTGCAATGGAAGGTGAAGTTACAGTGTCTTACCTGTGTGTCACTGGAAGTACTGTCGAATGATAGATGTTCTGTTGTCCACATCCTCATCTTCTGCCTCCTATTCGTCACTGTCCACAGGCTCCAATGCTGCCACAAGCCAATCTCCAGCATCAATCATCATCATCATCATCATCATCATCACTTTAATTCGGTAAAAACATACCATAAAAGTACAATACATGCGATCCAAGAGAAAAGTTGTAAAAAGAGTACAAACAAGATAAATTACAGACTCTAAAAGAGAGAAAATAAAAACGAAATAAGTTAAGACATGAGAAATTTTCATTTTCCATAAATACAATACTTAAAAGGACCTCCAGTCCCAGCTAAAACATCGGGCTAATGAACTTGCACTTAAATATAATTACTGTACATTATGTGCCTACTTCTAAAATCTGTTAACAAGTCTTATTCTTTAAAACCACTAGTCTAAAACACCAGATTGATTAAAAAAAATTTGCCACAGGGCAAACTATTTGTATGGATGAATCTGATTTAAATACTCTCTCAGCACACAATTCCTGCACAGAGGAATAATCCAAAGAGCCCTCTTTTTACCATATGCACGACATTGAAAAAGAACATGAAGAAGATCAATCTCTTCGTGTTTACAACCCATCAGACATAACTTGGACTTATTAGTAGAATTGGGCCATTTGTAGGTTAAAGAACACAGAGGAAGAGACCCTATTCTAAATCTGATAAAGAGAGCGCGCTCAAATGGGGAGAGTACTGCATCCATAAAGGGCTCAAACGCGTAATGACATTTGAATTGCAGAAAACTATCAGTCATAGAAGAGGGCACAACTTCAGTCAATTGAACAGTTTGGACTTTGAGCCAGAGAGCGTCCTTCAATATCTGAACGGCATTTTTAGGTATAGAAGAGGGATCCTCCCAATAGGACCCCAAGCCAAGGTAAAGTAAAGACCGTTCAACATAGGCACCCCACTTAATTTTGGTAATAAGGTTAGTGCCCACCAGTTTGAACAGCCCACATCTGAATGGGATGAGAGCATCTGAAGACCATAACCGGATCCAAAACAGTAGTGGCCTTAAGGCAGCGATCTGGTTAATTGGAAAAATATTTAAGTCCATTCGAATAGGCAAAGTGGGGGTACTTGAGGGAACTCTTAACAACATCTTTAGAAACTGGTTTTCCGCCCTAGCCAGCTCCTCCAAATTACAGTGGCCCCATAACTCAGCACCATACAGAGCCCCCCCAGCTTGTAATTTGTATATTTCAAGAGCAGGAGACAAGGCAACACTAGGGGATCCAGTTGCAAATTTCACAATACCACCCGCCCTTTGCTTCAGGCATGTTAATGATTTCTGGAGATGGGCGTGCCAGTTGCGGGAATCTTCTAGTTTTACACCTAAATAGTCAAAAGTGCCCACTCTTTCCAATAAGGTGCCTTCTAAATAAACAGGTCTTTTCATTTTGTGCTTTTTGTCACCAAACACCATGGGGCATATTTATACTCCGTTTGCGCCGAATTAGCGTCGTTTTTTTCGACGCAAATTCGGCGTAAAACTAACGCCATATTTATACTTTGGCGTTAGACGCGTCTAGCGCCAAAGTATGAGGAAATAGCGTAATTTTTTTGCAGGAACCCCTTCCTTGCGTTAATGAGATGCAAGGTAGGCGTTCCCGTCTAAAAAAATGACTGCGCCGCAAATGCGTCGTATTTCTACTCCCGGGCAAAAATGACGCCCGGGAGTGGGCGGGGCAAAAAACCCTGCATTTGCGCCGGATTTTAGCGCCTGGGTCAGGGCAGGCGTTAAGGGACCTGTGGGCTCAAAATGAGCCCACAGCTGCCCTCCCATGCCCCCAGGGACCCCCCCTGCCACCCTTGCCCACCCCAGGAGGACACCTAAGGATGGAGGGACCCACCCCAGGGACATTCAGGTAAGTTCAGGTAAGTATAATTTTTTTATTTTTATTTTTTTTTTGGCATAGGGGGGCCTGATTTGTGCCCCCCTACATGCCTCAATGCCCAATGGCCATGCCCAGGGGACATAAGTCCCCTGGGCATGGCCATTGGGCAAGGGGGCACGACTCCTGTCTTTACTAAGACAGGAGTCATGTAAATGGCGTCTGGGCGTCGTTAAAAATGGCGCAAATCGGGTGGAGGCGATTTTTTGCGTCAACCTGACTTGCACCATTTTTAAGACGCCCTAGCGCCATTTCTCCCAACGCCGGCGCTGCCTGGTGTACGTGGTTTTTTTCCACGCACACCAGGCAGCGCCGGTCTGCTTGCGCCGGCTAACGCCATTCAATAAATACGGCGCCCGCATGGCGCTTCAGAATGGCATTAGCCGGCGCAAAATTTTTTGACGCTAAACTGCGTTAGCGCAGTTTAGCGTCAAAAAGAATAAATACGGGCCCATATATTTAGTTTTGAGTGAGTTGATTTCCAGACCATGATCTTTGCAAAACTCCACAAATCTTGCAAACAGACTTCAAAGACCCATGGCTGTACGAGAAAGTAACAAGGTATCGTCGGCGAATAAAAGGCATGGAAACGTCTGTCCTCCCATAATAGGGGCATCACTAGAACAGTCTAAAATGGAGGGAATACATGCGTTGATAAATCAAAGGAACAGGGTGGGCGCAAGTACACAACCATGTCTCACACCGCGAACTGTGGGAAATGCTGAAGTCAGTTTGCCTGCCAGACCCCATCGTACTCTGGCACAATTGCCTGAGTAAAGATCTTTAATTATATTAAGCATGGAGCTGGGGACTCCAGCTTTGCTCATAACTTCCCACAGTTTGGGACGCGGGACAAGGTCAAAAGCAGATTTCAAGTCAATAAATGTCACGAAAAGGTGGCCTGAGTCCACGTCTACAGTCTTCCATTTTATAGTAATAAAGCGGAAGACTTGATCAATAGTACTGACCTTGTCTCTGAACCCTGCCTGAAGATGACTTAATACCTGATTTTCCTCTATCCAACGCTTCAGTCTGCTTAACAGCTGGTAACAAAATATTTTTTGCCAATTATCTAGTAGGCTGATGGGTCTGTAATTCCCTGGAAGGTTCTTCTCGCCTTTCTTGTGTGTGGGCACAATTATTGCCTCCTTCCAAGAATCAGGGTAAAACCTATTGGACAAAGCAATATTCGATATCCTATTTATATACAGAGTCCAATTAGGCTAATCCGATTTATCTAAATCTGAGGGGATTCCGTCAGGATCAGACGCCTTCCCTGGTTTCTGGGCAAGAATTGCTGACTCAGTTTCTTTTAGGGTGAAAGGAGACAGGGGAGTCGCCGATGGATGGGATGGCAATATCTCTCCAGAGCTAATGGCAACGGAATCAGGTATAGGGCCATACAGCTCCCTAAAGTGGGTTAGCCAGATGTCAGTGGCAATATGGCATTCTGGGATGGATGAAAGGTTTGAATCTCTACGTGTAACCAGAAGCCAGAAAGGTTTGGCATCGTGAGCCCTAGCACCCTCAGCCATTTCATCCCATAATCTCCCCTCCTACTCGAGTTTGCACCTCTTGCATGTGGAGGCATAAATTCTTCTTGCCTTTACAATAGCTTCCAGATCCTTAGATCTTAATTCTTTAATCAGGAAGCTCTTAGCCTCTTGACACCTCTTTTTAAACCACTTACTACTGGATGAAGGGAGAGGGTTACTTCGATTCGTAACAGTTTTAGTAAACAACTCCTTAAGGGACACAAAAAGGTCCACATGAAAGGACATAACTTCCAGTGGAGTTAATAAAAAATGATTGTCAAAAAGCTGGTATCTAGAGACTAGGGCACGAAGTTTATCACATAACTGATTATACTTCTGGAACAAATCCCATCTCACAGCACGCCTATTGCTAGATAGCTTCAGGGCTCCATGGGCTTTGGAAACACGAAAACCCAACTCCTGATAAAAGAGATCTGTCATATGCAATTTGAAGAGCCTCAATCTCCTGCAGAAAAGGCACCTGGCATCTGAAGGCAAGGTTGTACAACATGCAACATGCGAAGATGATCGGGCACACCTTCCTGGGTGAGTAGCACAGGGAACCACCTGTTAGATGGAGGCACCGAAACCTGGCCTTCAGGAGGCCAAAGGTTTGCTCTATAATTTGTCTTGTTCACCCATGTGCCTCGTTGTAATGTTCCTCTGCCCTTGTCCTGGCATTCCTCACTGGGGTAGCCATGAGAGGCTGGGGTAACCAGAGTCACCTGCAAATATCGAGGGATACCTGTTAGCCAGGCACTCACCCTTAGGGCCAACCCCACACCCATATGCCAACATACACTGGGTGGGGACCATGGGCTCACCTATTAGCCACACCCTGTGCCTCCAGAGTTGAGCCATCACATATGGGATGCTTCTATTCCTCAGGATATAGGTATCATGCACAGACCCAGGATACTTTGCATTCACATGGGAGATGTACTGGTCCGCCAGGCACACTATCTGAACATTCATCGAGTAAAAGCTCTTTCGATTTCTGAACACCAGTTCATTTCTCCTGGGGGGAGCAAAGGCAATATGTGTACCATCAATTGCCCCAACAATATTGGGGATATGTCCCATTGCATAGAAGTCAGCTTTCACTGTGGCCAAATCCTCCACCTGGGGGAATGCGATGTAGCTGTGCATGTGTTTTATCAGGACAGACAACACTCTGGTCAGCAGTATTGAGAACATTGGCTGGGACATTCCTGCTGCCATGGCCACTGTCACTTGGAAGGAGCCACTTGCCAAGAAATGGAGCACAGATAGGACTTGCACAAGAGGGGGGATCCCTGTGGGCTGACGGATAGCTGAGATCAGGTCTGGCTCCATTTGGGCACACAGCTCTTGGATTGTGGCCCTATCAAGTCTATAGGTGAGGATAATGTGCCTGTCCTCCATTGTTGCCAAGTCCACCAGGGGCCTGTACACGGGGCGATGTCTCCATCTCCTAATCATCCACAGCGGTTGTAATCGAGGGGGTAAAACGATGAGCATCTGGTCAGTTTTCAACATTTCCTGAAAGTACAATGCATTTCATGTTGTGACAGAAACAGTATGTTGATGTGTGGTCCCAAAATGTGTTTATGTCTGCTATGATGCAGTTTGGTGCCATGGCCTTCCCCCCCACTGAAATGGTGGATGCATGTCTTGTGTGGAGGGACAGGTGGAAATGAGGTAATGCCGCTGACGTTGTGCGGTGTTGTGGGAGGTGGTCGAGGACCGCCGTGCAACTCCTCATTGGTTATCATTGGGCCCTATGGGTTACAGTAGCCAATGGTGATGTACGCCGGTGGTGACGGTACGCACCCCGCGGACGTAATCGCCATTTTCTATATTGTCACTCACTTGCTATCTGACCTTCAACAGGAGAGGACCTACACTGCAAGTGCTGCTGTGACCTGTGTCTGGAACCGACCATGGCTCGAGTCACTGGGGAAAGGGCACCTGCAGACTTGGAGAGACTGGTGGATGGTGTCCTACCCCAGTACCGATTGCTTTTTGGGCCTATAGACCAACAGGTGGGAACACTGTGTGCACGATGCATGGGGCATGAATGCATGGAGTGCTGTGTGTGAAAGCCTCATGAAAGGGGGGTTGTAGGAAAATGGCTCCCTGTTGCAGTTACCCCCCACTTTGTGCCTGATTTTGTTGCTGACTTTACTGAGAAGTGTGCTGGGACCCTGCTAACCAGGCCCAACCAACAGTGTTCTTTCACTAAAAATGTACCATTGTTTCCACAATTGGCACATGTCTGGCACACAGATAAGTCCCTTGTAAAAGGTACCAGTGTTGCCAAGGGCCCTGTGACCAGGGAAGGTCCCTAAGGGCCGCAGCATGTATTGTGCCACCCTTAGGGACCCCTCACCTAACACATGCACACTGCCATTGCAGTTTGTGTGTGTTGGTGGGGAGAAAAAGGCAAAGTCTACATGGCATCCCCCTACAAAATAGTGCCTGTGGCATAGGTAAGTCACCACTCTAGCAGGCCTTATAGCCCTAAGGCAGGGTGCACTGTACCACAGGTGAGGGCATAGTTGCATGAGCAATATGCCCCTACAGTGTCTAAGCCTATTCTTAGACATTGTGAGTACAGTGTGGCCATATTAAGCACATGGTCTGGGTGTTTGTCAAAAACGAACTCCATTGCTCCATAATGGCTACACTGAATACTGGGACGTTTGGTATCAAACTTCTCAGAATAATAAACCCACACTGAAGCCAGTGTTGGATTTATTAAACAAATGCCGACAGAGGGCATCTTAGAGATGCCCCCAGTATTTTACCCATCCTTCAGTGCAGGACCGACTGGTCTGTGCCAGCCTGCTGCTGAGAGATGAGTTTATGACCCCCTGGGGTGAGAGCCTTTGTGCTCTCTGAGGCCAGAAACAAAGCCTGCATTGGGTGGAGATGTTTAACACCTCCCCCCCTGCAGGAACTGTAACACCTAGCAGTGAGCCTCAAAGGCTCAAGCTTCGTGTTACAATGCCCCAGGGCACTCCAGCTAGTGGAGATGCCCACCCCCTGGACACAGCACCCACTTTTGGCGGCAAGTCCAGGGGAGATAATGAGATAAACAAGGAGGAGTCACTTACCAGTCAGGACAGCCCCTAAGGTGTCCTGAGCTGAGGTGATCCCTGCCTTTAGAAATCCTCCATCTTGATTTTGGAGGATTCCCCCAATAGGATTAGGGATGTGCCTCCCTCCCCACAGGGAGGAGGCACAAAGAGGGTGTAGCCACCCTCAAGGACAGTAGCCCTGCTGCCCTGAGTGAGGAGGCTATTGACCTCCTGTGAACCATCTCTGTTCGGCAGTCAACCATAGTGAATGCCATCCAGGGGCTGGCAGGGCATTTGCAGCAATCAAATGCATTCCTGGAGGGCATTCATCCTGGCGTGGCACCCAAACAGAGATCATTCCAGGTTCTGGCCTCCTCCCTGATGGCAGCCATTGTCCCTGTCTCTAGCCTCCCCCCTCCACCCTCCTCTACCCAGTCCCATTCCCCTGAACCTCAACCTATCCCAAGCACACAATCAGACCAGCATGCACCTAAGACAACACACAGGAGTGGCTCAGGCAAACACAAGCACCACACATCATCACACAGGCATTCATACAAACAATCCAGAAGTAGACATACCAACATCCACTGCCTCCATTGTGTCCCCCTTCTCCTTCTTGTCCACCTCCCTACCTGTAGCGTCTGCACTCACACCTGCATGCATTACATTCTCATCCTCTACCTCCATCACCATCATGCCTATCAGCACACGGCCCTCACTGAAAGTCACCACTCCCACATCCATGCACACATCCCCTGTGTCCTCACCCACTTTGTCTGTGCCCCCTCCTCCCAAAGTACACAAACACAAGCACTCAAACACCCAACAGCCATCCACCTTACAACAGCCTCTAGACTATGCAACTGCACCCAAACACAGCAGCCAGACACCTCCTACACCCACTCCCGCTTCCTCCACTCCCAAACCTCCACCCTCTTCCCGCCCCAGTGTCCCTAAGAAGCTTTTCCTCTCCACCCTTGACTTCTTCCCTACCTCTCCACCCACGTCCTTCACTTTGGGCAAGGGTTGGCAGAACTCCGGCCAGCACCTCAGCCACCCAGTCCACGGCCACTGTAGTTTCGGCAGCTACTGCAGGTGTGAGAAGCTCCAAGGAGTCACCCATCAGCACTGACAGTGTGCCTGCACCACCTGCAAAGGGCCAGGGCAAGGAACAACCACCATCTGCCAAGGGCAAAGAGGCACCACCAGATGCCAAGGGCAAGGATGCACCACCAGCTGCCAAGGGCAAGAAGGGACCACCAGCTGCCAAGGGCAAGGAGGCACCACCAGCTGCCAAGGGCAAGGGCAAAGGGCCTGCCCCTGCAGGCAGGAGGGACAGGAGGCCTGGTGCTGTGACAGGATCTGAGCCCCCACAACCAACCATGGAGCTTCAGCCGTCTGATTCTGCAGGCGAAGGGCTGGAGCCTCCCCCCACCACTGGCAGCACCACCACCAGCACTGCCACCTGCACCACTGCCAGCAGTGGCAGCCCCAGTGGGCAACTGCCCGAGGCTGCAGGGGAAGGGCTGGAGCCTCCCCCCACCACTGCTAGCACCGCCACCTGCACCGCCACCAGCACCACTGGCAGCAGCGGCAGCCCCCTTGGGCAGCCGTCCAAGGCTGGAGGGGAAGGGCTGGAGCCTTCACCCACCACTGGCAGCACTAGCACTGCCACCAGCACCACTGCAAGCAGCATCAACCCCAGTAGGCAGCCGTCCAAGGCTGTAGGGGAAGGGCTGGAGCCTCCCCCCACCACTGGCAATACTGCCACCAGCACCGGCAATGCGCCACTGTGCAGCCGTCTCCGCCGGTGGATGAACTGTAGTCCTGCCTCCATGGAGTATCATGCATCCTGCCCACTGCAAATCCTGTGGGTCTGACACCCAGGTGCGAGACTGTGACCTTGCACTCCCCATGTGCTGCATCACAGGACACAAGGCCCCCTCCAGAACCAGTGGAAAAAAGCATCCACTCACCCCCTCCTTGCCAGGATGAAGCACACTGGGCACAAGGGTCCCTCCTGAACCAGTGAAAGAAGGCATCCACTCACTGCATCCTTGCCAGGATGAATCACACTGGGCTCAAGGCCCCCACCAGAACCCGTAGAAGAAGGCATCCACTCACCCCCTCCTTGCCAGGATGAAGCACACTGGGCACAAGGTCCCCTCCAGAACCAGTGGAGAAGCTCCCCACTTGAGAGATTGTGGCTTTGCACTCCCCAGGACCAAACAGTGGGCAAACCACCCACTTGAGAGACTGTGGCCTTGCACTCCCCAGGACCAAGCAGTGGGCAAACCACCCATTTGAGAGACTGTGGCCTTGCACTCCCCAGGACCAAGCAATGGGCAAACCATCCACTTGAGAGACTGTGGCTTTGCACTCCCCAGGACCAAGCTGTGGGCAAACCACCCAATTGAGAGACTGCGGCCTTGCACTCCCCAGGACATTGCAGAGGGCATGTAGCCCATTCCAGGAGCAGTGGTGTAGTTCCATCTTCCGGCTGAGGTTCCACCCCTTCCCCCTGAGGTGCCTGTGTATTTTCGACCTGATGCCCCAGCAGTGTTCTCTCCCTATTGAGGCAGAAGTCAAGTGGGGCCTTGGCCTATGTGATATGGCCCATTGTCCCACGGACATTCTGGACTGGGCAGTGTCCCTACATTTGTATATCTGTAAACACTGTTTTGATTTTTGAGGACGTATTTATAGAATTTTATCTTATTACACTCACTTTCTTCAAATCATTTTGTCCTTGCATTATTCCTGAGGGATACGGGGTGAATATGTAATGTTACTGCATCTGTTTGTGTGTATGGTGTTGGGGGTGTTACATGTGTGTGTGTCACTCTCTTTTTCCTCTCCCCACCCCTCCCCTGTGTGCTAGGTGGAAGTACTCACCGTGGTCGTCGTTGCCGGCATTGGTGTTCCTGGTGTAGGAGGAGGTAGACCAGCATGGGGAACGCCTGCAGTTCGGGCTCCATGGCATCGTGGTTCTTCCCTGAGTCTCCAGAGGTGTGTCCTTTGCCTTCTGTGTACTGTTTCCGCCGTGCTTTTGTTGATGTTGGTACAGCCCCAGAAAAGGTGGCAGATAGGCCAGTTGTAATATTTTGGGTGATACATTTCTTCTACCTGGCTGTTGGCGGTTACCGCTGTGGTGCTTATTGCCACCGCCGTGGCGGTCGGTATGTTAAAAATGTCTGTCTGTGTTGGCAGTTTCCGCAGTGGTCATAATTCCATTTTTGTAACCGCCGGCCTGTTGGCGGTATTACTGCCACTTTATCACCGACCGCCAGGGTTGTAATGGCCTAAGTGTCTTAAGTCTTTTTAAAGCAAACAAAGTTTCTTTCAAGCACAAAGTACCTGGTTCACGTGAAAAATCTCTGAAAAGAGCCGCAGAGGAGGAGATGCGTGGAAACAAAGGGTTGTGCGTCGATTTCTCGGGCCGCACACTGCGATGCGTCATTTAGTTTTCATGCAGGGATGGCTCTGCGTTGATTTCCGGTGCTCGGTCGTGGATCCTCGTGCAGGGTTTCCAGACGCCCCGAGGACGATGCATGGATTTACGTTGCTGCTAGGACAAAGTCACAGGAGCTGCGGCGATCCTACTGATTTTCTACCGCATGCAGCTGCTGCGTTGATTCCTCTCTGGAAGTTGGGCTGGGTCATACCGGCTTGGCTGTACGTCGATCCGGTGAGGCCGTGCGCGAATTTCTGGTCGCTACACTGGCGCTGTGTCGATCTTCTCATCGCGAAGTCGGTCTGTGTCGTTCCGGTTCGGCGTGCGTTAAATTTTCACTGCAGTGCAGGCTGTGCGTCATTTCTGGCAGGCTGTGCATCGATTTTCGCCGCACAATGAGTCCTTCTTGTAGAGATGAAGTCTTTTTGGTCCTGAGACTTCAGAGAACAGGAGGAAAGCTCTATCCAAGCCCTTGGAGGGCACTCCTTCACCATAGCCATAGTGCAGCAAGGCAGTAGGGCAACAGCAAGGCAGCAGTCCTTCACAGAAAGCAGACAGGTGAGTCCTTTCAGCAACCAGGCAGGTCTTCTTGGCAGGATGTAGGTTCTGGTTCAGGTTCTCTTCTCCAGGAAGTGTCTGAGTTGGTAGTAGCAGAGGCCCTGTTTAAATACCCAAATGTGCCTTTGAAGTGGGGAAGACTTCAAAGAGTGCACAAGGTCCCCTTTCCGTTCAATCCTGTCAGCCAGGGTCCCAGTAGGTGGTCAGGCAGTCCTTTGTGTGAAGGCAGGCTGCTGTCCTTTGACATGCAAGTGTCAGGCCCTTCACCCTCCCAGCCCAGGAAGACCCATTCAAAATGCAGATGTATGGAAGTGAGGCTGAGTAGCCTGTGTTTGGGGTGTGTCTGAGTGAATGCACAAGGGAGCTGTCAACTAAGCCCAGCCAGACGTGGAATGTAAGGCACAGCGAGATTTAGTGCAGAGAAATGCATACTTTCTAAAAGTGGCATTTCTAAAATAGTAATATTAAATCCAACTTCACCAGTCAGCAGGAGTTTGTATTACCGTTCTGGCCATACTAAATATGACCTTCCTACTCCTTTCAGATCAGCAGCTACCACTCAAACAATGTATGAGGGCAGCCCCAATGTTAGCCTATGAAGGGAGCAGGCCTCACTGCAGTGTAAAAACTAATTTAGGAGTTTTACACTACCAGGACATGTAAACTTCATAGGTACATCTCCTGCCTTTTGCCTACGCAGCACCCTGCCCTATGGGTTACCCAGGGCATACCTTAAGGATGACATATCTAGAAAAAGGGGAGTTTTAGGCTTGGCAAGTACTTTTAAATGCCAAGTCGAATTTGCAGTGAAACTGCACACATAGGCCTTGCAATGGCAGGCCTGAGACAAGGTTAAGGGGCTACTGAAGTGGGTGGCACAATCAGTGCTACAGGCCCACCAGTAGCATTTAATCTACAGGCCCTGGGCACATATAATGCACTCTACTAGCGACTTATAAGTAAATCAAATAGCCCAATTGGGTATGATCCAATGTTACCATGTTTAAAGGGAGAAAGCATATGTACTTTAGCACTGGTTAGCAGCAGCAAAAAACTGTATCTCAAAAGTGGAGGGAGGCAGGCAAAAAGTTAGCGGTGACCACCCAAAGGCTGTCAGGTCTAACACCAGGACATTATCACACATGCACCATCATGACTACCCTTATCATGGAAGCATGATTATGTTGCGTGGGGTACCAAGACCTCGTCATGAATGCACCCTCACCAATGCACATAACTCAGGGCACCTACTCTACTCATGCACTCCTAGTCAACTGCGATCACGCATGAGGAGGTAGCCACCCATGGTTCCTCCTGCGCACAAGTCACAATGCCTCCGGGTTTCTAAGCCGGGGCGCGCTCAGTTCTCTCAGGTGCCCCCATCCTGCTCCGGCTACTCCGAGAAGGGAAGAGAAAAAAGGCGACAGGGTGCAGGCGACAGGGCTGGAGTCGAACCTCCATCGAGGGACCTCTCCTGTTCAGGCCACCTGTCGCACCCTCGGCAGGACAACCCCTACCACGGGATCAGTTCTCCTTTCCCCACAGTCTGGGCCAGCTGGGAAGGGGGTGCGGTGATGGGAGAGTGGGGTATTTCCGTCTCAACACGCCAGGGGGGGTGAGCCTCAAAGCCCGGGAAGCCACCCGACCCAGGATCAGGACTGCCAGTCCCTGTGTGGACAGAGGACTGCGACAGGGGAATCTTCCCTCACAGTTCTCCGGTCCTCCCAGGGCACAACACAAAGCGTGATCAGATGCGCTAGACCTGCCCGGCTTGAGGCGGTGTCCTTCCAACAATTAAACAGCAGGGTGCCTCCAGACACACTCTGAGGTGAAAAGTAAAGTGCTCCGGCCATGCTTCAATTATTCCAGCACTCTGGGTACACTATCATCAACCAGGGTAGAGCTCATGACTCCCTTTCCCTTTTCCACAATTAAACGCTGCTTTGGCACCACCTCCATGGCGGGCAAAAGTTGCAGGTGAACGGGGGGCACACCACCCAGCCCCTGGAGACGATGGAAGGGAACACAGTGCTGCAGGGCCCAAGCAAACAGGCCAGCACAAGAGATGTAGTCCACGAGAGTTCCTCCCAGTGACTCAGAAGGTCACAGGTCAGCACAGCAGCAACAGCCCATTGTGGCCTCTGGTGAGTCTCTCCAGCATCATTCTGTGTCCAGTTCAGCAGTCCATAAATGTCTGTAAACATGGGGAAAATCCCCTGTATTTATACCAGTTTTTGCAGAACACTTTCAAAGAGGGGCTGAAGAGGTTCCAGCCAGTTACAACTTGTTCTAGGAGTGTCCACTCTATCCTCCAGCAGAGGATCCAGACATCAGTTGGGGTAAACAAACCCTTTGTGTGAGGCCAGGGCACAGCCTTTACAAATGCAGGTGTGCCCCACATCCCCTTCTCTCAGCCGAGGAAGAGCATTCAATATGCAGATGCACCTCTGTGACACCTCCACCCTCCCTGTGTACAGGCTGTCTGAAAAGTATGCACAAAGCCCAGCTGTTACTCTGCTACAAACATGGATTGGAGTCGAGCTGCAAAACACCAGAGTCATACGCACAGAGAAATGCTTACTTCTATAACGGTAAAATAAATCTACCTACACCAGTAAGCAGCATTTCTCACTACCACTACAACTATATCAAATATGCCTATGCTACTTCTCATAATTCAGACAATGCCACCTAGTCATAAGGCAGGGCATTTCTAATGCAATCCAATGAGCAAGTCAGCACTCACAGCAGTGAGACACCAAATAGGCTGCTTGTCACTACCAGGAAAGGCCACACAACCAGGCACATGCCCTGCCTTCTACATACACAGCACCCTGCCATAGAGGTAGCTAGGGACTACCTTAGGGGTGACTTACATGCTGTAAAAGGGGAGTTCCAGGCCTGGCAAGTCAATTTATATGCCAGGTCCCTGTGGCAGTTAACTGTGCACGCAGGTCCTGCGCTAGTAGGCCGGAGACAGGTATGAAAGGCTACTTCTGTGGGTGGCGCAGGCAGCACTGCATGCCCACTAGTAGCATTTAATTTACAGGCCCTGGACATAACAATACCACTGTACAAGGGGCTTACAGATAAATTAAATGTGCCAATTAGATGTAAGCTAATCAGACCACTTACACTTTAACACTGATCAGCAGTGACAACAGGCTTAGTTAGAGTCCTACAGCCAACAACAAGAGATCAGAAAAAATAGGAGAAAGAAGGCAAAATGTTTGGGGATGACCTGCAAAAAGGGACAGGTTCAACAAATGACCTTGGGCCACACACCACAACTTACTTTAAAGCCAAAAACGGAGAGAATGTCAATATATGATAACAGATTCCACGCTCCTCTTGAAAAAAAAAACGGTATCCTATTTGACAGGGAAGCCACAAATACAACACAGAGACATCAAAATATTTACCATTACCAGAGTACTTTGGTCAAGGTTGTGCCAGCACCTAACATGCAACATGGAGACATCAAGATTGTTCAGTAATTCTGGTGATTTGGGTAGCTGTTTAATTTGGGCCTGTGATTGGCCTAGACCCAGAGAAACCTACCAACGCCATACATCTCTGAAAATGAGTCAAAGCTAGTGTGGCTTGAATACATCCCTCTAAGTTTCATACTCAGAATACCATGCAAACAGAACAGATTGGCTCAAATTTTGTTTCTGTGAGGTAAAGTCGTAGAATCTGTAGGAATCGAGAAAAGTCCTACATACAGCCCAGCGTTCTCGTGCTACACCTGCAACTGGAAAAGCTCCACAAAGTGGTATGAGCAAATGCCCTTAATTTCTGGGGAAGGCGCTGTCTTTCGGTCCATACAAGACACACCACCTTGGATTCCTCTGGATCTCTAGTTTTAAAAAATGCCAATGATTGATAATTTTCCCTGGATGCAGCCTTACTCAGGGTCAAAATCTTCAGTGGAAAAAGAGAGGAAATTGGGTGTTTTAGTCATTGTTGCCGTGCTGGGATCTAAACAAATCACATCACCCTATTTTTCTCAGGGTCCCTTTTGTTGCTTAACCTGGGGCCTAAGCCCAAACCTACACTGCTTGACTTCTCTAGACATGACTGCTGGGCCTGGTAATTTTAGTCGTACACAATCCACTGAGCATATATGCTTTTTCAGGTACTAACAGTTTCTGAAAGTGTTCAGGGATGCAGTGGTATTTCAAATGCAATTCCTTTCTTTAGAGTAGCACACTCAACTATTCCACTATGAAAATACACTATTTACATTTAAAAGGGTTTTATTTCAATAGTCTCATCCTGTTACTTGGTACATGTATAATAATCATGCAGAAAATAACTAAAGCAGCACTTTTGTGAGTAACTGGAATAAAATGAACAGTACTAACATAATTAGAACATTATTAGCAGCCTACCACCCTAAAGCTAGATCTTTGCACTATACTGAAAGCCCATAGAACACCTAACTTGCCTCTATAGTTTATTAGGGCCCAGCACACTGCATACCTGTTCACAGCACATCAGCAGGGGTTATTAGACTTCAACTGGAAAGAGTGTTCTCTTCGAAGGAAAACACAAAATCAGCTGGACTTGCCTCCTTTAATCTCTCTATTGACTCTTGGCATAAGAGTAGATGCTACAGTAGGTGGCTGGACCTCTCCTGATAATATGGTGCAAAGGTCTCTCAATTCAGTGGTCAATTTAAGTGGTTTACATAGTGTTGAGCAATGACTTTTAGCCTACATCGAAAAACATTCGGATAATCTGAGACATAACCTGCCTAAACATGTATGCTGAAAAGATTTCAACAGGGACTACATGTTTATTTGACATGTCTGCTGTCAAATCTTGAAATGTAGATACCACCTAAGTTGAAGCAGACTTCTTTTGCCTTATATGATAGCAAAGTCATTGTTTAGATGACATTACACTTTCACAAGTTCTGCAAAAAGATAATAACAAACACAACGTCGATCAAAGGTGGACAGGCTAATTTAACATTCTCAAAAGAGAGTCTGGGTCTCTGATTTTACATCACTAGTTTTCAGAAATGCCCGGTGTTTGTAGGGTTCCCTGGGTATGTGTGTCTTTTGACCAAAACTTTACACTCATCCTTGTGGAAAGAGAGGGTAAGTTGGATGCTCTAGGTATGTTTTTGCAAAAACAACAGATGATGGACGGAATGCAGAGCAAATCAAACATTCACCCACAGTCACAGATCTGGGTTTCATCCATCAGTTTTTTGCTTACCATGCCATTCCAGTTTGGACCAAGCCATATGCAAATCAGCCATGACCCTGTTCCCCATAGGAACAGTCCAGCCCGAACTGCCAGGCCAGGTTCTCCCTTTATCAGAAACAAGCATCCTGGGACCAGTTTCAGGGTATCACCCTTAATCAGGTAGGCTAGCTTGAATCTGGTGGCATAGCAAGCCCCGGTTCCCCCTATACCTCCAAAGCCCAGATAGCTTCATTTTCCAAGGATGCTAACAGGACCTTAGCGCCCGCTAGCGCCATTCCACAAATATGGCACCCAGCTGGCGTCATTGAACAGCACTAGCCGGCGCTATACTTTTTAACGCAAACCTGTGCTAATGCAGGTTTGTGTCAAAAAGTATAAATATGGGCCCTAGTGTCTCAATGCTACAGCCATTCTATATGGCAAGTGAGGGGAAATTGGGATTTAATTCCTAGTAGTCAGAAGAGCTTTCTGTCTCTCTCCAGGAACAAAAGTAAAAAAAAAATTTGGTGGGGGTCTTTCCCATCATGCACTGAACTGCAGGCGTCTTCCTGATACTACTCAGTCTTTTGGTACTTTAGGTGGAAGATTTGAGGGTTCCCCACCTATCTCTCCACTGCAGTGGATGCAAAGTCCAGAAGACGCCATGGAGTGGAGTCTTGAAAAAGGAATGGTTTAGGGGTGGCAGCCTTTCTTAGCATCAGAACCTACTACATGATAGTTGTTTTCTCACCCCCTGGGAAGCAAACTCATGTAGTTCACCCTTCTCTAGAGTCCCATATGGCAAAATGGGACCTGAAGGAATCAGAATTTCCTCCCACTTTCCATTGACGTGGCTACAGTATTTGTGCTTTTGGCCCCTTGATGGCTTGTGGAAGAAAAGCTATTTGGGATCCAGGGTTGAGGTATGTCACCCAATGCCAGGATGTGCAGACCCCTCATTTCATTCCTATAAAAAATCTTAGCCAGATTTACACATTTGATACACTTTCTCTATTTGTGCCACAGTGCACCCAGTGGAAATCAGAAAGGTGCACATGATTACATGATTACAAAAATACCTAAGGGCAGATTTACCAATATTTTATGCAGCAAGACACCTTGCTGCGCTGAGCTGTGTGAAAGGGAGAGAGCAATAATGTGCCATATACAACATTATATGGTGCATTCCTAGCATCTCATTGCACTGGCACACTTTTGGTTGCCTAGTTCCAATGCAGTAATCCTTGCATCATTGTGCAGGGGTGCCTGTGTTGCAGGCAGGATTGTTTTTTGTGCAAGAAGAGACACCTTCCTGTACAAAAACAATCCTTTGAGGCTTATCCTTTTTCTCCTTATGCTGCAAAATGCAGCACATGTAGAAAGAAAAAAAAACAGTAGAAACAAAGATATTTCTCCTTGTTATGCCTCCTTTGGGAAGGAGTAGCATTTTGACACATTTCTGGGTCTACCACTCCTGGCAAATCTGGGAATGTGCCAAAATCAGTTGGTAGATCCATTAGAACACTAATGCTCCAGCCATGGAAATGCCAGCCAGAGTAATGTAAGGCAGTGAGATGCTCTCCCTTGAGTTACTCCAGATTTACCAAGCCATGTAGGGTCATGAAAAGTGGCCTTGTGTAGCTTGGTAAATCTTGTTCTAGGTTGGGTGTCGCTCCATATTGCATTGTGTGGTGCAACAGCGACACAAAACCGTTGATAATTCTAGCTCCTGGTTTCCTCACCCCAGGCACAAACTTTGATGGTTTGATCCTGGACTGGGCAGAGTGCATAGGTTAAAGCCAGGAGAGCTGTTTGAAAATGCAGTCTTCCACTGGAGATAAACCAGCCTCTCTTTTAGAAGGGGGTGCCTAGGGCGTAAATGGGATCTCTGCATCCACTCCACCTCTATGTGGCCCACAGTCAGTTCACCTACCAACAAGATCTTTTCCATCGCAGAACAAATCTGTAATATGATACAGGTACAAAGTAAAGTGTTACTGGAGCCCCATGCATATGAGGGAATCCCACATCATGATAACACCAGTGCAAGATGTACTGATGTGCTATGTATAGTAGAAGGAGCCACAGAAGTATCTGCTTCCCCTCTTTAATACCAAAGTACACCTGAAACAAACAATTATTCTAACCCCAGGGTACTTGCTCTATTATGGCCACTGGCATCTAGTGTGTTTTCTGCCTAAACTAATACCAACAGGTTGAGGGTATATCATTCGATCTGCTCTGCAGTGGGCAGAAAGATTGTTTGGGCTTCATGGTGGGGGTTGCAGCCCAATGCTAGGATGAGCTATCCCCCATCACATTCTTGCTTTTTTTAAAACAAGATCTATCCCTGGTCTCTAGAGTTCTTCCGGCCCTCCCTGGAGAAAGCTGCTAAAGGTTAAATCTTAAATTTAAAGTCCTGGGTGGAATTTGCAGAGCTTCAATCCATAGAATTCTCTAGAGCCACACAAAACCTCCGCCAGTTTCTGCTGAGTTCAGCGAGCACACAGAATTGGGGCATGTTGCACTGCTTTTGCTGATTTGTAGTGCCTGGAGCATGTTTCTTGCTGTGAGATCAGTGCAAATGACACCATGCAGCACAAGTAGATTTTGTACCTGAGCGGCAGATTTCTCAACACGAAAAGTCATGACAACCCGTGTTGAGTAATCTTGATGGGAGGAGGTATGGGATTTGAACATCATGCTATGGGATACATATTCTAACTTGCACTTGCATACTTAACATTGGCAAGACTTACTATGTGGCGGTTGGTGGAGTTTTGCTGGAACTCTGCGCTTCAAGCAGAACGCAGAGGGCGCAAAGGTCTGCAAACTCCTTTGGCGGAGCAGAAATTTTCACCCACCTCAGGTTAAATCCCTGAAACTGTCCTACTGAAGAGCAGGACTCCAAAGGAGGGGGTGAAACTGAATGCCTTGACAGGCCAACTCCATCTTTTTTTTAAAAACTATCTTTGTGTAGTGTTTGAGACTAATGCTAGTGTGAGCTGGTCCCCAACATATATTTTGACTGGATGTCAAGAAACAGTTTATACTCAGGCTGATGTCTAGACTTCCTAGATAAATGTAATTGCCAATTGTTGGACTTTTGCTTATGCAGGGTCATCCCCAGTCTTTTTTGCCTCCTGCCTCCTATTTTTTTCTGACATGTTGCTGTTGGCTTTTCAACTCTGAGCACTTTACCACTGCTAACCAGTGCTAAAGTGCATATGCTCTCCTGTTTAAATTGTATGTAAGTGGTTTATCCATGATTGGCATATTTGATTTACTAGTAAGTCCCTAGTAAGGTGCACTAGAGGTGCCAGGGCCTGTAAATCAAATGCTACTAGTGGGCCTGCAGCACTGGTTGTGCCACCCTCATAAGTAGCTCTGTAATCATGTCTCAGACCTGCCACTGCAGTGTCTGTATGTGTATTTTTACACTGTAAATTCGACTTGGCAAGTGTACCCACTTGCCAGGCCTAAACCTTCCCTTTCCTTACATGTAAGGCACCCCTAAGGTAGGCCCTAGGTAGCCCCAAGGGCAGGGTGCAGTGTATGGATAAGGTAGGACATATAGTAATGTGGTTTATATGTCCTGACAGTGAAATACTGCCAATTTCGTTTTCACTGTTGCAAGGTCTGTCTCTCTCTCATAGGATAATATGGGGGCTACCTTTAAATATGATTAAAGTGTAGATTCCCCTAGAGAGTAGATGGACATGTGGAGTTTGGGATCCCTGAACTCACAATTTAAAAATACATCTTTTAGTAAAGTTGATTTTGAGATTGTGCGTTTGGAAATGCCACTTTTAGAAAGTGAGCATTTTCTTGCTTAAACCATTCTGTGACTCTGCCTTGTTTGTGGATTCCCTGTCTGGGTCAGTTTGACAGTTGGGTTGTTTTTCACCTCACACCAGACAGTGACACAAAGGGAGCTGGGGTGTAATCTGCATTTCCTGATTAGCCATCTCTGCTAGGAGGGAGGGGTGGAGTGGTCACTCTCATCTGAAAGGACTGTGCCTACCTCTGACAATGCTGTCTCCAACCCCCTGGTGTGTGTCTGAGGCCTTGCCTGGGCAAGGCAGGATTTCACAAGAAGGTGTGAGTCCCCTTTGAAGGAAGGTGACTTCAAAGACTAAAATGGGTATAAGAAGGGCACCCAAACTTACAAACTTTAGAAACACTTCTGGAACCAAGAGGAACCTCTGCCTGGAGAAGAGCTGTTAGCTGAGGAGGAAGGGCTGCCCTGCCTGTGACTGTGCTTTGTGGAGCTTTCCTGCAGTGCTGCTTCTGCCAGAGTAAGAGGGCAAAGACTGGACTTTGTGTGCCTTCCATCTTGAAGAAGAAATCTCCAAGGGCTTGATGTAGAGCTTGCCTCCTGTTGTTGAAGTCTCAGGGATAGCAAAGACTTCTTCCTGCCAGCACCTGGAGTCTCTGGAGAGACCCCTACTCTGCTCTGTGGTGCCCTTCCAGTTCCTGGGACCCTGAAAGGAGAGGCTGGCAGCCTAAGGACAAAAATACACGCACCGAGCGCCGTGCGGAGAAAAGATCGACGCGAATCCGATCGCGGCTGAGAAAACGACGCGACGCCGGTTCCGCAGCTGAGAAACGACGCCGCAGGAGACGCGACCGAAAAACCGACGCCCGGAGCAGGAGAAACGACGCGCAGCATCGCTGACGGAGGCTGAGAGATCGCACCCTGCGCCGCGGGACTTTCGGATCGTCGTGTGGCTGGCTTTTTCAACACGCACCGCCGTGCCGAGTTGTTTTCGACGCACACAGCCGTGCAGGGTTACTTTCGACGCACACCGCCCGTGCGGGGTTATTTTTGACGCAAATCAGGTACATTTTCACGCTAGCAGCGCTAGTGTGTTGTTACAACTACCTAAAGACTCTTTTTATTTTAAACCTTTAAAAAAATCATAACTTGACTTGTGTATGTTGGATTTTTGTCGTTTTGGTCTTGTTTTGTCTAGATAAATATTTCCTATTTTTCTAAACTGGTGTTGTGTCATTTTGTAGTGTTTTCATTAAGTTACTGTGTGTGTTGGTACAAATACTTTACGCCCAGCACTCTGAGGTTAAGCCTACTGCTCTGCCAAGCTACCAAGGGGGTAAGCAGGGGTTAGCTGAGGGTGATTCTCTTTTATCCTAACTAGAGTGAGGGTCCTTGCTTGAACAGGGGGTAACCTGACTGTCAACCAGAGACCCCATTTCTAACATTGGTGACCAGCGGTCGGGATTGGACTTGTATTTGTACTTGACATACAGTAATTAAGTGTACACTACTGTTTTGATCTCAGACCACTACGTGACCACATACTACTTGTTTGGTGATCTTTTGATTTTTCTCTTAAGGACTCTTTTTATTCTACTTCCATGATTTTGCTGATCCCTTGACTGATTCTTTTTACTTCATTGGGAAATTATTTTTTTCTGCCTTTGGAACTTTGCACTTGTGACCATCATGTCTCAATCTGGAGATGCAACAGCTGGAGCTGTGTTTGAAATGGAGAAACTGAAGGAGTACTCAGTTGCTCAATTGAAACAGTTCCTTAAAGATCTTGACTGTCCCACTGAGAGCTCCACCAGGGAGGGGGAGCTGCAACAGGCACAGAGGGCTTGGGTGACAATCAAGAAGGCTGGAGGGCACACAGAGGAGGAGAATATGGGTGGGGAAGTGCAGAGGATACACAGTGGTGTAGTGGAGGAACCTGTTACGCCTGGGGGGAGGGTCCCCAGGAGGGATGGCAGGGTGTCACCCAAGGGTCTGACTCCTGAAGAGTTACAGGACAGACAGGCAGAGAGGGAGTACCAATGGGAGCTGAAAAAGCTCGATTGGGAGCTGGAAGAAAGGAGGAGGAACTTAGAGATTAAAAAAATGATTTATGCTTACGAGCTTAAATTGAAAGAGCTGGAAGTCATGAGGGCTGAGTCCAGCTGGAATGGTGGCAGCAACAATTGTATATCCAGTGATGCTGCAGAAGTGCACATGCCCAGAGAGGTGGTGCCCTACTTGAAGGAGGGAGTTAACACACGCCAGGAGGTTCAGGGGTATGAGGTAGCTCCAGTGATGCACAGGGTCCCTGAGGTGGATTGGGGAACTGGCATGGGGAGTCATATTCCTACTGGTGGGAGGGACACTCTACTGACTCTAGTTGAGAGTGACAGGGAGAGGGGTTCCCCCCAGGTAGAAGTCCTGGTTATGGAGTGTGAAGACATCCCAGAAGAGTGTGGGTTGAGTGTCAGGGACAGTCAGGTACTGTCTCACCAGTCTCAGGAGGGTGATGTGGGGTGCTTTGTCAAAGCAGAGTCACTGGATGGTTGGGTGAAGGGTACTTTGGTTAATTCATGTGAGGGGCTGAGGGATGTAATTGCTGGAGAGCATATGTCTAGTCCTTATTTTCCAGAGCTATGCCAACACCAGGTGGAGTGTGAGTTCTCTGACCCCAGGGAGCTTACAATGGAGGCAGACTTCTGGGTGAGTACCAGAGAGTCTGAAGAGGCATTTGGGGGTGCTCCTGAGAGGAGTGGTCTAGGTAGTTCCCAACCAGGTGAGGTAGGGAAGGATTGTAGTGTCCCAGGTAGGTCCCAGTGTAGTGGGATGGGTGAGGGACCCCATGTCCAGTCTCAGAGGAGAGGGAATGGGGATGGGTTGAGCCCCAAGGTGCCCGAGATCCGGTCCCAGGTCCTGGAGGGTTCCCTGCGGGAACACCAGGAGGGGAGCCTAGCCTGTACCACAGGGCCATCTGTTGCGGGAGACCCCACAGTGTCAGGAGAACTTGGGGGGGCGGCTGTAGCCAGCGTCCCACCAGTTCTGGTGTCTGGCAGTACCACTCCTAGTGAGGGGGTGCAGAAGTCCAGACAGAGGGTTGAGAGGGGGTTGCGGACCCCAGTGGAGAACCTGGAGGGTCAGGGGTCAGCTCTGAGAGCAGAGCCCCCCATGAATGACCTTGGTGAGACCATTTCTGGGTTGGGGGGAATCCAGACTCTGTCAGATGGGCAGAGGTCAGGGGACCTGCGCCAGCCAGACTCTTGTGTGGCCCTTCGGGACAGTGTGTCCCTTGAGGGGGGTAAGTGGGCCCCCCTGGAAGTCCTGGTGTGCCAGGCAATGGTTCAACCGCAGGGTGGTGACTCTGGGTTGAATGATCAGGTTCAGGGGGTAAACTCTGACCTGATGGGGGGTAAGTGTGCTCCCAAGGAAGTACTGGTGTGCCAGGCAGTGGTTCAACCGCAGGGTGGTGACCCTAGGTTGGATGACCAGGTTCAGAGGGTAAACTCTGACCTGGTAGGGGGTAGGTATGCCCCCCAGGAAGTCCTGGTTTGCCAGGCAGTGATCCAGTCTGTGGGTACAGACCCTGGATTGGGAGGCCAGGTTAAGGGTGTCCCCCCTGACCTGGAGGAAGGGGCTACTGCTAACAGTGCCCCTACCATGTTGTCTTCTGGGGGGGCCACTCCTAGTTGGGTGGTTCAGGACCCCAGAAGAGAGGGCAGGGGGAGGGAAGCCTCACCCCCGGCCCTGGTCCAACCTGAAGGTACAGACCCCAGGTTGGAGGATCAGTTGCAGGTTAACATCCCTGCACTGATGGAAGAATTGTGCAGGACTGCTTCTACAAGCACCCTGACAGTTTTTGACTCTGGGGGTGCCGCTTCTGCAGGGAGGGTACAGAGCCCCAGAGGGGAGGACCAGGGTCAGGTTGTCATCCCTGACCTGGTGGAAGAGAGAGTGGTCAAAGGGTGCCAGGCACCTGGGGCTACCACCCCCCACTCTCCACAGTCACAGTGGTTAGAGAGGCCTGAGGTCGGGCTCTCATCCCTGACAGTTGTCTGGGGCCACTGTGGCTTGCTGTCCTGGTGGACAGAGTTGCCCCTGGGGGGGGGAGGACGAGAGTCACACCCCGGGGGTGGAGTGGGCAACACCACTGTGTTGGCCCTGGTGGTACTATCGGCCTATTGCAATACATCTGTGAGCAAAGTAAAGTTAGGTGTTGCACAGATGGTGTCTGTAGATGTGGAGAAGGGTTCCCCATGGGTTAGCTTAGTGGGCCCTGAGAGTATGGACAGAGGGATCCAACTGGAGTCAGGAAGGCGTAGAACTGGAACATGCCCCTGCTGTTGTGGGCCCGGGTCCCTGTTCTATCGCCCCAATCAGGGAAGTACATCAAGGTATTGATTGTTCTCCCCTGGCTTTAGGCTGGTAGGGGGTCGTGTTGGACTTTTGCTTATGCAGGGTCATCCCCAGTCTTTTTTGCCTCCTGCCTCCTATTTTTTTCTGACATGTTGCTGTTGGCTTTTCAACTCTGAGCACTTTACCACTGCTAACCAGTGCTAAAGTGCATATGCTCTCCTGTTTAAATTGTATGTAAGTGGTTTATCCATGATTGGCATATTTGATTTACTAGTAAGTCCCTAGTAAGGTGCACTAGAGGTGCCAGGGCCTGTAAATCAAATGCTACTAGTGGGCCTGCAGCACTGGTTGTGCCACCCTCATAAGTAGCTCTGTAATCATGTCTCAGACCTGCCACTGCAGTGTCTGTATGTGTATTTTTACACTGTAAATTCGACTTGGCAAGTGTACCCACTTGCCAGGCCTAAACCTTCCCTTTCCTTACATGTAAGGCACCCCTAAGGTAGGCCCTAGGTAGCCCCAAGGGCAGGGTGCAGTGTATGGATAAGGTAGGACATATAGTAATGTGGTTTATATGTCCTGACAGTGAAATACTGCCAATTTCGTTTTCACTGTTGCAAGGTCTGTCTCTCTCTCATAGGATAATATGGGGGCTACCTTTAAATATGATTAAAGTGTAGATTCCCCTAGAGAGTAGATGGACATGTGGAGTTTGGGATCCCTGAACTCACAATTTAAAAATACATCTTTTAGTAAAGTTGATTTTGAGATTGTGCGTTTGGAAATGCCACTTTTAGAAAGTGAGCATTTTCTTGCTTAAACCATTCTGTGACTCTGCCTTGTTTGTGGATTCCCTGTCTGGGTCAGTTTGACAGTTGGGTTGTTTTTCACCTCACACCAGACAGTGACACAAAGGGAGCTGGGGTGTAATCTGCATTTCCTGATTAGCCATCTCTGCTAGGAGGGAGGGGTGGAGTGGTCACTCTCATCTGAAAGGACTGTGCCTACCTCTGACAATGCTGTCTCCAACCCCCTGGTGTGTGTCTGAGGCCTTGCCTGGGCAAGGCAGGATTTCACAAGAAGGTGTGAGTCCCCTTTGAAGGAAGGTGACTTCAAAGACTAAAATGGGTATAAGAAGGGCACCCAAACTTACAAACTTTAGAAACACTTCTGGAACCAAGAGGAACCTCTGCCTGGAGAAGAGCTGTTAGCTGAGGAGGAAGGGCTGCCCTGCCTGTGACTGTGCTTTGTGGAGCTTTCCTGCAGTGCTGCTTCTGCCAGAGTAAGAGGGCAAAGACTGGACTTTGTGTGCCTTCCATCTTGAAGAAGAAATCTCCAAGGGCTTGATGTAGAGCTTGCCTCCTGTTGTTGAAGTCTCAGGGATAGCAAAGACTTCTTCCTGCCAGCACCTGGAGTCTCTGGAGAGACCCCTACTCTGCTCTGTGGTGCCCTTCCAGTTCCTGGGACCCTGAAAGGAGAGGCTGGCAGCCTAAGGACAAAAATACACGCACCGAGCGCCGTGCGGAGAAAAGATCGACGCGAATCCGATCGCGGCTGAGAAAACGACGCGACGCCGGTTCCGCAGCTGAGAAACGACGCCGCAGGAGACGCGACCGAAAAACCGACGCCCGGAGCAGGAGAAACGACGCGCAGCATCGCTGACGGAGGCTGAGAGATCGCACCCTGCACCGCGGGACTTTCGGATCGTCGTGTGGCTGGCTTTTTCAACACGCACCGCCGTGCCGAGTTGTTTTCGACGCACACAGCCGTGCAGGGTTACTTTCGACGCACACCGCCCGTGCGGGGTTATTTTTGACGCAAATCAGGTACATTTTCACGCTAGCAGCGCTAGTGTGTTGTTACAACTACCTAAAGACTCTTTTTATTTTAAACCTTTAAAAAAATCATAACTTGACTTGTGTATGTTGGATTTTTGTCGTTTTGGTCTTGTTTTGTCTAGATAAATATTTCCTATTTTTCTAAACTGGTGTTGTGTCATTTTGTAGTGTTTTCATTAAGTTACTGTGTGTGTTGGTACAAATACTTTACGCCCAGCACTCTGAGGTTAAGCCTACTGCTCTGCCAAGCTACCAAGGGGGTAAGCAGGGGTTAGCTGAGGGTGATTCTCTTTTATCCTAACTAGAGTGAGGGTCCTTGCTTGAACAGGGGGTAACCTGACTGTCAACCAGAGACCCCATTTCTAACACCAATTAAGACCAACAAAGTCTAGGGGTTCTTTAGATGTCAAATATTATTTAAAAACATCTGGAGCCAAAGTCACCAATGTTGTTTTAGTCATATTAAGGTTGTACAAATGATTATTTTGTTGTTTTCAGAAATACAAACTTCCCCATCCTACAAGCGGTTGTGGTATCCTGGATAGATTATGAAAATACTATATCTACAATATTCAGCACCTGTAGCTGGTAAAGTATGCCGCAACTTACCTCTAGCTCTCACCAGACATGGGTCCTGTGCTCGCTATGCCATCGGATTCAGGCTGGCCTGGATGATGAGGTATGGTACCACAAAATCGGTCCCAGGATGCTTGTTTCAGGTCGAGGGAGGATCTGGCCTGGCAGTTCGGGCTGGACTGTTCCCATGGAGAACAGTGTCAAGACTGATTTGGATATCGCTGAGTTCAAACTGGAATGATATAGCAACCAAAAAACAAATGATTTAAGCCCAGATTTGTGACTACAAAAAAACAGAAAGTGAAAAACTAAAATATGTAAATGTTGGAAGATGGATTATTGGTAAGGGCAGGTAAGTACCTACACTTAGCAATAGGCCACTAACCTCCACTTAGGTCCAGTTAGGTCTCAGTAAATTAAACCTAGCTCAACCCTTGGTAGCTTGGCAACGAGCGACAAGGCTTAACTTAGGAGACAAAGCGTAAAGCATTAAAATATCACAAAACAGTAAATAAATAAAACACAGGAAACTGTTTAAAAATCAAAAATCAATTTATAAAAATAGATTATATTTTTATCTTTAAAATGACACCAAAACAAATAAAATCACATAAGGGGAACAGGAGATAGGAATTTTTAAACAACTAATGCTTTCTAGCGCATAGAAGCAAAAAGCGCCAATCTGGTCATCTGGTCGCACCTCGACCGGGGCAAGGTCAAAGTTTAAGGCCGACCACGATGGAGCCCGGCTCGGCTAAAGGCCACGGGAGGCCTCAGCCAAAAGTTTACCTTAGGACTCATTTTTCTGAAGATTTTCTTCAGCGGACGAACCTGCCAGTCCAATCCGACCTCCTGGAACTCTTCTTCGGATACGTGTCGCGGGAGCCCTTGGTGGAGATCTTTACCTTCGGACTTAGTCGTTTTTTCGAGGTGAAAATCCTTCGACCGGGGCAAACCTAGATCTTGATCTGACGTCCTTGGAGCCCTCCTCGGATACACTGGCTGGGAGGTCCCGGTCAACTTCCTACGTTCGGACTTAGGGCCAGATGTAGCAAAGGTTTTTCCCCATTCTCTGTCTATGGGAAAAACTGTTTGTACATATGGCCCTTAGTCTCTTTTTTGGAGATTTTCTACACCGGGACAAACCTGCAAGTCAGGCCGGGTCACGGTTAAGGCAAGCCGGCTAGAGTTGCCGCGGCGGGTCAGTCCCTCTATGGAGCTTTTTTCCAAAAGTTCTCCAAAGTTCTCCAAACTTCTGGATCTTCTCCCAGATGTTCTTTTAAGGTTCTTTTGAGGTCCACAGCTCACCCTAATGTTCCAGAAGCTCTGAGATGCTCCTTGGGGATGTGGACTACAACCTCCAGAATGCACCTGGCACAAACTCCTTTTTGGCCACTGGACAGTGGTCAGCTGGTTGGTTTCTTCAGGAGTTGGTGCAGGGGACTCTGGTTAGCAATTTTTCACCTGTAGCAAAGTCCCTCCTTGAACCAGTTGAAGCCAGGCCTTCTTGTGGTGAAGCCCATGTGTGTAGCTGGTGTAGTCCTTCAGAGTGCAGGGTCCAGGTGCAGGCCAGGGGTCCAGCAGGGCAGTCCTTCTTCTTCTGTAGTTCTTTCTGGTGGGGATCTGGTAGGGAACTGAGGTGTGGGTGCAGGCCTGCCAGTTTTATCCTTGCTCCTGGGTGAAAAACAGGGGGGTCCTGGTTCCCCAATCAGGTGCAGGGTCCTTCCCCCTGTGATGACCACTTCCTGGGAAGTGTGGCAAAAATCAATCCCAAGAGGCAACATTCCTCAAAAATCCATCATGGGTGAAAGTGATTTTTGGATGTTACATCTGGCTGAGCCCACCCACTGGTGTGGCTAAAACTCCTAAACACACCCCTCTCCTGCCCTCTCCTAATCTAATCAAGGGGGCACCTAGTTGTCTCGGGTTGCAGGATGTGGGGGTGTTGCTGGGTTGCTCCAAATGTCCTTCTCTGCCTTTGAAGACCAGTTTGGCAGCCCTCCCCCTTCCTGCCTTACCATCTGCTGAGGGGAGATCCCCTCCCACAAGCAAATCTCTTTGTGTGAAGCCAGGCCACTTCACACCTCATCAAGGCAGCCTGACCAATCAGAGCACAGCAGCAAAAACAATGCAGGGCTGAAGTTGGCAACTTTTCAGGTAAAGTTTAATACTCTTTACCTGAACAAGTTATATTAAATCCAACAACTGGAAGTTGTGGGATTTATTATAACAATTAATTTGATACCAAACTCTTTTTATCTGTCACTCCATTCTAGCCTATAGAGGCCATTCACTACAATGAGGGAAAAACAAATTTGGCTGTTTTACCTCACCAGGGCTTATAAAACTATTTTATAAGGTCCCTGCTTATAGTTACATGGCACCCAGCCCTAGGGGCACATAGGGCACACCTTAGGTGTGACTTATATGTAAAAATAAGGTAGTTTAAGACTTTGGAACTACTTTTAATTCCAAAGTCGAATTTGGATATAACTTTAATTTAAAAGCAACCAGCAAGGCAGGCCTGCCTTTAAAATGACACTGGGCACCTCAGCAGTGCACCTGCCTATGCTGGGGTCCCTAAACCTACATTCCGTACCATATACTAGGGACTTATAGGTAGGTTGACTTAGTCAATTATAATTAGCCTAATTTGCATACTGATATTACACAGAGCACAGGCTCTGGACTGGTTAGCAGTACCCAGGGCACCGTCAGAGTCAGGAAAACACCAGCAAAAAGTGCGAAATGGGGGCAAAAAGTTAGGGGGCCTCTGCAATCAGCCCTGTTCTCTCACAGTAAAAAAAAAAAAAACACAAAATAACATCCAATCTCTTCTACACATAGGTTGGGCTCCTGTGTGTGGTTTAGTCCTGGAGATCACTGTTTTCTTATTTTGCCTTGTGTGCCTTCTCTTATTGCTCAGAAGCTGCACTAGGTGGTGCACAGTTCTTTACAGAAAACTGCTAATAAAAATAAATAAAAATAAATAGGTAAGAAATTGCAGGTATCAACGGAGGGAAGTAAGTACCCACCTCAAATAATATCACAACCTTGTCAGGATGAGCCACTAAAGTCACTTAATTAACCTAACCTAAGGCACAGAGCAGACATGCTTAACATAGAGGCTATATGTAAAGTAATTATGCAGCACTCAAAACAGTAAGTGAAAAAACAGCACATGAAAAACCCTAAACCAAGTTAGACAAATGGAGTACATTTTGTAAATTCTTTGACACAAAAATGACAAAAATCTAATAAGTAGAACAGGAGTAATGATTTTCTAAAGTTTTTAGTGAAAACTAGTGCCTAAAAGATCAAAGCACCAACAGTGGACATATACTCAATTGAAACCAGGACAAAGTAAAACATTTACGCAGAACACAATGGAGTGCAATTTGAATACAAACAGTGCTTTGGGCTCAGTCAGCACCTTACTTACTAAAGTTAAATTTCATGGGGGCAAGGGTGCAGGAAGTGACTGAGGAGGGAAATTCATTGTTGGATAGCCTTGGGTAGAAGCCGGGGTGAAGATTTAGATTTAGACATTCAGACTTAGGGGCTTATTATGACCCCGGCGGTCAGAGATAATGTGGCGGTAGTACCACCTGGCGGTACTTACTGCCACATTATGAAATTGGCGGGTTGGCTGAAGCCAACCTGCCAATGTACTACACCGATAACAATCTCCAGCCGCTATTGTGCCGCCAGCTGTATCAGGACCCTGTCTACAGCCATGGTTTCCGTGGCATTTGTGATGCCACGAAACCCATGGCTGTAGGCCCTATCAGTGGGAGGGAATTCCCTCCCTGTCACTGATAGGAGGCCCCCTCTCCCCAACACTCCCTAGATGCCCGCCACTCCCCTTTCATCAACGCTCCCTCTTCCTTCCAACTTCCCTCATACACACACACACGCAGACACACACTCAATCACACAGACGTACACGCATACATACATGCATGCATTCATTGATTCACGCACACACATCCACACTTCCACGCAGACACACATTATCATTTACATTCATACACACACTCAGACACATGCAGACATGCACGCAAACAATACTAAACACACTCGCATTCACGCACACACATATATTCACACACACCACCCACACACACACACAACAACCCCCACCACCCTCCCCTCTTGGAAACCTGACTTATCTGGATCCAGGGGTCTTCCGGCAGAGGAAGGGATGAGGCACTGTTACCGCAAGCAGCACCCACCAGCAGAACACCACCAGTCTGTATTATTTATCATAGTAGAGCTGGTGGCGGTCTACTGGTGTGACGCTGCTGGTGGAAGCAGTGCCACCTTACCACCATCTGCCAGTATGGATTTCCTCTCTTCTTGTGGTGGAAATTCGGCTGTGGTCATAATTGGGTGAACAGATGCTAGCCATGGCAACGGTCTTTTGGCGGCCGTTGCCCCGGCGGTAGGTGGCATTTACCGCCAATGTTAAAATGAGGGCCTTAGTCACTGAAATAGAAGTCCAGAATTCACTGTAGGGCATGGCAGAGGACTATAGTCAGACAGTTCCTCAAGGCAAGATAACCCTTTGGCAAAGATCTGTTGTAATAGATTTGCTGCTGTGGAGAAGAACATAACGTGAGAAGCTGCAAACTCAACCTGACTGGCGATCCACCTTGGGTAGATATGAAAGCAGATTGGTGACAGTCTCCTCCTGGTTCTCAGAGCACTCTTGGGCCAAAATTTGCATAGGTCCTCAATTTTTATTTTTGGCCATCTGGGACACCTCTAAGGGGTCCAAGACTCATTCTGGTGGGGACCAGATACAAGTTCAAGATGGTGAGAGCCTTTCATGTCCCTGTGACTCTGAACAGGAGGCCTAAAAACTGGCCCTTGGATTCAATTCTGGCAAACTTGGGTGCAGGTGAAGGTGCTAGGCTCAACGGAAGGGCTGGCCTCTGAGGGTGAAAGGCAGGCTACAGGCAGCAAACCAGTCCTTCCAGTCAAGGCAGCAGTTTGGCAGAGTATACAGCAGTTCACAGCAACAGCCAGTCCTCTGAGAGCTCTTCCACAGGTTCGGTAGTGAACTCAAGAGTGGGTCTGAAGATCCTATTTTGATACCCTAGTACCCTTCTTCAGGAAGGTAGGAGAAGCTGCTGGAAAGGTTATTTGAAGTGCATGAAATTTCCTGAATCACCTGCCTTGGTTATGAGATGGCTGCATTGACAATCCAGGGTTGTTAGGCCCTTTTTGTGGAGGCAAGGCAGAGGCTATTCAGGTGTTGTGGGTCTGTGCTCAACTCCACTCCATCCTGCCAGCAGATGGCCCAATGAGCCACACCTAGTAGTGTGACTGTTTGGGAAGAATTCACAAAGCCTATCTTTCAACTACACCCAGTCATGCGACCCAAACAGGGCACAGAGGGCTAACTGCAGAAAAATTCCAACTTTCTAAAAGTGACTTTTTCGAAATTGTGATGAAAAATCTGATTTTAAAATTGAGTAGGATTTATCATTACAATTTCATAGGTACAAAACATGACATATTCACCTGCTCCCAATTAGGAATTTCAGCTTCTTAAATGTTATAAGGAATCCTAAATGTTATGATGTAGGAATTGTAGGCTTCATAGTAGTGAAATATGAATATATGATTTTATTTCTACCAGGACATGTAAAACCTTTCAATTACCCAGCGCCCTGCCCTACAAGCTACTTAGGACCTCTCTTAGGGGTAATTTGTATGTAATAAAAGGGGAATTTAAGGCTTAAATGTCAAATTGTGACAGAGGTGTAACACTGCATTCATGCTGCAATGATAGGCCCAAGCATGTTTTAGAGTGCTACTTAAGGGGTGGCACAATAGATGCAGGAGGCCTAATGGTAGCATTGAATGTACAAGCTCTGGGTATATGGCATAATATTCTGAAAGGGACTTAAAAGTAAATTCAATAAATAAATCAGGTATTTGCCAATCAAACCATGTTCAGGGGAGTGAGCACAAGCACTTTGGCACTGGTTAGTTGTGGTAAAGTACACACAGACCTAAGGCCAACAAAAATGAAATCCAGCAAAAATCGGGGGTGAGTAAGCAAAGTGTTTGGGGGAAGACCACCTTAAGGCTGAAAGGTCTAACAGCCATGCAAGCCCTAATTTGCCTGACTTTGTAAACAAAAACATTACAACCTATGGGGTTGATTGGTTGATTTATGGAATATCCAACTAGAGGGGGTACTTTATGTAAAAGAACACATTAAAGAAGTACATGTAAAGTTAAAATAGTAATCAACTATTGTCAATCACACAAAATAAAAAAGGAGCAAAATAACACAATGAAATGATGATTTCCACAGCAGTGATTGCCACTGTGAAGTTATAGTTAGTACCTTGTTACCTTAGGAAATTTATTTTTTTGTTTGCTACTAACTTTATTACAGTTTGACAAGTCTTCCTAAAACCCTCCAAAACGTACATCCACTACAGATCTTTTCTTGAAAGATTCAGGGTGAGGTGCCAAGCGGTAGCCTTGAAGAAATGGGGCTCCCAAAAGTCAATTTTCTCATGCAACATTTATAGGAATTTCAAACAGAGCTGCAGTCAATACACCTAAATAGAATTACACCATTTGTGTCAGAAAGCTAAATCTTGACTTAGAAAGGCATGGCTTTTGTGACTTTGTTTAAATCTGTACAGTAGATTATGGAAAAATAAGGTTCCACATGTAGAGGTATCTGAATGATTGGATTCGCAGGAGACCAGCAGGCAAGCAACTTCAAATAATAGGATGTTGTGAGCGTTCAAAGGGACTTTTTTCACATCGGCCACATCGCTCCTTGAAGGAACTCATACTTTCATTGGCTGCGCACAACATGAAGAGAAATGTAGTGGCTGCCATTACACAACATGGGGACTAATTCCCTGTACCCTTACCCTCTTGACCTTTTTCTCAGATCCCAGAGGGACACCCCCACTTTGGGCAAAAAGTAATTTAATTTTTTCTAGTTGCTGCGATCATGCATGACTCTTGCAGTAGCCTGCACAACTCACTAAGTCCTGCAAGAGTCTCCCAGGATCAAAAAACTATTAAAAAAATAAATGGGGTAGGTGTCCCTTGGGGCAGGCCATGCCCTGCAGCCAACTCCACATTGCACACGGTGGAAGGCAGTGTGCAGGAGGAAGTAGGCTGTCCATGGGGGACTGGAAGCAGGGCCTGCTACATGCCCGGTCCTCTGGTAAGCTCCATGTTGCGTGCAGTCACACACACACATAAACACACACATATCTATGTCTATATTTGTATATATGTATATATATATATGTGTATTCGTATTCTCTGAAGCTAACAAAAGTAAACGTGCTAATATACTTACATGAAATTAACCACCCAACCCCGCACCAAGCACTGCTGTAGGGTCTATCTTTCTGGGTGTGAGAATAATTGTAAGAGGGTGTCCCTGGGTGTTAGATTGTCTGTCTGGGTGTGACAGTGTTTCGGTGAGGGTCTGAGTGGTTCTATGATTGGATGTGTGTTTGTCTGAGTGGGTCTGTGAGTGGGTGGGTCCATATCTGAGTGGTTGCCGTGCAGGTGCGTCAGTGTCTGAGTGGGTCTGTGAGTAGGTGTATGAGGGTCTGAGTGGGTGCATGAGTGTCTGAGTCAGTCTGTGAGTGGGTATGTGAGAGTCTAAGTGAGTTCTGTGAGTGGATGTGTGATGTCTGAGGGTGCATCAGTGTCTGAGTGGGTCTGTGAGTGGGTGCGTGAGTAACACAAAAGGATGATGGACAGAGTGCTGAACAATGCAAACACTAACCCCCAGTCACAGATCTGTGTTTAATCCATCGTTCTTCTGCTCACCATGCCACCCCAGTTTGGACCCAGTGGGAGCGTGAGTGCCTTAGTGTGTCTGTGGGTGGGTGTATGACTCTCTGAGTGGGTCTGCGAGTGGGTACATGAGGGTCTGAGTGCTTTTATAAGTGAATGATTGACTGTATGAATGAGTCTGTGAGTGTTTTTCTAAATTTTTTGTCACCGCTACTCGTAAATTCATTGCACTGTTACACGGTGGCACGCTGAGCATTGCGATGGATTTACGAGTATCTTGTGTCATGAAAAAATCATTTTAAGGTCATGATTTGACTCTCAAATACCCTATATCACACCCCTGAATCAAGGGTACCTCCCCACTGATCCCTTATGCCACTTTTTATTTTATTTTTCAGCCCCTGGGACTGTGTCCTGTACTGTAAAATGCCGGCTGCAGCTTTCTGGCCAAGTTACAGCCAGCCAATCACAGCACTCCTGTAGGTGTGTGCATTCTCAAATTTGCCACGACCATCATGAAAACATTGCAGCAAATAAATGTCCCTAGATATACAAACCTATTTTCCCTTTAATATCTCAAAACCTATTGAACAGATTTACACAAAATAACGAAAAGCACAATCTGTGGAACAAAATCTAGCTTTCGGTTAGGTTTGGTATAATTTCATCCAGCAGTTGGGGCTATAGTCGTGTTCAAACTTCCAATGGGCATCAACATGGAAACGCTCATTTCTTGACCCTCCCCTTTTCTCAGCCCCCACTTGATGGATCACCCTGAAACTTTCCATGCACAACAAGAATCACCGGCACACTTTTTAAAAAAATCTTGTGAAGATTCATCAATCGACGCCAAAGATATGGGCAAGACAAAAAATGCTTTTTCTATGGAAACATGGTCTTAACTATAACTACCTAGTGGTGACTGCCAGTAGGTTTTATATCTACAGTGACCATCAAGCAGTGGTCGAGAAAAAGAGGGACCAAAAAAGGTTGTGTTTCCCTTGTTAATTCCCATAGGATCATTAGACACAACTACAGCCCGAACCAACAGACGTCATCACACCAAATTTGCCATAAAGCTAGCTTTCGGTACGCAGATCATGCTTTCGCTTATATGTTGGAAATCCGTCCAGTATTTTTTTAGATATTGAAGGGAAACCTCAGCTGCGCGTGGCCAAAGTCTGTGAGTGGGTGGGGTTGGGTGGTTATAAGCACTTGGCTGCAGCACCTGGCCACAGGCCAGGCCCTGTGACCAACATCTGCAGCCCACGGCCAAAGGCCGTGTGCGGTGTGGGTTGGCATAACCTATAGTAATTAAAATTACTTTACGTTAAAAAACATAGAAATTTACTAAAAAAGGTTACACAGATGGTATAGTTAGGTTCCAAATTCACTCGTACAAAACCATAGAAATTTAGCAGTTATTTCAAGTAACTATAACTTGCACCCTAAGGTATCTGTAACTTGCACATTTGCCATGCCCAGCTAATCACTCCACATATTATATCATTGATGACATCTTCTATGGCATCTTTGATAGTATCACTGCAACATTTGCAATAAAATGATTGATAAGAAAATTGTGCATGGCGAGGGCATGAGATATAGTTACCTTAGGGTGTGTTATTGTTGCTTGAAATAACTCTAATTGCTGAATTTCTGTGGTTTTGTATCAGTAAATTCAGAACTTAGCTATAAAAACCTATATTAAAACCTTTGTTTTTCCATAATGTGGCACAAGGGGTTGCAAAGTGTAAATCTGGCATGTGGAAAAGGCCGCCTTAGCGCTGCCTGACTGTCAAAAAGATTACACTATGACGGCACTAAGGTGGCACTAGGGGCATGTAAATATGTTCCTTAGTCTAACTATGGGGTTTCCCTCAAGATCTAAAGATCTACAGCAGACAATCATAAAAATCTACAACCTCTTGGTACTCATCGGAGGAATGTATTTCTTTATTAGTCTTCATGCTAGGGGGGGTTTCATTGAGTATTTTTTTTCATTTTTTGCTATTTACTAAAGTCTTAATAACAAACAGTGAGTGATACAAAGGAATTTGTTAAAGCGTTATTTTCAGGGTATTAAGATCAACCCCCATTTCATGCTCAAAAGTTATCAAATGCTGGCAAATGTGCATCACAATCTCTAAACTGGTTTTCTAACTCACAAGTGTATGGAATGAAACACGTGGCTTTACAGAAAGGACATTTCTCATTTGTCAAAATCTCACTGTAACAAAATGTTCCCTTGCATAATTTTAATGTTTCTTTGCTACGAATTCTTGCTGCAGTAGTTTAGATTATTTGTAAACTATTGTGTTCTCCTGAAGATCAGCATGGTTTTATAGTTAATTTCTCCTAAATGTAATTCTATTTATGCCTTGTTAAAACAAGAGAGGTGTGCGCGGGAGTGAACACAAATGGAAAAGGAATTAGGATTTTGAATCCTGTTGTTTACTGAAGAGGAAGCGAGAGAAGAGTAGAAAGAAATTATTTTGTCTAGTTACTTTAAGCTAAACCTTTCCTCCACATTGACAGACAACGTTCTACATATGATTCTCAAATACTGAGTTTTGACTGCAGAAGACTGAGGTTTCTAAAGCATTGGTAAAAGTGCAACTGTACAGTTTACCAAAGCTACACCCCACGATCCAGGTGCAACTGCACCAGTAATAGCTCCACTTTTAGTGTCACGTATCCGACATGTGTGTTGACTTTGTTTTTTTTTTCAGTAGAACGTTCTTGATATTTAGAATAGTGCACGAACTCTGAAAAGGAAACAATGGGGATGGATGAGAAAAATATCCGAAGTGGATCTTCTAGGGTAATCCCGCTGGTCTCTGGTGGGACATGGTTAGAGTGAAGGAGACAGAGACTAATAAGTGAAGTGATGTGTGTTGTGTCTAGAAGGCATTTCGTGTCAACGAGACAACTCGTGTCTCTGAATTTCTCGCAAGAAGTGGAATTTGTCTGCATGTGGACTGTGCTTTACATTTGCTTTATACTCGCTCTTTTCAGATTGGGGCCCGTATTTATACTTTTTTAGCGCTGTATTTGCGTCATTTTTTTATGCAAAAGCGGCGTAAACTTACAAAATATAGGCCAATATTTATACTTTTTTAGCGCCGCATTTACGTCATTTTTTGAAGCAAAAGCAGCGCAAACTTCCAAAATACAATTGTATTTTGTAAGTCTGCGCTGATTTTGCATTAAAAAATGACACAAATGCGGCGCTAAAAAAGTATAAATATGGGCCATAATTGTATTTTTTAAGTTTGCGCCGCTTTTGCGTCCAAAAATTATGCAAATGCGGCGCTAAAAAAGTATAAAAATGGGCCTGGATTTCTCATTAGTGCCCTCTGGCATCTACATTTGGGTGGAGTCATCCTTTTACGTATATTTCTCAGGGACACATTCTAAGACGATTCAGGGTTTTAGATTGTCTGCTATTTCATTAAATAATGTTGGAGGACAGAACTGACTTATGAAGTAATTGGTGAGAGAGATTTGGACTGAGATGAAGGATAGTTTGGAGTTGCAAACCAGGTTTTATAAAAAAAGACTTCATTTGAGGTGTCGTCACCAGTAGTGAAAGGAACCCCTCTCTTGAACAGCTTGAGTTGGGACTGACATAAGGCATCTTGGACTGGTGAAGTGAGTACCACTAAAACATTAGCTGTGTATGCTTCTCTTCTGTCTGCCGGTCTTCAAAGTGCTCTTAAATAACTCTGTTAGGGAACCATGACAAAGGGGTTTTGGAAGGGGCTTGAATGGACAGTAAAGGAACCAGTGAAGGAGAAAGGCTCAAATGGTCAAATGGTGGAAACACAGAGAGGAACTAATAGAAAAAGGGAGCATCAGAGAGAAGTATTAAAGACAAAAGATGGGTATGTGGAAAGAAGAATCAACAGGAAGGTAAAAGGAAATAAGGAATAAAAGGTGAAAGGTGAAAGGTGAAAGGTGAAAGGGAGGATGAAGGTGTGAATGGAAGGATAGGTGGGAAGAGGGAAAGAATCAAGGGCCAGATGTAGCAAAGTATTTGCACGTCGCAAACGGCGAAAATCGCCGTTTGCGAGGTGCAAATGCCTCTTTGCTATGCAGAAATGCATATTGCGAGTCGGTACCGACTCGCAATATGCATTTCCGACTCGCAAATAGGAAGGGGTGTTCCCTTCCTATTTGCGAGTCTGAGTGGTATTCAATACCATTTGCGACCGCATACGCGGTCGCAAATGGCATCGCAGTTACCATCTACTTCAAGTGGATGGTAACCCACTCGCAAATTGGAAGGGGTCCCCATGGGACCCCTTCCAGTTTGTGACTGGACCCACAAATATTTTTTCAGGGCAGGGAGTGGTCCAAGGGACCACTCCCTGCCCTGAAAAAATACCGAAACTAAAGGTTTCGGTTTTTTTTAAGTGCAGCTCGTTTTCCTGTAAGGAAAACGGGCTACACTAAAAAAAAAAGAAAACTGCTTTATTTAACAGCAGTCACGAACATGGAGGTCTGCTGACGACAGCAGGCCTCCATGTTTGCGAGTGCCTATACTCGCTATGGGGCCGCAATTTGCGACCCACCTCATAAATATTCATGAGGTGGGTCATTGCGACCCCATAGCGAGTTGCAGTCGGTGTCTGAGACACCGTACTGCATACCAATTTGCGAGGTGCAAAGTGCGAGTCGCATGGACTCGCACTTTGCACCTCGCAAATTTTAAATTTGCTACATCTGGCCCCAAGAGATTAAAGAGTGAATGAATGGAAGGTTAAAGGATGGACAAATCAGAATGAATGAATGGAATGATAAATGAAAGGATGGATACATGAATTTTCTGGGACAGTGCATTATTATTTGAGTAGCCAGATGCTGACTTCAAAGAATAATATTACAAACTTATGACTTTGACCCCCAAAATCACTTGATTAACCTGTGCTCAAATGCATGGTAACCATGACATAGAGCAGACAGGCTTATTTAGGGCAATGTGTTAAGCATTTATGCAGTAATTAGAAAAATAGAATAAAATGTAACAAACAAAATTATACCAACTGACTAAATTTCAATTAAGGGAACAGAAGATATTTTTTAATTCATTTAAACTAAAAAGAGCACCAAAAAGCAATAACCAACAACGATAGTCTATTGAAGCAGTGCCAGGATTTCACACCAATTGCGATGGAGCGCAGATCAAATAGACCAAGCAGATTTGTTCCGGTCAAAGATTGTACCTTATGTGTTAGTCTTTTTATGTGGATCAAAATCCTTGAGCGAGGTAAACCTGAAGTTGTATTTGAGGAAGGTGATTCAAAATCAGACAGTCCTGCTGCAAGGTCACCCCAACATCTTCAGAGGTCTCGGAAGTCCAAAAGCCTCTTAAGTCCCAACCTTTCTGGGTCTCTGGAGTAGCTCCTTCTAGGGCTCTCAAGGACTGCAGTTAGGGACCAAGATTCATTCCAGAAGAGGCCTCCAGCAATGTTCATTCCAGATACTGGTCTACTGGTCGCTTCAAGGGAAATGCCTCTTGCAGCTAGTTGTGTCCCTGAAGTCACACAGGAGGTCAGCCGACTGACTCTTGACGTTAACTACTTTGACCTGGGTTCAAGAGGGAGCAGGCCCAGTCCTCCACAGCTCCTTACAGGTCACAGACAGCAAGTCCAGCCCTCTTCTGACCTTCCACAGGTCTAGAAAGTGTCTTTAGGTGAGTGCCTTCGGATGCCACCTTTTAAGATTGGCACCGGCTAGTGGGTGTGTGTGATCCATACCCCAATCCCTGTTCAATGGGGTAAAGTTCAGGGGCAATTCTTAATACTTTTTCAGTAGTTCATGTATAACCTACTGCAAACAAGCCCACAGTGTCCCTCATTCCTAAGATCCCAGATAGACAAACCCTTTCTCTCTTGGACAGAGATGAAGTTGCCACCCAGAGGTGTAGCCGGGGAAATGAGCAGTCACTCAAAACTGATTCTGGGGTAGCTTCTGTGTTAGACCTGACACACTTAGGTGGTGTTTCCACAAACATTTTTGAATTTTCTGGTAGGTTTTGCTGATTCCCCCTAGGGGCCATGGGCACTTTCACTGTAAGTACAGTGTGAAAGTGCACATGCGCCTTCCCACATAAGTTTGGAAGTGGTGCTAGCCTTGGTGTGTGCACTAGCACTTATGTTGCTTTAAACATGTAACTAGCCTGACTTAGCAGGCCTGCATCCACACTTGCACCTTCGGTGTTTTTAAACATGTGTCCAACCAGCCAATGCAGGCTTGTATGTGCACGAGGGCAATTATGCCCAGAGAGATAAGAATAGCCATTAGTGTTTTCACTGCATAGGAGCACTCCTCTGCCCATAGGTTAAGATTAACCCCTTCGCTGCCAGGGCTTTTTCCCTCCTGTGCCGAGCCTTTTTTTGGCTATTTCGGGCAGTTCGCACGTAGGCTCTCATAACTTTTTCTCCACATAAGCTATCCATGCCAAATTTGTGTCCTTTTTTACCAACATCATTGGGATTCTAGAGGTACCCAGACTTTGCAGGTTCCTATGAAGGAGACCAAGAAATTAGACAAAATAGAGCAAATAATTAGTTTTTTTTTTAAAGGGGAAAAAAGGGCTGCAGAAGAAGGATCGTGTTTTTTTTTCCCTAAAAATGGCATCAACAAAGGGTTTGTGGTGGTAAAATCACCATCTTCCCAGATTTCAGGAACAGGCAGACCTGAATTAGAAAACCCAATTTTTCAACACAATTTTGACATTTTACTAAGACATACCCCATTTTTCCTATTTTGTGTGCTTTCAGCCTCCTTCCAGTTAGTGACAGAAATGGGTGTGAAACCAATGCTGGATCCCAGAAAGCTAAACATTTCTGAAAAGTGGACGAAATTCTGAATTTAGCAAGGGGTCATTTGTGTAGATCTTACAAGTGTTTCCTACAGAAAGAACAGCTGAAATATACGAATATTGAAATTGAGGTGAAAAAAAGAGCCATTTTTTCCCCACGTTTTACTCTGTAACTTTTTCCTGCAATGTCAGATTTTTTAAAGCAATATACCGTTACGTCAACTTGACTTTTATGGTTGTGGGGATATATAGGGCTTGTAGGTTCATCAAGAACCCTAGGTACACAGAGCCAATAAATGAGCTGTACCTTGCAATGGGTTTTCATTCTATACCGGGTATACAGCAATTCATTTGCTGAAATATAAAAAGTGAAAAATAGATATCAAGAAAACCTTTGTATTTCCTAAATGGTCACAAGAGAAGGTGTTAAGAAGCAGTGGTTATTTGCACATCTCTGAATTCCGGGGTGCCCATACTAGCATGTGAATTACAGGGCATTTCTCAAACAGACGTATTTTCTTACACACTGTCTCACATTTGGAAGGAACAAATGTAGAGAAAGATAAGGGGCAATAACACTTATTTTACTATTCTTTGTTCCCCCAAGTCTCCCGATAAAAATGGTACCTCAGTTGCGTGGGTAGGCCAGGGGCCAGTGAAAGGAAATACCACAAAACACAATGTGGAAACATCACATTTTCACAAAGAAAACTGGGTTGTTTTTTGCAAAGTGCCTAGCTGTGGATTTAGCCTCTAGCTCAGCCTGTACCTAGGGAAACCTAGCAAACCTGCACAGTTTTAAAAACTAGACACCTAGGAGAATCCAAGATGGGGTGACTTGTGGGGCTATCACCAGGTTTTGTTACCAAGACTCCTTTGCAAACCTCAATATTTGGCCAAAAAACACTTTTTCCTCTCATTTCGGTGACAGAAAGTTCTGGAATCAGAGAGGAGCAACAAATTTCCTTCCACCCTGCGTTCCCCCAAATCTCCCGATAAAAATGGTACCTCACTTGTGGGACAAGGCCTAGCGCCCGCAATAGGAAATGCCCCAAAACACAACGTGGACACATCACATTTTCACAAAGAAAACAAGAGCTGTTTTTTGCAAAGTGGCTAGCTGTGGATTTTGGCCTCTAGCTCAGCCGGCACCTAAGGAAACCTACCAAACCTGTGCATTTTTCAAAACTAAACACCTAGGGGAATCCAAGATGGGGTGACTTGTGGGGCTTTGACCAGGTTCTGCTACACAGAATCCTTTGCAAACCTCAAAATTTGCCCAAAAATACACTTTTTCCTTTCATTTTGGTTACAGAAAGTTCTGGAATCAGAGAGGAGCCACAACTTTCCTTCCAACCAGCATCCCCTCAAGTCTCCCGATAAAAATGGTGCCTCACTTGTGGGGGTAGGCCTAGCTCATGTGACAGGAAAGGTCCCAAAGCACAACATTGACACATCACATTTTCACAAGGACAACAGAGCTGTTTTTTGCAAAATGTCTAGCTGTGGATTTTGGCCTCTAGCTCAGCCGGCACCTAGGGACACCTAGCAAACCTGCACAGTTTTGAAAACTAGACACCTAGGGAAATCTAAGATGGGGTGACTTATGGGGCTCTGACCAGGTCCTGTTACCCAGAATCCTTTGAAAACCTCAAAATTTGGCCAAAAAAACACTTTTACCTCTCATTTCGGTGACAGAAAGTCATGGAATCAGAGAGGAACCACAAATTTCCTTCTACCCTGCGTTTCTCCACGTCTCCCGATAAAAATGGCACCTCACTTGTTGGGGTAGGCCTAGCGCTCGCGACAGGAAATGCCCCAAAACACAACATGGACACATCACATTTTCCCAAAGAAAACAGCTGTTTTTTGCGAAGTGCCAAGCTGTGGATTTTGGCCTCTAGCTAAGCCGGCACCTAGGGAAACCTAGCAAACCTGTGCATTTTTTAAAACTAGACACCTAGGGGAATCCAGGATGGGGTGACTTGTGGGGCTTTCACCAGGTTCTGTTACCCGGAATCCTTTGCAAACCTCAAAATTTGGCCAAAAAACACTTTTTCTCACATTTGGTGACAGAAAGTTCTGGAATCAGAGAGGAGCCACAAATTTCCTTCCACCCAGTGTTCCCCCAAGTCTCCAGATAAAAATGTTACCTCAGTTGTGTGGGTAGGCCTAGTGCCCGCGAAAAGAAATGCCCCAAAACACTAATTGGACACATCAAAATGATGAAATACTAAGGCTCATATATACTTTTTGAGCGCCGCATTTGGGCTGCTTTTTGACGCACAAGTGGCACAAACTTACAAAATACTATTGTATTTTGTAAGTTTGTGCAGCTTTTGCGTCAAAAAGTGACGCAAATGCGGCACAAAAAAATTATAAATTTGGGCCCAAACTACCTGTTTTTGCGGGGGCAGGGAACTGAGTTTTAGGTCCAGTGCTCAGCAGCCATATAGGGAAACCTACCAATCCCAAACATTTCTGAAAACTAGACACCCGAGGGAATCCAGGGAGGTGTGACTTGTTTGGCTCCCCCAATGTTTTCTTAGCCAGAATACTCAGCAAATCTCAAATTTAGCTAAAAAAACAAATTTCTCCCACATTTCTTTGTGGGATCATTGCACTGGGACACATTTCCTACCACGCAACGTTCCCCTCAATCTCCTGGTAAAAATGATACCTCACTTGTGTAGGTGGGCCAAGTGCCTGTGGCAGGGAAGAGCCAAAAACATGTCGAAATTGAGGGGGAACCAATTCGGGTCCAAAAGGGCAGTTTGAAAAAAAACATTTTTAGGCTGACAAGTGGGGCAGAATTTTTATCGGTATAATCAAGACAATGCTGGGTGGTAGGAATGTTGTGGTTTCCTGCATATTCCAGAAGGTACGATCACAAAAATGTGGGAAAAATGTGTGATTTCCTGCAAAATTGAAGGTTTGCAAGGCATTGTGGGTAAGAAAATGGTGCAAGTGCATTTGAAGCACACCACCCTGGAATCACCCAGACGTTTAGTTTTCAGATGAGTCTAGGTCTTGTGGATTTTTCTACATGGCAGCGTCCCAAAGTCCAAAAAGTGCAGCCCTAACCATTCCAAGTGGGACGATTTTGAGAGTTAGCCAAGTTCACATGGCCCAAATGTAAAATCAAAACCCAAAATAATCAAATGTCCTCTTGCTTGCCGTGGGATAAGATGTTTTAGTGTGCAGGGGGAGAGTTGAAATATTGTTACCTCCTTCCGTTGGGGTGGGGACAAAACCAGGCCCATACTGGTTGGTAGCCACCACCCCACTATTTTTTGTTTTTTAATTCCCTGGCATCTGGTAGACTTTGTGCCCCCCTTATTTTGAAAAGAAATCTTCCCTGGTCTCTGGTGGGCTTTGTACCCAAGGGGGGCAGATATGGCCAACAGTAATGTGCCCAAGGGTCTGCCCCCCAACAAAACACACATATACACACACACCAATCCCTGATGCCTAAGTGGTTTTAGCCCCCCAGGGGGCAGATTGGCCTAAAAGAAATAGGCATATCTGCCCTCAAGGGGAGCAAAATAGCCAAGAAAAAATGTGACCCCCCGTCCCCAGGTGAGCAACCCTTGTCAAAGGGGTCGCTCCCCTTGCGTGAAATTGGTGCAAAATAAAAATCCCCAGGGCCTAGTGGTTTCTGCCCCTCTTGGGGGCAGATTGGCCTAATAAAAATAGGCTGATCTGCCCCCAAGGGGGGCAGAAATGGCCTAAAGACAATTTGTCCCCCAGGGGAGTGACCTTTGCCTAAGGGGTCACTCCCCTCACATGAAACTGACATAAAAAAGAATTCCCTGGTGTCTAGTGGTTTCTGACCCCCTTGGGGGCAGATTGGCCTAATAAAAATAGGCCGATCTGCCCCCAAGGGGGGGCAGAAATGTCCTAAATACAATTTGCCCACCAGGGGAGCAACCCTTGCCTAAGGGGTCACTCCCCTTATGCATAAATATATATAGTTCCCTGGTGCCATTGTGATCGGGCAGCAGAAATGCCTGCAGAGACATGAAAGGAAAGGAAAGGCCTTTCCTTTCATGCCTCTGCTTGCCCCCTCCTCCGGAGTGGAAGAGAAATGCTTTGCATGCTTCCAGCGTGATGGGAGGTGACATCTGATGAGGTCAGCACGCGATAGCGTGCTGACGTCATCAGATGTCAGTGGGGGGCCGGGGGAGTCGGGGGTAGAAGGGGAAGTGATTCCCCTTCCATCCCTGATGGGGGGGTGAGGGTGGCAGGCCCACAGGGGAGCACTAGCATTCCCCCCATGGGGTGGGTGCAGGACGAGCTGGTTTCGTCCTCGGCACACGAGCGCCATGGCCGAGGGCGAGACCAGCTCATCCAAGGCACCCAAGGGGTGAACAGCTGATTTTCTATGGTTTTGTGCATGTAAATTCTAATCCTAACTATAGCGTTCATGTAACCTTTCTGTTTCTTTAGTGAATTTCTAAAAAAATTTCAATGGTAATTCCTAACTGTAACGTCTCTTTGTTTTTTTTCAGGAGAAGGCACACAAAAAAACTGGGGAGGACCAGAGAAAGCTAGCGAAAAGCACAGAGAAGGCACACAAAAAATGGGAAAAAAGCAGAAAGAAAGCAGTGAGACTGAGGGAAAAGCAAGGATAAGGCACACACAAAAAGAGAGAAAAAGCAAGGAGAAAGCAGTGAAAACAGATGAAAAGCAAGAAAAAGCACACAAGGGGCTTATTTACAAAACTGTGGCACAGGGCGGCCCAACAAGTGTCTTGCTGTGCTGCCTTGCACCACTGAGAAAGGGCAGAAATGCACCATATCTACATGATATAGTGCATTTCTGTTCTCTCCCCCTGCAGTGGCGCACCAATTGCTGCCTAGCACAAACACAGGCACCCTTGTACCATGGTGCGAGGATGCCTGCATTGTTCGGATTATTGTTTTTGAGCAGAAAGGGATACTTTCTTGCACAAAACAATCAAGAGTGGGGTTTTCCCCTTTCTATGTGTGCTGCAGAACGCAGCATATATAGAAAGAGGAAAGAAAAGGGGAGAAATAAAGATATTTCTCCCTGTTGCATCACTTCAATGCCACCTCTGAGGTGGCATATGAATCTGACGCATTTCCAGACTGGTAAATCAGGGAATGTGTGAGACTCTTTAGTGTTCCGTGAGTGTTGCGTGGGAATACCCCAAACACCAACAATGGAACGCCCCTTTCACACAGTGCTATGAATTAAAGGGGCTCATATTTACAAGGCCCTGAAAAGTCATGCAAGGTGGCTCTGCATGGCATTGTAAATATGGGATGGCACTCTGGGCCACCGGAGCATCAAAACAAATTACGCTCAGGTGGCGCAGGGTGCCGATAGGGCCTCATAAATGAGGTCCAAAAAATTAGAGAAAAGGCAAGGAGAAAGCAGTGAAAATGACAGCAAAGCACAGACAAGGTACACAAAATACAGTGGAAGGAAGGAGAAAGCAGTTAAAACACGGCGCTGCTTTGCCTCAGAAAATTTACTGCCGGCTAACGCCATACCAACGCACCAGGTGGGCGCTTTATTTATGGATTGACGGTAGCCGGCATAAGGGAAAATGGGGGTTGTGCGTCAAAAAATGGTGCAAGTCAGGTAAGAGTCAAAAATCATGGCTCTAACCGGACTTCTGCCATTTTATGATGCACAACCCCCATTATAATGACTCCTGTCTTAGCAAAGACAGGAGTCATGCCCCCCTGCCCAATGGCCATGCCCAGGGGACTTCTGTCATTGGGCACAGTGGCATGTAGGGGGGCCCAAGTTAGCCCCCACTATGCCACTAAAAAAAATAAAAAATTTTTTTTACCTCAACTTACCTGTACTTACCTGGGATGGGTCCCCCATCCATGGGTGTCCTCCAGGGGTGGGTGGGGGTTGCAGGGGGTGTTCCTGGGGTCAGGGAAGGGCACCTGTGGACTGCTTCCATGGTCAGAGACGATGGAAATGAACCCACAGGTCCCTTAACTCCTGTCCTCACCCAGGCGTTAAAAAATGGTGCACATCAGGCTGGGTGCCGTTTTTTAGGGCCCGCCCCCTCCTGTGCATCAAAATGACGCGGGAGTATAAATAAGGCGCACAGACCTTAAAGTCAGTTTTTGCGATGGGAACGCCTACCTTGCATGTCATTAACGCAAAGTGGTTTCCCGCATCCAGAAAATGACGCACACGGAGGAATTTTGACGTTCGCGGGGTCGGGCATCATAGTACCATGATTAAGGTTTGTGCCGAATATGCGTCAACATTTTTGACACACATTCGGCGTAAACAGAGTACAAATATGCCCCCAAGAGTGATGCAGCAGCATGGGGAGAGCTGGGCATTTTTTTAATGTTTGCTTCAGATTTGTGGATCCACTGGTTGAAGTGCTGGCAGACAATCAGATCTCAGCATGAGATCTGTCAGATCTTAAGAGGATCCATGTCCCTAAGTATATAAATGTAGTTTTCCTTTAATAACTCCAAAACTACTGAATGGATTCACACCAAATTACAACAAGGACTCCTTCTGGACCAAGAGCTAGCATTCCGCCAAATTTGGTGTAATTCTGTCAAGTGGTTCAGGCTGTGGTTGTGTCAAAAACCCTCATGAGAAATTGCATTCGTTTTGGGACCCCCTTTTTCTCAGCTCTGCTTGACACATCACCCAGAAACATTAAAGACAACAGCTGAAGTGATGGCGTACTATTTTGAATAATTTTGTGAAGATTCGTCAAACAGCGCTAAAGTTATTGCCAAAACAAAAAATCTATTCCTATGGAAACCAAGTCCTAACTATAACTATCTACTGGCAAGAGTATCTTGGAACTAGCAAGTCAGTTTCCTAGCAGTATAAATTGGTGACCTTTGAGTATTCTGAGATTTTCAAACTCATTTTTTAGGTAATTATCAGATAATCCGCTTGTTGGATAAATTAAAATTATATTATTTAGCCTTTCAGAATGTTCCACCTGCCTAAAATGAGTATTGGAACAGACATATAATTTGGCATGGGCAAATGTGCACATGTAGAAATGACTATGACCCTGTTGGAAACTGGATTATTGGTAAGAGGAGGTAGGTACCTACATTTAGCAATGGGCCACAAACCCCCACTAGGTCCAGTCAAGGTCTCAGTAAATGAATTGTTGCTCAACCCTTGGTAGCTTGGCCCACGAATAGTTAGACCTAGCATAAGAGACAGGTGTGTTAAGCATTTAATATCCATAAATCAGTAAATAAGTAAAACACAACACACAATAAAAATGAAACAATTTATACTAATAGTAAATATGTTTATACTTGAAGTGACACAAAAACAACAAAAAGCCACTAAAGGGAACTAGAGATATGGATTTTTTAATATTAAATTTGAGACAATGCGCCTAAAAACTGAAAGCACTAATCAGGGACATCTGGTTACACTCAACTGGGGCAATATCAAAGATTGAGGCTAACCGTGAAGGAGCCCTGTTCAGCTACAGTGAGTGGGAGGCCTCAGTCAAAATTTTACCTTCGGACTTAGGTGGTCATTCCAACATCGGCGGTAAAAGCCTCTTACCGCTGTCAGAAGACCGCCACCATACCGCCGCGGCCGCGGTAAACCGCCACGGTCATTCTGACCCACAACACGGAAACCGCCAAAATACCGACACCCACAGAAGTCCGCCACACCAAAGGTCAGCGATAAACTGGCGAAAACAAAACCGACACCGTCACGCCAACAGAAATACACCCACACTATCACGACACACGAATCCACGCGGCGGTCTTTCAAACGCGGTATTCCATTGGTGGTACACACCGCCGCGCTCAGAATACACACAAACCTACAAAACACAGCCACATTGGACAAATCGAAATACACACACCTGATACACATACACACACCACTCCCACACACCCAATTAAATATAAAACACACACCCACATCACACCCAAACCCCTACAACCAAAAATTAGGAACGAGGCACAGAGAGAGACACCACCATCTACAAACTAGCAACCACAGGCACACATTACCATCACCCACATTAATTCCACGCACTGCACACAACACATCACTAAATATCACCCCACACATCACAACACACACCACCCCACACATCACCCACACCACCCCATGGCTCCGCAAAGACACCCCAGGTTTTCGGAGGAGGAACTCAGGGTCATGGTGGAGGAAATCATCCGGGTAGAGCCACAGCTATTCGGATCACAGGTCCAGCAGACATCCATTGCCAGGAAGATGGAGCTATGGAGCAGAATAGTGGACAGGGTCAACGCTGTGGGACAGCACCCAAGAAATCGGGATGACATCAGGAAGAGGTGGAACGACCTACGGGGGAAAGTGCGTTCCGTGGTATCCAGATACCGCATTGCAGTGCAGAGGACTGGCGGCGGACCCCCACCTCCTCCCCCAGAATTTACAACATGGGAGGAGCAGGTCTTGGCGATCCTGCATCCTGAGGGCCTCGGCGGAGTATCTGGAGGAATGGACTCTGGTAAGTCACATCTTCACTACTTCATCCCCCCCACCCCACCTGCATGCCAATACATACCCCCACCCTCACCCTCACCCCCATCACTCCTACTCCTTGCAAATGTCTCTCCATCACAACCCACTCATCCCAACACCAAGCCCTGCATGAGACCACAAAGCATGGACACCCATCACCAAAGCATGCCCACTGCACATACCCATCTCCCCCCCCCCCAAAGCCCCGTCACAAAAGCCCCCACACAGGAATGCAAGCACTGGGGGACACGGGCAGCCACCCATTGCACACCATGGCACACACAGATGCAATAATCATGCCTTTATACCCCTGCAGGACCCCAACGCAACGTCACCGCGCAGGAGGGTCCACAAATGTCCACCCCACCCCCAGAAGAGGCCCACAGCGATGACAGCAGCTCTGTCGACCTGGATCAAGATGACCAGCCTGGCCCATCGGGGACCTCGGGACAGCCGGTTCCCCTCAGACAGCCACAGGCCACAGCAGACCTTCCCCCCTCTGGAAACACCAGCACAACACCCACCCAGCGGGCCCATACCTCTGTCCCCAGGACACGTCAAGCAGCGGTGTGTCCACCACTACAGGGCACCCAGGTTAACCCACCACCCCAACAACAACAGGGACCTGGGGGCAGTGGCAGTGGGCACACAGTCCATGGGACAGAGGCCCAGGGAAACAGGGCAACTGGGAGGGCTGCTGTGCGACAGGGGGGGAACAGGCCCAGGGAACCCACTCTCCACGAGGCCCTCACTACCATCATGGGAGCATACTACCGCTCCCAGGAGACGATGGCGACGGTACTGGCCAGGTGTCAGGAGACCCAGTGCCTGCAGGAGGAACAGTATTTGGGGTTCAGGGAGGAACTAAGAACCATCAGTTCCGCCCTGGGCACCATCGTAGGGGTGCTGAATGTGATAGCCACCTCATTGCAGCCCACCGTGGCACCACAAATGGCCCCTGACACTAGCATGGACCAAGAACTGCCTAACACCTCCGCCGGCGCTAGTGGACAGGAGGCCCCGCCACAGGACCAACAGGCCACCAGCACCCCACCCCCTGCAGAAGGAGAACTACCCTGCAAGCGGTCCCTGAGATCCAGGAAGAAGACAGAGTAAGATGCCAAGACCCCCGCCAGCAAAGGATACCACCCTGATTGTCATCCCACTGTCCCACATTGTCACCCTGTCCATCCTTAAACTGCCCCAGCTCCACTTTCCACAGGCATCTGGACAATGCACCTGTGATCCCAATAGTCTGGACTCTGCCATGGACATTCCTCCACCATCCCCCCTCACCAATTTGCAACCACCCCACAATATAGAGCACTCAAATAAACACAGTTATTGCACAAAAAACTCAGGAGTCTGGCTGTGATTTTGAACAAATGTATCAGACATTACCGTGCCAAAATGCTTATTTACATTGTGATGCCAACATACCAATGTCACACAGCTGTAGTCCCATGGGTAAACAAAGCAGATGTCACACACTGGTGGCCACATTTCTGAAATCGCAAAGGAAAGTGACAACTCAGTTACCATACACTGGGTGAAAACGACAGACAGGAGAGAGGTAGTAGTGGTTAAGTACATGTAGTAGGCAGCTATGTATTCTTACCTGTCTGTCATTGGAAATACTGCTGTATAACTGTGTTCGTGTTGTCTATGTCGTCCTCTTCTGCTTCCTCCTCTTCACTCTCCACAGGCTCCACAGCTGCTACAACACCACCATCTGGACCAACCTCCTGCAGAAAAGGCACCTAGCAACGCAAAGCCAGGTTGTGAAGCATGCAGCAGGCCACGATGAACTGGCACACCTTCTTTGGTGAGTAGAATAGGGATCCACCTGTCATATGGAGGCAGCGGAACCTGGCCTTCAGGAGGCCGAAGGTCCGCTCGATCACCCTCCTAGTTCTCCCATGGGCCTCATTGTAGCGTTCCTCTGCCCTTGTCCTGGGATTCCTCACTGGGGTCAGTAGCCAGGATAGGTTGGGGTATCCAGAGTCACCAATTAGCCACACACGGTGCCTCTGGAGTTGCTCCATCACGTAGGGGATGCTGCTATTCCGCATGATGTACGCGTCATGCACTGAGCCAGGGAACTTGGCATTAACATGGGAGATGTACTGGTCTGCCAAACACACCATCTGGACATTCATCGAATGATAACTCCTCCGGTTTCTATACACCTGTTCACTCCTGTGGGGGGGGGACCAAAGCCACATGGGTCCCATCAATGGCACCTATGATGTTGGGGATATGTCCAAGGGCATAGAAGTCACCTTTCACTGTAGGCAAATCCCCCACCTCAGGGAAAACGATGTAGCTGCGCATGTGTTTCAGCAGGGCAGACAACACTCTGGACAACACCTTGGAAAACATAGCCTGGGACATCCCTGATGATATGGCCACTGTTGTTTGAAAGGACCCACTTGCTAGGAAATGGAGCACTGACAGCACCTGCACTTGAGGGGGGATTCCTGTGGGTTGGCGGATAGGTGACATCAGGTCTGGCTCCAGCTGGGCACACAGTTCCAGGATTGTGGCACGGTCAAGCCTATAGGTCAGTATGACATGTCTCTCTTCCATTGTCGACAGGTCCACCAGAGGTCTGTACACCAGAGGATGCCGCCATCTCCTCACATGTCCCAGCGGACGGGGCCTATGAAGGACAACAGCGAGCACAGAGTCAAACATCCCAGAGGTACGTAACCACAGCTTGCACAGAACACGATTCTTAATCCATAGAATGGCTTGTATGAGTGTTGAGGCAAGGCCTAGGTATGTGTGACGCAGTTAAAATATTAGGGCATGTGGGCCCCTGAAATGTCGGCTGCCTGACCTGTGAAGTGTGACAATGGGATGTGAGGTAACTGCGCTGGCGTTCTACACCGTGGCGGTAGGCGGTCGAAGACCGCAGCGCAATGCTGCATTGGTTAACATTGAACCCTATGGGTCCAGGAGCCAATGACGATGTGCGCCGGCGGTCGCGGTACACACCGCCGCGGACGTGACCGCCATTTTCTCTCTGCTTAATCACTCGATATCTGATCTTCGACAGGAGAGGACCTACACTGCAAGTGCTGCTGTGACCTCGGTCTGGAAGAGACAATGGCTCAAGCAACTGGGGAAAGGGCCCCCGCCTTCACCACTGAGGAATTGGAGAAACTAGTGGATGGGGTCCTCCCCCAGTACGAGCAACTCTACGGTCCTCCAGACAAACAGGTAAATACACTGGGACCATGCTGTATGGGCTATGCCTGTGTGGAGTGGGGTGGATGAAAGTTGGGGGGGGGGGAGGGGGGAGGTTGAGGCGTGCATGAAACGACGGTGATTGCATGTGCCACTTGGCAAGGGTAGGGATGGGGGCCACTCACATTGACGGTGCAGAAGGTAATGACTTCTCTTCTCCCTCCGTACTTTTCATATAGGTCAGCGCCCACCAGAAGGTAGATATTTGGCGTGCCATCGTCAAGGACGTCCGGAACATGGGGGTCCACCGCAGACGGGGCACCCACTGCCGGAAGAGATGGGAGGACATCCGCCGCTGGAGCAGGAAGATGGCGGAGGCTCAGCTGGGGATGGCCTCCCAATGTGGGAGGGGTGCCAGTCGGACTTTGACCCGCCTGATGTCCCGGATCCTGGCGGTGGCCTACCCCGAATTGGATGGGCGCGTGAGGGCATCACAGCAGACACAAGGGGGTGAGTACACTCTCATTCTACTGACTTTGCGCGCAGTGGAGGTGTCTGGGTGGGGGAGGAGGGCTGTGGGTCTCCCTAGGCCAGGGTGAATTCTGTAGGCTAGGCCCCTCCGTAAGGCATGGCCCTGTGCCCCCGCCCCCCACCTCTGTAGGGTGCCAAGTACAGGAGATCATGGCCCTGTGTCATCTATGTGTGCGGATGTCGTCCATAGGCTTGTAGGCCATGTCCCAGGGATTGAGTAGTCGACCCCAAGTGCGCGGCATAGTGCAGGGGGCTTCTGTGTCTGTCCTGTCCGCCAACGGTGTCGCCAATGCATGCACTCAACATGTCTTTATTTTGTTTCCCCCCCCCCTTTTTTGTGGTCTTCCTGTTCATGTGTGCATTAGCATCATCAGGCGGAGGAGAAGTGGCACCGGAGCACGAGGGAGCTGCATCCCACATGGCCATGGAGGGCCACACCACGGAGTCTGAGTTCACCAGTGGGACGGAGGGTGAGGGGAGCTCCACAGCGGGGACTCGGGCCGACAACAGTGACACCGACTCGTCCTCTGAAGGGAGCTCCCTTGTGGTGGCGGCAACATCTGTTGCCACCCCAACAACAGGTACAGCCGCCACCCCCCGCACCAGCACCGCCCTCCCAGCAGCCCCTCAGCGTTTGTTCCGTGCCCGCACACCCAGGAAGGTGGGCATCTCCTTCGCCCCAGGCACCTCAGGCCCTGCCCCAGTCACCCCTGCTGCCCTCAGTGAGGAGGTCATTGACCTCCTGAGGACGCTCACTGTTGGGCAGTCTACCATTTTGAATGCCATCCAGGGTGTAGAAAGGGAAGTGCACCAGAGCAATGCATACCTGGAGGGCATTCATTCTGGTCAGGCGGCCCTTCAGTGATCGTTCCAGACTCTGGCCTCAGCACTGATAGCAGCCATTGTCCCTGTGTCTAGCCTCCCCCCTCCAACTTCCTCCACCCATTCCCTATCACCTGTACCTCTGCCTATCCCAGGGACACCATCAGACCAGCCTGCACACACCTCAACACCCAAAGGGGGCTCAGCCAGACATAAGCACCACACATCCCACAGGCAGTCACACAAGCATCATACCCATGCAGACATAGCAACAGCCACTGCCTCCACTGTGTCCCCCTCCTCCATGTCTCCCTCCTCCCTCCCTGTCAACTCTACATTCACACCTGCATGCACACCATCTTCAGCCACTACGTCCCTCTGCAGCACAGACAGCAGAACACCCCGCACACGTGCAGTCACCACCCCCACTGCCATTTACACATCCCCTGTGTCCTCTACCAGTGTGTCTGTGACGCCCCCACCCAACATACACAAACGCAGGCAGCCACCCACCCAACAGCCATCCACCTCACGACAGCCTCCAGCCCAAACACCAGCACCCAAAACCACAAAACTTACACCTCCTACAACCACTACATCTTCCTCCACTCCCATAACCACTACACCTACCCATCCCACTGCTCCCAAAAAGTTCTTCCTGTCGAAACTCAACCTCTTCCCACCAACTCCCCCATCCCGTCCATGTCATATGACTCGATTGAGCACCTCAGCCTCCACAAAACCAGGCCCTGCCATCAAGGTCTGCCAGGGACAGTGGAGTGCCCCACCCACCAGGGCAGCCAGTTTGGTCCGGAGCCAAGGCACGGCCAGCCCACCCCCGGAGAAACACCCGAAGATAGGCAGTGGCCAGCGGGAGAGGCAGATGACATCAGGCACCAAAACCCCGGCCAGGCCTCCGCCAGGGAGTGTGGAGACAGCTGCCACACCGGGCAAGGTGGGGAAGGGCCACAGGCGAACTGGGAAGGCTGGGAAGGGCAGCACGGCCGACACCACCGCCATCAGCCCAGCTACCCAGGAGGGGCCCACCAGCCCCATCCCATGTGGGCAGGACTCCACCAACAGGCCCGGCCCAGCTGCCCAGGAGGACACCGCCAGCCACAAGTCAGGTGGGAAATGAGCACCCCGCCATGGCCGGGGCCGCTGACCTGCCCACTTCCATCTCAAGCACCGCAGAACTGGGCCCTTCATCTCAAGCACCGCTGAACCGGGCCCTTCATCTCAAGCACCGCTGAACCGGGCACCTCCGTCTCAAGCACCGCTGAACTGGGCCCTTCATCTCAAGCACTGCTGAACTGGGCCCTTCATCTCAAGCACCGCTGAACTGGGCCCTTCATCTCAAGCACCGCTGGACTGGGCTCTCCATCTCAAGCACCGCTGAACCGGGCACCGCTGTCTCAAGCACCGCTGAACTGGGCCCTCCAACTCAAGCACCGCTAAACTGGGCCCTTCATCTCAAGCACCGCTGAACCGGGCCCTTCATCTCAAGCACCGCTGAACCGGGCACCGTCGTCTCAAGCACCGCTGAACTGGGCTCTCCATCTCAAGCACCGCTGAACCGGGCCCTTCATCTCAAGCACCGCTGAACCGGGCACCGCCGTCTCAAGCACCGCTGAACTGGGCCCTCCAACTCAAGCACCGCTGAACTGGGCCCTCCAACTCAAGCACTGCTGAACTGGGCCCTTCATCTCAAACACCGCTGAACTGGGCCCTTCATCTCAAGCACCGATGAACTGGGCCCTTCATCTCAAGCACCGCTGAACCGGGCACCGCCGTCTCATGCACCGCTGACCCGGGCACCGCCGTCTCAAGCACCACTGGCCCATGAGCGGCAGGGGCTGGGCCGCATCTGTGTCGGGCAGGCCTGCACGAAGCACTCTGGGCACCAGGCCCCCTCCAGAAGCAGTGGAGACATGCATCCACTACCTCTGTCCTGCACAGGATGAAGCACTCTGGGCAGCAGGCCCCCTCCAGAACCAGTGGAAGAAGGCATCCACTACCTCTGTCCTGCACAGGATGAGGCACTCTGGGCACCAGGCCCCCTCCAGAACCAGTGGAGACTGTCATCGACTTGAGAGACTGTGGCTTTGCACTCCCCAGGATTGAACAGTGGGCAGACCACCCACTGTATAGACTTGTGAGACTGTGGCTTTGCACTCCCCAGGATTGAGCAGTGGGCAGCCCACCCACTGTATAGACTTGTGAGACTGTGGCTTTGCACTCCCCAGGATTGAGCAGTGGGCAGCCCACCCACTGTATAGACTTGTGAGACTGTGGCTTTGCACTCCCCAGGATTGAACAGTGGCCATGGAGGCCCCTCGTGGATCTGGCGTCGTGCACTCATCCGGCTGAGGTGCTCCCCCTTCCCTTCCCCCTGAGGTGCCTGTAGTTTTGCCATCTGATGCCCCTGCAGTGTTCTCTCCGTTGGATTCAGGTATCCTGTGTGGGCTTTGTCCATGTGATTTGACCCGAGTGGTCCACGGACAATGCCTGCTACAATGCTCGGACTTGTACATTACTGTATTTATTATTGTGTTTTGGTGTAAATATTTAAATAGGTAGTTTTTTGATATATGCAAATGTTTCAAACTAATTCCTTTTGTCTTTGCATTCTTCCAGGAGGTATGGGGGGTGTAACTGTGATGTTTTGCTATGCATTGATGTGTGTGGTGTAGTGGGTGAGGGTGGGGGTGGGTGTGTCGCGTATGTGTGTCCCCATAATTTTTTGCCTCCCCCTCCCCTGTGTCGTAGGCGCAGTACTCACCGTTGCCTTCTGCGCCGGCGTTCGTACTCCTGGTACAGGAGCAGGAATACTATCGCTGGGAGTATGTGAAGTTCCGGTTCCATGCTGTTCTGGATCCTCGTGGGGTGTATTGAGGTGAGCGTTTTCCCTTCGGTATAGCGGTTTCCGCCGTGTTTTTATCTGCGGTGCTAACGCCCCGGAAAAGGTGGCGGATTGGTGGGTTGTGATACTGTGGGCGGTACATTGACTCCCGCCTGTCTGTTGGCGGTGACCGGCACGCTGTTGGTTGGTTCCGCCGTGGCGGTCTGTGTGTTAAAGTGGCGGCCTCTGTTGGTGGTTAGCGCCACGGTCGGAATGCCATTATTTTTGCCGCCAGCCTGTTGGCGGTTTAGCCGCTGCTTTCACGCCGACCGCCAGGGTTGGAATGACCACCTTAGTCTCTACGTTAAGGCTTTTTCTCTCATCATAGGGTGAGGTTCCTCTTCAGGCTGAGCTACAATGCAATGACAGCCGTTTGCTTTAGTGTGAGGTCCCGGTCAACTCCTGGAAGTCTCATAGATGGCTCCAGAGCTTCAGCGGGACTAACCTGAAATTCGACGTGCCGGTCCCCTTATCTAGTTTTGTTTCATAGTTGCTCCAAACTTCTGGATCTTCTTCCAGAAGTGTGTTTTGGGTACTCAACATGTCCAGAAACCTGCTCTAAGGTCCCAGAAGCTCTGAGTTGCTCCTTCGAAGTTGGTCCTTCAGTTTCCATAATGCACCTGGTCAGAATCCTTAAATGGCCGCTGGACACTGGTCAGCTGGCCTATTCTTGCAGGTCTTGGTGCAGGGCACTTTGGTCAGCTCCTTTGTACCTGTAGCTTACAGGGACTCCAATCCTGGAGTTGCAGAAGCAAGGCAAAGTTTGCAGCTGGTGCAGTCCTTCTGAGTGCAGGGTCCAGGTGCAGGCCAGAGGTCCAACAGGGCAGTCCGTCTTCTCCAGTATCTTGTTTCAGAAGGTATCTGAATAGTGGGGCAGCTCTGCCAGATTTGTCCTTGTTCCTGGAGCTGGAAAGCAGCGGTTGCTCCTGTCCAATGGCATGCAGACCAACACCCTCTGGGGTGACCACTTCCTATGAAGTATGGCAAAAAGCAGTCCCAGAAAGCAACATTCTTTAAAAATCCAACATGGAGGAATTTTCTCCTGGAAGTTTACATCTGGCTGAGCCCACCCAGTGGTGTGGTCAAATTTCCCTGCCACACCTACTACAGGCCCTCTCTTAATCTAGTCAGTGAGGCTCCTAGCTGTCTGGGGGTGCAGGAAATGGGGGAGGTCCAGTTTCTGTCTTAAGTTGCTTTCCCTCCATTGAAGACCAGTGTGGCTACTCTTCCCCCTTCCTACTCTGCAATCTGCTGTAGCAGTTCTCCACCCCCTCAGATGCTTTCTTTGTGTCAGCCCAGGTAACTTCACATCTCATTAAGGCAGCCTGGCTCAGACTGCCAGAGGCTGACCAATCAGGAAAGGACACTACAGGGCAAAATGTGGTAACTTTTAGAAAGAGTTCTAAAACTCTTTACCTGCACTAGTTACATTAAATTCAACATTGGAAAGTTGTTGGATTTATTATAACACTTAATTTGGTACTGAACTTGAAATATTTTGCTCATGTCTATTGAAATTAAGACTTTATTATTATAAAATAAAGTCTCCAATGTTAACCTATAGGCCCATTTACTACAATAGGGGAAACTAATTTGGCTGTTTTTCCCTCATCAGGGCTTTTAAAACATCAAGTCTCTGCTTATGTTTACACTGCACCCAACCCTGGGGGCACTTCAGGCAGTCTTTAGTGTGACATGTGTAAAAATAAGGTAGTTTAGGACTAAAAGAAATACATCTAATTCTAAAGTTGAATTTGAGGTTAACTTTAATTTAAAAGCATCCAGCAATGCAGGCCTGCCTTTAGAATGACATTGGACACCACAGCAGTGCAAATATGGGTGCACTATCTGTACAGGGGTCCCTAAACCTACATGCCCTATCATATTCTAAGGACTTACAGGTAGGCTGTCAGAGCCAATTCTAATTAGGTCTCATTGACATATACCATTTTACACAGAGCACTGGCCCTGGGGAATGGTCAGCAGTGCCAGGGCACAGTCAGAGTCAGTAACCGCCAGTATCATTCCAAAATGTTTGGGGAGATGATGAGGGCAAAAAGGATGACTTTCCCATAACCCTCATTGCAGATGGCCTGTAAATCTCAAATCTTCTGGAATCTCCTGTTACAAGGCTAATTGGAAACTATAATCAACAGAGTAGAAGACCATACAAGATTTTTCTCTCTGTGCACTTTTTTCATAGCAAAAAGCTGAAAAAATGTCGATGCGAAACGGCTGAAAATGAGGAAACACTGATTCCTGCGTTAATTCTCCATTTCTGGGGCTAGATCATTTTGCAGCTCAGAATATTACAGTATTTCTGCACCTCATAATTACAGATGCCTCAAGTATTTATAATTTCAGGATCGGGAATACTGCATGGATATTCCAGAGTCTCCTGTAATGAGGGCCTGTGTAATCTATATCTCTGTGTATATGTTTGATCACTTGTGCATCTGTGTAAAGCAACATCATCAGAAACAAATAAATAGAAATAGAAGGTTAAATAGAAGAAAAGCAGGCGTCTAATCTTTTCAGAATTTTTCATCTGTTGATTTGGAAACAAAGATTCATTGTTTCCTGCTGAGGTGAATGTGCTCTTTCCTTATTGACTGTTTTCTTGCCTTTTACCTTTCTTTTTTTAATGTCATACAAGCAATTGTTTGTGTCACTGTTTGTTTTTGAATAGAAGTGCATAAGTGATGAATTGTGCTAATATGTACTCCACTCAATCATGGAGAAGATCCCTCAGATTCAGATGGGAATCACGGGTAATGTGAATGCCTTTTGTCTGTTCTTCTATCACTCTGTTTAATACTGTGTCAGTATGAAACATAATTGCCATTTTCATTGTTTTAAAAGTACAGCAACAATCAGTGTAATTTGTGAACAAAAAGAATGCCAAGAAATGCCGCATATCTTAAAATTCACTCAAATACTGGCTTGGCAATAAATTCCATATCTCCCGCCAAGCGGGTGACTACTTGTACTGAACATTTTTATGTAGGAACGGTATGTTCTTCAGTGTATACGTTGTATGGTTTGCGCTATGGGCCACCATGAAGAAAGTTGGCAGTCATCATCTTATTATGTCGCTTCATGTGTCCAATGCTATCGTCATTATTCCAGTCATAAAATCAGGTAAGTGAATGGAAAACGTTCAGAAGCCCCCTCAAGGTCTGCAGGGCATCAGGATCCACACTGCAGCGTCTTGCTCAAGCAGCATACACTGTCCGGCCTCCACATCCTCCCGAACCCCTGTCATTTACATACCGTAGGGAAGTACCAAGCTACACTCAGCAAGCAACTTGCAGAGCAGGTTAATACTGGGGCATCACAAACCCAATCGATATAAATAGATACCTGGGTCAGGCCATTGCGGAACCTACTCTCGCTGGTAGTCTCAATTGTCAAGGAGGCAGACTGGGCTGAGTGGTAGCTGGAAAAAAAAGTCAGGAGCAGGAACAGGACAAGTAGAAGGGAAGGGAGATTGTGAGTGAGGCAACGAGTTAGTGAGAGAAACCTTGGCCATGTGAATCTGTGTCCATTGAGGAGTAATTCACGTTTACATCAGCCTGACAGGAACGTCTCATAGTCATCCGGGTCCAAGACTGGAAATGCGAATCATGTTGCTTGTCCGATAACAACAGTTTATTCAAATTGCCTCAGGAAAAGTTACTTGCGATGACGTCCATTTCACCAGGTCATTAAAAATGCCCTATTTAATGTCAGTGTGAATATATTGATGAAGAGTCATCCTTATGACTGTTGTAGCATCGCATCAGCACCTTAACCTCCACTTGTGGGTGTGAGAACTTGGCCGTTCGACATCTGCTGGCATGGCTCATTATGACCCACTGCAATTTAGTATTTTGTGAACCAAACCAGTAATACATATTCGCAAAAAACGAATGTATTCGATAGAAGTCGGTGCGCAAATTGCGTCCACTTCCACCAAATACAGTTTAGTACATTCAAAGTAAGAAACTGCAAATTGTGAACAGTTATCCTTTACAGTTTCCTATTTGGTATATTTGTACATGAGTCCGAGAATTCCTGGATAAGCATGGCCTCTATAAATATTAGATCAAATCAGTCTCTGTTTATGTTCCTTTAGTCACCCAGGAGAAAGCCTCCTGAACTGTACATTAGCCTGTAAGATCCTGGTTTTATTCAACTTACTTTACAGTGGAGTACATCAATCACAGGCATGAGTGAGTAAAGCAGCCTTTCATTTGTACAGCAATTGACTAAGGGCCAGATGTATCAACTGATTTTGCACTCGCAAACTGCGAAATCGGCTGTTTGCAAGTGCAAAATCGGGGTCTGCAATGCATCAAATGCATTCGCAGACCAAAAAATGAAAATCGCAAAAATTTCGATTTTTTGCGTTGCGACCTGGATTTTGTGAATCGCAATTTGCGATTCGCAAAATCCAGGTCGCAAAGCAATTCTGCCAAAAATCGCAAACTGCGATTTTTCGCAGAATGGTATTTTGCACTTGCAAAATACCATGACCTGCAACCAGGTGGTAACCTGGTGCAAAATTAAAAAATGCAGTACAACTGCATTTTTAAATTAAATATGTAAAGCACACATGCCCTTTTGGCATGTGTGTACTTTACATATGCAACAAAAAAAAATTTGGGGTGCAGGAGAGGGGGCCTTAGGCCCCCAGCACCCTGGCACTTTGCATTTCCCAAATTGAGATTTCTGTTTCAGAAATCGCAATTTAGGAAATGCAAAAAATTTGCAGCTATGGGCCAACAGGCCCATAGCTGCGAATGGGGCCAGTATTGCAATTTGCGATTCGGTAATTGCATTTGCGATTTTTAAGAAATCGCAATTACCGAATCGCAAACGTGATACATGGCCCTTTGCGAGTCGGTAATTGCGATTTCTTAAAAATCGCAATTACCGAATCGCAATGGGCCAGATTCATACATCTGGCCCTAAGTGTCTTGATAAATCTATCTAATTCCATCTGGCCTCAACAGCTTTTGATGTGTTTTTTGCGCATTGGAATTGGCGGACAGCGTTACATATAAAATATTGTGTCTACCTACCAATGGTCTAGTGTGAAACAGAGATGGATGCCATCTAGCAATAAAGGAAAAACAAGGAACCTTCTGTTATTTCTGTTCACAGTTATTTTGTGCAATTTCAATGAGAGACACAGAAGCCATACACCAGCCCTCATTCCCATGCATGCCATTAAGATTATAAACACTGTTAGCACATTTGCCAGATCACCCAGCTACAGTGAAAGTTAAACAAATGACGCAATTCACAAGCATAGAGGTCCCTTGGTAGGACCCGCCTTTTCTCCAAGCCTTAGTCTTTAATGGATGTTTCACAACCCCTTGAAATTCCCAAACTGATGCCATTGGCACTAAAAACAGTGCGATGGATGGAATGCTTGCATTAAGGTCAGCCACTGGCAATGGCTTAGGGTGCTATCCAGTCCATGTTTTGACCCATCATGCCACTGTAGACAGAGGCCTGCCTCATGCAAATCGTTACTGAATTTGCTCCTCATGGGAGCAGTCCATCCTGAACTGCTAGAACTGGTCCTGTCCAGAAGCAAACACAAGCAACTTCAGACTTCTTTGGCCTATTTGTACCTCCTCAGGTGTAGCTTGAGTCCGATGGCCAGTGAGCCTGGACCCAAGTTGGGCATACTTGTCTCACTTAGGGCATCAGCTGAAACTAATAATCAAGCGAGGAATGGAGTGCTTGTAGTAATCTTATCCACTAGCAATTGCATGGGGCTGCATTCCAGATCATAGTTTTTCTCCCATCATTCTGCTCTAGAGAAAGTCTTGCCATATGCAAATCAGGAATGACCATCTTCCTCATGGGAACAGTCCATTACAAACTGTCAGGTATGTTCCCCTTCACAAAGGAACCCTAGCAACCCCAAAACAGTTTCAACCTATTTGGACTAACTCAGTAGGGTTGCAGGTTGTGTCCTATAGCACAGTAGGCATGAGATCCAGATTGAACACACTCATCTCACCTAGGATGTCACCTACAACAAACAACAAAGCAATGCGTGAAATGCCTGAATTAATTTCTGCCATTGACGATCACCTCGGGCTTCATTCTAAACTAATTCAAGCATTCTACCTATCAGCATTTTTTGTATTCCTCATGGTGATACCATTTACAACAGGTATGCTTAGATATGGGTTCTGTAATCTCAATCCTTATGGGAAAAATGGGCAGATTGCAGAAGCCCCACACATTTTGTCCACATTTGTAGTCTATACTGGTGTTTTCTGACTCTAACTGCACACTGGGCACTACTAACCAGTCCCAGGGCCACCCACTCTGTTTAAAATGGAATACACAAATTAGGTCTAATTATAATTGGCTCTGACAACCTACCTACAGGTCCCGAATATATGGTGGGGCATGTAGGCTTAGAGACCCAAGGGTAGATAGGGCACCCCTTGGTGCCCTCTGTGGTCCCTGATGTTGTTGTTAAGTCAGGAATGCCTTGCTGGCTGCTTTCAAGTTAAAAATTAACCCCAAATTCGACTTTGGAATAAAAGTACTTCCAGAGTCTCAAATGACCTTATTTTTGCATATACGTTATTCTTATGGTCTGCCCTAGGTGCCCCCAGGGTTGGGTTCAGTATAAATATAAGCAGGGACCTTATAACAGTTGTTGTACAAATCCTGGTGAGGGAAAACCAGAGAAATTTGTTTTCCCCATTGTAGTCACTGTTGAAATAGGCAACTGTTAGAAATGGGGTTTTTGGTTGGCAGTCAGGTTGCCCTTTGTCCAAGCAAGAACCCTCACTCTAGTCAGGGTAAGTCACACACAATCCAAGATTATCCTGTGCCCACCCTCTGGTAGCTTGGCACGAGCAGTCAGGCTTAACTTAGAAGGCAATGTGTAAAGCATTTGTGCAATAAATCATACAATACCATAATATAACACCACAAAAATACACCACACAGTGTTTAGAAAAAAATATATAATATTTATCTGGTTATTTGCAGGTCAAAACGATTAAAGATGCAATATGAATTTGTAAAGATATCACTGAAAAGTGATATAAAGTGTCTTAAGTCTTTAGAATATAAACAAAGTCTCTTTCAAGCACAAGTACCTGGTTTGGAGTGGAAAAATCTCCTCAGAGGGCCACAAAAGAAGAGGTGCGTGGAAAAAGGGTGTGTGCGTCGATTTCTCCCCAGCACACACGGACTTGCGTCGTTATTTTCCACGCGGGGAAGTCGTGCGTCGTTTTCCGGCGCGCGGACAGTCTCTTTTCGTGGATCGCGGGGATTACCAGATGTCCCGGGTCTGTGCGTGGATTTTCCTGCTTGTTTTCCGGCTGCGCGTCGTTCTGCGGAGCTGCGCGTCGAAATTACGATCTCACGGCAGGAGTCACGTCGATTTCTCCTCTAGAGGTCGGGCGGCGTTGTCCTTGCGAAGCCGTGCGTCGGATTTTCGGTCGTTGCGTTGCGTCGATCAGCGTCGGTGTGCAGCGTTTTTCTCGCCGCGGAACAAACTGTGCGTAGAAATGTTCGGCGCACGGACCGTCCAAGTGAAAGAGAGAAGTCGTTTTGGTCCTGAGACTTCAGAGAACAGGAGGCAAGCTCTATCCAAGCCCTTGGAGAGCACTTTCACAGCCAGACAAGAGTTCAGCAAGGCAGCAGGCCAACAGCAAGGCAGCAGTCCTTTGTAGAAAGCAGCCAGGTGAGTCCTTTGAGCAGCCAGGCAGTTCTTCTTGGCAGGATGTAGTTTCTGGTTCAGGTTTCTTTCTTCTCCAGCAAGTGTCTGATGAGGTAGGGCAGAGGCCCTGTTTTATACTAAGTTGTGCCTTTGAAGTGGGGGTGACTTCAAAGAGTGTCTAAGAAATGCACCAAGACCCCTTTCAGTTCAATCCTGTCTGCCAGAGTCCCAGTAGGGGGTGTGGCAGTCCTTTGTGTGAGGGCAGGCCCTCCACCCTCCCAGCCCAGGAAGACCCATTCAAAATGCAGATGTATGCAAGTGAGGCTGAGTACCCTGTGTTTGGGGTGTGTCTGAGTGAATGCACAAGGAGCTGTCAACTAAACCTAGCCAGACGTGGATTGAAGGGCACAACAAGATTTTAGTGCAAAGAAATGCTCACTTTCTAAAAGCGGCATTTCTAGAATAGTAATATTAAATCCGACTTCACCAGTCAGCAGGACTTTATATTACCATTCTGGCCATACAAAATATGACCTTCCTGCTCCTTTCAGATCAGCAGCTGCCACTTCAACAGTGTATGAGGGCAGCCCCAATGTTAGCCCATGAAGGGAGCAGGCCTCACAGTAGTGTAAAAACGAATTTAGGAGTTTTACACTACCAGGACATATAACTACACAGGTACATGTCCTGCCTTTTACCTACACAGCACCCTGCTCTAGGGGTTACCTAGGGCACACTTTAGGGATGACTTCTATGTAGAAAAAGGGTAGTTCTAGGCTTGGCAAGTACTTTTAACGGCCAAGTCTAAGTGGCAGTAAAACTGCACACACAGGCCTTACAATGGCAGGCCTGAGACAGGGTTAAGGGGCTACTGAAGTGGGTGGCACAACCAGTGCTGCAGGCCCACTAGCAGCATTTAATCTACAGGCCCTAGGCACATATAGTGCACTCTACTAGGGACTTATAAGTAAATTAAATAGCCAATCATGGATAAACCAATCAATAGTACCATTTACACAGAGAGCATATGCACTTTAGCACTGGTTAGCAGTGGTAAAGTGCCCAGAGGTCAAAAGCCAACAACAACAGGTCAGAAAAAATAGGAGGAAGGAGGCAAAAAGTTTGGGGATGACCCCGTCAAAAAGCCAGGTCCAACAGCAAATTGATAAAGTCTTATTTCCAATACAGATGAGCTAATTATAGCAAGTTAAGTATCAAATTAAATGTTTTTATAATAAATTCAACAAGTTGCCAATGTTAAATTTAATATTAAAAAACACAGGGAAAAATCTTTAGAACTCTTTCTGAAAGTTACCAAGTTCACCCTAATGAGGTGTGAAGTGGCCTGGGCTGAGACAAAGGAAGCATCTGGAGGGTGGAGAACTGCTGCTGCAGATGGCAGAGAAGGATGAGGGAAGAGTAGTCAAACTGGTCTTCAAAGGGGGATAGCCACTTGGGACAGAAATTGGACCGCCCACATTTTCTGCTCCCCCAGATAGATGGGAGCCCCACTGATTAGGTTAGGAAAGTGGCTGGAAGGACGTGTTAAGGGAGACTTAGCCACACCAGAGGGAGGGCTCAGCCAGATCTAATCTCCAAAAATGAATATTTTCTAACTTGGATTTTTAGAGAATGTTGCATTCTGGGATTGTTTTTTGCCACACTTCAAAGGAAGTGGTCACTCGAGAGGATGGTGACATGCACCACACTAGAGAGGAGCACCCCTTTGCTTCCCACCCCAGGAATAAGGGTAAATATGGCAGAGCCACCCCACAATTCAGATCCCAGCTGGAAGAAGATACTGGAGAAGAAGGACTGCCCTGCTGAGCCCCTGGTATGCAACCGAAGAACTGCACTCACAAGGACTGCAGCAGTTGCACAATGTGGGCTTCACCAAGAAAAGGACGTTGTCTTACTTCTGCAAATCCAGGAGTGGACTCCATGTAAGACACAGGTACAGATGAGCTGACCAGAGTCCCCTGCATCAAGCCCTGCAAAAAGAGCCCAGCTGACCAGAGTCCAGTGGCCATTTGACGATTTTGACCAGGTGCATTCTGGGAATTGTAGTCCCAACTCAGAGCTTCTGGAAGCTTGGATCAAGTTCGTAAACACTTTAAGGACCTAAGAAGGACCTCTGGAAAATGATTCAGAAGTTTAAAGAACTTTACAATAACTGTTGTAAAAAGCTCCATAAGTTGAAGGGATGTATTTTGGGAGATGTAGTCACAGACCACAAGAGGCAAACAAGAGCCTCTGAACCCTTGGCTGGTGCCATGGACCATGTTGCTGAATCAAGGAACACTTCTGAACATAAGTGTAACAGTGTTACATCATGGCAAGCCTGTACTCTGAACTTTGTTCCTGTCAAGCACTCTTTGCACGATATTTGCTTATAAGCGCTAGTTTTTCCTTTAATCTTTAGGTATTCATGTCTCTGGTTCCTTTCATTGGATTTTATTTGGTTTGGTGTCATTTTAAAGATACATATATTTTCTATTTGTGTAACTTTGTGTTGGATTTTTAGTTTGTTGTGTTTTTCTTATTTACTGTTTTGTTGTAATTAAATGCTTTACACACCCGTCTCCTAAATTAAGCTTACCTGCTCATGGGCCAAGCTGCCAAGGGTTGAGCAAGGATTAATTTACTGAGACCTTGACTGGGTCTATTGAGGTGTTGCGGCGTATTGCTAAGTGTAAATACCTACCTGCCCTTACCAATAACCCACATTTTTCAATATTTTTAGTGCGCAGTGATGGGATCCCGTGTTTGTGTTTAGATCATCATACAGTGTTTAAGTGATGCAAAGTAAAACTCCTCCAAGTCGACTTAAAGCAAAATTGTTTTTGATTTTTCATATTTGGACTAATTATTTTAATTACTTCATTTTTTATTTTTCTAAATATTTCTGATCAAATGCTACCAACATTTTTTTGTGACCCATAACTAGGGTTGCCATGGAGCTTGATCTAGCTAGCGTACCCTCCCTCACTGCAGCTGAGCTTAGGGTGTTGTGCAGAAAGAGGGGGCTGCCTGCTGGTAATAACCTTCGGAAGGCGGAGACAGTTAGGTCCATTGAAGCCTGGGACGTGCATGTGGAAACAGAGAAAGACTCAGAGATAGAAGGGGAGGTTCAAGATATGCTCTCCAACCTCCAGGAGGATCACCTTTCCCTTACTTCAGAGGTCAGGTTCCAGTCCCAAGCTAGTGGGAGGGGAGGGTCTGTAGGATCCACCCAAGAAGGAGCAGAATTGGCCCTCATGGAGAAGGAACTTGAGGCCCAGTTAGCTTACTTAGCTTTAGAGACAAAAAATCTTGGCCCTGGAGAAGAAGAAGTCGGCAAGAGGAGAATAGAGAAATGGTGGCAGCGAAGAAGAGTTTGAACTGGGTCTTTTTCCTGACTATCCAAGGGGATTGTCCCTAACTACCAAGAAGGTGATGGCATTGACAAGTGGCTGACAGTCTTTGAGAGGACTCTCAGAATGAGAAGAGTTAGGCATCATTATTGGGGGTCATTTCTGTGGGAACAGATCCCAGTATCTAGGATAGGCTCTTGACCCTAGGGGAGGGTGAGACAGAGTCCTATCCCAACATGAAGAGATGTCTTATATAGAAGTTTGGTCTCACCCCAGAGCAGTACAGGATGACGTTTAGGAACACCCAGAAGGTCAATACTCAGTCTTAGGTTGACTTTGTAGACACCTCAGTTAAGGCACTAGAGGGCTGGATACATGGTGACAAAGTAAATACTTATGAGGGGTTATACAATTTGATCATGAAGGAACACATCTTGACTTAGTGGATCTCAGAGAAGTTGCACCATTATCTCGTAGACTCTAGGCTGTCTAGTCCCAGAGGCCCCTGGTGAGGCAGCTGATTAGTGGTTGAGGACCAGAGTAGTTACCAAGTCCGGGGAAAGATTTTAAGAAGGGGGGAGCAGGTCTACAAAAACCCAAAGAGGGCGGTGGCAAGCCCACCACAGAAACTCCCTCAGTACCCCAGAACTCTAAAAAGGAGGAGAGTAGATCCCACTCCCAATCTGGCAAGCAGAGGCAGGGAGATCCAGGGCTAAAAAAGATCTTGAACAACAGGGGTGATGCAGCCTGTCCCAAGAAGGTGGTTAGCACTGGCCTGTCCAGTGTAGCCTTGGAGGAGGACTTCTCAGATGTTGAGGTCTTCTTAGCATTGTTCTGGGAGACAGGTGCAGATGATAAGCTGGTGATCCCCGAGGATAGGAGTAGGAATGTTCACACCATTCAGGTGAATGGTATCCCTACCACTAGCCTGAGGGCATGTGTGCCAGTTAGACCATAGTGAGTGACAGGCTAGTGATCCTAGACATGTATGCGCCAGGAGAAACCGGAACAGTAAGGGTAACCCAAGGTGCGGTCGCAACCAAACGTGTAGCCATGTTGCCCCAAGAAAGGATGGGTACCCTTGACTGTCATAAGGTGCAGGTCAGTGCTGACCTCCCCTTAGATTGTATCAAGTGAAATGACCTCCAAGAGGTTAGTCTGATCCCAGATGGGACAATCGCCTGGGACACCACCCCAGCCAAAGTTCCTTGGGAGCCATTTCCAACAGATAGGAGTTAGGGGTCCCCAGGTAAAGGGAAAAAGAAGAGGAAGGCTAGGCCACTCTGAAAGAGGGGCCCAATGAACAAAGGTCCCTCTGACCCAGTAAGGGGAAAGTCAGGAGTTGGCCCTAGTAAGGCTCCATCTGACTCCAAAGAAGTCCTGAGTAGTCCTACAGCTGTTCATCTGCAGGGTGTTGCCCCAGCACTGACAGAAGGGAGAGTGGAGTGAGGGTGCTTGCCACATGATGTGGTAGCCACCCACTGAGAAGCCAGAGGAGTGCCAGGATCACACAGTTGCCACTAGAGCAGCTCCCACACATGTTAGTGGGGAACTTACGGTATGGTTCCGGATTCTGACAGTAGTCAGCAGCGGCTGCTGGGTGCTGGCCTTCTTGGCAGCACTGCACGTGGCATGGGAGCAGACCCCATAGCCAAAAGCAAAGTGGGCCAACTGAACCTATTGGTCTTGGTGGGATTACTCAAGTGCTGGGTAACCTCTGTGGGTAAGCTAGGTGGTGCCCAGCAAAGTTAGGGATAGAGAGGGTGGGTACCTCCCTACACAACCTAGCAGAGGGGGAGGTGAAAGACAGCCCTAGAATGAGGTTTCATGGTAAAATGGCTCTAGTACGTTTGGGATGTCTCAACTGCCCGAGGAAGTAGCCCTGACAGGAGGATGTAAGGAATACTAACTGCAATAGTACAACCAGTTTCCCTCACAGTCTTTTTCAACCGCCAAGCCAAGAAGTCTCTCCCCCACGGCTATGCTGAGTCTCCTAGGTATGTTGGCTGAAGGGGAGGGACTGTGTGGAAAACTGGGCTGATTACAGAAGCCCACTCACTTTCTGCCCTATTTTAGATGATACTGGTGTTTTTCTGGCTCTGACAGTTCCAGGGCCAGCGCTCTGTTTAAAATGGAATATGCAAAATGGGCCTAATTATATTTGGCTCTGACAACCTACCTATAAGTCCCCAGTATTTGGTAGGATAAGAAGATTTAGGGACCCCAGGGAGATAGGGCACTCCAGGGTGCACTACTGTGTCCCTGGTGTCATTGTAATGGCAGGGCTGCCTTGCTGGCTGGTTTTAAGTTAATATGAACCACAAATTCGACTTTGGAATTAAAAGTACTTTCAAAGTCTCAAACTACCTTATTTGTGCACATAAGCCACCCCTAATATCTTCTTTAGGTGCCCTCAGAGTTGGGTGCAGTGTACATATAAGCAGGGACCTTCTAAAAGGTGCTTTACAAGCACTGGTGATGGAAAAGCAGCCACATTCAGTTTTCCCATTGTGCTCATTGGGCTCCATAGGCTAACATTGAGAGTCTTTATTTTAAAATAATAAAGTCTCATTTCCAATAGAGATGAGCTAAATATAGAAGGTTTGCTACCAAATTAAATGTTATAACAAAATCCATATACTTGACAATGTTGATTTTAATAACACTATCCCAGAGAAAAGTTTTAAAACTTTTTCTGAAAGTTACCAAATTCAGCCCTGTAGTGTCCTTTTCTGACTGGTCACCGTCTGGCAGCCTGAACCAGGCTACCTTAATGAGGTGTGAAGTGGCCTGGGTTGAGAAAAAGGAAGCATCTGGTGGGTGGAGAACTGCTGCAGCAGATGGCAAAGCAGGATGGGGAAAGAGTTGCCAAAATGGTCTTCAAAGGATGGACGGCAACTTGAGACAGAAACTGGACTGTCCCCATTTCCTACTCCTGCAGACAGATGGAAGCCCCACTGATAGGATTTGGAGTGGGGCTGGACGGGGTGTATTAAGAGATACTTAGCACACCAGTGGGTAGACCCAGCCAAATCTAACTTCCAAAGATGAATTTTATCCATCTTTGATTTTTAGAGAATGCTGCTTTCTGGGACTGATTTTTGCCACACTTCACAGAAAGTGGTCACCCCAGAAGGTGGTGGCCTGTACTCTATTGGACAGGAGCAGCCTCCTGCTTCCCACCCTAGGAGCAGGGACAAATATGGCAAAGCTGCCCCACATCATAAATCCCTGCTGGAAGAAGATACTGGAGAAGATGGACTGCCCTGCTGAACATCTGGTCTGCACCTGAAGAACTGAAACTCAAGGAGTGGACTCCCTGTAAGATTCAAGTACAACAGAGCTGACCAGAGTCCCCTGCATAAAGTCCTCCAAGAAGAGCCCAGCTGACCAGCACGCATTGGCTATTTGAGGATTCTGAGCAGGTACATTCTGGGAATTGCAGTCCCAACTCCTAAAGAGCAACTTAGAGCTTCTAGAACCTTGGATCAAGTCTGTGGGCAAATTAAGGACCCAAAAAGGACCTCTGGAAAGGGATTCATAAGTTTGGAAAAGTTTGGGGCAACTTCCATAAGCTGAAGAGGTGCATCGTGGGACTTGTAGTTCCAGACCCCAAAGGTCACACCAGCGCCTCTGAACCCTTGGCTGGTGCTGTGGACCACGTTCTTCAATCAAAAAACACTTCTAAACATAAGTGCAGCAGTGTTACATTGTAGGCAGCCTGACCTCCGAACTTTATCCCTGTCAAGTGTGACCTATTTTAACCCTTTGCGTGACATTTGCTTCTAAGCACTAGTGTTACTTTTAATCTTTAGAAATTCATATCTCTTGTTCCCTACATTGGATTTTTGTTGTTTTGGTGTCATTTTAAAGATACATATATTTCCTAATTTTATGAATTGGTGTTGGATCGTTATTATGTTGTGTTTTACTTATGTACGGTTTTGTTGATATCAGATACTTCACACACCTGACTGCTAAGGTAAGCCTAAATGCTCTATTTTAAAATGGCTGTGCATCAGCTTCTGTCTGTGAGACTCTAGAATCATAAAGCTAAGTAAAGAATTGTTGAAAATGTATCACCGCCATTGTCAGTCAGGTTATAAAAGGATCAAGACACTGTTAACAGTGATTTTAGTATTGAAATTATTAATGAATATTCATGTATTTTGAGTGTTAAATTTGCATAGAAAATTTGATAATATAGAGAAAATAATGCACACGTTTGAAAGAGTGACCATGTGAGTGGCCGCCAATATTAACAAAGAGTACTTATTAATGGCTTACTAATATGAAATGTTGAGCTTATGTTTACCGTAGTAATATGTGGTATTTAGGTTTATTCATTATGTATTAGCTGTATTTACTGTAGGCCTTACCTTAGCGGAGGTCTTGGCCTAGTTGCACAACTTCATGTCAAGCTGCATTTCTTAGATGTTTAATATTTAATAAAATGTCTACTTAGAGACTTAAATTGTGAGTTTCCACTATACTGTCCATGTGCTTGTAGCTAAAAGTCTTTCTCATTAAAACTGCTTGCTAGAAGATGCTCTACTTGCTAATGAAACATTGTTTTATGTAATGTGTGTAAGACTGACTTTATCAAGAGAATACAATGGAGACTCTGACTGGAGTATAAGCTGCAACAATATTGTTACCTGACGAGCCGGATGAATGAGAACAGGACGTGAGGAGCCAATCATCAACATGTGAACCATGTACTAGTAGAAATGTAGATTTGAAGTTTTAGTTTTATTGGACTAAGTATAAACATGAGATCCCTTGACAAATAGGGACTTGGGAAGTAGTTTTAGGAAATCTAATTTAGCCGGACTGCACTGAAAAGAAGCCACCATTTGCCATTAGTCACTCTCCCCATTCTTATTGAGATTTAGACCCATTTTGCTCATTTCCCATTTTGAGAAGAGATGTGCTTAGCTTTACTTCTTAAAGACTTTAGTTATACCGCCAACGGGCTGGAGGAAATGAAAATGGCATTACAAGAATGGCGGTGACCACCATGCTAAACCGCCACTTCTCCACTCTGACCGCTAGGGTGGTAATGACCGCTGGGCTGGAGACTTCGGTCTCCAGGCCAGCAGCTGTCACTACACCGCCGGCGGTATCACAACCCTGCATACCGCCGTGGATTTCGTGGGGTTCTGTACTGTCACGAAATCCATGGCGGTAGGCACTATCAGTGACAAGAAATTCCTTCCCTGGCACTCAGAGGGGTCTCCCCCACCCTCCTCCCCCACCCCTAAGTCCTCCCCCCACACCCCTGACCCCCTTGCCACCCCCAAAGGTGGCAGGACCCCCCTCCCCACCCCCCAACATCAACAGACACACACACACCCTACACGCACACATACACTACAACTACACATACCTACCCACACACATACAAACAGACATTCCAACACACCCAGACATACACGCACACATACTCACAGACACACAGACAGACATGCACACATTTTCAATACACACAACACCCCCGCATGCATACACGCATTCACACACACCCTCTACATACTCACACGCACACCCCCATGCACGCACACAACACACAACACCCTCCCATCCCCCCGCCCCTAACGGACGATCACCTTACTTGGTCTGGTGATCCTCCAGGAAGGAACGGGATCTATGGGGGCTGCTCCGCCGCCAGCTCCCCATCACCAGAACACCGCCACACCGAATCATGGGACGTGGTTCGGTGGGCGGTGTTCTGATGATGTGGCGGTGGAGCAGCCTCCACTTCCCCACCGATTGCCAGTATGGCTGCTGGCAGCTCTCCGTCCGAAAAAGGACGGAGGTCTGCCAGCAGTCATAATATGCTGTGTGGAAAATCGCCTGCACTGGCGGTCTTCAGCACTGCGGTACCTCGGCGGTCTTGAAAAAAGACCGCCGAGCTAAAAATCGTCATGCCTTGCTGAACAGACTGATGTCCTGAGGACGAAGACTATCAGAGCTTGCTGATCCAAATTGAGGATAGGTATATTGACTATGATGTTGTTTGCTATGTCTATTTGCTTTTGTGTCTAGGTACCAACCGCTATTTTGATAGATCCATGGTTAGATGTCTTTACAAATTTGTGTTGACTAAAATGTTTTGCATGAAGCCCAACATGCTAATTCTAATCTGATGTTAGTTAGGGAGCTCACTGATGAATTTCACTATATGTAATAACAGCTGATGTCTTTTCTTTGCTGAATCTAAATGTATGTGATATCAATTGTGGAGTTGTTGTTGTTATTAATTTGAACCCGTTATTTTAAAATGTGTAATAGCTCAAGCTTTGATTAGATTGCGATTCTTTCATTGTTTCAGTCAGCCAGTGTTGTTTCTGTATGTTTAACATTTGATGTTAAGGTTATCTTACGTGACATTAGCATTGTTAATATAGGGAAATATATATTCTAGCTTTTACATAAAGGTGTGGTTATTCATGACTGTAAGGTCATGGTTTGTGAGAATTACTGACTCCTAAAGATTACTAATGTTATTGATTGTTATTGATTATTAATCTGCACATACTGGATATATGGTGGGAACATCTTAAGCGCAGTCAAAAAGTTAATCAACCTATTGGCATTCCCTTGTAAGTTTACTCATTAAGGTCAGACGCGCCAACAGGATGGTAGCAGAGATGGATGATTTATCTCCTTCAGAGCCCATCACAGTCCAGAAAGAAAGGCAGTAGAGTATTTTGTCCAAGAAAATTGTAAGCAAGAAATAACAGCTGTCCCCAGAAATGGTAGTAGCATGTTGGTTTGTCTCTTTAAGAGCCCATCATAGAGGCCCAGTACATGGTCTTGTCTTTTGAGAGTTCATCATCACCGAGATTTGGATTTGTTTTTTCAATTATACAAATTGTAGAGAAAATGTGCCACATAGTCCTGAGATGACTTTCCCAGAATCTTGGAGCTTGCCAATGGTTGTTTGAGGATGTTCTCGGCGTTTTAGTGATAGTGTGGATGAAGTAGGTTTTGCGCTTGCACAGCTTATGCAAACCGCAGGTGAATTCTGATGGTTGTGAGGGATTAGGGAGTTTGCATACTCCAAATGACATTGTAGAAGGAGTGTGTGTACTCCGAAGTGTAAGAGTAGGGAAGTTGTTGAACTTCACATGTGTGTGGCGCTTTGTGCTAAAAAACCTGTCCACATGGTTGTTGATGTACGGACCCTGCATGGTCTAAGACTCCAGAGTATATTGAAAAATGTAGGAGACACTTGGGGGTATATATATACTCTTTTTGCGCCGAATGTGCGTCAACAATTTTGAGGCACATACGATGCTAACCTTACACCATATTTAAACTATGACGCCCGAGCCCGCGAACGTCAAAATTCCTCTGTGGGCATCATTTTCTAGATGCGGGAAACTGCCTTGCGTTAATGTCATGCAAGGTAGGCGTTCCCGTCGCTAATTTTGCTAGCGAATCAGGGAAAGCTGTCAGTGAAAAATCCGTAAAGTTTCTGAAGCAATTGTGTTACTTTACCTGTAGTAAACCTCCAAACTGGGTTTTGATTTTGTTTAATGCTTGCAAATTTTGCATTAGTTTCATGTGAATCTGAGTTTTGGAAGACAAGCCGCAATACTTTGTCAGCCGCAGTATGAGTGAGTGTGAAGTCATTGGAGCCGCACTAGGGTAGGTTGGTTTGTGATAAGGGTTTCAAACAGATTGGCAGTTGTCCGTTAAACGCAATTGGTTGAGAAGGTGGGTGAAGAGAATTCTGGGATTAAAATTCATTACCTGATTTGATTTAGAGAAACACAAAGGTAGAAAAGATGAATTTTTTCAAAGCTTTGAAGAGTGCTTTAAGGGGAGATACTTTACATTATAAAGAGTATAGGGATATTGCACAGCCAGAAGGAACATCACCTTACATTGTAATCGAAGAAAAGGGTGTCACAGCATGTCTTTGGTTGAAACAATGGTACAAAGTGACAGAAAGATGCAAGCCTAGTGTTTCCTGCCAATAGAACATTCAATTTGAGAAGTTTAGAGCATTTGAGGAGCGTGCTGAATGATCTGAAACCCCCTCCGAGACCAGCACAGTTTGAGGCATTAGCGATCTGGGAGTTAGTAGCCAGACAGCAACAGCAACAGAAATTTAGGAGGAGAATGAGAAAGGCTGAAAAGACACTAGCAGAGGCTAGATGGGACCATGCTCAGAAACTTTGGATAACTGAGACTTTGCAGGGGATTAAGTTAGTCCCAGCAATTACACAAGACGATGGGAAGGAAGGGACGAAAGCTACTGGAAAGACTAACAGAAGCCCCTCTGACAGTAGGGAGGCTAGAAAATCTTTGACACAAGAGTCAGACAATGATTTTATTTTGCAATTGTTGAGAAATCGTCCACCACCATATGCAGCAGATGAGAGTGGTCTGAGTACCAGTTCTGATTCCTTCAGCTCCGACAGAGGGTAATGTGACAACGAGTCCGGTGCAGGTAAATCCTAGCCTGACACAGAGTCCGATGCAGAGCAGCCTTCACCCACCTACTACTCCAGAAGTAGGAACTGAGGTTCCACAACCAAATGTCCAAAGAATCTAACCTGATGTGCCCATTGTGGAAACTGCCACAAATCTAATAGTGTCTACAGAACCGTTTTTCCCAAAACCGATGTTGGTTCAGACCGAGCAGACTCCACTTTTATTGCCTCAAGTGCAGCCACAGGTAATGCTGAGATACACCCAGATAACAGGGACCCAGACATATATGTCTGTACTGATGAGCCAAAATATAGGAGCTGCTCAACTACAGGACTTAGTGTTAGACCAAGCCCGGATATTGTATCTGTACCTTTTACCATAGGCCCGATTGTGCCATTGTTGCACAAGAAAAAACCAGTGCGAATGGTCAGGGAGTCCTAAGTCAGAATTCAATGAGGGGAGGACATAATGAGAATATTTGAGTAGTCTCTCCTGTGGGACAGATCTAGATCATTGCTAGACCTTAGTTCATTTGGAGCTCCTCCAGATACTGTTATAGGGTTGAACATTAGTCAGAGCTTGAAATTACTGAAACCACAGACCCCAAATACAGTTGTGAAACAGGCACCACATGTCCAGGCCAGCAACATTTTATTGCAGGGATTGACTTCCCAGCAATTGACTGAATGGCTAGACCAGCTGAATACCCCACAGAGTGCCTCTAAGGGAGTGGAGTACTTGAACTACACAAGACTGGGCATTGAGGGAATATGGGTGTGAATAGATTAGAGTCTTACACAGAAGCAGAGTTGAGATATCTGTGCTCGAAGATTACGAGGATAGTGAGTAATGTGCATCAAAAGGTAGCAGACCTGGCTGCGAAATACGGCATAGAAATAGAGAAAATGAAGCATCTGGAAAGGAGTTACAGGTTAGCTTTTGAGGCTAAAGATTTTGAACACATGAGATCCTCCGGAATGAAGGCACACCTCAGGAAATTACTTCAATGTGTCCAGACTTGAGGAGCATTAGACAAATGGGAAGGCAGATGGGTAAAGAAAAGAGATAAAGCAAAAGGGATTCCACTGAGTTAACTTCAAATGGGCAGCAGGGCAAGGATCTGGTGAAAATTTTACCAATGAGAGAGATTCCTGGAGGGAATTTTGTTCATGTCCCTAGGAGCATAAGTGACATTCTGCCATTTACAAATGATTATCGCAGATTGAGAGAGAAGCCAGTGGAATGGTATCAGAAGACAGACAGGTTTATGAAACTTGCAAAGTGCCTGTGGGAGGACTTGAACACTCTATTAGAGATAGTTGTTGCAGGTGATCTGTGGATGGAGTGTAAGGGGAGTTTAGATTGGCCGACAAAAGAACCAGAGAGAGATCCGGTTACAGGTGTGCCATCCCCTGAGGTAATGAAGTATTACTACAAAGTGATTGCATTTTTTTAAACGAGGATTTCGCCCAAAAACATTGACTGGCAGAAAATAGATAGGACAGCTCAGGAAGCAAAGGAGTCCATACATGCGTACTACAAGAGATTGTTGCAGGCATTAAAGCATTGCAGTGGTACAGAAACAATTGAGCCAAAAGACATGATTCATTTTGTGTCCAGATTTGTGGAAGGATTGAGACCTGAAATTAGCCAGATGATTAAGAGTCATTTGATTTGCTGGCAAGCAAAGCCGATTGATGAGGTGTTGAAGTATGCAAAGAACTGTAGTGATGAGACTGAGTTGAAGCAGAGAAAGTTTAAGGAAAAGATGATGGTGATGCAGATCAAAGCTGCACAAACAGGGATGCAGGGACATTTTCCATAGCAACAGCAGCAACAGTAAAATATGGTGTTTGAGAATCAGATGAGAGATAGAGGTTGCAGAGGTAATGGAAGCCGTAGTCCTGATTTCAATACTGTAGTGGTTCAGAGTGATGTGCAGGGAATCAAAAGGGTGTCGCCTTGTCACGCTTGCGGAGCGGTCGGACATTGGAAATGTGAGTATTCAATGATGGTGCAGGAAGGTGTCGTTCAGCAAACTAATGACATCAACTCATTTCAAAACATGAGAGGACCGAAAATGAGAGGTTCAAATCTGATTTCCCAAAGTAATGTGAATCAAATGCTGAATTTTCAACCCATGCACCAGGTGCAAATGCCACGTGTACAAATGACACAGTTGAAGCCAATGCAACAGCAAGTTACCATGGTACCTAGAAAGCAAATCCAAATACCTCAAGCCCCAGTAAACAGCAGCAGGTGATGCTTCCTCAACAGGTCACAGATCAGAGGTCCAACTAAAGTAATAACACAGTGCACCAATTTCCGTTACACAGTGAGAATGGAATAAACAATGATTGGGTGACTGAGAGTTTGGATGAGGAGGCATGTGTGCTTGCAGCTTCCTTAGACATAGACCATAAAGGTCCCTTTGTGAAAGGAAAAGTCATGGGTCACCGAGTTTCATTCTTGGTTGACACGGGAGCTCCACGCTCCTCGGTAAGGTCTGCAGAAGTTCTAAATTTGCCCCTTTCAGGGAACACAGTCCAGATGGTAAGAGTAGTGAATCAGTATTTGACCAACCCAATTACAGATCTAGTAAATGTTAAAATTGGCAACTTTCAGGGATTGCACAAATTTGTAGTCTGTGATTCAAGTCCAGTATCCCTACTGGGAATAGACTTGCTGTGTAAAATGAGGTGCTTGATTACTTGCTCAAATGATGGAATTGAGATACAGAGGAATAGTGATGATGAGGATGACCCAGTCCCAGAGACAGAGTATGGAACCACAAATGAGGAATACCCCCTGATTGATTTCTTTCCAGTGTTCACAGTGAAGGAGCTTCATCCTGATTTACAGGGAACAGTTAAATAGAAAGTGTGGGAACTGACAGTGAAAGAGATAGGTCTGATAAAGGGAGCTGAGCCAGTTAAAGTTTTTGTAAAGCCAAATGCGAAATTTCCTCAGATACCCCACTACCACATGCCACAAGATGTTTTTATGATCATCGCCCAAATAATTGCAAAGTTTGTGGAGCAAGGGGTCCTGAAGGAAGTATTGAGCAGCCATGTAATTCACTGATAATTGGATTGAAAAAGCCCTGTGGGAAAGTTCGAATTGTCCAGGATTTGAGAAAAATAAATTACATTGTCATCAAATGTTGCCCTGTGGTGCCAAATCCAGCTGTGATATTGCTTCAAATTCCGTGTGATGCTGAATGGTTCACTGTCATTGATTTGTCACAAGCCTTCTTTTCCATACCTCTTCATGAGGACAGCCAATTTCTCTTTTGTTTCAAATTTTTGGACCAAGTTTACTGTTGGTGTCAAATTCTTCAAATTTTTTTGGACTCACCTTCCATACTTCAATCAGATCTTGAAAAATAATTTGGAGTCGTTTGAATTGCCTTTCCAATTGACGCTGGTACAGTGCATTGGTGACTTGCTGATTTCGTCCAAAACAAGGGACGAGTGCAAGTATGACACAATTGCCTTGCTGAACCATTTGGGAAAAATTGTCATAAAGTGTCTTTATTTAAGTTGCAATACTGTCAGAAAGAGGTCACCAAATTGAGAAGGGATGAAGGAAAATATCCAGAGAAAGAGTCACAACCATATCCCCCGACCACACAGAGAGATGTGAGAGTGTTTATAGGGATGGTAGGCTACTGCCGCCAATGGATTCCCAATTTTTCGGTCGTTTCCAATCCTTTGCAGAAGCTGACCCACAAGGAGGTGACAAATCCCATAGTGTTAGACCAGGCTTGCATGAAAGCGTTTTCTGAATTGAGAGAGTCTGTGCAAAGCTCCGGCGTAGGGTATGCCTAACTACACTAAACCTTTTTCATTGTTTTGTCATGAGCATGATGCATGTTCTTTGTCTTTCTTAACGCAGGTCCGTGGAGGTGTAAACCGCCCAGTAGCATATTTTTAAGCTACTTTGGACCCAGTGGCAGCAGCTTTCCCAGGCTGTTTCCGTGCAGTTGTAGTGATTGAACAGAGCCTCACACAGTGTGACGGCATTGTAATGGGACATCCCCTAACAATAATGGTCCCTCACTCAGTTGAAGTTCTCCTTACCGGCAACAAGACCCAATATTTAATGGGTGCAAGATTGACCAGATATGTGAAGAGTATTCTAGGGTCACAAAATGTGTCTTTGAAAAGATGTACAGTGCTAACCCGGCGACTTTACTTCCAAATGAAAATGTTGAAATTGAAAAAAATTGAGCATGATTGTCTTGAAGTAACTGACACGTGCACAAAACCGAGACCTGATATTAGAGACACCCGGTTGGAAGAGAATGACCAAATTATCTTTGTTGATGGTTCTTGTCTAACATACAATACAGGGACACTGAGAGCAGGATATGCTGTATGAACAATTTCTGGTATCCTGGAAGCATCTTGGCTTAGGGAGTGTATTCTGTACAAGTAGCAGAACTGGTAGCCCTTACTAGAACTTGTCATGTATCTGCTCAGTTAAAGTTACCAACTATACGGATAGCCAGTATGGATTTGGAATAGTCCATGAATGTGGCCAGTTGTGGTCACAAAGAAGTTTCATGACCTCTTCTGGTTCACCAGTAAGAAATGGTGAGAGAATTCAAGAATTGTTGCATGCTATCCAAATACCTGAAAAGATTGCCGTGGTGAAATGCAGTGCACATCTGAAGTCGCAAGACTTTGTGTCAATGGGAAATGGAAATGCGGATCAAGTCGCAAGGTTTTGCGCATTGGACTGTATATCATTCAAAGATAAGTGGGAAGAGTTACCTGAAGAAGATGAAACATGTCCAAGTTATGCATTGAAAGAAATAGATACATTGAAGAAATGAAAACATTGCAGAATAATGTTGACAGGGAGAAAAAATGTTCATGGAGCAAAATGAAATGTGTTCAGAGAAAGGATGAACTGTAGGTTTCAGAAGAGGGTCAGTTTGTTTGACCAAAAGTCTTTTGTCACAAATGGCAAGTTATTAACATGGTCAAGCACATGTTGGCAGGGATGCCATGATTTGTTGATTCAAGCACAATTGGTTCACCCCAAGGTTTAGACAGATTGCTGAAGCAGTTTGCCATTGTTGTGTCATTTTCCAACAAATGATCGCAGGAAAAGGGACAGTGGGTAACTTGAGCCACATTGGAAGAGCAGGGGTCTATTCAGCAGAATGCAGATGGATTTTATTGAGATGCCTGTGTGTGGAGGTTTGATATATGTGTTTGTGATTGTTTGCATCTTTAGCCACTGGATTGAATCGTACACTACACGAAAAAATGACAGCCTCACGGTAGCAAAATTACTGCTTAGGGAACTGATGCTATGTTTTGGGTTACCGATCTCTTTAGAATCAGATACGGGAAGTCACTTCAACAATGTAGTAATTAAATTACTGTGTGCAGCATTGAACATTGAGCATAAGTTGCCTTGTAGTTACCGGCCTGAAGCATCAGGACCAGTGGAACAGATGAATGGTACCTAGAAGTCAAGAGTTGCAAAGATGTGTGCATTCACGAATCTGAAATGTTCTGACGCACTGCCTTTAGTTCTGATGACTATGAGAAACACACCTGACTGGAAGACAGGATTGTCGCCACATGAGATCCTCATGGGCCAAGCCATGAGGTTGCCACCTGTGCCTGCAAATGCACTTGTTAACATTACAGATGATATGGTGTTGGACTACTGCAAGGTTCTGGCTGATGTGGTTTGCTCTTGGCTCAGCAACTTTGGGAAAGGGATGTTATTGAAAATAATACAAGGGATATTGATTATTGAGATTTGCATAATTGGAGCATGGGAAATATGTAAATTGTGTAAAATAATTAAATTAAAAAAGACAAAGAATAATCAGAGGAGAGAAGAAAAGGAAAGAAAAAAATTGTGCAGGGACAGTTCGAAAAAGGAACAAAGATTTGAAGGGATTGAAATTTGTGAGTTTGGTGTGATGACACATTTAGTCATCAGAGGAGGGACTGTTAACGCTGATTTTAGTACTGAAATTATGAATGAATATTCATGTATTGTGAGTGTTAAATTTGCATAGAAAATGTAATAATATAGGGAAAATAATGCACACGTGAGTGGCCGTCATTGTTCACGAAGAGTACTTATTAACGGCTTATTAATATGAAATGTTGAGCTTATGTTTGATTGAGGTAATAATATGTCATAATTAGGGTTATGCATTATGTTCCAGCTTTTTTAACTGTAGGCCTAAACTTAGCAGAGGTCTTGGCCTAGTTGACAACCTCATGTCAAGCTGCATTTTTTAGGTGTTTAATAAAATGTCTGCTTAGAGAATTACGTTGTGAGTTTCCACTGTACTGTCCATGTGCTTGTAGCTAAAAGTCTTTCTCATGAGAAATGCTTGCTAGAAGATGCTGTACTTGCTAAAACAACATTGTTTTATGTAATTTGTGTAAGACTGACTTTCTCAGGAGAATACAATGGAGACTCTGACTGGAGTATACAGTAAGCAGAAAGCTTTCAAGTATTCTTTAAAATAGGAAGAGACATAGAAAGAGGTTTCTAACTGAAAGAGATGAATTCACTAAGAGAAAAGGATAAATGAAAACATTTTCAATATCAACCCAGAGGGGAGAGTGGATAGCACTGTCCTCTTTTAGTGAAAAAGCAGCTAGTTTGAGCAAGAAACCTGTAATTTATATATGAACGTCTGGCAAATGTGCACCTCCTAAATGGTTGGGACATTAAAGTTTTTGGAGGGATGTGGGAAAACAGGGCTGATTGCAGAGGCCCCCTAACTTTTTGCCCCCATTTTCCACTTTATGCTGGTGTTTTCCTGACTCTGATGGTGCCCTGGGTACTGCTAACCAGTCCCAGGGCCTGTGCTCTGTGTAAAATGGATATGCAAATTAGGCTAATTATAATTGGCTAAGTTAACCTACCTATAAGTCCCTAGTATATGGTAGGGCATGTAGGTTTAGGGACCACAGCATAGGTGGTGCACACCTAGGTGCATTGCTGAGGTGCCCAGTGTCATTTTAAAAGCAAGCCTGCCTTGCTGGCTGCTTTTAAATTAAAGTTATATGCAAATTCGACTTTGGAATTAAAGGTACTTCCAAAGTCTTAACCTACCTTATTTTTACATATAAGTCACCCCTAAGGTGTGCCCTATGTGCCCCTAGGGCTGGGTGCCATGTAACTATAAGCAGGGACTTTATAAAAATAGATTTATAAGCCCTGGTGAGGTAAAAACAGCCAAATTTGTTTTTCCCTCATTGAAGTAAATGGCCTTCATAGGCTAGAATGGGCAGACTTTATTTTAAATTTTAAAGTCTCCTTAAATGTTACATACCAAGAATTTGGTATCAAATTGATTGTTGTAATAAATCCCACAACTTCCAGTTGTGGGATTTAATATAACTTGTCCAGGTAAAAAGTTTAGACTTTACCTAAAAAGGTACCAATTTCAGCTCTGCATTGTTTTTGCTGTTGTGCTCTGATTGGCCAGCCTGCAGCAGCTTCTGCCAGGCTGCCTTGATGAGGTGTGAAGTGGCCTGACTTCACACAAAGGAATGTGCTTGGGGGAGAGAATCTCCCCTCAGCAGAAACTGGTCTTCAAAGGCAGAGAAGGACATTTGCAGCACCCAGCAACACCCCCACATCCTGCAACCCCAGACAATTAGGTGCCCCCTTGATTAGATTAGGAGAGGGCAGGAGAGGGGTGTGTTTAGGATTTTTAGCCACACCAGTGGGTGGGCTCAGCCAGATGTAACCTCCAAAAATCAGATTCATCCATGTTGGATTTTTAGAGACTGTTGCCTTCTGGGATGGATTTTTGCCACACTTCCCAGGAAGTGGTCATCACAGGGGGACGACCCTGTCCCTGATTGGAGAACCAGGGCCCCCCTGCTTTTCACCCAGGAGCATGGATAAAACTGGCAGAACTGCACCCACACCTCAGATCCCCTCCAGAATTCAACAAGAAAGGAACAGAAGAAGAAGGACTTTGCCTGGCTTCAACTGGTTCAAGGAGGGACTCCCTGTTTGCTACAGGTGAAAAATTGCTAAACCAGAGTCCCCTGCACCAACTCCTGAAGAAAGCGACCAGCTGACCACTGTCCAGTGGCCAAAAAGGAGTTTGCGCCAGGTGCATTCTGGGAGTTGAAGTCCGCACCCCCCAAGGACCATCACAGAACTTTTGGACCCTTGGGGTGAGCTGTGGACCCCAAAAGAACCTTAAAAGAACATCTGGGTGAAGCCCCAGAAGTTTGGAAAAGATTTGAGAATTTTTGGAAAAAAGCTCCAGAGAGGGACCGACCCGCCGCGGAAATTCTAGCCGGCTTGCCTCAACCGCGACCCGGCATGACTTCGTGGTTCGTCCCGGTAAAGAAAAACATCCAAAAAAGAGACTAAGTCCTAACGTAAAAAGTTGACCGGGACCTCCCAGCCATCGAATCCGAGAAGGGCTCCATGGACGTCGGATCAAGATCCAGGTTTACCCCGGTCGAAGGATTTTCATCTCGAAAAAACGACTAAGTCCGAAGGTAAAAGACTCCACCGAGGAAACCCACATCGCGTATCCGGACAAGGGCTCCAGGAGGTCGGATTCAACTGGCAGGTTCGTCCCGGTGAAGAAAAACTTCAAAATAAAGACTAAGTCAGAAGGTAACCTTTTAACCGAGGCCTCCCGCGACCTGTAGCCGAGCAGGGCTCCATCGCGGTCGGCCTGAAAGTTTGACTTTGCCCCGGTCGAGGTGCAACCAGATGACCCGATTGGCGCTTTTTGTTTCTAAGCGCTAGAAAAGTAATAATTCTTTAAAAATTCATATCTCCGGTTCCCCTGAACCGATTTTAATCGTTTTTGTGTCATTTTAAAGATAAAAATATAAACTATTTTTATAAATTGGTTTTGGATTTTTAAACTGTTTTCTGTGTTTTATTTAATTACTGTTTTGTGATATTTGAATGCTTTACACTTTGTCTCCTAAGTTAAGTCTTGACGCTCGATACCAAGCTACCAAGGGTAGAGCTAGGATTAATTTACTGAGACCTAACTGTACCTATGTGGAGGTTAGTGGCTTGTTGCTAGGTGTAGGTACCTACCTGCCCTACCAATAACCCATTTTCCAACATAATTGGAAGCAGCGACGGGATCCTGTACTTGTGTTCAATATCACGTTACAGTTTTAGGTAAAACAAATTAAAAATCCTTTAAATTGTCCTAGTGCAAAAATTGTTTTTAATTTTTAATTTGGATTGATTTCAATTATTGAATTTTTGTAATTTTTCTAAATTCTTGTTTCCAATTTTTGCAAAAAGGTTTTGTTGACACAAAACTAGGGAACCATGGAGCTTGATCTGGCTAGCCTACCCACACTGACAGTAGTCCAGCTTAGGGGGTTGTGTATTGAAAGAGGGTTGCCTGCAACCACTGATCTCAGGAAGCAAATCCTGATCATATCCCTGACAGCATGGGCTGAGGCCCAAGAGGTAGAGTCAGAAGAAGCTCCAGAGGAGGGAGAAAGTAGGGAGGATGCAAGCTCTAACCACTCAGGGGAGGGAAGGCATCTGAGCCTAAGTGAGGATGAGGAAGAACGGTCCTCAGTAGATACAGTCACTAGGGGCAGACCCAAAGCTAGTGGTGGGAAGGGTGTCCTTTCAGGAGGAGAGAACCCATCCATCAGAGAAAGAGAGCTGGAGGACCAGCTAGCATACATAGCTTTGGAAGCAGAGAAGCTGGACCTAGAAAAGAAAAAGTGGGCATACAAAGAGAAAAGAGATGGAAGCAGCGATAAAGAAGCTGAGGTGTCCATGGGTGGGGGAGTTTGCCCCAGATTACCCAAGGGGGTGGTTCCTGCTTATGTAGAGGGGGATGACATAGATAAGTGGCTGGGGGCCTTTGAGAGGGCACTCCAAATGTGAAGGGTTAGGCCTCAATACTGGGGTTCCCTTTTGTGGGAGTTGGTCCCCAACTCAGGGAGGGATAGGCTTCTGACCTTAAGGGCGGAGGAGGCAGATTCATACCCTAGTATGAAGAGGTGCTTAGCCAAGAAGTTTGGTCTGACCCCAGAGCAATATAGAATGAAGTTCAGGGACACCCAGAAGGTCAGTACCCAGTCTTGGGTTGACTTTGTGGACATTTCACTAAAGGCACTAGAGGGCTGGATTATTGGTAACAAAGTAGATACTTATGAGGGGTTATACAATCTGATCATGAGAGAGCACATCTTGACCAATTGTATCCAAGAAAGGTTACACCAGCATCTAGTGGACTCTAAGCAGACCAACCCTAGAGAGCTAGGGGAGGCAGCTGATGAGTGGTTGAGAACCAGGGTGGTTGTCAAGTCCCAGGGGGGAGACTCCAAGAAGGGGGGGACAGGTCCCCAAAAACCTAAGGAGGGAGGTGGTAAGCCCACCACAGAGACTGCCTCTGTACCCCAGAACCCTAAGAAGGAGGAGAGTAAATCCCACTCCCACTCTGACAAGCAGAGACAGGGAGACCCAGGGTTAAAAAAACTCTTGGACAGTAGGGCTTGCTTTGACTGTCAGCTGACAGGTCACTTCAGAGGAGATGCAGCCTGTCCAAAGAAGGTGGTTAGCACTGGGCTGTCCAGTGTAGCCATAGAGGAGGATTCCTCAGATGATGAAGTCCTCCTAGCATTTAGCTGGGAGACAGGACCAGATGGTAAGCTGGTGATCCCTGAGGGTGGGAGTAGGCACTTCCACCACATTCAAGTGAATGGGATCCCTACCACTGGTCTGAGAGACACCTGTGCCAGTCACACTATAGTGAGTGACCGGTTAGTGACCCCAGACATGTATGTCCCAGGAAAGACAAAGAAAGTCAGGATAGCCACAGGGGAGGTCACCTCCAAACCTGTAGCCATAGTGCCCCTAGAGAGGGAGGGTATCCTTGACTGGATTAGGGTGGTAGTCAGTGCTGACCTTCCCCTAGATTGTATCCTGGGCAATGACCTCCCAGAGGTGAGTCTGGTCACAGATGGGGTGGTCGCCCAGGGCGCCCCCCCAACCCAAAGTCCTGGGGAGTCAGTCCCTACAGTTAGGAGACAGTGGTCCCCAAGAAAAGGAAAGAAGAAAAGGAAGGGTAGGCCACTCTTAAAGAGAGTTCCAGGGAGCCAAAGGCCTTCTGCCCCAGTAGGGGGGGAGCCCAGAGTTGGCACTGGTGAGGCCTCACCTGACCCCAAGGAAGTCCTGAGTAGTCAGGCAGCTGTCCAGATTCAAGGTGTTGCCCCTGCACTGACAGAAGAGAGAGTGGAAGGAGGGTGTCTGCCACAGGAGGTGGTAGCCCCCCACTCTAGACAGCAAGAGGGGTGCCAGGACCCCAAAGATGCCCCTAAAGCAGCTCAGCCACCTGTCAGTGGAGAGCTTCGGGTGTGGTTCTGGGTACTGACAGCTGTCAGTAGCCTCTGCTGGGTGCTAGCCTTCCTGGCAGCACTGTACTTGGCCTGGGAGGCAGACCCCAGGGCCAGTAGCAAAGTAGGCCCCCTGACCCTATTGGTCATGGTGGGGTTGCTCAAGTGTTGGGTGACCTCTTTGGGTAAGCTAGGTGTTGCCCTAGCAAAGTTTGGAGTAGGGGAGGTGGGCACCTCACTACCCAAGTTGGCAGAGAGAGAGGAGTAAGACCCCCCTAGAGGGAAGTTTCAGTTTGAATTGGGTCTTTTTACTGTTGGGATGGCTTCACTACCCAGAGGGAATGACCCTGACAGGAGGATGTAAGGCAGAGTAGGCCCTGCAAAGGGAGAGCCAATTTTCTTCACTGTCTTCCTCGCCTAACAAGCCAGGAAGACTCTCCCAGGGTTGGGCTGAGTCTCCTGGGCGTGTGGGCTGGGGGGGGTTGTGTGGGAAAACAGGGCTGATTGCAGAGGCCCCCTAACGTTTTGCCCCCATTTTCCACTTTATGCTGGTGTTTTCCTGACTCTGATGGTGCCCTGGGTACTGCTAACCAGTCCCAGGGCCTGTGCTCTGTGTAAAATGGATATGCAAATTAGGCTAATTATAATTGGCTAAGTTAACCTACCTATAAGTCCCTAGTATATGGTAGGGCATGTAGGTTTAGGGACCACAGCATAGGTGGTGCACACCTAGGTGCATTGCTGAGGTGCACAGTGTCATTTTAAAAGCAAGCCTGCCTTGCTGGCTGCTTTTAAATTAAAGTTATATGCAAATTCGACTTTGGAATTAAAGGTACTTCCAAAGTCTTAAACTACCTTATTTTTACATATAAGTCACCCCTAAGGTGTGCCCTATGTGCCCCTAGGGCTGGGTGCCATGTAACTATAAGCAGGGACTTTATAAAAATAGATTTATAAGCCCTGGTGAGGTAAAAACAGCCAAATTCGTTTTTCCCTCATTGAAGTAAATGGCCTTCATAGGCTAGAATGGGCAGACTTTATTTTAAATTTTAAAGTCTCCTTAAATGTTACATACCAAGAATTTGGTATCAAATTGATTGTTGTAATAAATCCCACAACTTCCAGTTGTTGGATTTAATATAACTTGTCCAGGTAAAAAGTTTAGACTTTACCTAAAAAGTTGCCAATTTCAGCTCTGCATTGTTTTTGCTGTTGTGCTCTGATTGGCCAGCCTGCAGCAGCTTCTGCCAGGCTGCCTTGATGAGGTGTGAAGTGGCCTGACTTCACACAAAGGAATGTGCTTGGGGGAGAGAATCTCCCCTCAGCAGATGGTGAGGCAGGAAGGGGGAGGGCTGCCAAACTGGTCTTCAAAGGCAGAGAAGGACATTTGCAGCTCCCAGCAACACCCCCACATCCTGCAACCCCAGACAATTAGGTGCCCCCTTGATTAGATTAGGAGAGGGCAGGAGAGGGGTGTGTTTATGATTTTTAGCCACACCAGTGGGTGGGCTCAGCCAGATGTAACCTCCAAAAATCAGATTCATCCATGTTGGATTTTTAGAGACTGTTGCCTTCTGGGATGGATTTTTGCCACACTTCCCAGGAAGTGGTCATCACAGGGGGACGACCCTGTCCCTGATTGGAGAACCAGGGCCCCCCTGCTTTTCACCCAGGAGCAAGGATAAAACTGGCAGACCTGCACCCACACCTCAGATCCCCTCCAGAATTCAACAAGAAAGGAACAGAAGAAGAAGGACTTTGCCTGGCTTCAACTGGTTCAAGGAGGGACTCCCTGTTTGCTACAGGTGAAAAATTGCTAAACCAGAGTCCCCTGCACCAACTCCTGAAGAAAGCGACCAGCTGACCACTGTCCAGTGGCCAAAAAGGAGTTTGCGCCAGGTGCATTCTGGGAGTTGAAGTCCGCACCCCCCAAGGACCATCACAGAACTTCTGGACCCTTGGGGTGAGCTGTGGACCCCAAAAGAACCTTAAAAGAACATCTGGGTGAAGCCCCAGAAGTTTGGAAAAGATTTGAGAATTTTTGGAAAAAAGCTCCAGAGAGGGACCGACCCGCCGCGGAAATTCTAGCCGGCTTGCCTCAACCGCGACCCGGCCTGACTTCGTGGTTCGTCCCGGTAAAGAAAAACATCCAAAAAAGAGACTAAGTCCGAACGTAAAAAGTTGACCGGGACCTCCCAGCCATCGTATCCGAGAAGGGCTCCATGGACGTCGGATCAAGATCCAGGTTTACCCCGGTCGAAGGATTTTCATCTAAAAAAAACGACTAAGTCCGAAGGTAAAAGTCTCCACCGAGGAAACCCACATCGCGTATCCGGACAAGGGCTCCAGGAGGTCGGATTCAACTGGCAGGTTCGTCCCGGTGAAGAAAAACTTCAAAATAAAGACTAAGTCAGAAGGTAACTTTTTAACCGAGGCCTCCCGCGACCTGTAGCCGAGCAGGGCTCCATCGCGGTCGGCCTGAAAGTTTGACTTTGCCCCGGTCGAGGTGCAACCAGATGACCCGATTGGCGCTTTTTGTTTCTAAGCGCTAGAAAAGTAATAATTCTTTAAAAATTCATATCTCCGGTTCCCCTGAACCGATTTTAATCGTTTTTGTGTCATTTTAAAGATAAAAATATAAACTATTTTTATAAATTGGTTTTGGATTTTTAAACTGTTTTCTGTGTTTTATTTAATTACTGTTTTGTGATATTTGAATGCTTTACACTTTGTCTCCTAAGTTAAGCCTTGACGCTCGATGCCAAGCTACCAAGGGTAGAGCTAGGATTAATTTACTGAGACCTAACTGTACCTATGTGGAGGTTAGTGGCTTGTTGCTAGGTGTAGGTACCTACCTGCCCTACCAATTTTCCAACAAGGGACATATCAGCTTTCTTATTATCCCAAAAGAAATTAGATAATAATGAGTACATTTAAAAAAAATAAAGGCAGTGAATATACATATGAATATTAGATAAGGTGAAAAGCATTATTGAAACTATCCTCATCTTTAAGGAATCTAATTTACCCCAACAAGAAAAAGATTGAGGAGGTCATCTAGACATAGGAAAGGTTATAGAAGAGAGAACCAGTTTCATGTCAGTAGAAACTGTTTCCTTAATGGTAGGATGAAAACAAAGGCCAATATATTTAATTTTGTCTTGATTCCAGTGAAAGTTTAGAAGCTATGAATACAGCCTTATGAGAACATTTTTTAAATGAAGAATTTCACATTTATCTCTGTTTAACTTATACCCAGAAATATAAGCACAATATGTGACTCCTGTTAAAACACTGATAAAGAACTTTGTGGATTTGACATAAAGAGAAGAATATCATCAGCAAAGTCAGAGAGTTTTAATTGTTTATCTCCATATTGAAAACCAGAAATATCTGGATTTAGACATAATTTCATTAGAAAGGACTGTAGAGCGAGAATAAATGGAAGTGTAAAGGACAAAGGACAGCACTGTCGAACACATGTGAATAGAGAATTGTGAGGATATATGACCATTGTCTGTGATAGAAGCCTTGGGAAAGGAGTATAACAAAGAACAAGATTTATACACTAAGGACCAAAGCCAAACAAAGAAATTGTGGAAAAAATAAAGTGCCAAGCAACTCAAAAGAGTTTTCTGCATCTAGCGCAATAGCTGCCAAAGACTGTTTACACAATGGATGTACTTAAAACATTAAAAAACAATATGGTTATTTGAGCGATGTCTTCCTTTAATACAACCAGATTGTTCCCTACCTAATAAACAGGGAAGTAAGGGGCCAAGACAAAGCGCAAGAAGTTTAGCAAACATTTTATAATCTAATTTAACAATAGAGATAGGTCAATAATTTATATACATCCTCACATCTTTATTTTCTTTGGGAATGAGGCAGATTAATGCATCTAAAAAAGAACTTCTGCAGATTTGGACGTAATAAAATGAGTAAAAAGATTATATAATTTGGGAGTTAAACATTTGGAAAAATGTGACTAAAATTCTATGGTGAAACCATCCAATTTTGGGGCTTTCCTTTTTTTAAGAGATCGCATGGCAAAAAGAATATCCTCAGTTTAAATATCTTTACCTAGGGAACAGAAATTATTATCTGGAGATTGGGGTGGTTTGATGGAGGCTTACTATTAAAGAATATCTTCTTGAGAAGTTTGGGATTCAGCCATACTCAGAGTACTAAAATAATTAGTAAATTCAGTTAAAATGTACTCATTTCTAGGAACAAGGGAATTAGTCGAAAAAAGAATAGATTCTATTTTAGTACAGTTCTTTTTGATTTGAAGTTAGTTCGCAAGCAATTTTCCGGACTCATTTTCTCCTCCATAATACAGAGCGTTGGATTTGAGGAGCTAAGAATAAGCAATCTCTGTTGAATTCTTATTAAAAGTGAATTTGGCTTTGATTAATTAATCTAAACATGCCAATTATTTAGACTTATTATATTTGTGTTCTAATTGTTTTATATGATTCATAATTTCAAGTAATTTTTTAGAGGATGACTTTCTCTTCTTGGTCACAAAGGAAATAATGAGATCCCTAGACCCAGCTTTGAAAGTGCCCCATACCATCTGGGGAGAAATATCGGGTGTTTCATTGTCAATTATATAGTTAGTTGCAAACTTTTCAAAAGCTTGAATGAAATTAGTATCAAGAAGAAGAGAGCTATTCAGCTACAATCCCTTGTTTCCAAGGATATGTGGAAAAAGATCCAAACCCAATGTAACTGGAGCATGATCAGAAATTACTACAGAACCAACGTCAGATTGAACAATGTGATGTGCAAGAGGTTGTGAAGTAAATAAATAATCAATCCTAGATTGAGAAGAGTGAACTGGAGAGAAAAACATATATTCCTCTAGGGTCAGATGGCAAACTCTCCAGGCATCAATTAATGCTCTTCATTTTATGGTTAAAATGAATTGTGAGCATACATAATGGAGTGAGTTTGGAGATGGAATGTCTATCAATAAAGGGCTCTAGAACCATGCTACAGTCATCTCCAAAAATTAAATAATTAGCAGTGAAAGTCATTAATTCAGGTTGAATGTCAGGCCAAAAAGATCTATCTAGCTGCGTGGGAGCATGTATATTGGAAATTGTGATAGGAATTCTATTCTTAGCGCTGGCAGCAACAATCCACCAGCCATTAGAATCTAAGTCTTGGGCAAATAACCTGAATGTCCTAACATTTGTGGGCATATTTAAGTGCCCTCTAGCACCACCAGAGTGTCACTTTTAGTAGCGCCACAGGAGCATCACTTTAATAACACTCTGATGGTGCTATGCTCAGCACCATATTTACAAGGTGGCATTAGGCCATTTTTTGTGGCTTAGCACCACCTTGTAAATATGGCCTCTTCACACGCAGCACTTTGTGTGGAAGGGGTGTGCAATGGGTGTTGCTGTTGGCATTCCACAGCAACACCCATTGCATTTCGACACAGCCCCAGATTTATGAGTTTTCGTAAACCTGAGGCTGTGCCAAAATCTAACACCTCCCACCTAGGGTAGCGTTAGTAGAGCCCAACAAGGCGAAATGCTTTAATTTCTCCTAGGTTTTTGCTCTTTCTATGTGGGCTGCATCCTGCTTTGAAAGAGCAAATCACAATTTAAGAAGGTATTCCTTCCTGCACAAAAACAATCTCCCCCTCAATGCAGACATCCTTGCACAATGGTGCAAGGTTTGCTGCATTGGCACACGGCAGCAAATACAGCTCCAGTGCAGGGGGAAACACAGGGGTGTGCTGTATTCTTTTAAATATGGCACATCCCTGTGTTTTGAAAATGACGCATAGCCATGCACTGTCATTTTTTGTTAAATCTGGCCCTTATTAAATAGTATTGCCACTCCATTATGTTTCCCAGTACCTGGAGAAGAGAACTTATATGACCAACCCACTGCTTTTTAAGTTTAACAATTTCTGATTCGACCCCATGAGTTTCTTACAATAAAACAATGTCCCTTTTTTATTTAGAAAGATGAGTTAATACTCTATGATGTTTTATAGGAGAACCCAAACCCTTAATGTTCCACAAAACATCTTTTAAAGCCATTTATTATATAATAGACATTCTACACATGCTGTCTACAACAAAAATAGTTAAAGATTAATAACATTTTAGTTTTCATTAAAGGTTTGAGAAGGCAAGCAATAAATAAAAAATATGATAGGATAGTAGAAAATAAATTGTGAGTACTTAAATGAAAGGATAGGATTAAAGAAAGAAAAAAGAAAAGTGAAGAACATGTATAACATATGTGTTAGAAATGGGGTCTTGGTTGGCAGTCAGGTTATCCCCTGTCCAAGCAAGGACTCTCACTCTAGTCAGGGTTAGTCACTCACAATCCAAATTATCCAGGTCAAAGCAATCAAGAATCAACAAGTATGCGTTGAAATCTTACTGTAAAAATTATGTAAAGTGTCTTTAGACTTTAAAAGCAACAAATGTCTCTTGCACGCGCAAAGTACCTGGTTTGCGTTTGAATTCTCTGCAAGGGACCACAGAGGAGGACATCAGTGAGTTTTCACGCAGGGCAGGCTGTGCGACGATTTCCGTCGCATAGACTGGGATCCTCTTCGGGTTGCAGGGTTTTCGGACTCCCCGGGGATGATGTGTTGAAATCCTGGCCATGCAGGAAGAAGTCACAGGGGCTACACCTATCCAGTGGGCGATGTGTGGAAGTTTCTGCACAGCAGGCCTGCCTCAATTATTTCCAGGAAATCGGGCTGTGTTGTTCCGACTTAGCTTTTCGTTGATTCCTTGGGCCGTGCGTCGAAGTTCCAGTCGCAACAATGGCGCTGCATTGATCCCCACTTCGGGGAGCTGGGCTGCATCGTTCTGGTTCGGCATGCAGTGATTTTCTCACTGTGATGCAGGCTGTGCTCATTTCTTGCAGGCTGTGCGTCAAATTTTTGCCGCACAAGGAGTTGAGTTATTTTGCAGGATGAAGTCTTTTTGGTCCTGAGACGTCAAGGAACAGGAGGCAAGCTCTATCCAAGCTCTTGGAAAGCACTTCTCAGCAGAGCCAGAGGGCAGCAAGGCAGCAGGGCAAGTGCAGGGCAGCAGTCCTTTGCAGAAAAGCAGTCAGGTGAGTCCTTTGGGAAGCTAGGCAGTTCCTCTTGGCAGGTTGCAGATTCTGGTTCAGGGATTCTTCTCCAGTGGTATCTTGTCCAGAAGTCTTTGAGTTGGCAGGGTCAGAGAGCCTGCTTAAATACCCAAATGTGCCTTTCAAGTGGGGAAGACTTCAAAGAGTGGCTTAGAAGTGCACAAGGTCCCCTTTCAGTTCCATCCTGTCGGCCAGTGTCCCAGCAGGGTGTGTGGCAGTCCTTTGTGTGAGAGCAGGCTACTGTCCCCTGACATGTAAGTGTCAGGCCCTCCACCCTCCCAGCCGAGGAAGACCTATTCAATATGCAGATGTGTAGAAATTTGACTGAGCATCCTGTATTTGGGGTTTGTCTGAGTGGAATGCACAAGGGAGCTGCCAACTAACACAGCCAGATGTGGATTGTAAGGCACAGAAGGATTTAAGTGCAGAGAAATGCTCATTTTCTAAAAGTGGCATTTCTAAAATAGTAATATTAAATCACCAGTCAGCAGGACTTTGTATTACCATTCTGGCCATACTAAATATGACCTTGTTACTCCTTTCAGAACAAAATCTACCACTCAAACAGTATATGAGGGTAGCCTAATGTTAGCCTATAAAAAGGAGCAGGCCTCACAGCAGTGTAAAAACAAATATAGGAGTTTTACACTACCAGGACATATAAACTGCACATGTACATGCCCTGCCTTTTATCTACATAGCACCCTGCCCTATGGGTTATCTAGGGCCTACCTTAGGAGTGACTTAAATGTAGAAAAAGGGGGGTTTAAATCTTGCCAAGTTAAAGTGGCAGTGAAACTGCACACACAGGCCTTGTAATGGCAGGCCTGAGGCATGGTTGAGAGGCTACTTATGTGGGTGGCACAATCAGTGCTGCAAGCCCACTATTAGCATTTAATCTACAGGTCCTGGGCACATGTAGTGCACTTTACAGGGGTCTTACAACTGGATTAAATAAGCCATTTGGGTATAAACCAATGTCAACATGTTTTAATGGAGAGAGCATATGCACGTTAGCACTGGTTAGCAGTGGTAAAGTGTGCAGAGTCATAAAACCACTAAAAACTGTGTCCAAAAAGTGGAGGGAGACAAACAAAAAGTTAGCGTTGACCGCCCAAAGGCTGTCAGGTCTAATAATATAAAACAGAAAAAATAACATACTTATATAACAAACAAATATATGAGGATGGTGAAGCCATACAAGGGGGATGTCAAAGTGACACTAGGGGAAGGAAAAGACCTCTTAAAAGATATCAATTAGATCCTCTAGACATATGGAATGGGCCTAAAAGAAAGAAGGGAAACATATTGCCAATATATAAAGTAATAACAAACAGTTCAGAGCACGTATTTAGTTTATAAACTAGAAAGTTTGATATTAGAGCTGGAAGTCTCCATTGATGCTCCTTTGCAACCATCAACAAACTTTTGAAGAAGAGAAGGGTCCTCATAAGTAGTAGTCCTAATAATATAAGTCATCATAAATAGAAAATGGCAGAAAAGACCAAATCTGGCATTCAGAGAATGGAGAGCTGGGCGCATAACTAAAAACGTCTTCCTCCTGTCTGCTGTGGATTTGGCAAAGTAATGCGCAAAAAAATAAATTGTATCCAGATCACAAAATGCGCCCTTTGACTTTGGCTGCTTTGATAACCTTAAGTTAATCAAGATATTCCTGGAAATAAATGATCACTCCTCTAGAAATCAAGCAGTTTATGTGGTACATTCAGTTGTTGCTAACAAGCCAACAACAGAAATCAGGAAAAAGAAAATGGCAGCACAGTATTCTTGTCAACGTTACCTTCCAAAATTACCACATATGGCCACAAAACATAGTACAGGTGACAATGCAGCCCATTCTACATCTTTTCCAAGTGGGCCATTACCTTAGATATGCAAACTTAAGCAGCACAGGGCACAAGGAAAAATTAGGATGGCGTCATGAAGTGACTATGAAGTAAAAAGAAAAACGAAATGGCTGGTGAAATCTTCTGTGGAGCACACCCCTCCTCTTAGTTAAAAATAGTAATAAAAAAGCAAGGTAATGACCTTGGAGACACACCTTTCGGAGCACCAGAGGTTTTCCGATGAGAGACAACCAAAAATACAGCAAAATGCAGCCATGTGTGTGAAGTGGTCCATCATTTCCCCCAACCGTACCGAAGCTTCACTCAGATGTGGCCACCCCACTAAGGTGTCAAGCTCCGCCCCCCAAGTGTTGTATTATTGACTATAATGGGGTGATATTATTATAAAAGAGAAGATTCTGGTACCATAGCTTTAACAAGTTCCTTTTGGGTGATCCTTGGTATGATTATGATGTTTTCATTATGTGTGAAGAGATTTTTATCTCTACTACTTTTTGCTGAAGCAAACTTTGATGGTCTTGTGTGATATATGAAGATCTAAAATAGTAACTAAAAATACATTTGTGATCCTATGTCACACTCATGTTATGGGCCATGAGGGCAGTTTAATGAAAACCAAAATGTTAATGAATAAATTTGGTAAAATGTTACAACTGTTTACAATTAAAAAACACACATCTGAAACCCCAGTTTCAATTCTGTTTAATGCAAAATACCAGGTAGCCTGCAAAATAATTAAAATTCAATTATTATGTCAACTGAACACACCTCACTCTAGCATTAAACGACATACCTCACTCTAGCATTAAACGAGTCGGTTGGAGCATAATGCTTACATGCAAAGATTTTAGGACAGTTTACATGGGTTTTCTTTCAATACAAGTCAATGGAACCTAATCTTGTGTCACAAACTTGTTCCTCTCAGCATTTGTTTTTTTTAACAAGCCAATGGCAGGATATTGTCCTGAGGAAGTGCAAGATATCCTTCAGGAGGAGATTCTTGAGTGCAGTACTGAGCTTGTTATTCTCTCTAAATGTTCCTTCAGATTGCCAGGAGTTAAAGCAAGTTTAGAAAATGTACAAAACATTATGCAAAATGATGCATTATTATGAGAAATGCTGGCTTTGTGTCCATTTTCTGCTTTAAGACACTGCTAAAAATATAGCTGAAAATCATGTGTGGAATGAACAACCACCACTTGCATTCCTGCATGTTCTTCCCATGCTCCAGCGATAGAATTTGTCCACAAACAAAGTCTCAATTATGAGACATGGTGTTATGCTGGAATCTCAGGAATACATTTAACAATCATAATGCAAAACTCTGGAAATTACATGAGATTACAAAATCATAAACAACATTACTGGGATGACATAACCAAGCTCACGAGCACCTGAATGCTGAAGATGTAAGCAGCAGAGTGTTGGAAGTAGTAGGACATCATCCAGTACAGAGAAAGGAGTAGCTTCAACGGAGTGCAGTGACAGATGTTTGACTAATGGAGATGCTCAAGGAACTGAAGAAGAAGGAAACACAAAGGAGAAAGGAAAAAAAAAAAACTAAAGTGCGGAAACAAAATGGTGAACAAACTACAAGTCAAAGGGAAAGGCAAAACCAAGAGAGTTGTAAAGCAGAGTCATTCAGTTACTGCCATCTCATATGCTCCCCCTGAAGTGCCATGTTCCATTACCCTAGAGCTCTGATTAGTCTAGTTATATCCTCTCTCTATACAGACCTCCTTTACTTAAGCCCCCGCTTCTATAGACCGGTGTTGGAAATGCCTATTTTTTGCTTGGTACCTCCTAGACTTCTTTTTACATTTACTACCTTATTATTTTGCTGAACCCATCTCTGTCAGTTTTAGGACTCTGAATACTTTAATCTTGCTAACCAATGGTAAACTGTTTTGAGAAGCATTACCCCACTAAATAAAAATGCCCCAGAGATAAAAAAAAAATCAAACAGTAATATAGTTAATGTATTATTTTATTTTTGACTTCTCCGTCTCGAGCCGATTGTCAGGACGGGTCAATTGCTGCTGAGTGGCAGCAGCAGGGAGGAGTGGTGGGCTGGGCACTTAAGTTTAAAATGTGCATGTCACTTTGGCCGGCTTTATTATGACTGCCAGCCACACATGTACACTTTAAACCTTTCCAACCCAGCTGACCTGGACAGCTGGGAGAAGAGAAAACATAGTCCTCCAGTGCCTTTGTGAGTGAGAGATGAGATAAGAACAACAGGACTGGAGCAAGGATGTGCAGCAAAGTAACTATGCTTAATTTCACTTTTAGTTTATTTAATTTAAAAATCACCCACAAACATTACAGCAACATTGTAACATTAAACATTCCAACTTTCAACCAATAATCAAATGCATGTCATCAATTTAGTTAATGTTTATTTCGTGCATGCACCCACCTATTTCCCCGTCCCATCACTTTCAGTAGTTAGCAGTTGCCAATGGTGGCAAATCAGTATACACCTCATTGGTGTATTGAATTTACCTATATGTCCCTAGTATATGGTACTACATACACCCAGGGCCTGTATAATAAATTCTAGTAGTGTGCTGCACCACTCATTGTTCCAGCTTTTAATGTAGCCCAGTAAAACATGTCTCAGGTCTGCCATTGAAACTAGTAGTGTTGTTCCAAACTGCCCTTTGAACTTCACAAAATAATTTTTTTGCCAAGCCTTCACCTTCCCTTTTAATACTTATCACCTTTGAGCTAGACCCTAAAGTTTCATGGTATTTCAAAAGTAGGGCATGTCTACTGAGGTTTTACATATGCTAGCAGCAAAAAAAAGCAACGTTATTTTTCATTGAAGCAAGGCTAGCCTCCCATATACCAGCACTGGTTTACATTACATGTAATAAGTAATAAATTCACCATAAGAGTGGATAGAAAAATACTTCTTCCACTAATTTAAATTCTAATTTAAAAACCTTTTCATTGGTAAAGTTGGATTTTAAATTATTATTTTGAAAATGACACTTTTAGAATGTGGGCATTTTTGCTGCCTAAACCAAACTTGTCTTAGTACTAGTATCTAGGGTCACCCGACCTTCAAAGGGTAGCCTGAGGGCTGTACTTAGCCCCTTCCTCACTTCATAGTTTGTCTTCCTTGTCACTGCAAATGCAGTTCACACTTGGGCCTGCCTACAGTTTGTTTCACTAGACAGATTGGAGCTAAACCCAGAGAAAAAGAAATAACTTACTAGAACCAGTTTTAGGGTTATACAAAGAGCTGACACTGGGTGTAACAAATGGCAACCTCAGTATCTGAAACCAAAAGACTCCTGGTCCTGATATGATTCAGAAAGCCTCCCTTGCTGTCTGAAGAGGTAAAATTGGACTTGCTTGCCTTGAACCCAGCATACCAGATATAACTCCAAGGGTCAGTTGGCTGACCTTCTATTTGAGCTACAGGGACATAACACACTTCTAGAGGCCTCTTTTGCTTTCCAGCCAACCAAACCCAACTGAACCTGACCTGGTCTCTGCTGCTGGCCTCAGTTTGAGTGAGTTGTGACCCCTAAGTGCTATCCTCAAGATCTGGACCCTTGGCTGGAGTCAGAGTGTACGCCTCCCTGCTCAACTGAAAGTTTCTTAGGCTCATTCACAGTGAGATTCAGATGCAGGTCCTCATTGGGGGAGTCACCAAATCTGACACAGACCGGTGCAGGGCCTTTTATTGCAAAGCTGCACAGCTCCTGATTGGCAGCATCACTGAATCCCACACAGAATGTGCAGGGTGATGCAGAGCCTTGTTCTACAATGCTGTGTATCTCCTGATCAGATCAGTGGTGGCACCATATGCAATGGATGGATAAGAATGCACAACAAAACAGAGTCTCCCATTGCAAAATTACACAGTTCCTGATGGTCAGCTCCTGATCGGTGACTCAATATACACAACATGAGTACGATTCAGAGTTTCGTATCACAATGCATCCCCAAGTTCAAGTACAAAGCTACACCTACCAGCAGGCCACACTTGGTCCTGTACTTGACCGACTCTCCATCACAATCATGCTTCACTTGTGACTTTGTCCTGGGCCAGCGTGACCAAATACACGTTGGGACTTTTGCCACTATTTTTACATTAAACTTTAGAAAACTATTCACTCTGATTCTATATATTAACATTATTGTCACTTTGGTGTCATTCTATTTATTAGGATGTTCTCTATTTTTCTAAATTAATTTGGAATTGCCTTTGTGGTGCGTTTTCACTTTATACCTATTTGAGTGCTGCATAAATTCTTTACTCATTGTCTCTATGTTACGCCTGACTGCTTTTGTGCCAAGCTACCAGACGATTAGCACAAGTTTATTTGATGACAATGTTGGTGCACCCACCGGGGATTGTGATTTGATCCTGACACATTATTTCTCAATTCTCTGCAAATGTACAATGCCAAGAGTGCCAACTTGTCTTTCCATTTCACAGTGTTGTATTTGATTATTTTGCACAGGATAATTATTGTAACAAGTGACCTACCCATACGTAACCCCTTCAAAAGAAAATTCGTTTATAAAGCATAAGTGATTCTTATTTTGTAGTGTTCAAAACAAGTCATATAATATGATGTAACCTGAATCGCGTTCACAGTGTGGCACATGTGGGTGAATGGTTGCGCAAGACTAAGAAGAGTAATTTAAGAAGTGAGACGATAAAAGGGAGCAAAAATGGACACTAAAGTGGCATCCTGTTTGTGGTGCAGGGAACGCTGGGAAGAAGAGAGGGAGGAGAGTGGATTTAGAGGTAACCCTAAAGGTTGATGGTGGCACCTGATCACATTGAACAGGTGTAGGAAAGTGGATTATTGCTATGGGCAAGTAAGTACCTACACTTAGCAGTATGCCACCAACCCCAAGTAGGTTCAGTTAGGTCTCAATCAATTAACCCCAGCTCAACCCTTGGTAGCTTGGCCAAGAGCAACAAGGCTTAACTTAGGAGACAAAGTGCAAAGCAATCAAGCATCACAAAACAGTAATAAAAAAAAACACAGGAAACAGTTTTAAAATCCAAAGCCAATTTATAAACATAGGAAATATTTTTTGCATTTAAATGACACAAAAATGAATAAAATCGAATAAGGGGAACCGGAGACATGAATTTTTAAACTATTCGTGTTTTTAACGCATAGAAACAAATAGCGCCAATCTGGACACCGGGTTACTCGGTCAAAAGTTTACCTTCAAAATTAGTGGTTTTCTTGAAGATTTTGTTCATTGTGACAAAGTCGCCAGTCCGATCCGACCTGCCTGGAGCCCTTCCAGAACGTAGTCACTTTTTTGGAGATTTTCTTCCATGAAAAGAGCATGCAACTCAGGTGGGTCACTGTTGAGGCAAGCGGCTGGAGTTGCCATCGCGGGTTGGTCCCTCTATGGAGCTTTTTCCAAAAAGTTCTCCAATCTTCCCCAAACTTCTAGATTTTCTTCCAGAAGTTCTTTTATGAGTCTGCAGCTCACCCAAGGTCCCAGAAGCTCTGAGCTGCTCCTTGAGAGGTGTGGACTACAACTCCCAAAATACACCAGGCTCAAACTCCAAATTGGCCACTGGACAGTGGTCATCAGGTCAGTTTCTTCAGGATCTGAGACCGGGAACTCTGGTTTGCAATTTATATCTGTAGCAAACAGAGAGTCCCTCTTTGAACCAGTTGAAGCCAGGCAGAGTCCTTCTTGTGGCGAAACCCAAGTGTGCAGCTGGTGCTGTCCTTCAGAGCGCAGTGTCCAGGTGCAGGTCAGGGGTCCAGCAAGGCAGTCCTTTTTTCTCCAGATGTTCTTCCTTGTAGGGATTTGAGGTGTGGGTGCAGCTCTGCCATATTTATCCTTGCTCCTGGGTGAAAAACAGGGGGTCCTGGTTCTCCAATCAGATGCAGGGTCCTTTCCCCTGTGATGACCACTTCCTGGGAAGTGTGGCAAAAATTAATCCCATGAAGCAACATTCTTCAAAAATCCATCATGGCTGAAAATTATTTTTGAAGGTTAGATCTGGGTGAGCCCACCCACTGCTGTGGCTAAATATCCTAAACACACCCCTCTCCTGCCCTTTCTAATGTAATCAGGAGGGCATCTAATTGTCGGGGTTGCAGCATGTGAGGGAGGTGCTGGGTTGCTCCAAATGTCCTTACCTGCCTTTGAAGACCAGTTTGGCAGCCGTCCCCTCTCCTGCTTCATCATCTGATGAGGCAGGTCTCCTCCCCCAGGCACATCTGTTATGTTCAGCCCAGGCCACTTCACACTTCATCAAGTCAGCCTGGCCAGGCTGCCAGGGGCTGGCCAAACAGAGAAGGGCACTACACAGCTGTAGTTGGCAGCTTTTGAGGTAGAATTTAAAAATCTTTACCTGAACTAGTTATATTCAATCCAACAATTGTGAGTTGTGGGATTTATTATAAAAATTAATTTGATACCAAGCTCAAGGTATCTGCCACTTAGGGGGAATTTGTTAATTAAAATAAAGTCTCCCCATTTCCGCTTGTGGAGGCATTCACTACAGTGAGAGAAAAACAAATGTTGCTATTTTACCTCACCAGGACTTATAAAACAATAATGTTTATAAGATCCCTGCTTATAGCTACATGGCACCCAACCCTAGGGTACATAGGACTCCTTAGGGGTGACTAATATGTAATAATAAGGTACTTTGAGACTTTGGAAGTACTTTTAATTCCAAAGTTGAATTTGCATATAGCTTTAGTTTAAAAGCAGCCAGCAAAGCAGGCCTGCCTTTAAAATGACACTGGGCACCTCCGCAGTGCACCTATTGGCCCACCATCCATGGTGGGGTCCCCAAACTTACATGCTCTCCATATACTAGAGACTTATAGGTAGGTTGATACTGCCAATTATAATTAGCCTAATTTGCATATCCACTTTATACAGAGCACTGGCACCAGGACTGGTAAGCAGTACCCAGGGCACAGCCAAGAGTCAGTAACCACCAGTATCTGTCCAAAAGGTTTGGGGGGGGTCAGGGCTAAAAGGAGGGCTTTCCTACAACAGACAAATAAGAAACTGAAACAAGAGCAACAAGTTGCTCCACTAGTTCAAGCTGACGTCCTAACAGTATCCTCCATTTTAGTCCCATAAAAAGTTTTCCTGCAAAAACACTATGGTGTGATCACTAATGTAGGGGGCTTACATATATGTTCCCAATTGTCTCCTGGTCTTTAGTCTCTTGAAGTACCCCAGTGTGTAAGAGTCCTTCGCAAAGATCCCAGAGACATTATGTTACTGTAATATAATGTAATTTAGACTTGTAAAGAACACTAACACCCAATGGAGTTGGCTTCTATTTATCTGGGAGCAAAACACCAGCTATCAGATACTGACAGTAAGATCTAGGATGCTGAAAAGAGCCAGGTTTTTTATTATTTATTGAAACAAGGGCAATCTGAAATGCTACCCAGCTTTGAAGAAAGCTGATTCCACCATTTTGAACTGAGAAATGAGAAGCACCGAGTCCCTATAAGATATCAGGCAATATTTCAGGAGCAAATAAAAGTACATGGTTAAATGGACTGAGATTTCCAGAGGGGAGATAGAAGAAAATTAGATTTCACATTCCTAGGTCCAGTCCTATAAAAGTCACTGCCAACAAAGGAAAGCATTTTTTTTTAAACTTTCTTTACTGATATTTTTATCGCGCCTGGTATCAGCCATGATTTAACAGTACAATAACACAAAACATTACAAGCAGTGCATTTCTGCAATTCAATAAAGGAACAATCTCAGAGGCCTGAGCATGAGCAAGGGCAATACATAGACTCGAGATCACATAGCCACCGGAGCTGGGCCCCCTGGTTTCCAAGGCACATTGATGCCCAGGTGACCCAACAACCACACACATAGGGACTACCCGGCAACACTATTAGTTGTCAAACGTTATGATCACAAATAGAAAAACACTACAACAGTGTTCACACATCACTCCCACTCACTTGAGCCATCCATAGAATCATACTTATCCTCCTCTGCAAAGTTGTGCAGTAGGGACCTCCACAGCGCTACGGCCTCCTATGCCCCCCTGTCCCCGCGGGCATTACGCATGTGCTCCTCCTCTGCCACTCCCCATTTAAAGATATTCCTCTGCTATGATGCCCCCGGGGAAACTGAGCAAAGATCCAGCATATGTCCACTTGTCTCTTGGCTAGCATCAATGTCATTTGGGCCATTTTATGATGTATCTGTTGTCCTCTGGGACTAGGTACCACTCCCAGTAGGCAGGCCTTCGGTGTCAAGGGTATCGCTATGCCAGTCCCCTCTGTTATCTTAGGAACCACCTTTTCCAAGTATCCCCGGACCCCCTGCATGTCCGGACTAGATGCAAAGAACTGGAGCCTAACTCCCCACATTCCGTGCAAATCGCCTCCCTATCAGGATTTATTCTATGAAGGTGCCCTTGGGTCACATATGTATGGTGCACAAAGTTAAAGTGAAGCAATTTAAATCTGTGATTGCAGGACACTTTCTTCACCACCATACACGCTTGTGTCCAATCAGCATCTGTTACCAGGTCCTTCAACTCCATCGCCCATGCAGCACATGCCACACACTGGGGTGACACCTGATCACCATTGTACCCCCTCTCCCCATTGGGGCAAGCATCCCAGCACTTGGGATGGCTGCAGGGCAGCCGGGAACCCAACTAAGGCCTCCCACGCCACACTTTCCAGCTTGGCATACTGCAAAAACTGTCCCTGCCTCACCTCAAAAGTTTCCTGAGCCTCCAGGAACTCAATGAATACCTCCCCGGGGTAAAGATCCCTGCCATTCTGGCAGCCACCGACCCTCCATAGACATAGACATATCAGCGTTGATGGTTCTGAGTGCAGCAAGATCCCAAATGAGCAGCTCCCTGTCGAACGGCACACTACCCAGCATTTTACCCATGAACGTCTCCCAGAATGCCGCGGTCTGCCTCACCAGATACGGAATTCCCTCCATCGATCTCCCTACTCTCATCAATAATTGCACGAAGGTATCACCACCCACCATACCAAAGAACAACCTCTTTTCCCAATTGTCTGATACTGTCAACCATCGCGCTGCATGTTGTAAATGTGCTGTATAATATTAATGCTGCACATCAGGCAAGGTGAGACCCCCATCCTCCATATTTCATTTAAGAACCGACAATGCCACCCTACTATGATGTCCCGCCCAGACCAGGGAGATAAGCAAACTGTCTAACTTCTGGAAAAAGAAGTAACGGATCAGTAACATAGCATTCTGAATCAGATAAAGGCAACGTGGGAGAAAAACCATCTTTGTCACAGCTGCCCTACCTATGACAGACGGGGGAGTTGACTCCAAAATGCCACTGACCCCTCAAGGTTAGTCATAACTTTATCCTCGTTGAGGTGTCTATATGTTTCCTCTGTATGGCCCATCAATATACCCAAGTATCTAAAACCTTCCAATTCCCAGTTTAGGTCAAGTTCAGGCAATCGATCAGCAGGAACCCCCACTAAGCTGCCCATTGGAAGCAGGAGCGATGTCCCAATATTAACTTGGAGACCCCAGACAGAGCCAAAGGTCTCAAGGAGCCCCATCAATACTGGTACTGCCCAGGCAGAGGTATGGACACATATCAACGCATCATCCATGTATAAAGAGAGAACATGGTTAGAATCACCAAGCTTAATTCCCCATCACTCCATCTCCCCACGCAGCAGAATAACCAACGGGTTAATAGCAAGGGCGAATAATAGTGGCAAGAGGAGACAGCCCTGCCTTGTGCCCCTCCCCACCTTCCACTCTCATGATAAGTCTCTCCCGATTCGAGCCTTAACTGAAGGGCTGGTTTACAAAAGGCGCACCCAACTAAAAAAGACAGGACCAAATCCCATTCCCTGCAGCACAGCCATAAGGTAAGACCACTCCACTGAATCAAACGCCTTTTCCAAGTCGAGTGAAACTAATGCCAAGTCAGAAGCACAGTCCATCGTTTCGTGCAATACATAAGTGAGTCTACGAATGTTAAGAGTGGTACTACGTGCAGGCATAAAGCCACATTGATCTTCATGGACCACCGTAGCCAGCCGCATTGCCAACGCTTTGCACAATATTTTCACATCCATATTGAGCATTGTGAGGGGCCTGTAAGAAAATGGGTCAGCTGCATCCCTTCCAGGCTTAGGCAACAGACAGATAACACCCTTCCTCACCGCACATGGTAGTATCCAGCTGTCCCGAGCTTCACAAAAAACTTCTAACAACTTTCCAGCAGCATGGCAGAATACGTTTTATAAAACTCTGCAGGAAATCCATCCGCACCCGGTGCTCTGGATCTGCTGAGGGCCTTAATAGCCACTCTCAGCTCTTCCACGCCTATCTCACTCTCTAATTCCTGCACAAGCTTAGGGACCATCTTGGGCAGCCCCACTCCACCCAAGTAACCCCCAATCCACTCAGGTGGACCTGCCACCCCAGCACTGAACACTCCACGAAGGTGCTTTACAAATACCTCCAAAACATCTTGCTGTATAGTTACAAGGTCCTCATTCAGCGTGCAGACCTGCAGAAAAGAGGGAACTTTCTGTTCCCGTCTCAATATCCATACAAGGAGCTGCCTCAATTTGTCCCACTCTCTATCGAGTCGCTGACGATACTCCCTAAGCGTGCACCTGTCCAACGAGTCCCATGCCAATTGCACTTCACCCTGCACATGTAGCATCTCCTGTCGCACCTCCTGCGATGTCTTCCCAGAGCCCTGCAGAACTGCCAGCCTGTGTTCCTGCACCCCCAAGATTGCCTATAGCTGGCACCGCACTCCATATGTCACATCTATACAGGCCCCACGCATGAGCCCTAAGTGCCTCCCAGCCCAATGCTTTGGTGATAGCAAAATGCCAATAAAGTCCAGATAGTTCTCCAGCACACCCTCAGTAGCCTCTTTGCATGCTGGATCTGTTAAACGATCGGGAGGCATGCACCAGCCGTGTACACACAGCCCAGGCAGACCCCACTACAATGCCAGCAACACTGCTGGATGATCAAATAGGAACTGACCCAAATGTGTCACCTCCACTAAGGACTGCAGATCTATGCCACTCACTAATATATGATCCAGACAACTATAAGTGTTATGCATCAATGAATGACATGTAAATTCTTGACTTTCTGGATGTAAGTCCCGCCAGCTATCCCTGAATCCCAAATCACACACAACTGCTGCAAGCGAAGTTGACATCAGTAGTTTAGTGCCCAGTCGGGGCGGGTGTCGATCCATTCGGCCATCCAGGATACAATTGTAGTCTCCTTCCCATATTATCGTGTTCCTATAGAGCCCTCCAATAACTCTTGGATGTGCATGAAGAATAATTTATCATCTATTTTGGGTGCATAAATGTTGAGCGGTATAACCTCTCTACCATCTAGCATCCCCTGGACCAACACATAGCACCCTTCCACATCTGCTTCACTATATGTGTATCTGAAGGGTACCCTAGGTGTTATCCAGATGGCAACCCCTCTCGCATGAGAAGAGTAAGTGGCGCAGTACAGCTGCACCCTCCATTTCTTCCCCAACCGCAAAACCTCCTCTCCCACTAAGTGGGTCTCCTGTAGGTAAGCTATTTGTATCTTATTATGGCAGAGGAATGAATGTACCCTATAACATTTAGAGTAGCCCTAAAAGCCCCGGACATTCCAGATCAAGATGCTTGTATGCTCCACAATTATGATCCGTTGTCTTCACTCAGCCCTGACAGGCCATCCCACCTCCCTGACCTATCACCCTCCCATGCCCCTCCAGATAATTGAGCTATATATGAATTCATGTATGCACTGTATAAGCACAGTACCTTCTTAAACCTAGAAGCAGTATTAAACAAGTCAAAACACTTAACACCTCCCTCCCCGGACAGGCAGCAAAACAATTGAAACAACAACCACAGCTCATTCATAAAGTACCATGCTGTCAGGACCCACAGCCTAATCCCAACCCACTGAAACATGGCCTACCACTTATAGTGGAGAGAGGCTTTCCCACCCCCAGATCATATAACGTCCCAACCGGTGACCAAGTATTACAATTCAAAGCAGCCATACCACCCCTAGCCCCACCTCCATTGTAATCTGCCCTCCCGCAGCACCGGAGCAGACAAGAAAGAATGGATGGACGAAAAAAGAAAAGGTGAGAACAAGCCAGAAACGTGGTGCAGACAGTGCATCTAACAATTATAGGTGCCAGTGCCAACAACTTCCGGGTCCTTTGTATAAACCGTCTCCATGGATTCAATTGTCACATCCTGACGTGTCAGTGCTATCGTGCCATCTTCCTGAATCTCGACCCTGGTCCCACTCACCCCCTCTCCAGATGACAACTCCAACTGTCTGGCTGCCTCCCAAGACCTCCAGTTCAACCTACAGGCCCCCATGCAGTTCCATCATCCTTTCTCCAGGGTCTCGCTCCCCCACAAGGAACCTTGTCCCATATATCTAGACATTTCCACACATCTTTTGGCATGTCAAAGTAGTGGGACTTGCCGTCATGAAGGACCTTTAGCTGGTCAGGATACAGCAGAATATTGCGTATGCTCAGCAAGCGTAGCTTGGCCTTGACCTCCAAAAATACCTTCCTGGATCCCTGTACTTTGTTGGTGTAATCCGGATATATTGAAATCTTGTGATTGTCAAAGTGAACTGACTCCATTTCACGACTGGCCTGAAGGATGCAATCTCCGTCCTTATAGTTGGGTATGCATGCTATCATGGCCCTTGGGAATTCCCCGAGGGAGAGCAACTAATGCACGATGTGCCCTTTGGATCGCAAATATTGGAGACAGTCCGGCGGGTTTGAGTACCTCCCGAATCCAATGCTTCACAAAGGGTTCCGTGGCCAACAGCTCAGCCCACTCTGGGAACCCAATAAGCTGGATATTGTTGCGGTGGGACCTGCCATCCACATCCTCCACTCTGTCTTCGAGGATCCCAGCTCTGAATGTAACCTAAAGGAAAGCATTTTAAAGGTAATCCTTGTGTCTATGGGCAGCCAATCCAGCTCCCTGAATTTGGTGGAGATGGAACAGAATTTTAGGAGATTAAGTAACATCCTTATGGCAGCATTTAGAATGAGTTGACATTTCCATAAAAATGTATATGTCAAAATACAGGGAGTAGGAATAGCAGAGAAGCATTGCCCCACTGTTAAGCATGTCTCAGACACTGCCCAGAGATGAAAAATAGTGATAAAGTTAATTTTTCACCGTCTTATTTTTCAACCTCCATCCCAAACCGAGTGTCAGGGAGGGGTGGGAGGGGGATCTAGCTAAGCACCAGCAGCAGGGAGCAATAGTGGGCTGTCTGTGCACTTTTTTAAAGTGTGCATGTACATTTGGCCAGCCGTTTTGTACACTTTAAATCAGACAGCTGGGTTGAGAGCAAGCACAGGCCTCCAGTGCCCTGGGCAGCGCCAAGAGAGGCCGTTCCCTCCAATCCTGGTGCTTCACACATGCTGATTAACAGCATGAGAGAAGCACCAGAATTGGTTAAAGGAGTTGGAGCCTGGTCAGAAGATGGAAACCGGAGCAAAGAGGACGTCACCTTGCAAGCAAAGTAATTTATTTGTATTTTATGTATTTGATTTAACCCCTCTTTGCACTCATCATCAAAGAAACTTTATTCGATTGATTTTAACAATCATAAAAGTCATTATGCATAAAAAACGATTTTCAGAGAAAAAAGAAAGAAGAATGCAAATAGTAAAATGCATATAAATATAAATATGAATACAACCAGGTAAGAGAATAAAAGAAGTGGTAAGGTTAATAGACAGTTTGATTAAAACAGGTAAGGTAGTCTCAAATATAACGCTTAAAAGTCTCACTCATTTGCCTCAAAGCATGATCTGGCCTTGATCACTGAACACAGGAATAAGGCTAATCCATTGCAAACCATAATAGACGGAAGGGATAAAAGATACAAGAAAGCTGGATGACATTGTTTAAACTGCATTAATTTTAAAAGTGGTAACACAAACATTTTCCTAGAAGTTGAATAATATTTACAAAAGAGAAGTGTATGCATTGTATTTTGGTCGGAGACATTATCGCAGGGGCATTTTTCCAGTTGTAGAGACCAGTCATTAATCAGGGGAAAACTAACGAGGCGATGAAAAGACTCTAGTCTCAGACGCGTAAGGACAAACCGATGTCTTGGGTTCAAAACATTACATAAGTATGATTCCATACCATTCGTTTGCTGTATCATATGGTTTCTCCTGACACTATATTTATTTGCCTCCGCATCCCATCTCAATTTGGACAGGTTGGGTGAGGCAATTGTTTTTCAGGTCTTTCCTGGAAATTGTTTTCAATTCATCTGGAGTAAAATACAGCTCGGGTGGCCTAATTTGATAAACAAAATCTTTATGTAATTTAGCCATGGGATTTTGAACGAGTATGTAAGTGCTAGGGCATCTGCTATGATAGCCCTATTCAGCCTCGCAGGGTCCGAGGTCCATACTTTATGCCAAAGAAAAATTGGTTGAACACGAATGAGATCTGTAAGTTATGTTACTCCCATTTCTGAATGGGATACTAATGTTGACGTTGATTGCGGGATGCTTAGGACTATTTTCAGGAGGGCATTTTCAGTCAGCTGTAGGGTAGTGCAGTCCCGGTAGCCCCAGAGCCCTGCCCCATACAGTGCTACTGAAACGCATTTTACATTGTAAAGAGTCATCATATCTTTAGGAATTGCTCTCCCCACCCTTTTAGAAAAGTTTTTTATCGCCATAACGGTTTTTGTGAATAACAATTTTCTCGCTTTTATGGTTTGTACCCATGTGCCTTTGTCATCGAAAACAATGCCTAAATACGAGAATGTCCCTGTGTCGACTAGTTTTGCGCCTTTTAAATCTATATGGAAATTCTTTGTGCGGCTTCTAGAGTATGTCATAGAAAAAGTTTTAGTGTGATTGATTTTGAGGCCCAAGGCATCCATGCAATTATCAAAGGTTGTTACTAGTCTTTGCAAAGCGACTGGGGTGCGGGCCATCAGAACAGCATCATCCGCATACAGGAGCGCTGGGATCTTCCGAGAGCCTACTTGTGGGAGATCGCCACTGGCATCGGATAGAGTCCCCTCTAGGCTATTAATATATAAAGCAAACAGTAGGGGAGCTAACACAGAGCCTTGACGCACCCCTCGTTCAATGGGGAAAGATGAGGTGCAGTCCCCCTGATGCCCATAGCGCACCTTGGCATTTGCTCCAGCGTACAATTCCCTGATAAAGTGGACTATGGTAGTGTCAACCCCCATGTCCAACAGGATAGGCCACAATTTTGAATGCACCACACAGTCGAATGCGGAGGTTAGATCGACAAATGCATGGTATAGGGCTCCGGGCTTGGCCCTTGTATATTTGCCAAGTATGATCTCTAGGTTAAGAGCCTGTTCCATTGTCCCTATACCAGCCCTAAACCCGTATTGTAGGTCAGAGAGGATGTGATTTTCCTCTGTCCAGTCTTGTAATCTATTTAAAATGATACGTCCCGCAATCTTTGCAAGTGTGTTGAGCAATGAAATAGGACGATGACATGCAGGATTGTGGCAATCTCCCTTTTTATAGATTGGAATAATTATAGACTCAGCCCAGGTCGGGATGAAAGTAGTTGAGCAGCAGGCGCGTAGCACCTGCGTCAATAGTGGACCCCAGAGAGGCACATTAGATTTATAGATGTCAACTGGAACTCCATCTGGGCCTGGGGCTTTTCCGCTTTTACTTACATTGATAGCGTCAATAACCTCATTTAGAGTAAATGCTGAGATGATGGCATGAGAGTCTAATTTAGGGAGATTTATTTCCAGTGCCAAATTTTCTGAGGAGTATATGGCAGAAAAGAAGGAACCCGCTCTTCTTCGGTGATGGCAATTTCAATTTTTGGTATTTCTTCATCACATAGGAGCGGGGAGTTCACAATTTTCCAGAATTTTACATTATCATTCCGGAAACTTGCATCGTGGAGGGATTGCCATGCCTCGTTTTTTAAGTTCTGTTTTCTTTTCTTTATGGCATTTTTATACGCCTTCTTCTTTAAACTTAATTGGCGTTTGTCTGGGTTTTGTAGATGTAAGTGGCATTTTAGGTTCTTACGGGCTTGTGTGCATTCAGCATTGAACCAACCTTTATCCTCCTTCGATCTCGATTTGCTAAAACTTGCCTTAAGGAACTGTTTTACACCAGCCGTAATTACGGTGAATGCCTCAATACAGTCTCGTGGACTCATGTTATCTGCAAGGCAAGTATTAAATTCTTTAAAATAATTAGTCACTAGTCATTTCATAAAACCTGTAGGTTCAATGTCTGACCACCGGATGGTATAACCATTTCTTGCTCCCAGTTCAATATTTTCTACTATCTCTTCAATTTCCCTGTGTATGAGAACATGTTGGGGAAATCTGAGGCCTACGGTTTGAGGGTTATGGTCGCTAAATATGATATCTTGAATGTCATAGTCAAGTACATAAGTGAGAAGGTTATTGGAGAGTAAAATTAAATCAATTGTCGTGTTGGCTTGCCTACCGTTGAAAGTGGGTTTCAGTTGTGGTCTACCATGGGTCAGGCAATTGCACGGGATGAGGTCAAGGCTAAATAGAACTTCATTCAACAGATTGCCTGAATTATTGTGTATGAAGTGTAATGAATCATCATCGCCATCAGGGGCATAAGGGCAGTAGTCACATGCTCGATCTATATCATCCTGGATGAGGTTAAGTACTGATCGAAGATCTTGGAGAGGTACATTATTATGAAAATTGATGACCACCAATTGTGCAATATTTTTTAGGTCACATGTAACCATTTGATAAAACATATTAGATGTTAAAGCAATGTCCTTGATTATATCACACTTGTTGGATTTAAAAGTACACAAACCGCCCTTAGCCCTGCCCCGTGCAGACGGAACGGCAGGAGTATGTAGTGTCCTATAGCCATTTATGTGAATCGGGTTCACAGACCAGGTCTCTTGAAGACACACCCATGGAAAACGCTGGATACATTCTAGCCAGACCTCATTCTCCACCTTAGATCGGAGGCCATCCACATTCCAAAATAAAAATGAGAAATGGTCTTTACGCATTGTTTTAACCTGGCCCGCAGGGGACTTATCAATTGCCTGGGTTTTCCATGGGATGATATTGCTTTCTATACGTGCGAGAGGAGTCAAGGCACAGGTAGAGATTTTTTGGGGCGGGGCTCTTGGAAACAGTTCATCATTGGCAGAGTGTCTAAAGGAAGGTTCCATGTCCAATCGTTCTTCTCCAGGATCTATTGGCGAATTGTCAGCACCCAGATGGGCGAGGTCCGATGTTTCTGTAGGGTGCTTGAGCCTGCAAGATTCCTTATCAGATAATAGTCAATCAGTATCTTCCATGCTGAGCCCCCAAAATCTATTTGCAGTAGAAATCGTGTATTGCGACTCAGGCCTGGTTCTATGGTCCTCAAGACGAAGGCCAGGGCCATCATGGCCTTTAGTGCTCGTATAGAAAAAACCCAAGGGAAGCAGGGTAACGCCATGGTCGGTAATCTGATGTGGGCTTAAATTTCTTAAGATGTCTTTGACCAGTGTAGGGGTTTTGAATGAAAGAACTACGCAATCGCCCTTAAATATTTGATGGTTTCTACCCACCCATTTCACCCTTCTGACCATCTCAATGTCTTCAAAAAGTTTATTTGTCAGGCCAGGTTTCAGACGGGTTGCAATCCAGTTCAGGGCCTTGTTCCTCAGAGCTACCCATGATTCCCCCTGTGCTCCAGATAGAATGGGAACATTGGCAAGAACTGCTACATAGGCGGTTGCCGCAGGCGGGAGGTCAAGTATATCTCTCCCAATTAAAGGGGCACCCTGATAAACTTTAGGAATAGTTACGTGTTCCCCTCTTTTTGGCGACATTTTGTGGAATTGGGCATTGCCAGTTCTATCGGGTGAGACACAAGGGTCAACTTGTCTTTGGGTAATCTGAGGAAGGGGTGGTTGGGTCTGATGCATTAGAGGGGAGCTAGCATTAAGATCAGTATCACGAAGATGCCGTGTGATTGAGGTTAATGGGTTTATTAGTTGTGGATTCAGTGTTTTAAGCAAATAGTACATTTTTCCCTCCAGTTGGGTTAGGCGTTCCATTACTTAATCGAAGCGTGTGCTAACTAGTTTTTCTAAAGCAGTCAGTGGCTCTGCAGCACTAGTTTTCCCTTTTGCTGTATGGAGTTTATTCTCATTGTCAGGTTTTTCGTTTTGAGGGTGAGTTTGGACGTATTAGGATGAATGCATTGGATTGTGGTCTCAAAGAGCCAGATCTAACATTCACAGGGGGATCTTGTTCGGATGCTATGTCCTTCCTTGCTAGTTGGGGTTTCCTCTTACGTTTTGGTGAGGGAGGATGGTCATCACCATCTGAAATAAAATCAATTGTGTCTTGAATACAACCATTAATATTTTTAGTCTGGGTTCCACTTTCAAAAGGCTTTGCCGAATACTCAGGAGTTGTTGTTGGGGGGAGGGTTAAGGGGTGCTAATGGCCTAGTCTGGGTGAGTATTTTTCCCTCGACATTGGTAATCTGTTTGTCGATTTCCCCCATAGCTCCTGAGATAAATTTCAAAATTGAAGTATGGTTTTTTTGAAGCGAAGTATCATTTACGCTAGATTGCTTCCTTTTTGCCATTGTTACTAACTGCCTTAGGCACAGAAGTTCTATAGTGGTTGACTGCGAAGTAGGAGTTCACTTAGGCGGTAGGGTAACTAACAATTGTTTATAGGGAAATGGAGGCAAAGAATGGTAGATGGATTTGTCCCAGTATTTTGGGGATTTTTTAGGAGGGGAGAGGTGCAGGCTACAAGAGTATGGTCGCGGGGAGTCAAGGAAGAGAAATACAGTACCTGTTTGGAGACTTACGAACCAAGTCCTGAGCTCGCGGGGAAGATCTCAGAGGGGTGGCCCAGCCCAGCCTCTGCCGTCCGCTGATGGGCACAGGACGGGCCTGCCCTTGGCCCGAGTGTCGCCCGGGCACCGCGCGCGCGCGTCCCGCGAAGCGGGAGCGCAAGGCTTGATTTAAAGGGCTCCTGCCCTGACTTGCACTGCCGCCGCCTCCTCCTCCACCAGCAGACCGCGCTTCCCGCAAAGCGGGAGCGCGAGGCTTGATTTAAAGGGCTCCTGCCCTGGCTTGCACTGCCGCCGCCTCCTCCACCAGAAGACCGCGCTTCCCGCGAAGCGGGAGTGCGAGGTTTGATTTAAAGGGCTCCTGCCCTGGCTTGCACTGCCGCCGCCTCCTCCACCAGCAAACCACGCTTCCCTCTTTGCACTCATTTGCCCACCCCACTACTCTCAGTATTTGTCGGCCGTCCCTGAGTATAACGCAATTTCTATGTAATAGGAGCATGAACTACGATCTTTTTAGCGTTTGGATGATTAAATCCAATCACTGTGCTAAGGAGGTCCAAAGGAAATCTGCTTGTCAAATTTAACACCTAGATTCCTTGTGGACTCAGAAGGAATAGGATGTGGGCCAAGATCAGCAGGCCAAAACTTGTCCGGAACAGTTTTGCATTGTTTCCAAATGCCAAAAACTCGATCTTTCCTGAGTCATATCAAGACAGTTATCATTCATCCAAGCTGCTAGAGAAAGAAGACATTTCTTGAATTTGTTTTAGATGGATGTATTCTCGCTGGTCAGAGACAGCATGACGTGTGTCGCCTACATAAGACCTAATTTCAAAGCCAAAGCTATGAAGCATGCTGCTAGGGAGATTTTATATCACGAGAGTAGGGCTGAAATAGTCCATTAACTATTGACACTGTTTCAGAAGAGAATGGAGGGAGTCTGATAGCCTGAGTACTTTCTACAAGGTTGACTCTTTTGCGAAAATCTGTGTTACAGGGCTTCGACATGCTGATGAGGAAAATGTTGTTATTATTTGGCTCACCTTAAATGATTGTGGATTGTCATAAATTTGGCTCTTTGGATTTATGTGTGTGCAGTGAGGCATGCAGATGAGATGTCTGGTAATTGGTGCAAGTGGAAACTAGAAGCTATTGTTTAGAGCAGTTCTGTTTTGCAACTACAAAACGGCAAGTCAAACCTAAGGTGCAGTGAGAGCTGGAAAACTTTTTCAAGTCACAATTTGCACGTTGAGACTCATCAAAACAATATGTAAGGGGGAAGAGATAAGAAAGGGGCCCCACACCTTTCATTTAACAAACTTTCAATTACAACGCCATGTATGGATGGTTTGTGACCACAATTGTGGTTGCAAACCATTGATTGAATAACAACTTCCAAAATGTGGATGACATCCATTTGGAATATGGAAGCTGTGCCTGTCACACTGTAGGCTGTCAGCATTTGGGGAAGAAGACAGCAGTCCGTGGGACAGTTACATGTTCTCATCAACACCATTTGCAGAATGCATTTCTATTTTTAATTATCTACTTATTTGTTTATTTATTTTGCGTTTTCTGTACATTTAAAGTAGCGTGGCTGAAATAAAAAAACATAAAAAGTAGGCATTTTGAACACGTGAATGCAGTGTTGAAGGTCTGCTCATTGCATTTGCATCCTGTTCGGTGGTATTTGCAAACAGAGCCCTTCCAAAGGAGCAGTAATCTGCTAATAGTTCTGAATGGGCTTTTATGTTGTGGTGAAAGTATACATCCTTCGCAAAGCACACTAAAGCAGTCATTGTCCTTAAACTTCGAGTGAAAGTGCGAATCCAAGTATTTTTATGTGCAGAAAAATAAGTCACCCAATTTAAAACTCGTCTCTTAAAGAAGTTGACCAACAATATAGGTTTACATTTGCAACACGTTTACTTGTTTACTCTAAACAATTGATGGTTTACAGTTCAGAAAATGTTTAAGTAGTATGGATTGTTTAGGTGGTATGTGTAATTATTACAGATGCACATATAGGAACCAGCAGAACATTCTGATGTAACTAAAGTCCACATGCAGGTGGTTTGTTAACTGCTAAGTTTAACTGGGCTGTACTTGCCTCCACGCTGGAAAGCAATTCTCGTCGTATCTCAAAAGTGTGCCTGAGCCCGAAATTCAATGATGTATAACCTTTCACAATATTTGAGCATTGCATTTTTCTCAGTAATGGATTTCACCCTGTGTTTGACAGTCGCCTCCCAACTGTTCTCAAACCATAAGCAAAATATTAAAATTCGAAACACCTTGTTCTTTCAATTCTTAGATGTTCCGCCGATCCCAAGAGACCTTCAGCGACTTTTACTTTTTTTTATTTTCTTTGACACCATAAAGTACAATCATGTCTTTGTCCTGTGCAGCCTTCAAGGCTGAGCTAAATCCAATATACAATGTATTCAGATTTAAAGTCACACTAAGGTTACACAGCACAGGAAGTGCGAAAGAAGACGATCTAAAGACAATCCGTGATGTTAAAGTACAAGCATAGTTCAGAAATCAGAAACTAAGCAACCGGCACACAACAATTAAGCCAGACAACTGAGCCACAACTAAACGTCCCAAGCAACGACCAATGCACTAATTTAGCATACACTTCAGTGAAACCTTTCAGACGACGGAGGGAGTAGGTTCCATTTCACGGCATTCTGAACTTTGTTTATTATAACAATATTGTATTTCTCGTTTCAAATCCATCGCATGTCAAACCATAATTGTTTCTAAATATTCTCCAGTTTTCCACAACGTTTGTGTCCCATTGCTTTATATTAACCCATTAACATTTACAAAACCTCCTGGGGAAAAAGGCAAACATTATATGATGGAAACTGGTTTCGTTTTTAACAGAACATCTTTTCGCAGAAATGGCCAAAATGGACAGCTCCGTTTTAATTCAAACTGAAACACATTTCTACATGCTTCCTAACATATTGTCCCTTCATTTGTCTGTAAGTGTTTCAAATTTGATACTAAATCTACCGAAAATCTAACTTTTCATATATTCTAATGACTTTCTGATGAGTTATGTTCAGCTGACAAATGGGCTTTATACAAGAGGTGACACTCAACTATTATCTCAGGCTGTGCTTCACAGCTGCAACTCACTTAGAAATTAGTCTTACAAGTAATAATATAGGATTGGAGAATTATCCAAACCATCTTGTGCATCGGCATGAATTAGTTTTAGAGGTAAGTAAGGTAGCACTACATATTGCATATCTTCATTTATTTCGTTTACATTAGAGATAAATTTATTGTGTTGCCTTAGGCAACATGTGTTAACTCCCTTACCTATTGAAGGGTGATGAAGATATGTTGTGGGAAGGTTAGGAGACAGCAACTCAGTTATGCAGCTCTGCTTAAACACAACTATGTAAGATTATCAACTAAAAACAGCATTTTATTTTGTAAGTTATTTCTCCTAAACGACACTGGTAACTTACAGAGTGCATCATGAATTTAAGCCCTACTCCACGATTTTCAATAATAGCGATACTAGGATAAGAACATTTGTTAGTATGTGAGCAATACTCATTTCCACCTTAATGTCCTGACTATTAACGATATCTTTCAGATTAAAGACAGCTGCACCCTCATTAAAGTCTTAGGGGCAGATTTTTGGAAAGTGGTGCTGCACCGAGTGAAGCGCCACTTTCCTTGAGCCCCTTAGCATCCCCCTAGCGCCACCATCTGTGTGCCATATTTAAAATATGGCGCACCATGGCGCAGGGTAGAGGGTAATAGTATCAGATTTTCATGATGCTATTTATGTACTCTGCAGGAGTGGCACCAAAATATTGGCTAAAGAATGGAAGGTCCCTTGTAATGCCTGCTCTCGAGCAGGTGTTAAAAGTGCCAGAAAAAGTTGCATAAGGAAATCTCATAGATTTCCTTATGCCATTTTACCAGCTCCCCTAATGGGGGGAACGCCCCCTTTGCATACATTTTGCCTTGTGCAGGCATAATGTAGCGCAAAGGGTTACAGAGTGGCGCAATGCATGCATTGCACTACCCTGTAAATAAGAGGTGGGGATTTCGGCCTCGATGGGCCACATTAACGTCAAAAACAATGACGTTAATGTGGCACAAGGTGGCACTAGGGAACTATAAATTTGCCCCTTAAAGTCTGATCTTCATAAAGCAGGTTACATTTGCACTGCTACCATACCCTTCAACACAAAGGTAGTCATTACAACCCTGGCGGACGGTGTTAAAGCGGCGGTAAGACCACCAACAGGCGGGCGGTAAAAAATTTGAATTATGACCGTGGCGGAAACTGCCAACAAAGACAGCCACTTTAACACTCCGACTGCCACGGCGGTACAAACAAACAGTGCGGCGGTCACCACCAACAGACAGGCGGTGGACAAAGTACCGCCCACAGTAACACAACCTACCAATCCGCCACCTTTTCCGGGGCAGATTCACCATGGACAAAAACACAGCGGAAACAGGACTTCGAAGGGAAAACGCTCACCTCTACACACCCCACTAGGAATCCGGACGCCATGGAACCAGAGCTGCAGATCCTGCCAGCCCTTATCTTCTTGCTCCTCTACCAGGAGCACGAACGCCGGTATATATATACATTCTAGAATTTATACATTACGATTAGTAGTGCAGGTATGCACATATCAATGTCGGTGGACCACTGGGCCCACAAAGCATGGGCGATGCCCACACTAGATACCTGTCCACAAACGGAGAGAACACTGCAGGGGCATCAGATAGAAATACAACAGGCACCTCAGGGGGAAGGGAAGGGGGGGGCACCTCAGCCGGATTACAGCACCATGCCAGATCCACGACGGGGCTCCATGCCCATTGATGTATCCTGGGGAGTGCAAAGCCACAGTCTCTCAAGTCTCTACAGTGGGTGGTTTGCCCACTGTTCCATCCTGGGGAGTGCAAAGCCACAGTCTCTCAAGTCTCTACAGTGGGTGGTTTGCCCACTGTTCAATCATGGGGAGTGCAAAGCCACAGTCTCTCAAGTCTCTACAGTGGGTGGTTTGCCCACTGTTCAATCCTGGGGAGTGCAAAGCCACAGTCTGTCAAGTCTCTACAGTGGGTGGGTTGTCCACTGTTCAATCCTGGGGAGTGCAAAGCCACAGTCTCTCAAGTGGATGAAAGTCTCCACTGGTTCTGGACGGGGCTTGGTGCCCAGAGTGCTTCATCCTGCCAAGGACTGAGGTAGTGGATGTGAATCTCCACTGGTTCTGGAGGGGGCTTTGTGCCCAGAGTGCTTCATCCTGCCACGGACTGAGGTAGTGGATGTGAATCTCCACTGGTTCTGGAGGGGGCTTGGTGTCCAGAGTGCTTCATCCTGCCAAGGACTGAGGTAGTGGATGTGAATGTCCACTGGTTCTGGAGGGGGCTTGGTGCCCAGAGTGCTTCATCCTGCCAAGGACTGAGGTAGTGGATGGGATACTCCACTGGTTCTGGAGGGGGCTTTGTGCCCAGAGTGCTTTATCCTGCCAAGGACTGGGGTAGTGGATGGGATACTCCACTGGTTCTGGAGGGGGTTTTGTGCCCAGAGTGCTTCATCCTGCCAAGGACAGAGGTAGTGGAGGTAAATCTCCACTAGTTCTGGAGGGGGCTTGGTGCCCAGAGTGCTTCATCCTGCTCGTGACGGACTCAGTAGCGTCAGTGCCCTTGGCGCTCATTGGCCAGTGGTACTTGTGGCGGCGATGCCCTGTTCAGCGGTGCTTGTGGTGGTGGAATCCTTTGCAGTGACTCAGCTGCTGGTGGTCCTTCATGGCCCAGCGGGGCTGGTGCTGGCGGTCGTGTCTGGCCCAGCGGGGCTGGTGCTGGCGGTCCTTCATGGCCCAGCAGGGCTGGTGCTGGCGGTCATGTCTGGCCCAGTGGGGCTGGTGCTGGCGGTCGTGTCTGGCCCAGCGGGGCTGGTGCTGGCGGTCCACTCTGGCCCAGCGGGGCTGGTGCTGGCGGTCCTCTTTGGCCCAGCGGGGCTGGTGCTGGTGGTCGTGTCTGGCCCAGCGGGGCTGGTGCTGGCGGTCCTCTCTGGCCCAGCGGGGCTGGTGCTGGCAGTCCTCTCTGGCCCAGCGGGGCTGGTGCTGGCGGTCCCCTCTGGCCCAGCGGGGCTGGTGCTGGCGGTCCTCTCTGGCCCAGCGGGGCTGGTAGTCCTCTCTGGCCCAGCGGGGCTGGTGCTGGCGGTCCTCTCTGGCCCAGCGGGGCTGGTGGCGGTGGCCTCCTGGGCAGCAGGGCAGGTGCTGGCGGTGGCCTCTTGGGCAGCGGGGATGATGGCGGTGGCCTCCTGGGCAGCGGGGATGATGGCGGTGGCCTCCTGGGCAGCGGGGCAGGTGGTGGTGGTGGCCTCTTGGGCAGCATGTATGATGGCGGTGGCCTCCTGGGCAGCGGGGATGATGACGGTGGCCTACTGGGCAGCGGGGATGATGGCGGTGACCTCCTGGGCACCAGGGCAGGTGATGGCGGTGGCCTCTTGGGCAGCGGGGATGATGGCGGTGGCCTCCTGGGCAGAGGGGATGATGGCGGTGGCCTCCTGGGCAGCGGGACAGGTGCTGACGGTGGCCTCTTGGGCAGCAGGGATGATGCCGGTGGCCTCCTGGGCAGCGGGGATGATGGCGTTTGCCTCCTGGGCAGCGGGGATGATGGCGGTGGCCTCCTGGGCAGCAGGGCAGGTGATGGTGGAGGCCACTTGGGCAGCGGGGATGATGGCGGTGGCCTCCTGGGCAGCGGGGCAGGTGCTGGCGGTGGCCTCCTGGGCAGCAGGGCAGGTGATGGCGGTGGCCACTTGGGCAGCGGGGATGATGACGGTGGCCTCCTGGGCAGCGGGGATGATGGCGGTCTTCTCTGCCGTGCTGCTCTTCCCAGACCTGCTGACTTTCTTGTGGCCCTTCCCCACCTTGGAAGGTGTCGCAGCTGACTCCACACTCCCACCTGGACCCCTGGGAGCGGCTTTGGTGGCTGGAGTCTTCCCCCTCTCCCGCCGGGCACTGGCCAACTTTTGATGCTTGACAGGTGGGGGACTGTCCATGCTGTGGCTCCGTGCCACACTGGCTGCCCTGGTGGTGGGTGCACTCCAGATTCCAGTGACTACAGGCACCACTGGTCCCAGAGATGTTGTGGCTGAGGTGCTAGGTTGGGACCTGGAGAGTCGGGCCCTAGGAGACGGACGGGGTGGGGGAGGTGTGGGAAAGACGTCAAGGTTGGACAGGAAAAGTTTTTGGGAGACTCTGGGATGGGTAGCTGGAGGGGGTTTGGGAGTGGAGAAAGAGGTTGTGGTTATAGGAGGTGTTCGTTTGGTGACTTTGGGTGAAGGTGCATGCGCTGGAGGCTGTCGCGAGGTGGATGGCTGTTGGGTGAGTGTGTACCTGCGTTTGTGTATCTTGGGAGGTGGCATCACAGACACACTGGGAGAGGACACAGGGGTCGTGTGAATGGTAGTGGGGTGGTGACTGCACGTGAGCGGGGTGTGGTGGTGTGTGTGCTGGTGATGGCAGTAGTGGCTGTAGATGTAGTGCATGCAGGTGTGAGTGTAGACGAGACTGGGAGGGAGGAGGGAGACGAGGAGGAGGGGGACACAGTGGAGGCAGTGGATGTTGGTGTGTCTGCATGTGTGTGATGCTTGCGTGAGTGCCTGTGGGATGTGTGGTGCTTATGTTTGCCTGAGCTTCCCTTGTGTGTTGAGGTGTGTGCATGCTGGTCTGAAGGTGTGCTTGGGATAGGCTGAGGTAGAGGGGATTGAGTCTGGGTGGAGGAAGTTGGAGGGGGGAGGCTAGAGACAGGGACAATGGCGGCCATCAGTGCTGAGGCCAGAGTCTGAAAAGCTCGCTGAAGGGCCGCCTGACCAGAATGAATGCCCTCCAGGAATGCATTTGTTTGTTGCAACTGCCTTTCTACACCCTGGATGGTATTCAGAATAGTAGACTTCCCAACAGTGAGGGACCTCAGGAGGTCAATGGCCTCCTCACTGAGGGCAGCAGGGATGACTGGGGCAGGGCATGAGGTGCCTGGGGCGAAGGTGATGCCCACCCTCCGGGTGAGTGGGCACAGGGCAAAGGCTGAGGGGCTACTGGGAGAGCGGTTCTGGTGGGGGGGTGGCGGCTGTACCTGTAGATGCGGGAGGCACAGATGTTGCCGACACTACAAGGGAGCTCCCATCAGAGGACGAGTCCGTGTCACTGGTGTCAGCTCCTGTCCCTGCCGTGGAGCTCCCCTCGCCCTCCATACCACTGGTGAACTCTGAGTCTGTTGTCTCGTCCTCCAGGGCCATGTGGGATGCAGCTCCCTCCTGCTCCGGTGCCACTGCTCTTCCGCCTGATGATGCTAATGCACACAAGGACAGGAAGACCACAAAAAGGGGGGGGGCGACAGAAGAAAAACATGTTGAGTGCATGCATTGCCGCTACCGTTGGCGTACACGACAGACACAGAAGCCCCCTGCACTATGCCGCACACTTGGGCTCCACTGTTCAATCCCTGGGACGTGGCCTACAAGGCTATGGATGACATCTGTACACATGGATAACACAGGAGCATGACTAGGTGTATTTGGCACTGTACACAGTTGGGGTGGGGTGCCACATGGCCTGCCTTACGGAGGGACCTTGCCTACTAAACTCGCCCTGGTGTAGGGAAACCCACAGCCCACCTTCCCCACCCAGACACCTCCACTGCGCGCAAAATCAGCAGGATGAGAGTGTACTCACCCCCTTGTGGCTGCTGTGATGCCCCCAAGCGCCCATCCAACTCCGGGTATGCCACCGCCAGGATCCTGAACATCAGGGGGGTCATGGTGCGACGGGTACCCCTCCCACGTTGGGGGGCCATCCCCAGCTGGGCCTCCGCCGTCTCCTTGCTCCAGCGGCAAATGTCCTCCCATCTCTTACGGCAGTGGGTGCTCAGTCTGTGGTAGACACCCAGGATCCGGACGTCCTTTGCGATGGCACGCCAAATATCTTTTTTCTGGTGGGCGCTGACCTACATTAATTGTACAGGCGGAAAAAAAATGTTATTACCAAATGCACAGTCATAGTCATTGGCCCCCATCCCTACCCTTGCCATGTGGCACATGCACTCATTGTCGTTTCATGCACGCCTCAATCTCCCCCCCCCATCTTTCATCCACCCCACTCCACACAGGCATAGCCCATACAGCATGCTCCCAGTGTACTTGCCTGTTTGTCTGGAGGACCGTAGAGTAGCGTGTACTGGGGGAGGACCCCATCCACAAGTTTCTCCAACTCCTCCGATGTGAAGGCAGAGGCCCTTTCCCCAGACACTCGAGCCATTGTCTCTTCCAGACCGAGGTCACAGCAGCACTTGCAGTGTAGGTCCTCTCCTGTCAAAGATCAGGTATCGAGTGATTGAACAGATAGAAAATGGTGGTCATGTCCGCGGCGGTGCGTACCGTCACCGCCGGTGTACATCGTCATTGGCTCCTCAGACCCATAGGGTCCAATGTTAACCAAAGCAGAATTGCGCTGCGGTCTTCGACCGCCTACTGCGACGGTGTACAACGCCAGCGCAGTTACCTCACATCCGATTGCTCCACTTTACAGGTCAGGCAGCAGCCATTTGAGGGGCCCACATGGCTTAATTTTTAACTGCGTCACACATACCTAGGCCTAGCCTCAACACACATACAGGCCACTTTTCGGATTATGAGTTGTGTTCTGTGTAAGCTGTAGGTACATACCTCTGAGTTGGTTGACTCTGTGCTCGCTGTTGTCCTTCATAGGCACTGTCCGCTGGGGCATGTGAGAAGATGGCGGCAACCTCCGGTGTACAGATCGCTGGTGGATCTGTCGACAATGGAGGAAAGACATGTGATCATCACCTACAGGCTTGATCATGCCACAATCCAGGAACTGTGTGCCCAGCTGGAGCCAGACCTGATGTCAGCTATCCGCCATCCCACAGGAATACAGGAATCCCCCCTCAAGTGCAGGTGCTGTCAGTACTCCATTTCCTTGCAAGTGGGTCATTTCAAACAACAGTGGCCATAGCATCAGGGATGTCCCAGCCTATGTTTTCCAATGTGTTGTCCAGAGTGTTGTCTGCCCTGCAGAAACACATGCAGAGCTACATCGTTTTCCTTCAGGTGGAGGATTTGCCTACAGTGAAAGGTGATTTCTATGCCCTGGGACATATCCCCAACATCATAGGTGCCATTGATGGGACCCATGTGGCTTTGGTACCCCCCTGCAGGAGTGAACATGTGTACAGAATGTGCAGATGTTGTGTTTGGCAGGCCAATACATCTCCCATGTAAATGCCAAATTCCCTGGCTCAGTGCATGACGCTTACATTCTGTGGAATAGCAGCATCCCTTATGTGATGGGTCAACTCCAGTGGCACCGTGTGTGGCTATTAGGTGAGCACCTGGAAGCAAGTCAGTGGGAATAGTTATCTGGGGATATCCCTACAGGTTAGTGTGTGTCTAAATGTTGTCCCTCACCATTTGAAGGTGACTCTGGTTACCCCAACCTGTCATGGCTACTTACCCCAGTGGGGAATCCCAGGACAAGGGCAGAGGAACGCTATAATGAGGCCCATGGGCGAACTCGGCGGATTATAGAGCGGACATTCGGCCTCCTGAAGGCCAGGTTCAGGTGCCTCCATATGACAGGTGGATCCCTATTCTACTCACCAAAGAAGGTGTGCCAGATCATCGTGGCCTGCTGTATGCTTCACAACTTAGCTTTGCGACGACAGGTGCCTTTTCTGCAGGAGGACGGTTCAGATGGTGGTGTTGTTGCAGCTGTGGAGCCTGTGGACAGTGAAGACGAGGAAGCAGAAGAAGAGGACATGGCGAACAGGAACTTAGTGACCCTGCAATATTTCCAGTGAGACACAGGTAAGAATACAGACCTGCCTACTACATGTACTTTAACACTAATACCTCTCTATTGTCTGTCGTTTTAACCCAGTGTATGGTCACTGAGTTGTCACTTTCCCTTACGATTTCACAGATGTGGGTCCCACAGTGTGACATCTGCTTTATTTCCTCATGGAGTAGAGCTGTGTGACATAGGTATTTTGACATTACAATTGAAAGAGCATTTTGTCACTGTAATTGCTAATGCACTATTTCGAAATCAGACAGACTCCAGATTGTTTTGTGCTTTAAGGGTGTTTATTTTAGTGCTCAATGTTGGAAGTGGTTGTAAAATGGTGAGGTGTGATGGTGGAGGAATGTCCATGACAGAGTCCAGTTTATTCGTCTCACAGGTGCATTGCCCAAATGGGCATAGGAAGTGGAGCTGGGGCAGATTGAGGATTGACAAGGTGACAAAGTGGGACAGAAAGATGACATTCAGGGTGGTCTCATTTCTTGGCAGGGGTCTTGGCATTGTTCTCTGTCTTTGTCCTGGATCTCAGGGACCGTTTGCGTGGTGGTTCTCCCTCTGCAGGGGGTGGGGTGCTTGTGTGGTGGTCCTGTGGCGGTGCCTCCTGTCCACTAGCGTCGGCTGAGGTGGTGGGCAGTTCATCGTCCAGGCTAGTGTCTGGGGCTCCTTGTTGTGCCACAGTGTCCCTCCTGGTGTTGAGTACTTCCTTCAGCACCCCTACGATGGTGCCCAGGGTGGAACTGATAGTTCTGAGTTCCTCCCTAAAGCCCAAATACTGTTCCCCCTGCAGGCGCTGGGTCTTCTGAAACTTGTCCAGTACCGTTGCCATTGTCTCCCAGGAGTGGTGGGAGGCTCCCATGATGGAGAAGAGGGCCTTGTGGAGAGGGTTCCCTTGGCCTGTCCTCCCCCTGTCGCACAGCAGCCCTCCCAATTCCCCTGTGTTCCTGGGTCTCCGTCCCCTGGACCGTGTGCCCACTACCACTGCCCCCAGGTCCCTGTTGTTGGGGTGGTGGGTTAGCCTGGGTTCCCTGTAGTGGTGGACACACTGCTGCTTGATGTGTCTTGGGGACAGAGATATGGGCCCGCTGGGTGGGTGCTGTGATGGTGTTTCCAGAGGGGGGGAGTTCTGTAGTGGCCTGTGACTGTGTGAGGGGAACCGACTGTCCCAAGGTCCCCGATGGGCCGGACTGGTCATCTAGCTCCAGTTGGACAGAGCTGCTGTCATCACTGTGGGCCACTTCTCTTGGTGGTGTGGTCATGTGTGGACCCTCCTGTCCGGTGAGGTTGGGTAGGGGTCCTGCAGGGGTATAAAAGGATGTTTATTACATCTGTGTGTTCCATGGTGTGCAATTGGTGGGTGACCGTGTATCCCAGTGCTTGCATTCCTGTGTGGGACCTTGTGTGAAGGTGGTCTAGGGGGGTGTATGGGTATGTGCAGTGGCCATGCTTTGGGGATGGGTGTCCATGCGTTGTTGTTGCATGCAGGGCTTGGTGTTGGGATGTGTGGTTTGTGATGTTGGGACATTTATGAGGAGTAGGAGTGATGGGGGTGAGGGTGGGGGTATGTGATGGCATGCAGGTAGGGTGGGGGATGTAATAGTAAAGCTTTGACTTACCAGAGTCCATTCCTCTATCTACTCCTGCGAGGCCCTCAGGATGCAGAATCGTTAAGACTTGCTCCTCCCATGTTGTTAGTTGTGGGGGAGGAGGTAGGGGTCCGCCGCCAGTCAGCTGAACTGCAAAGTGGTGTCTTGAGACCACGGAATGCACCTTCCCCCGTAGGTCGTTCCACCTCTTCCTGATGTCATCCCGATTTCTTGGGTTCTGTCCCACTGCGTTAACCCTGTCCACTATTCTGCACCATAGCTCCATCTTCCTAGCTATGGAGGTGTGCTGCACCTGTGATCCAAATAGCTGTGACTCTACCCGGACGATTTCCTACACCATGACCCTGAGCTCCTCCTCCAAGAACCTGTGGTGTCTTTGCCGTGCCATGGGGTGGTGTGGGTGATGTGTGGGATGGTGTGTATAGTGATAAGTGGGGTGATATTTAGTGGGGTGTTGTGTGAGATGCGTGGAAGTTCTGTGGGTGATGGTATTGTGTGCCTGTGGATGCTTGATAGTAGTTTGTAGTGTCTCTCTCTGTCCTTCTCTCTGTAATTTTGGTCATAGGGGTTTTTGGGTGATGTGGGTGTGTGTTTTATATTGTATTGGATGTGTGGGAGTGGTGTGTGCATGTGTATCAGGTGTGTGTATTTGGAATTGTCCAATGTGGCTGTGTTTTGTAGGAGTGTGTGTATTTTGAGCGCAGCGGTGTGTACCGCCAATGGAATACCGCGGTTGAAAGACCGCCGCATGGATTTGTGTGCTGTGATAGTGTGGGCGTATTTCTGTTGGCGTGACGGTGGAGGATGTGTTTTCGCCAGTTTATCACTGACCTTTGGTGAGGCGGACTTGTGTGGGTGTTTGAATTTTGGCGGATTCCGTGCTGTGGGTCATAATAGCTGTGGTGGAATTCCGCGGCCGCGGCGGTGTGTTGGCGGTCTTCTGCACGGCGGTAAGCGGCTTTTACTACCAATGGCCGCCAGCCCAGCGGGAAACACCCTTCCATGAGGATGCCGGCGGAGTGGAAGGGGTGCGACGGATGCAGTTGCACCCGTCGCGATTTTCAGTGTCTGCATGGCAGACACTGAAAATCTTTGTGGGGCCCTGTTCCGGGGGCCGCTGCAGTGCCCATGCCATTGGCATGGGCACTGCAGGGGCCCCCAGGGGCCCCACGACACCCCATACCGCCATTCTCTTCCTGGCGGCCAAAACCCCGGGGAACAGGATGGCGGTATGGGGCTCGGAATCCCCATGGCGGCGCAGATGGAGGATTCCCCAGGGCAGCGGAGAACCGGCGGTACACCGCCGGTTTTCCGTTTCTGACCGCGGCTGTACCGCCGCGGTCAGAATGCCCAAGGGAGCACCGCCAGCCTGTTGGCGGTGCTCCCGCAGTCGTTGGCCCTGGCGGATTTTACCGCCAGGGTCAGAATGACCCCCTATGTGTTTAATTTTACTAAAATAATTTTATGACAGCTTAGATTCTGCATTCAGTGCATTCCACACATAGAAAAGATGGGGAAGGCCTGTCTTTTTATGCACAGAGTCTCCATTATGAGTGCAGAGTACCCACACTTGTAAAATTCCTATTATTAAAATAAAAATTTGTACTTTGTGAATATAATAAAAACACTAAGGCCCTCATTATAACCCTGGCGGTTGGTGATAAAGTGGCGGTAATTCTGCTGACAAACCAGCTGTGAAAAAAGAATTGAATTATGATCACGGCAGAAACCGCCAACACAGACAGCCACTTTAACACACCGACCCCCACGGTGGTATCAACAAGCACTGTGGCGGTAACCACCAACAGCCAGGCGGAAGACAATGATCTGCCCACTGTATTACAACAGGCCTATCTGCCACCTTTTCTGGGTCGGTACCAACAACAGCAAAAGCACGGCGGAAACAGATCTCAGAAGTCAAAGGACTCACCTCTGGACACTCAGGGAAGAATCATGCCGCCATGGAGCCCGAACTGCAGGTGTTCCCCATCCTGGTCTACCTCATCCTACACCAGGAATACCAATGCCAGCGACGACGACCACGGTGAGTACTGCCTAGCACACAGGGGAGGAGAAGGAAAAAGAGAGTGACACACACACACGCAACACACAACATCCCCACCCCCAACAACATACACACAAACAGATGCAACAACATTACACATCCACCCGTACCTCTCTGGAATAATGCAAGGACAAAAGGAAGTGATTGAAGTGAGTGTAATAAGATACAATTCCAGAAATACTTCCTCAAAATTCAAAACAGTATTTACAGATATACAAATGGAGGGACACTGCCCAGTCCATAATGTCCGTGGGCCACAGGGCCACATCACATAGGCCAAGGCCCCATCTTACTCCTGCATCAACACAGAGAGAACACTGCTGGGGCATCAGGTCGAAAATACACAGGCACCTCAGGGGAACGGGGAATGGTGGGCACCTCAGCCTGAAGATAGTACGACACCACTTGTCCTGGAGGGGGCAACATGCTCTGTGCGATGTCCTGGGGAGTGCAAAGCCACAGTCTCTCAAGTGGGTGGTGTGCCTACTGCTTGGTCCTGGGAAGTGCAAAGCCACAGTCTCTCCAGTGGGTGGTTTGCCCACTGCTTGGTCCTGGGGAGTGCAAAGCCACAGTCTCTCCAGTGGGTGGTGTGCCCACTGCTTGGTCCTGGGGAGTGCAAAGTCACAGTCTCTCAAGTGGGTGGTTTGCCCATTGCTTGGTCCTGGGGAGTGTAAAGCCACAGTCTCTCTAGTGGGTTGTTTGCCCACTGCTTGGTCCTGGGGAGTGCAAAGCCACTGTCTCTCTAGTGGGTGGGTTGCCCACTGCTTGGTCCTGGGGAGTGCAAAGTCACAGTCTCTCAAGTGGGTGGTGTGCCCACTGGTTCTGGAGGGGGCCTTGTGCCCAGTGTGCTTCATCCTGGCAAGGAGGGGGTGAGTGGATGCCTCTTCCACTGGCTCAGTGATGCAGATATTTGGGAGTGCAAGGTCACAGTCTCTTACCTGGGAGTCATACTCACAGGAATTGCAGTGGCAGGATGCACTACACTCCATGGAGGCAGGAGTACACACTGCCTGCCAGCGGCGACAGCTGCTCTGTGGTGGCAGTGCCGGTGCAGGTGGCGGTGCTGGCAGTGGTGCGGGGAGGCTCCAGACCTTCCCCTGCAGCTTCAGACCACTTCCCACTGGGGCTGCTGCTGCTGGAAGTGGTGCTGGTGGCGGTGCAGGTGGCGGTGCTAATGGAGGTGCAGGTGGTGGTGTTGGCAGTGGTGGGGGAGGCTCCAGTACTTCCCCTGCAGCCTCGGATGGCTGAAGCGCTATTGTTGGTGTTGGGGGCTCAGATTCTGTCACAGCACCAGGCCTCCTGTCCCTCCTGTCTGCAGGGGCAGGCACTTTGCCCTTGCTCTTGCCATCTGCCGGTGCCTCCTTGCCCTTCCCCTTGCCATCTGGTGGTGCCTCCTTGCCCATGCCATCTGGTGGTGCCTCCTTGCCCTTCCCGTTGGAAGCTGGTGGTGCCACCTTGCCCTTCCCCTTGTAAGCTGGTGGTGTCTCCTTGCTCTTGGCAGCTGGTGGTACATCCTTGCCCTTCCCCTTGGCAGCTGGTGCAGGTGCACTGTGAGTGCTGATGGGTGTCTCCTTGAAGGGTCTCACACCTGCAGAAGCTGCCAAAACTACGGTGGCCATGGACTGGGTGGCTGAGGTGCTAGCCTGGGTTCTGCCCACCCTGGCCCGACGTGAAGGATGGGGGGAGGGTTAGGGAAGAGGTCAACGGCAGAGAGGAAAAGCTTCTTAGGAACACTGGGGCAGGAAGACGGTGAAGGTTTGGGAGTGAAGGAAGAGAGAGTGGTTGCAGGAGGTGTCTTTCTGCTGTGTTTGGGTGCAGGTGCATGGGCTGGATGCTGTTGTGAGGTGGATGGCTGTTGGGTATCTGAGTGCTTGTGTTTGTGTACTTTGGGTGAAAGGGGCACAAACACAGTGGGAGAGGACACCGGGGACATGTGCATGGATGTGGGGGTGGTGACTGCCAGTGAGGGGCGTGTAGTGATAGGCGTGATGGTGATGGAGGCAGTGGATGTGGATGTAGTACATGCAGGTGTGAGTGGAGACGCTACAGGGAGGGAGGTGGACAATGAGGAGTGGTGCTCCTCTCGCCCTCCGTCCCACTGGTGCCCTCATCGATGGTGGATTCAGCCTCATGGGCCCTGTGGGATGCAGCTCCCTCTGTCGTTGGTGCCTCTGCTTCTCCGCCAGATGATGCTAATGCACAGAAGGACAGGATGACAAAACAAAAAGGGGGGGAAGAGACAGAGGATACAGTTGGTCAATGGCAACAACAACACCACCGTTGGCGTACACAACACACAGGGAACAGCCCTACGCACTAGGCAATTCACTACCAGTCACAATGCTAGTCAAAAAGCTATGGACAGTAATACCTAACACCAGTTGCAGCATAGTTGAGACCCACAGAGCCCTGCCCAGTAGTGGATGCCCACTAGCTTGTTTGGAGGTGGAGTTCATCAGCCCCTGCCCAACATAGAACCTACCCTGCAATGTCCAGCCTGGTCTAGGGGCACCAACAGGAGCACATCCCTCACCCAGAGACCACCCCACCTCATGCAAGTAGTATATTGGGAACTGTACTCACCCCTTTGTGGCTGCTGTGATGCCCTCAAGCGCCCATCCAGCTCCCGATTGGCCACTGCCAGTATGCGGAACATCAGGGGGGTCAGGGTTCGATGGGCACCACTTCCTCGTTGAAAGGCCATCCCTAGCTGGTCCTCTGCCATCTTCCCTGCCCAGCGTCTTAGGTCTTCCCACCGTTTGTGACAGTGGGTGCTCCGCCTGCCGTAGACCCCCAGGGTCGCACGTCCTTGGCGATGGCACGTCATATACCATTTTTTGGATGGGCGCTGACCTGCAGAAGAAATACACATAGAAAAAGGTTATCAGTCATACCGTCTGGCCTGTTACACTAATGGCCCACCATAGCCCTCCCATCCCCTTACGCACATGCATTGGCCACCATACATGCAGCACGCAGCCAACACTCCTCAACCACCCCCCCTTACATGAGGCCTTCACACACAGAACTCCATGCATTCATGCCCCATGCATTGTGCTCACAGTGTACTCACCTGTTGGTCTGGAGGCCCATACAGCATTCGGTACTGGGGTAGGACCCCATCCACCAGTCTCTCCAACACTGCAGCGGTGAAGGCAGGGGCTCTTTCCCCAGTGACTTGAGCCATGGTTGGTTCCAGACACAGGTTACAGCAGCACTTGCAGTGTGGGTCCTCTCCTGGTGAAGGTCAGGTAGCAAGTGAGTGAACAGATATAAAATGGCGGTCACGTCCGCAGCGGTGCATGCCGTCACCGCCAGGTTAATCATCATTGGCTTCTGTAACCCATAGGGCCCAGTGTTAACCAATGAGGTGTTGCATGGCGGTACTCAACTGCCTCCCGCAATGGCGCACAACGTCAGTGCCATTACCTCATTTCCACCTGTCCATCCACACAGGACAGGAGCCGCCATTTCTGGGGGGGGCAGGCCATGCCACCTAACTGCGTCACAGCACACATAGGCACAATTTGGGCCTAAACATCAACATGCTGTTTCTGTTACAACATGCAACGCACTGTTTTGCCCCCCAGATTACAACCGCTGAGGATGAATAGGAGATGGAGACATCCTCCTGTGTGCAGGCCCCTGGTGGACTTGGCAACAATGGAGGACATGCACATTATCCTCACCTACAGACTTGATAGGGCCACAATCCAAGAGCTGTGTGCCCAATTAGAGCCTGACCTGATCCCTGCTATCCGTCACCCCACTGGGATACCCCCTCTTGGGCAAGTCCTATCTGTGCTCCATTTCTGGGCAACTGGCTCCTTCCAAGTGACAGTGGGCTTGGCAGCAGGAATGTCACAGCCAATGTTCTCAAACGCGCTGACCAGAGTGTTTTCTGTCCTGATGAAACACATGCGCAGCTACATCGTTTCCCCCCTGGTGGAGGATTTGGCCACAGTGAAAGCTGACTTCTATGCAATGTGACATATCCCCAACATTATTGGGGCAACAGATGGTACACCTATTGCCTTTGTCCCACACCAGAGAAATGAACAGGTGTTCAGAAATCGAAAGAGCTTTCACTCTATAAATGTGCAGATAGTGCACCTGGCGGACCAGTACATCTCCCATGTGAATGCAAAGTTTCCTGGGTCTGTGCATGATGCCTTTATCCTGAGGAATAGCAGCATCCCATAGGTGATGGCTCAACTCCAGAGGCACTGGGTGTGGCTAATAAGTGAGCCCATGGTCCCACCCAGTGGATGTTGGTGTTTGGGTATGGGGTTGGCCCTAAGGGCTAGTGTCTGGCTAACAGGTATCCCTCGGTATTTGTAGGTGACTCTGGTTACTCCAACCTCTCATGGCTTCTGACCCCAGTAAAGAATGCCAGGACAAGGGCAGAGGAACGTTACAATGAGGCACATGGGTGAATAAGAAGAATTATGGAGCGAACCTTTGGCCTCCTGAAGGCCAGGTTTTGGTGCCTCCATCTAACAGGTGGTTCCCTGTGCTACTCACCCAAGAAGGTGTGCCAGATCATTGTGGCATGTTGCATGTTCCACAAACTTGCCTTATGTCTCCAGGAGGATGAGGCTGGAGGTGGGCATGTGGCAGTGGTGGAGCCTGTGGATAGTGATGAAGATGAGGCAGAGGATGAGGATGTGGACAATAGAACAGCAATCATTCAACAGTACTTCCAGTGACACACAGGTAAGAAACTGTAACTTCACCTACTATTGCAGTTTTGTGTTGTAACTTTTAACTGGAAGGCTGATAGTCCCACTACTAGGACCACTTACTGTACCCTTTGACATGTCTATTTACAGATATGTGTGCCCCACTCTGGCTCCTGGTGTATTGACTGCAGCAAACTACAGGTCCTACCTAAGTATACATCACTGCACAGTTGAATTGCAAAGACTACAGATTGTGAAACTAATACATAGTTCAATCACTTGACAGACTCAATACTTGTATTTTTTACAAGGATGTTTATTCACATGTTAATAAGTGGGAGGGGTATTGCTATAGGCTGTTGGGGTGGTGGAGGAGAGTCCAGGATAGAGTCCAGTCTATTTGTATCACAGGTGCATTGTCCAAGGGGGCATAGGAAGTGGATCAATGGTGGTTCAAGGTGGTCAGGGTGACAGAGTGGGGCACAAGGGTGACAGTCAGGAGAGTCTTATTTCCTGGCAGGGGTCTTGGCAATGTTCTCTGGCTTCTGCCTGGATCACAGGGACTGTTTTCTGGGTGGTTCTCCTTCTGCAGGGGGTGGGGTGCTGGTGGCCTGTTGTTCCTGTGGCAGGGCCTCCTGTCCAGTAGCATCAGCGGAGGTGGAGGGCTGTTCATTGGTTTGGCTTGTGTCAGCAGCCTGTTGGTGTGCCACTGCCTCCCTCATGGTGTTGGCCATGTCTGCCAGAACCCCTGCAATGGTGACCAGGGTGGTGTGGATGTCCCTCAGGTCCTCCCTGATTCCCAGGTATTGTCCCTCCTGCAGCCGCTGAGTCTCCTGCAAATTGGCAAGTATCTGGCCCATTGTCTCCTGGGCATGGTGGTATGCTCCCAGGATGTTGCTGAGTGCCTCGTGATGAATCGGTTCCCTGGGTCTGTCCTCCCCCTTCACACAGCCGTCCTCCCAAATTCCCTGTTGTCCTGTGCCTCTGTCCCCAGAACCGTGTGCCCACTGCCACTGACCCCAGGTCCCTGATCGTCCTGTGTTTGTGGGGTGGCCTGCGGTCCCTGTAGTGGTGGACACACTGCTGATTGACGTGTTCTGGGGACAGAGGTATGGGCCCACTGGGTGGGTGCTGTGCTGGTGTTTTCTGAAGGGGGAGGCTCTGTGCTGGTATGGGACTGTGCCTGGGTAACCGACTGTCCGGAGGTCCCTGATGGGCTAGGCTAGTCATCCTGATCCAGGCGAGCAGAGCTGCTATCATCACTGTGGGCCTCTTCTAGGGGGGGGACTGGATGTTGCTGGCACCTCCTCTCCGGTGACGTTGTGTGGGGGACCTGTGGGGATGTACATGCAGTGTTATTTTTTCTGTGTGTGACATTTTGTGCATGGGTGTGTTGGCCTCTATGGTTGTTCCTAGTGATGGATGTCTGCTGCACCTGTGATCCAAATAGCTATGGCTCTACCCTGATGATTTCCCCCACCATGACCCTTAGCTACTCCTCTGAGAACCTCAGGTGTCTTTGTGGTGCACTGGGTATAGTGTGAGTGGTGTGTGTGTGGGTGTGTGGGGTGATGTGTTGAGGTGTGTGCTGTGAGGTGCGTGGATGGTGAATGGGTGATGGTGTTCTGTGGCTCTGGTTGTGTGAGTGCTCTTGCTGTATCTCTCTCTAGTGGCAATTTTTGTTAGTCGTAAATTTATGTGGGTATTGTGTGTGTGTGTTTTATAGTGGTGTGAGTGTCTATGTGTGTCAGGTGTGTGTAGTTTGAATTGTCCAATGTGGTGTTGTTTTGTTAGTGTGTGTGTATTTTGAGCGCAACAGTATGTACCGCCAATGGTTTACCGCGGTTGAATGTCCGTGGTGGCGATTCATGGGTCGTAATGTTGTGCACGTAGTTCTGTTGGCGTAACAGTGTGGGTTTTGGTACTGCCAGTTTATCACTGACCTTTGGGCTGGCTGACTTGTGTGTGTGGGTGATAAAGTGGGTAGCGGAATACCGCCGTGGTAGCAGTATGTTGGCGACAGTCAGCATGGCGGTAAGCGGGACTTACCACCAATGTCATAATGAGGGCCTAAATGTACACAAAAGTATAAGTTTATCTTTGTGAATTAAGCCCTCATTTACGACAGTCTGCCTGCCTTATTTAGATGTTGGGTGTCCCACAGAAGAAAGCCCGCATCTGAACTGCTGTCTCTCCCAAGAAACACCACCTATGTCGATGGTGGGTGAGGGAAAAGTGGATGCTGGAGGGACCCCAGCCACCCTTTCTGCTGTGCAGATTTGGATGTGACTTATCACCAAGAAAAAAGAGCGGTCCAATCTCCACTTCTGAATTCCAGCTCTGTCTTCAACTGGACACAAATGGACAACACCTGCTGTTACTGCTGCCACTGTCCCATGGAGAAAACGCAAGCCCCTTGTCACCAGACTTGACAATAGGGATGCTGCATTGCCAAATACGTTAGGTGGGCACTGCATGTGAGGACGGAACCACTCAGGCATGTACATATCACACTCATTTTTTTATTCACTGTGACATGCATGTGTCAGGGAGACAATTGTGACACACATGGTTGGGGGGACACTGGCACAACACGCACATCACACACATACCTAACTGTGACTGTGGTCTTATCATTCATTTCAAAATGAATGCTGGCACCACAATGACTGTACTCTCACACTTGACAACGGTGTCCATTGGTGCGCACTGCAAGGGGACCTGTACAGGTAGGTTTGTGTTATCTGTTGTGCATGTGACTCAGTACATTTATGAGTGTGTGTATGTGGATTGACTGTTTGAGGTGGAGGGAGCTGCAATGGGTGGTGTGGTTTTACCTGTATGAGTGTCACTTGCATGTGAGACCAATGTCATTGTCTGTGGTGTGTTGATATGTGTAACATTCAAGTGAGTGTTTTTGTTGTGTGGCGGACATTGTTGTGATGTGTATAGTTGTGTTTGTATGTGTTTGTGTAGCTGAGTTGTGTTGGTTGTTGTGGCTGTGTCATCTATGGGTGCAGTGTCAATGGTGAGAGTGTTGTATCATGGATATATGTCAATGTGTGTTTTCGACATGTTCAGGTTGTATTGTGTTGGAATTGTAACGGATGGTGAGGTATATGTGGTGTATTGAGTGTAGTGCAGGTGGACACATATGGCAAAGGTAGAGTGTGTGTGACTTACCTCTATTCCATAACCACTGCCGTTGTATGAAGTCCATAGGGTCCTCCCGCTGTCTCCCTCCGTCAGCAATCTATCGCTAGTATTCCTCTTGCAGAGAGGTAACATCTAAAAACAGTGGGCAGAACACTGTTGAATTGATGGACTTCTCGGTTCCGCCACTGATGCAGCTTGGTGGTAACACCTGCAAGATCTAAATAAGGGCCTGATGTATGTAAAAGATCTGCAGTGGCTGCATTAAAGGCAGCACCAGTGAACTACTCTACAGCAGAAGATTCTGCCATTTCAAGAATCAACACCGCACATAAAGATACAATACTGACTTATTTGTAACGGGAAATACAAGAAGGAAAATATGAACAGACAAGAACGTGGAACTCTATTTACTTTTTGTGTTTGTCACTGTTATTTGTTATTTTGAACTGTTCATTTTTTTAAATCTCAAATAATGGTTGATGGCAGCAAAAACGATCTCTGATCAAGGTACTCTATAAAATGGTTTGAGTGTTGCTCCTCAGTACAGTCTTTTCAATTGCAAATGTGTCCTGATTTATTATCAGGACAATAGGCTGCCACTAAGACCTGTCCAAAATATGAATAACTGGTCTCTTTTAAGGCAGCAACAGTGATGCAGATCATAATTTCGTGTCGCACAGAGGTCAAGAATGGAAACAGCGAAGGAGAAAAAATCACTCTTGTAGTTTTTAACAAGTCAGGTAGCATCTGTGCTGCAAAAGCATGTCTCTGTCAACTAAATATGCTTTTACTTTTGATTTGTATATCAGGTTTCTTCAATGTAAGAAACATCACAATTTAAACCCAAATGTTATTTGGCCTGAAATGTTAACGCCTTGTTTATGGTAGAATAGTAATGGGGCATGTGGATTTTTTTTTTTTCTTCATATTTCTTTATTTTATTTTACTGTAAATTAGAAATCATTCCCAATGACAAATCTATACAGTATGATAAACATTAAACTGCAACAATACAGTGCCTATATTTGGGTATTGACATGCAGTACATTACACATTATGACCAATCTTAGTGAGCTAGGAATGAAAGGCAGTAGAATATGTGTACGGGTGAGGGTCAGTCACAGGGTAATAGTTACAAGTTTGCTGTATGATATGCTTATGTTACTCTATATTCAGAAATAAGAAAAAGCAAAAGAAAAGCTATACAGTATCAACCCCAAATACATCTACAATAAACTGCAATGAACTGAGTAGGTGTGCTGCCAGGGCATGCTAAGGGAGTGCTGAGGAGGGCACCTGAATCAGATTTGCGCTCTACAGTTTACGAGCAGGGCAGGGAGTGGTGTCACAAATGGGGCGTCACCAATGAACCAGCATATACAGGGGGAGAGGGGGGAAGGGGGAAGAGGAAGGGGTAGAAGTGGGGGAACCAATACCACCCCCCACCACACTACTCCACTCACTGATTCAATTCGCTCTTGATCATCGCAAGTACCCCTGCCCAATCAGGGGAATCAGACTGGGGACCAATCGTATCGTGTGATGATGTTAGTATTTGCTGTTCTGCCAGCACACTAACACGCAGGTCCGGGAGACATCTCTAAAGAGGCGGCAATATGGGGGTTTTCCAACTCATTGCTAAGCATCTTTTTGCCAGTATTAATGCTAAGTCTAAGATTTTATTTGCCGATTTGTTTTTAGAGGTTCAGCGTGTTATGCCAAGTATGTAGTGTGCTATCACAGTGTGTGATCCCTCCTGTGATTTTGTTTAACGTCTTAGTTATGGTTAACCAATATTCAACTGCATGGGGGCAGGACCACACTATATGTAAGAAATCAGCATTCCCACTGTGTCACCTCGGACACTCATCCTGTGCGGGTGGGTAAATTCTCGTCAGTCTCACAGCAGCGAGGTAGGTGTGATGCAAATAATTGAACTGGATAAGTTTATAGCGGGCACTCATTGATATAACTTTAGGAGCTGCAAGGGCTTGTTGGTATTGGGCATCTGCAAGTGCAATGTGCAATGCTACTCCCCAGTATGTCCGGAGTGATGTAAGGAGAGAATTTTAATCTATGTATAGTGCATTGTATATATTTGTGATCGCCTTATTTGTATTCCCATGAGTCAGAAGTGTTTGGAGCAGAGCCAATGTGACAGGTTGCTGCTAGTCGGGTTAGAGCAGCATAGGTAAGAAAGGGTCCAGGGGGAGGCTGAAATCGCCCACTAAGTTGGTGAATGGAGTCAACATGTGGTCTTCAAAGAGGTCGCCCCATTCCACTATTCTCGCCTCCTCCCAGGCAGCTGTAGGGACCCAACCCGGCAGTGCCCATAGTGGGAGCTGCGATGCATATGGAGTAACCCAGCCTGACCTGTGTGTGTACCTGAGCCAACAGTTCTTGGCGGTTCTCATCAATAAGTTGCTATCTGCCATTAGAATACTGGAGTTAGGAGACAACAACCATCTTATCAGTGTGATTGTACCTCCTTGTTTGACCGAGGCACCTAATTAGTGCGAATTATGACCTGCAAGCCAACACATAGCCCATTGGAGCTAAGCCGCTGCATAATAGTGCTCAGAATTTGGGGCACCAAGACCACACTCTGACAGGGGAGCATAAAGTTTGCTTAAAGCCACACGAGTTCTGCCCTTGCCCCATGTTAGTGCACATCTCCGCAAACCACTTATTCAGAAGGAGGAACGGGAGAGCTGAGAAGTGGTATAACAATCTCGGGAGCACTAGCATCTTAGTGATAGCCAATTTGCCCAGGGGAGAGAGCGGGAGAGACGTCCAAAATGGCAACGAAGACCTCGCTCCCGACAGAATGCCACCTATATTTGAGTCTATTAAATCTTTGACTTTGTGGAAGATCTTGTCCTCCAGATATTTAATGGTATCACATGCCCACAACAGGGAGGTATTAGGTAACTGCTTGCGTTGAGCCATGGACAGCGGCCTAAGAGAGAACAAGCAGGACTTCATCCAATTTACTGTGAGGCCGGATGCCTTGCCAAACTCCTGCAGCAGTGCTAACAATTGGGGCAAGGCCACCACAGGATTGCAGAGTTATATTAGAGCATCGTCCACGTAAAGCGACACAACATGCCACATCTCTCCCATATTTAGTCCCCAGTCAGCTGCTCTCAGTCTCAGGGCTTGTGCCAAGGGCTCCATAGCTAATGCAAAGAGAAGTGGCGACCGGGGGCATCCCTGGCATGTCCCACAAGTGATAGTAAAGGGCTTGGAGATCACTGCGCCCGTCCTCCCCGGGCAATAGGTGATTGATATAATAGGGTTATCCATTTCAGGAAGATTGGACCAAAGCCCAGCTGTTGTAGAACTGGCAACAGATAAGTCCACCCCAGTGTGTCAAATGCTTTTTCTATATCTAATGAACCCACCGCTGATTCGTTTTTCTCCTCGCCCGCCCAGTCCATAATAGAAAACAATCTACGGAGGTTAAGAAAAGTGCTTCTGCCTGGGATTAATCTGTTTTGGTCAGAGTGAACCAAGCCTGTGATTATGGGAATAAGTATGTCTGCCAACATATGACTTAGTAACTTATAATCAGTGTTTAGTAATGATAGTGGACAGTATGAGCCCATTCGTAAGGGGCCTCTGCCCGGTTTAGGGAGGACCTCCAATGCCGCCTCCCTCATGGAAGACGGAAGGGTTCCTTCATTGTACGCTGCATTGTACATGCCCAGCATTTGAGGGGCCAACGTTGCCTGATATGCAGCATAAAATTAAATCGTCATCCATCTGTGCCAGGGGTCTTTCCCCGTGCCATACTTTTTATAGCCCCCTCGAGCTCTGTAAGCTGTAGGGGAGCTTCCAATGACTCCCTTTCTGCAGGAGACAGTCTGGGCAAGTGGAGAGGGGTCAAAAACCTTTCCGCCTCAACACAATCCTCCTGATACTGAGGATGTATATAGTGTGGAGTAATACTCAAAGAATGCCATATTAATTTCTTCCTGTGTGTTCAACATTTGGTTATTCTCACCCCACAGTGCAGTAATTGGTGATTGGGCGCGCTTCGTGCGAAGCAGCCAAGCTAATAATTTGCCCGCCTTGTCCCCCTCAGCATGCTTGCGGGCCAGGTAGTCAGTGTAATGGAGCCGAGACAGTTTGTCTAAGGTCTGTTGATAATTGATCTGAGTGTTTGGCAATGGTGTAGCTGCCCTCGCATCAGTGGCAGAGCTGATCATAATCTTGCAGCTCAACCTCAAGCTTGTCGAGCTCATGGCGCAATAGTAGCGCTGTACCGTAGTTCATTTTTATCGCGTGGCCCCTCATCACCACCTTAAAGGCATCCCACTCTATCCCCACAGCAGATGCCATGTCTACATTGATTGCAAAATAAGATTCAATATGCCCTCTCAAGGTTTCTTTGTATGCAGCATCCTGTAATGCCATCACAGGCATTCTCCAGGTTGGGATACCTGGAAGAACACGGTTCCAGCGTATCCCCAATTGCAAGGGAGAGTGATCAGATAATGAGCATCCGAGGTATTCTGCGCTGGTGACTTTCATTAATGTGCCAGTGTTGGCGTACACCAGATCAATCCTAGTTGCAGTTCATGCAAACCAGAGTAATAAGAATACACACGTCCAGTTGGGTGCAGGCCACACCACACATCATGCAATTGGTTATTTACAGACCAGAGACAAAGTTGGTGTGCAAGCGCGCTCGACTGGGCTCCCTGCAGTGGAGGGCTGGATCTATCTGGTTTAATACAAGTAGTACTATTGAAATCGCCCCCCCCAAAAGCATGGTGCCTCTGGATTAAGGAGAATGGGGCATGTGGAAATGGTGTTGTAGGGGTAACCCTGATGCTATTTTCATATGTAAATCATAGTTTTCCTAGCTAGAAAAAGTCTTGGAATGTATCATATTTGAGGGCAAGTTGGGCACTAGTTATGCTATTCCTGAAAAATATATCCTTCAGAAATGCCATAAGTGATGCTAAATCAGCCATGTTAGAAGGCATTACAAATGTGCCTCCAACAATTATTTTCCCTATAGCAACTATCACCATGTAATTTGGAACTATGTTAAAGTGAAAATGTATGTATTGATGATAAACCGCTTCATGTTTAGCAGCCTTGATGTTGACAGCTTGTCAGTGCCTTGGTTGACGATATCTAAATGAACACATAAATCAATAGAAATTTTCATAAAGGAAATAATAATATACCTTAGCTGAAAGGATATATCACTGCCTACATTTCCAGTGACTGATACCTTGATTCTTTCAGAAGAAGGCCATGGGTGACCCTCTGATTTTAATGCTTTGATGGATATGATGCTAGTGGAATCTTTTGGAAGCTCTTTAAAAAGGAATGGGCAAAAATGGTTCTTGGTGATGTGTGGGGAGATGACAGATCTTAACAACCATCTTTTATTTTCTTTACAAATATTTATGAGACTGATGGCATGATAACCATATAGGAAGTGGAGTGGGGTCACCGACCCAAAGCATGCTATTTCCCTTTTAAGAATGTGTTGCTTGTAGTATTGGAAGTTTATAACCAGCGTGCGTTTTGAGGAACCTACTCCACTTCAGTTAAGGTAGGGGGATACACATTTACAAAGGCCATGCACAGTTACTTTAAAACATAATGAGGACAGCTTACATGATGTCCTGGAAAACTTTATACCAGTCAAGGATTTGGTATGCAGGATGATATCCTTAGTAGCACCTTTTAGATGACGTTAGAAGCAGATACTCCAGAGAAAATTCACTCTTTCAAAGCTGAACCATGCACTTGTGGTGTGTATAGCATCAAGCTCGCCAACATCAACTGCATCATCAGATGTGAAGAAATATATGAAGGTGCATGCATCAGACTGATAACACCAATAGTGTGACCATCCGAAAACAACTTACTGCTGCCTGAAGACAAGTTATTATGAAACTCAATGATGTACACTACCACTCACCCGGAAGAAACCTTCCCATCAAAAAGTATTAGCCAACAAGATTAAGAAATCCTGACGCTACATAGACACCTCCTCAATGATTTCAGGATACAGTACACTGCACTAAGGAGAAAAGGTGGCTCAAGTCATTAAATTCCACGCCCTATGAAGATAATACTCTCAGCATCAATCATAAAGAAAATACTGTAAGCAGCACTTATGCTAACACTGGACATTACTCGTTCTTCTTTCCCCAAGGCGCATTGCCAGATGCTCCTAAAACAGGAATGATCCCACCTGCACCACTCCTGAAAACTAGATCCAAATTACCTTACTAATTCTTGTCCATCAGGCACTTAGTATTTCTCACTCAGAACAGTCATTGAGATAACTGTTGCCATTGAGCTCCATGACAATATCAAAATCAACCCACTTTTACATACGTAACGATTTGGTTTCAGGCAATGATGTATAAAGACCTTGACCACCCAAGTGGTGGAAAAAGGACTTCACATCACAGACAGTTTTGATCTCAACTTCGTCATCCTTGTCTTCTCTGCAGTATTTGAAACCATATTTTACTAAAACCTTTTGATGGTCATAACACATCCGATGGGCTACAATGACACAGTCCTACAGTGGTTTGGACTACATTTACCTAACAGAACCCAGTTGGTCAATGTTAGACTTGGCAAACTTGGTGTGGTCTCCCCTAACCTTTTGCCTCTGCTTACCAAGTTGTTGATGTGTGCTGGACTCTGTTTTTGCTGTTTTTGATACTCTGGGCACTTTACCATTGCTAACCAATGCTAAAGTGCAAGTGCTCCTATGTAAAATGTATGTGTAAATTGGCTTATCCATGATTGGCATATTTGATTTACTCGAAAGTCCCTAGTAAAGTACACTAGAGGTGCCCAGAACCTGTAAATGAAATGCTACTAGTGGGCCAGAAGCACTGGTTGTGCCACCTACATTAATAGTCCTGTAAACATGGATCAGACCTGCCAGTGCAAAGTCTGTGTGTGCAGTTTTAAACTGCCTATTCAACTTGGCAAGTATACCCACTTGCCAGGCCTAAACCTTCAATTTTCATACATATAAGGCACCCCTAAGGCAGGCCGTTGGTAACCCTATTGGCAGGATGCAGTGTATGTTAAAGGTGGGACATGTACTGATGTGTGTTACATGCCCTAACAGTGAAATACTGCTGAATACAGTGTTCACTGTTGCAAGGACTATCTCTCTCACAGGTTAACATGGGGCTGCCTCTAAATATTATTGAAGTACAGATTCCCTTGAGAGAAGATGGAAATATGGAGTTTGGGGTCTCTGAACTCACAATTTAAAAATACATCTTTTACTGAAGTTTTTTTTAGATTATTAGTTTGACAATGGCACTTTTAGAAAGTAGGCATTTTCTTTCTTAAACCATTCTGTGACTCTGCCTGTTTGTGGATTGCCTATCTCGGTCAGTTTGAAGGTTGGGATGTTTGTGAATCCCCTCTGGACATTGAGACAAAGGGAGCTGGTGAGTAGCCTGCATATCCTGATGAGCCATCTGTGCTAGAGTGGAGGGAGGAGTGGTCACTTACACCTGAATGGGCTGTGCCTGCCCTGTCATAATGCAGTCTCCAAACCCCTGGTGTGTGTCTGGGGCCTTGCCTGGGAAATCAAGATCTAGTGAACAACAGGGACTCCTTTGAAGTAGTCCTACTTCAAAGGCAGAAAGGGGTATAAAGATTGGACCCAAAACCTCTAAAAAGCAGATCAGTTCTGGAACCAAGAGGAACCTCCGCCAAGTACAAGAGCTGAGAGTTGAAAAGCTTAGAGAAGGCCCCTGCCTGTGACTTGCTCTTTGTTGGGCTATCCTGCAGTTGCTGCTTCTGCCTGTGAAAGGGGACAAAGACCTGACTTTGTGGTGTATTCCTGGTTGTGAAGACTCTCGAATGGCTTGAGCTGAGTTGCCTCTTGTTTTGAAGTCTCAGGGCCATCAACAACTTCCTCTACTGACATCTGGACTCTCTGCTGAGACTCCTGCCCTGCCAAGTGGTGTCCTATCCAGTCCCTGGACACTTGAAAGGTGAAGTTGGCAGACAAGAGCTGAAAATCCATGCACAGAATAATGTGTGGCGACATTTTTGATGCACCATCTGCAACACAGCTGATAAACAACGTGCAGCTAGCTTCGTGGCTAAAATCGAAAGTCCACCTGCATCACAGCTGGGAGATCCATTGTGGATGGAGAAACGACTTGCAACACCTGCCTGTGTCTGCTGATAATGATGCAAACCCCACGCAGTGTGGTTTTCTAACACTGTGAGACAGAATTTTCCACGCATTGTCCCTGGGTGTAAAAGTCAATCCGACTCTCCGCGGATCGGAGGTGCCCCGTCTGGAAATAGATGCATCGATTTCTTGTGAGGGAGAAGAAACAACGCATCGCTGACCCAGCCGGAGAAGAAATTACGCACTGCCTCCCTTGTGAGGAAGTAATCGAGGAATTGCTGCCTTTTTCTATGCACACTCAGCCCTGAGGCTTTATTTTCGAAGCTAACCAGGTACTTTGTGCATACTCAACATTCTCACTGTTTTCTATGGATTAAGACTCTTATTCTTTTGCAAATTCATATCTTGACTTGTGTATGTTGGATGTTTGTCATTTTGGTCTTGTTTGATTTAGATAAATGTTACCTATTTTTCTAAACTGGTGTGGTGTCCGTTTTGTAGTGTTTTCACTGTATTACTGTGTGTGTTGGTACAAATACTTTACACATTGCTTCTGAGTTAAGCCTGCCTGCTGGTGCCAAGCTACCAGGGAGGTGAGTGGGGGTTAACTGAGTGTGATTCTCCTTTACCCTGACTAAGGTAGGGTCCTTGTTTGGACAAGGTGTAATCTGACTGCCAACCAAAGACCCCATTTCTTACAGTCAAACTGAACAATTGCAGATCTAAGCACATCCCAATGACAATCAGAGCTCTCTATAAATGTAAAAAGCAACAGGACCCATGCCAAAAATCAGCAACCCGGCTGTAAAGCGGAACCTGTCACCGCTAAAGAGGATATGAAGATGAAAGAGGAGAAGGAGGTTGAGTCTCCCAATTTTGATGGGAGCCGCAGTACCATATTCTCAGAGATGAATCCAATCTCTACTCCTGGAATATCTCCCCTTCCACCAGCTATCTCTATGAGTCTCACCTACTCATTACCCCTTTACCCAACCCAGTTTGTGAAGTCCTCATGTGGTCTCTGATTCTGCTGCCTCTTTGTAAATGCCCTCTGACCAGGAAAGCCTAAAAAGCCTAAAAATTACAATACATGAATGAGGGATCAACTTTAGTTTCATTTAGACTTTATTTGTTCACATTTTATGCACTGTGTTTTGTGTTTTGGACTTAGCTTGGTTGCTATGGTTATTTAGTTTAGAACTATGTAATGTGGATTATGTTTCTGTGGACATTGATGTCTAAACATCCACCCAAACATCTCTGAGCAGTTGCTGTATTTAAAGTGTCCATGTTTTTTAAGCAGTACACAACAAATGATGAATAACATACAGGTTTATGCTAATGAATTAAAATGTGAAAGCAAGTAATGTTAAACAGGTGTTCTTGCACAGGTGGTAGTAATGTGTACATGCAAGAAATTATGTTTGTGTGTGTGCATGTAATGCATTCAAGTAAAGAGTGACCAATAGTCAAGGCAATGGCCATTGTTACCCATGGCCATGGCTAGGCAGAGCAGGATGATAGTTTACATCCAAATCTGGTTGTGCACTGACAGCAGATGGGTTTTAGAGGTTGGGTGGTTCTGAAGGTAGTAGTTGCCTTCTATGTGGACTGGGGTAGAAAGTCGGTCTTGCTTCAGTGATATTTAGCCTATCACTCAGGATGTGAATGAGCTGCCTTTACTGGGTATTTCCCTTGTTATCACTATTTTCCATTAAGGTAGGTACCATAAACTCTGATGTGTGTTTAATTTTTGTTTGTGTGCACTTTAGTTTGTATTCACTATAAACATCTCAGTTTAATGAAGTTCAAGTGCCTAGTATTTTTGTTGCTGAGCAATCAAATAAAGACCTCTGTTTCCAGCTCCATTTGTTTCTTGCCAGAATGTCTGGTGTTTTGATTTTGTTTGTGAATTAGCTGCTTACTAATTATACACTGCTGAGCAATTAAAGTTCCATGTTTCCTGCTGTCCTAGTTTCCTACCAGAGTGCCTCGTATTTTGTTTGTAAAACAACTGCTGACTTATTAAGGGCCTCTGTTTCGTGTCCCTATTTCTTGCATGAGATTGTCTTCTGATTGGCAGGCAGTACTCTCCATGGGCATGATGAGGTACAAATACCTTGTTGAAAGTGTGGCCACCTGCTTGGTATTGTCAGTCCATCTAACAGAGAGCTGTGTCCCTGACAAGCATGGGATCCATACCCTGCCCCCTGTGACAACAGCTACTTGAATCCCATCTCTTCCAGATGAATTTCTACAGCTTTGAGCTCCAGTACCTGGCCATTCAGGTGGAACTAACACTTCCTCACCATCCTCACCTTGACTGTGACCATCATTTTCTCTCCGCTGATCAATGCTCCATCTTCTTCAGCCAATACTCGGACCTGAAGGTAGTGCACATACCAGGAGCATCTCTTTTTGGTTTCTCCTTTCTTCACGGACATCCTTATAGTTTGAATATAATTTACAACATTTTAGTAACAGAACAAGAAATAAGGACAAATTGTGTGAGCTGCATGAAGTAAAACAACGTAAAAATAGTTAATAGGACTATTATCATCAGTCAAGAAAACACAAACAAACACTTAGGATTTAGCGGCAGGGTCATTGTTCAAAGAACCCCCAAGTGGACTAGAATGTCTTTCAGTAATTCTTAATTGATATTTTCTCAAGAACTCATCACCACCTTAAAGGCAACCCACTCTATCCCCACAGCAGATGCCGTGTTTGCATTGATTACAAAATAAGATTCAATATGCCCTCTCAAGGTCTCTTTGTAGGTAGCATCCTGTAATGCCGTCACAGGCATTCTCCAGGTTGGGATACCTGGAGGAACACGGTTCCAGCATATCCCCAATTGCAAGAGAGAGTGATCAGATAATGAGCGTCCGAGGTATTCTCCGCTGGTGACTTTCATTAATGTGCCAGTGTTGGCGTACACCAGATCAATCCTAATATGCAGTACATGTAGACCAGAGTAATAAGAATACACAGGTCCAGTTGGGTGCAGGCCACGCCACACATCATGCAATTGGTTATTTACAGACCAGAGACAAAGTTGGTGTGCAAGCGCGCTCGACTGGGCTCCCTGCAGTGGAGGGCGGGATCTATCTGGTTCAATACAAGTAGTATTATTGAAATCGCCCCCCCCCAATAGCATGGTGCCTCTGGATTAAGGAGAATCTGGCATATGGAAATGGTGTTGTAGGGGTAACCCTGATGCTATTTTCATATGTAAATCATAGTTTTCCTAGCTAGAAAAAGTCTTGGAATGTATCATATTTGAGGGCAAGTTGGGAACTAGTTATGCTATTCCTGAAAAATATATCCTTCAGAAATGCATAAGTGATGCTAAATCAGCCACGTTGGAATGCATTACAAATCTGCCTCCAACGATTATTTTCCCTATAGCAGCTATCACCATGTAATTTGAAATAATGTTAAAGTGAAAATGTATGTATTGATGATAAAACGCTTCATGTTTAGCAGCCTTGATGTCGACAGCTTGTCAGTGCCTTCGCTGACAATATCTAAAGTAACACGAAAATCAATAGAAATGTTCATAAAGGAAATAATAATATACCTTAGCTGAAAGGATATATCCCTGCCTACATTTCCAGTGACTGATACCTTGATTCTTTCAGAAGAAGGCCATGGGTGACTCTCTGATTTTAATGCTTTGATGGATATGATGCTAGTGGAATCTTTTGGAAGCTCTTTAAAAAAAAAGGAATGGGCAAAAATGGTTCATGGTGATGTGTGGGGAGATGACATATCTTGACAACCATCTTTTATTTTCTTTACAAATATTTATGAGACTGATGGCATGATAACCATATAGGAAGTGGAGTGGGGTCACCGACTCAAAGCATGCTATTTCCCTTTTAAGAATGTGTTGCTTGTAGTATTGGAAGTATATAACCAGCTTGCGTTTTGAGGAACCTACTCCACTTCAGTCAAGTTAGGGAGATACACATTTACAAAGGCCATGCACAGTTACTTTAAAACATAATGAAGACAGCTTACATGATGTCCTGGCAAACTTTACACCAGTCAAGGATTTGGTATGCAGGATGATATCCTTAGTATCACCTTTTAGATGAAGTTAGAAGCAGCTACTCCAGAGAAAATTCACTCTTTCAAAGCTGAACCATGCACTTGTGGTGTGTATAGCATCAAGCTCGCCAACATCAACTGCATCATCAGATGTGAAGAAATATATGAAGGTGCATGCATCAGACTGATAACAGCAATAGTGTGACCATCCTAAAACAACTAACTGCTGCCTGAAGACAAGTTATTATCAAACTCAATGATGCACACTACCTCTCACCCAGAAGGAACCTTCCCATCAAAAAGTGTTAGCCAACAAGATTAAGAAATCCTGACACTACATAGATACCCCCTCAATGATTTCAGTATACAGTACACTGCACTAAGGAGAAAAGGATGCTCAAGTCATTAAATTCCACACCTTATGAAGATAATACTCTCAGTATCAGTCATAAAGAAAATACTGTAAGCAGCACTTATGCTAACACTGGACATTACTCGTTCTTCTTTCCCCAAGGCGCATTGCCAGATGCTCCTAAAACAGGAATGATCCCTCCTGCACCACTCCTGAAAACTAGATCCGAATTACCTTACTAATCTTGTCCATCAGGCACTTAGTATTTCTCACTCAGAACAGTCATTGAGATAACTGTTGCCATTGAGCTCCATGACAAGATCAAAATCAACCCACTTTTATATACGTAATGATTTGGTTTCAGGCAATAATGTATAAAGTCTTTGACCACCCAAGTGGTGGAAAAAGGACTTCACATCACAGACAGTTTTGATCTCAACTTCGTCATCCTTGTCTTCTCTGCAGCATTTGAAACCATCTTTTACTAAAACCTTTTGACGGTCATAACACATCCGATGGGCTACAATGACACAGTCCTACAGTGGTTTGGACTACATTTACCTAACAGAACCCAGTTGGTCAATGTTAGACTTGGCAAACTTGGTGTGGTCTCCCCTAATCTTTTTCCTCTGCTTCACAGGTTGTTGATGTGTGCTGGACTCTGTTTCTGCTGTTTATGATACTCTGGGCACTTTACCATTGCTAACTAGTGCTAAAGTGCAAGCGCTCCTTTGTAAAATGTATGTTTAAATTGGCTTATCCATGATTGGCATATTTGAATTACTCGGAAGTCCCTAGTAAAGTGCACTAGAGGTGCCCAGAACCTGTAAGTCAAATTCTACTAGTGGGCCAAAAGCACTGGTTGTGCCACCTACATTAATAGTCCTGTAAACGTGGAGCAGACCTGCTACTGCAAAGTCTGCGTGTGCAGTTTTAAACTGGCTATTCAACTTGGCAAGTGTACCCACTTGCCAGGCCTAAACCTTCCATTTTCATACATGTAAGGCACCCCTAAGGTAGGCCGTAGGTAGCCCTATTGGCAGGATGCAGTGTATATTAAAGGTGGGACATGTACTGATGTGTGTTACATGTCCTAACAGTGAAATACTGCTAAATTCAGTCTTCACTGTTGCAAGGCCTATCTCTCTCACAGGTTAACATGAGGGCTGCTTTTAAATATTATTGAAGTGTAGATTTCCTTGAGAGAAGATAGAAATATGGAGTTTGGAGTCTCTGAACTCACAATTTAAAAACACATATTTTAATGAAGTTGGTTTTTAGATGATTAGTTTGACAATGACAGTTTTAGAAAGTAGGCATTTTCTTTCTTAACCCATTCTGTGAATCTACCTGTTTGTGGATTGCCTATCTGGGTCACTTTGACAGTTGGGATGTTTGTGAATCCCCTCTGGACAGTGAGACAAAGGGAGCTGGGGAGTAGCCTGCATATCCTGATGAGCCATCTATGCTAGAGTGGAGGGAGGAGTGGTCACTTACACCTGAATAGGCTGTGCCTGCCCTCTCACAATGCAGTCTCCAACCCCCTGGTGTGTGTCTGGGGCCTTGCCTGGGAAGTCAGGATCTGGTGAACAACAGAGACTCCTTCGAAGTAGTCCTACCTCAAAGGCAGAAAGGGGTATAAGGATTGGACCCAAAACCTCTAAAACGCAGATCAGTTCTGGAACCAAGAGGAACCCCGCCAAGTACAAGAGCTGAGAGTTGAAAAGCTGAGAGCAGGCCCCTGCCTGTGACTTGCTCTTTGTTGGGCTCTCCTGCAGTTGCTGCTTCTGCCTGTGAAAGGGGACAAAGACCAGACTTTGTGGTGTATTCCTGGTTGTGAAAACTCTCCAAGGGCTTGAGCTGAGTTGCCTCCTGTTTTGAAGTCTCGGGGCCTTCAACGACTTCCTCTACTAACATCTGGACTCTCTGCTGAGACGCCTGCCCTGCCAAGTGGTGTCCTATCCAGTCCCTGGGCACTTGAAAGGAGAAGCTGGCAGACAAGAGCTGAAAATCCATGCACAGAATAATGTGCGGGGACATTTTCGATGCACCATCTGCAACACAGCTGATAAACAACGTGTAGCTAGCTTCGTGGCTAAAATCGGCAGTCCACCTGCATCGAAGCTGGGAGATCCATTGCGGATGGATAAACGACTTGCAATACCTGCCTGTGTCTGCTGATAGGGATGCGAACCCCATGTGTTTTTTTCTAACACTGTGAGACAGAATTTTCAACGCATTGTACCTGGGCGTAAAAGTAAACCCGACTCTCTGCGGATCCGAGGTGCCCCCTCTGGAAATAGATGCATCGATCTCTTGTGAGGGAGAAGAAACAATGCATCGCTGACCCAGCTGGAGAAAAAATTACGCACGGCCTCCCTTGCGAGGAAGTGATCGAGGCATTGCTGCCTTTTTCTATGCACACTCACCCCTGAGGCTTTATTTTCGACGCTAACCAGGTACTTTGTGCAAACTCAACGTTCTCACTGTTTTCAATGGATTAAGACTCTTATTCTTTTGAAAATTCATATTTTGACTTGTGTATGTTGGATTTTTGTCATTTTGGTCTTGTTTGATTTAGATAAATTTTACCTATTTTTCTAAACTGGTGTGGTGTCCCTTTTGTAGTGTTTTCACTGTATTACTGTGTGTGTTGGTACAAATACTTTACACATTGCTTCTGAGTTAAGCCTGCCTGCTGGTGCCAAGCTACCAAGGAGGTGAGTGGTGGTTAACTGAGTGTGAATCTCCTTTAACCTGACTAAAGTGAGGGTCCTTGTTTTGTTTGGACAGGGTGTAATCTGACTGCCAACCAAAGACCCCATTTCTAACAGTCAAACTGAACAATTTCAGATCTAAGTACATCCCAATGACAATCAGAGCTCTCTATAAATGTAAAAAGAAACAGGACCCATGCCAAAGATCAGCAACCCAGCTGTAAAGCGGAACCTGTCACCACTCAAGAGGAGATGAAGATGAAGGAGGAGAAGGAGGTTGAGTCACCCAATTTTGAAGGGAGCGGCAGTACCATATTCTCAGACATGCATCCAATCTCTACTACTGTACTACTGGCATATCTCCCCTTCCACCAGCTATCTCTATGAGTCTCACCCACTCATTACCCCTTTACCCAACCCAGTGTGTGAAATCCTCATGTGGTCTCTGATTCTGCTGCCTCTTTGTAAATGCCCTCTGACCAGGAAAGCCTAAAAAGCCTAAAAATCACAATACATGAATGAGGGATCAACTTTAGTTTCTTTTAGACTTTATTTTTTCTCATTTTTCGCACTGTGTTTTGTGTTTTGGACTTAGCTTGGTTGCTATGGTTATTTAGTTTAGAACTATGTAATGTGGATTATGTTTCAATGGACATTGTTGTCCAAACATCCACCCAAACATTTCTGAGCAGTTGATGTATTTAAAGCTTCCATGTTGTTTAAACAGTCCACAACAAATGATGAATAACATACAGGTTTGTGCCAATGAATTCAAATGTGAAAGCAAGTAATGTTAACCAGGTGTCCTTTCACACGTGGTAGTAATGTGTACATGCAAGAAATTATGTTTGTGTGTGTGCATGCAATGCATTCAAGTAAAGAGTAACCAATAGTCAAGGCAATGGCCATTGTTACCCATGACCATGGCTATGCAGTGCAGGGTGATAGTTTACATCCAAATCTGGTTGTGCACTGACAGCAGATGGGGTTTAGAGGTTGGGTGGTTCTGAAGGTAGTAGTTGCCTTCTACGTGGACTGGGGGAGAAAGTCGGTCTTGCTTCAGTGATACTTAGCTTATCACTAAAGACGTGAATGAGCTGCCTGTACTGGATATTTCTCTTGTTATCACTATTTTCCATTTAGGTTGATACCATAAACTCTGATATGTGTTTAATTTTTGTTTGTGTGCACTTTAATTTGTATTCACTATAAACATCTCGGTTTAATGAAGTTCAAGTGCCTAGTATTTTTGTTGCTGAGCAATCAAATAAAGACCTCTGTTTCCTGCTGCATTTGTTTCCTGCCAGAATGCCTGGTGTTTTGATTTTGTTTGTGATTTAGCTGCTTACTAATTGTACACTGCTGCGCAATTAAAGTTCCATGTTTCCTGCTGTCCTAGCTTCCTACCAGAGTGCCTCGTATTTTGTTTGTAAAACAACTGCTGACTTATTATGGGCCTTTGTTTCGTGCCCCTATTTCTTGCATGAGATTGTCTTCCGATTGGCAGGCAGTACTCTCCATGGGCATGATGAGCTATAAATACCTTGTTGAAAGTGTGGTTACCTGCTTGGTTTTGTCAGTCCATCTAAGAGAGAGCTGTGTCCCTGACTAGCATGGGATCCATACCCTGACACCTGCGACAACAGCTACTTGAATCCCATCTCTTCCAGATTAATTTCTACAGCTTCGAGCTCCAGTACCTGGCCATTCAGGTGGCACCAACACTTCCTCACCTTCCTCGCCTTGACTGTGACCATCATTTTCTCACCGCTGCTCAATGCTCCATCTTCTTCAGCCAATACTTGGAAGGTAGTGCACAAACCAGGAGCATCTCTTTTTGGTTTCTCCTTTCTTCAATGACACCCTTATAGTTTGAATATAATTTACAACATTTTAGTAAAATAACAAGAAATAAGGACAAATTGTGTGAGCTGTATGAAGTAAAACAACGTAAAAAATAGTTAATAGGACTATAATCATCAGTCGAGAAAACACAAATAAACACTTAGGATTTAGCAGCAGGGTCATTGTTCAAAGAACCCCCAAGTGGACTAGAATGTCTTTTAGTAATTCTTAATTGATATTTTCTCAAGAACTCACACTCAAAAAACTCTCTAAATGAACCTGGGTTGAAAATAAATAATTTTTTGACCTGAGTCTAAATTAACATTAGGTAGAGTTGAAGGGTAAACTTGATTGTGGTCTCCACATGCTGGCTTAGGGATTGTGGAGGTAAGCCCCAAATAACCCAAGGGGGGAGACAAGAATAGCATGGTCATGTTGATTACGAAGCATTCATGTATAGTTGCCTGAAGTGATACTGTTTTTTTTTGTCAGAGAGTACCTCTCAATTTCTCTGCAAATTGGACTTAAAGTTTCTTTAGAGGGCGAAAGGGGAAATATTGAAACCAATGTGAGTGGTTTAAAAACTACGTCTTCTTTTTGTCCTAAAAGAAATAGGATACCCCCTGAGGTTCAGTTTTTGAGGATATGAGAATACTTGAAATAGATATCCTAAATACTAAGGGCCATATTTATACTTTTTGAAGCAAAACTGCGCTAACGCAGTTTTGCGCCAAAACAATTAGCGCCGGCTAACGCCATTCTGAAGCGCCATGCGGGCGCCGTATTTATTGAATGGCGTTAGCCGGCGTTAGCTGACCGGCGCTGCCTGGTGTGCGTGAAAAAAAACCACGTACACCAGGCAGCGCCGGCGTAGGGAAAAATGGCGTTTGGGCGTCCCAAAATGGGGCAAGTCAGGCTGAGGCAAAAAAATCGTCTTAACCCGATTTGTGCCATTTTTTTTGGGCGCCCATCCCCCAGTAACATGACTCCTGTCTTAGCAAAGACAGGAGTCATGCCCCCTTGCCCAATGGCCATGCCCAGGGGACTTCTGTCCCCTGGGCATGGTCATTGGGCATAGTGGCATGTAGGGGGGCACAAATCAGGCCCCCCTATGCCACAAAAAAAATTAAAAAAATACTTACCACAACTTACCTTTTCTTCCCTGGGATGGGTCCCTCCATCCTTGGGTGTCCTCCTGGGGTGGGCAAGGGTGGCAGGGGGTGTCCCTGGGGGCGGGGGAGGGCACCTCTGGGCTCATTCTGAGCACACAGGTCCCTTAACGCCTGCCCTGACCCAGGCGTTAAAAAGAGGCGCAAATGCGGGGTTTTTTGCCCCGCCCACTCCCGGGCGTGATTTTTGCCCCGCACATGCCTGGGAGTCATTTTTTAAGACGGGAACGCCTACCTTGCATCTCATTAACACAAGGAAGGTGTTCACGCAAAAAAAATGACGCTAACTCCATGAACTTTTGCCCTAGACGCGTCTAACGCCAAAGTATAAATATGGAGTTAGTTTTGCGACGAATTTGCGTAAAAAAAAATGGCGCAAATTCGGCGCAAACGGAGTATAAATATGCCCCTTAAAATACATTTTTCAGGCAGAACTGTACCCAAATGGAATTCATCCCAACAGGGAGCTTGGCAAATAAGAACAGTATTGTTATCAAACCAGCCGGTAAAGGTGGTGAGATAGTGGTTTTGGACTCTACGAAATGTGACCAGGAGATCAAGAGACAACTCAAGAATCAGTCTCATTATAGGCCCAATGTAGAAAATCCTACGAAAGAACTAAGTAAACAGATCCTAGCACTCACTAATAAAGCCAAGAAGGAAGGTTGGATATGTAAAAAGAGAGTTTGAGTTTCTTAATAGAAACCAATATAAGACGCCCTCAATTTACATTCTGCCCAAAATTCACAAACATGTAGAAAATCCACTGGGGAGACTTATTGTAGCTGCTTGTGGTTCACTTTTGGAACCACTAGCACAATATATTGACACCTCTCTGAAAATGTTTGTGGGTGAAACACAGGCCTATCTAAGGGACTCTATGGATGCCACCACTTAATTTTAATGATTGCAATTTGATGGTGAGAATGAATTTTTGGTAACATTACATATTGAGTCGCTATTCACTAACATCCCCCAAGATGGGGCTCTATACCTTATAAAATCTGTACTAGAGAAGAAACCCAGACCCCATAGAATACCTACTGGATTTCTGGTCAGTTTAGCCACAATATGTCTCAAGAACAAGTTTTTTTAATGTAAAGGTGACCTACAGTTACAGGTCAAAGGGGTGGCTATGGGATGTAGCTTTGCCGAAGAGGTGGCACATCTGGTGATGGACTGCTTTGAAGAACGTTGGATTTTTGAGAATACACAACCTTTCCACCAAAACATCAAACAGTGGTTCAGATATATTAACGATATGAGATAAATAATTGGAGGAGTCACTTTTAATTTGGATATAGAACAGAAATTTATTTATAAGGCATTTCCGGACTGGAATAGATGAGAGGACATTAATCTTTCTCACTGGTTTGCCTTGAGAGACTACCCCTTTAATGGACTGCAGTTGATTTATAGGTGCAGCCTTACAAGGAACATAGTAATGGAAGACTACACTTTATGTTGTAATGTTTTCTTCAATGTAATTTAGTGTCTTTTGTTGAGATTCAAATGTGATTTATATGTTGCTAAAATATATATATCAAGACTTGGAAGATATTGGAGGGTGTGAGCATAATAATTTAATTTGTTGTTTAACATCATTGCCTTTCCCCAGGGTAATATATGTGCTCTGTGGTAGACAAATCACATTTATCCATACTAAACACTGTTTTCACGTCTATACAGAGTACCTCTCAGACAGGAGTGTATCTTACCAACAGAACGTGGAAGGCCTTAATGAAAAGGATTAACATACACCTATCATTCTTTCTTGGGGCTCCAAGTACACCAGAACCATCTCTCTTTATCGACTAATCACCCTTCCCCCAAGGGTCAGATCTTAGGGGGTCATTACAACATTGGCGGTAAAAGCCGCTTACCGCCGTGCAGAAGACCGCCAATACACCGCCACGGCCGTGGAATTCCGCCACAGCTATTATGACCCACATCTCGGAATCCGCCAAAATTCAGACACCCACACAAGTCCGTCACACCAGAGGTCAGTGTTAAACTGGCGAAAACAAAACCTCCACCGTCACGCCAACAGAAACACTCCCATGCTATCACGACCCACGAATCCACGCGGCGGTCTTTCAAACGCGGTATTCCATTGGCATTACACACCGCCGCGCTCAAAATACACACACATCTCCAAAACACCGCCACATTGGACAATTCGAAATACACACACCTGATACACATACACACACCACTCCCATACACCCAACACAATATAAAACACACACCCACATCACCCACAAACCCCTACGACCAAAAATCAGAGATGAAGGCGACAGACAGAGAGCACAGCAATAGAGAACCCCACCACACAGAGGCACACAACACCATCACCCATACAACATTCCACGCACAAAACAACACACACCACTACACATCACCACACTCATCAACACATACACCACCCCACACATCACCTACACCACCCCATGTCAAGCCAAAGACACCCCAGGTTTTCTGAGGAGGAGCTCAGGGTTATGGTGGAGGAAATCATCCAGGTAGAGCCACAGCTATTTGGATCACAGGTGCAGCACACCTCCATAGCCAGGAAGATGGAGCTATGGCGAAGAATCGTGGACAGGGTCAACGCTGTGGGACAGCATCCAAGAAATCGGGAGGACATCAGGAAGAGGTGGAACGACCTGCGGGGGAAGGTGCGTTCAGTGGTCTCCAGGCACAACATCGCGTTTCAGCGGACTGGCGGCGGATCCCCACCTCCTCCCCCACAACTAACAACATGGGAAGAGCAGGTCTTGACCATCATGCATCCTGAGGGCCTCGGAGGAGTCGGTTGAAGAATGGACACTGGTAAGTCAAATCTTAACTATCATATCAACCACCCTACCTGCATGCCATCACACACCCCACCCTCACCCCCTCCCATATCACTCCTCACTAATGTTCTAATAACACAAACCACCCATCCCAACACCAAGCCCTGCATGACACAACTAAGCATGTCACCCCTCACTAAAGCATGCTCACTGCACATACCCAGAACACCCCCCAACCATCATCACACAAGTCCCCACACAGGAATGCTTGCACTGGGGTACACGCATACCCACCCATTGCACACCATAACACACACACATGCAATAATCATGCTCTTATACCCCTGCAGGACCACTACGTAACGTCACCAGACAGGAGGGTCCACACATCTCCACTCCACCCACAGAAGAGCCCCACAGTGACGACAGCAGCTCTGGCCAACTGGATCCTGATGACCAGCCCGGATCATCGTGGGCCTTGGGAGAGTCGGTTCCCCTTGCAGAGGCACAGCCCAACACTGACCTTCCACCCTCTGGTAACACCAGCACAGCACCCATCCAGCGGGCCCATACCTCAGTCCCCAGGACACGTCAATCAGCTGTGTGTCCACCACTACAGGGAACCCAGGATAACCCACCACCCCAACAACAACAGGGACCTGGGGGCAGTGGTAGTGGGCAAAATCACCTAAAGGTACACCTCCTACAACCACCTCCTCTTCCTCCACTCCCAGACCCCGTCCAGCTACCCATCCCAGTCTTCGTCAGAAACTTTTCCTGAGCAACGTTGACCTCTGGGCCACCACCCCCACCCCTACAATTCATATGTCCCGTAGTAGCACCTCAGCCAAAAAAAGTCCGGTACCAGTGGTGCGTGTTAGAGGTCTGTGGAGTGCACCGGCCACCAGGGCAGCCAGTGTGACACGGAGCCAAAGCACTGCCAGTCCACCCCCTGTAAAGCACCTTAAGTTAGACAGTGTCAGACAGGAGGGGGTGAAGACTCCTGCCGGCAAAACTGCTCACAAGGGTCCCGGGGGAGTGCCAAGTCAGCTGTGACTCCTCCCAAGGTGGTGAAGGGGCAGAAGAAGTCTCCAAAGTCTGGTAGGAGCAGCACGGCGGGGAAGGCCGCCATCCTCCCTCCTGGCCAGGACGCCACCGCCAGCACTATCGTCACTGGTCCGGAGACCACCGCCAGAGTCAGTGCCCTGGAGGGCACCAGTATCGTCACTGGTCCAGAGACCACCGCCAGAGTCAGCGCCCTGGAGGGCACCAGTATCGTCACTGGTCTAGAGACCACCGCCAGCAGCAGTGCCCTGGAGGGCCCCGGCAGCCACAGCCCGCTGGGCACTGAGGGACCGTCATGCCACACACCAATGTATTGGTCAGAGACAGCAAAGTCAAGCACCGCTGAACAGGGCCAAGACCGCCATGGCAAAGGACCACTGAACAGGTCAGAGACAGCAAAGTCAAGCACCGCTGAACAGGGCAAAGACTGCCATGGTAAAGACCACTGAACAGGGCAAAGACCACCATGGCAAAGCACCGCTGAACAGGTCAGAGACAGCAAAGTCAAGCACCGCTGAACAGGGCAAAGACCGCCATGGCAAAGCACCGCTGAACAGGTCAGAGACAGCAAAGTCAAGCACCGCTGAACAGGGCAAAGACCACCATGGTAAAGACCACTGAACAGGGCAAAGACCGCCATGGCAAAGCACCGCTGAACAGGTCAGAGACAGCAAAGTCAAGCACCGCTGAACAGGGCAAAGACCGCCAACTCAAGCATCGTTAGGCCATGTGCAGCTGGGACAGTGACGGAACTGGGACCGTCACGGGGAGCGTGATGCACTCTGGGCACCAGTCCCCCTCCAGAACCAGTGGAGACATGCATCCACTACCTCTGTCCTGCACAGGATGAAGCACTCTGGGCACCAGTCCCCCTCCAGAACCAGTGGAGAATGTTATTGACTTGAGAGACTGTGGCTTTGCACTCCCCAGGATGGAACAGTGGGCAAACCACCCACTGTATAGACTTGAGAGACTGTGGCTTTGCACTCCCCACGATGGAACAGTGGGCCAACCATCCACTGTAGAGACTTGAGAGACTGTGGCTTTGCACTCCCCAGGATGGAACAGTGGGCAAACCACCCACTGTAGAGACTTGAGAGACTGTGGCTTTGCACTCCCCAGGATGGAACAGTGGGCAAACCACCCACTGTAGAGACTTGAGAGACTGTGGCTTTGCACTCCCCAGGATACATCAATGGGCATGGAGCCCCGTCGTGGATCTGGCGTGGTGCTGTAATCCGGCTGAGGTGCCCCCCCCTTCCCTCCCCCCTGAGGTGCCTGTTGTATTTCTATCTGATGCCCCTGCAGTGTTCTCTCCGTTTGTGGACAGGTATCTAGTGTGGGCATCGCCCATGCTTTGTGGGCCCAGTGGTCCACGGACATTGATATGTGCATACCTGCACTACTAATCGTAATGTATAAATTCTAGAATGTATATATATATCTGTATATATTTAATTACTGTATTTTGATATATTACAATGGTTGAACTCATTTCCTTTTGTCTTTGCATTCTTCCGGGGGGGTTGTGGGTTGTTACAATGATGTTTGGAAATGCATTGGTGTGTGTGTTGTAATGTGCAAGGGTCGGGGTGGGGGTGGGGGTGTTGCGTGTGTATCCCCCTGACTTTTACCTCCCCCCTCCCCTATGTCGTAGGTGCAGTACTCACTGTTGTCTTCGGCGCCGCTGTTGCTGGTGTTCGTAGACGAGCAGGAAGACAAGGGCAGGGAGTATTTGTAGTTCAGGCTCCATGGTGGCCTCCTTCCTCGTGGAGTGTGTTAAGGTGAGCGTTTTCCCATTGCAAAAGCTGTTTCCGCCGTGTTTTTATCCACGGTGAATCCGCCCCGGAAAAGGTGGCGGATTGGTGGGTTGTGATACTATGGGCGGTACTTTGTCTTCCGCCTGTCTGTTGGCGGTGACCGCTGCGCTGCTTGTCTGTACCGCTGTGGCGGTCGGAGTGTTAAAGTGGCTGTCTATGTTGGCGGTTTCCGCCACGGTCATAGTTCCCTTTTTTTTCCGCCGGCCTGTTTGCGGTATTACCGCAGCTTTAACACCGTCCGCCAGGGTTGTAATGACCCCCTTGGTGTCCGTCATCTGATATTAAGGATTAACCCCAGAGGTAAGTTTTGGAAGATCTTTACTTCGCAGAAGTCTTGGGAATTCAGGTGAGTGGCCCTTGGTTTGGCAGCCAGTAGGGTGCAGCTTGGGTCCTATTGTTTAGTAAGCACCGAATTCACACATGGTCATATCCTTCACACTTAGGATATTGCACTGAGGGGAAAAGTAGGGAGTCCATTACTTCAATTTAATCATAGCCATTGTTTATTACTCTGGGGCAGAATCCAGTCCATCTTTTTTTTTTCTCCATGTAGTCATATGCAGATCAGTTTTGCCATTGCTTCAATGTGAACACTCCTGCTGGAACTGCCAGGCCAGGACCACTGAACAGGAACATAAGCAACCCTAGGCTGATTTTGATCTATTTCTACCTCAGCAAAATCGTGCAGCTGCAGTCATATGGCACAGTGAGCATGAGACCCACATCTGGAAATACATGAGCATCACACTGAGAAAAAAAAATGATGAAATGAATGACCAACAACTTTATACCCTTGACCAAGACCAGTTAACAACTGGACGTTGCTGGCTGGACAAAAAATACCTGCTTAATTCTCAACACAGACAAAATGGAAGTGCTGCTTTTTGGGAACAACATCTCCCCTTGGAGCGACTCCGGGTGGCCCTCCAAAACTGGACCAGCCCTCCACCTTGCTAACATTCTGGACAGCAAACCCACCATGAAAAGACAAATCAAGTAAGTCTCTTCTGCCTGCTTCCACGCTCTCCGAATTGCTATGATTTTTTTTTAAAAGGCTCCCTGTCAACTTGGAAAATGGTCACTTAAGCCCTAGCCACCAGCTGACTAGACTATGGCAATGCACTCTATGTAGGAATCACCTCCTAACTCCTGAAGAGACTCCAGATGACACAGAACTCAGCCGCCAGACTCATCCTCGAACTCCCTAAATGGACCCACACCACACTTCACCTCAAGAGGCTCCCCTGGCTCCCTATCCAGAATAGATGCCACTTAAGATGCTAATACATACCTACAAAGCCCCTCACAATCAAGGACCAGCATACTTCAACCACCACCTGAACTTCCACCAACCCTCTATACACCTCTGATCCTCCTCCCTTGTCCTCATTTTCACCCTAAGCATCCAATTAACCTACAGCGGAGGTCACTCTTTCTTCTAGCTCATCGCCAAGTCCTGGAACGACCTTCCTCTTCACCCCTTTTAAATGATATTTTGACAGTTAAAAATGTTCACACTGTTACTTACCCCTTCTAACAGTTACTGAAACATGCTTCATTATCTGTTCAATCTCCTCATCTGTCAATATCATGGAACTGCTTGCACATAACTACAATATCCTTGAACAGAGGCAGTATGTAGGGTTGGCATCAAATACTCCAGAAAGATTTCTTAAAGAAACTTCATGGACAGTCATTTACTGCTTTGAACACATTTTTAAAAAAGCACAACCAGCCCTTCCACTCTTTAACTTATGCCTTAGTTTATAACCTCATTGATCTCATCCATGTAACACAACATATCCTGCCTGACTCAAATCATGCCCTCACTCTTGTTGATCTGAACATCTAGATGGACAACACAAACAATTTCTAAGCTCAATTTCTAGTTTCTCTCAACAGGTTCATTAGTCTACTTACTTTTGAGAGCACAGTCTGGAATTTGTATTATTCTTGATACCACAACGTTCAAATGGCCTAGAGCACTTTTCCTGGTTAGAAAAAACCATAGTAAATTTGTACATTGAAGGTGAAATTGGCAGAATACTTAAACAGGGAAAGACAACTAGTTTGAGGAACTAAAGCAAAATCACACCAAAACAAAATCATACCTGACACCTTCTTCTAAACCTTTTGGCAAAAGTAATGCACCTCTAACAAACCTACTTGATACCATTGCTAACTTAAAAAAAGTTGTTTTAATAATATTTGACACCTAGGGCCCTATCACCATCATAAATTAGAGCTGGAAAAATTGAAATGGTACTGAATTGCAAATCAGAGTTTAAAAAAATGTATTTTTACTGTGCTAAAATCAGATGATTAGCCAATCCAAACATAGCAGACAGTAAACATGCATTTTAGCATAGCTTAACCTTCCAAATGTTGATACCACACAAACGTAAATTGTTCAGTATATAACATCGAAGGTTATACTAAAGCTACCAGAGAACACATGACAGGACAACACTACCAAAAATTGTATGTGCACTTAAGTTGAGAATCCTAACATACACTTACCATTTCTCGACAGCTCAGTTTCTTCCAGCTGACCATGGAAGGCCAAATGGGAAAACATCAGGACATTTAACTACAGCAGAATCATGCAGGGTGCTGAGATTATGGCTGTGAGGACAAGCTAATAATGCTCTGTCACTTAATTGTGACCCAGAGATGAATGTTCTCCAAGCGCATACTGCAGAACATCCTTCACCGGGTGTAGACACACACTGCACTGCAGCACATTAGGAGACCTTTCAAATTTGGGGTCATGATGCATTTCGCAGCTGGGTATATCAGGATCCTCATAAGGGTAATTATTGACCAACCATTGACTGATTCTTTACAATGTAGCCTCAATGAAGGCAGGGACCTTCTGATCAAGTCCTTCAGCCATTTTGAGCACAATACTAAGGCAGGTAGCACTAGGATGGACAACAATGCCATTGTAGCAAATAAAGGATGGCTTAGAAGAATTTCAAATTGGACAACTTCATCTTCTTGTTTTCATTTCCTGTTCGTTGTGGTTGGCAGATATGCCACGCTCAGGGGAGAGTGCTCTACACAATAGGGAGGGGGTGGTTGGGCATCCTCTCCACTTACAGAAAAAGCTTCACACAGGGGAGGGAACTCTTCACAAGTAAAGGAAATATCTCCACATGTAAGAGGGAGAACCCCCCAAAGATGTAGCTACTTTGCCTGTAAAAACTTCCTCTACCTGGGTGTCAATCTCCATATTGTAAAGTATACAGAACTTTTCCCTATACTTTCCCATATGGAGATCTCAGCCCTCAGGCGGAGATCTCTGTATGGTAGAGGTTAGGAAACTTCTCTTCATTCTTTACTAAATGGAAATAGATACTTTGACTGCTGAGTCTTTCTATGGTAAAACAGTGAAAAGTACAAACATTTTCAAAGTAGAAGAAAAAATTTAAATTATGTGAAATGTTATTGAAATTATTTCTATGTATTTATTTAAAATCCAGAACAAAATATATTTAAGACAAATATTTTTATTATATATATTAAATTATGTATCAGAAGTAAAATATAAAAACAAATTCCCACTTAAAGTACAAAAATACATTTTAATGTATCAATTGTGTATTAACAATTATTAAAACTGATTTAAATTATTAATAAAAAATATTTTATTATAGTGTAATAAAAGCTTAATTTTTAATTTAAAAAAACTTATTGGAAATTCAAAACTAATTTCAAAAATATTTTCCAGATCATTGTTAACATAAAATAAAAGTCAATACCACTGTTACTTTCAAAGGGAGGGTGCATATCCCTCCCAATACCCCTATCTAGACTCTTTTAGCCCCTCCTATTTTGTAGTTTTCCCCATTTTCCAGCCACTACTCCAGCTCCACCTACATTTGATACAAAACATATATCTGAATGGGGGAAGATAGATATATTGTTTTTTGCCCTTCTAAAAGGCATCTGACTCCCAATCTCCTGGACAGAATCACTGGGTACCACACCACTACCAACTTGAAATTTAGGAGTGTGGTTTGAGGGTGAGTTCACTTAAATGCTTTAATTAAATTGACTTTATCAGAGGAATTATACTTCTCTATTTCCATGGAATATATGTCCAGTCCTTTTAGTGAACTACTACACTGGACATCCTAAGAAATTTCTTAATAAACTCTCTGTCTGATTAACAAAGGCTGCACGTCTGCTGGCCAAGATATCATACCAAGCTGTTTACTCCCTACTGACCAACAAGAAGACTAAGGGACAGATTAAAGAAAAGTGGCGCAGCATCCAGTGCAGCACTAATTTCTTGTGCCCCTTAGTGCCACCCTACTGCCATCATGTGTGTGCCGTTGTAGGAAAGTAGCCTCTTTCTAGCTTGGTTAACCCCACTTTTGGCCTGTTTGTCAGTCTGTTTGACTGTGTCTACTGGGATCCTGCTAACCAGGACCCCAGTAGCTATGCTCTCTCCCTTAAATGTGGTTGTTGGTTACTTTTAACCCAGTATTTCACCCACAATTGACATACTGGTGCCCCTTATAAGTCCCTAGAATATGGTACCTACGTACCTAGGGCACTGGGGCTCCAGGGGATCGTTATGGGCTTCAGAAATATATTTTGCCACCCATAGGGAGCCCATGCAAAGGCTTCTGCAGGACTGCCTTTCACTGCCATTTGTCATTACACCAAGTCACGTATAAGTCACCCCATATGGCAGGCCTTCCAGCCCAGATGGCAGGGTGCAAAGTACCTGTGTGTGAGGGCACTCGTGCACTAGCAGAGGTGCTTCCATGAACTCCAGGCCCATTTTCTCATATTTCAGGAGTGCGGGATGCCATTTTACGCGGGTTCTGGACATAGGTCCAGCTGTGTCCAGCTACATAATGGTAACTCTAAATATAGGCATCTTTGGTATCAAACATGTTGGAATCATACCCCAAGGCTTTTGCAAGTATTGGTTGTATGATTCCATGCACTCTGGGGACCCCTTAGAGGACCCCCAGCATTGCCATTTCAGCCTCCTGAGGTTTTCCAGGCAGCCGCAGCGGCTGCCACCTCACAGACAGGTTTCTGCCCTCCTGTTGCTTGAGAAGCTCAAGCCCAGGAATGCAGAACAAAAGATTTCCTATGGGAGAGGTGTGTTACTTCCTCTCCCTTTAGAAATAGGTGTTACAGGCTGAGGAGGGATAGCCTCCCCAAGCCACTGGAAATGCTTTGAAGGGCACATTTGGTGCTCTCCTTGCATAAACCAGTGTACACTGGTTCAGGGACCCCCAGTCCCTGCTCTGGTGCGAAACTGGACAAAGGAAAGGGGAGTGGCCACTCTTCTGTCCATCACCACCCCAGGGGTGGTGCTCAGAGCCCCTCCAGAGGGTTCTTGGGTTTCGCCATCTTGGATTCAAGGTAGGCAGGGAACTCTGGAAGCATATGAGTGGCCAGTGCCAACAGGTGATGTCAGAGCCTTCCCCTGATAGGTGCTTACCTGGTTAGGTGACCAATCCCCCTTTAAGGGCTATTTAGGGTCTCTCCTTTGGGTGGTTCCTCAGATTCAGGTTGCAAGACTCCATGACTTCTCTGCATCATTTACTTCAACTTCTCACTGAAGAAACTGCATCTGGACCCTCCAGGAACCAACAAGCTGCAACAAAGAAGCAAGATGCCTCCTGCAACATTGTATCTCCGGCTCCTGCCAGCAACTGCAACAGTTTCCTGGTCGTGCATCCTCTGATATCAGGCTGTCTTCAGCCTTCATCCAAAGGACGAAGGAATCTCCTTTGGGCTGAAGGAGTCACGCCCCTGCTTCTACAGGCACCAACTGTGACAACTACCGGCTGCGTGGATCCCCTCTCCTGCTGAGTTGCGTGAATGTTGCATCATGGGTGGTAGACTGAAGTGGTCCTGATGGTCCTCTCTCTTCCAGCTGTCCCACTTTGGTGGAGGTAAGACATTGCATCCCCATGCAAGACAGTACCCCCAGGCACCGCGTCTTTTGCAGCTGCCGAAGCTTCTGGGGCATCTTTCCTCCAAGTATTTTGTGCATCTTGTAGCTCCGGCCCCCAGCACTCCATCCTGCGACGTACAGCTTCCTGACAGGTTCTCCGGCAGCATGGGAGCCTTTGTCGTAGTGCTGCATGGGCCTCTTCTGCAACTTTCTTGTCCCTATGCTGAGGGACTCCTGTGTGCACTGCCTGGTCTTCTGTGGCTCTCTGAGTTGCTGAGGGCCCCTTTTGACTCCCCCTTCTGGGTAGAGTCCACCTGGTCCTTCCCGGTCCTGGGCAGCGCCATTTTCTGCTAAGCGCCTGCTTTGCATGTGCGAAGGCTTGTTGGTGTACTCCGGCAAAGCAAACCTGACTGCAATCCTCTATCCAGTGTGGGGCACCATTTGCACTCTCCAAGAACCCGACTTCATCTTTTTGGGTGCAGTGATTACTTTTCTTCTTTACCAGTGGTTCACCTTTTGCACCTTCATCCGGGTTAGCAGGGGCTCCTGTTCTTCCTGGACTCTTCTGTGCTTCTAGGACTTGGTTCCCTTCTTCCACAGGTCTTCTTGTCCAGGAATCCACTGTTGGTATCTTGCAGTCTCTTCTGGGTTTTGCATCATTCTCCTTCTCGTTTCTGTGTGTGATGTGGGAAACTTATTGTGATTTACTCCTGTTTTCCTGGTCCCTGGGATAGGTTGTGGTACTTACCTTTGGGCTTTTCTAGTACTTCCAGCTCCCTTCTACACACTACACTTGCCTAGGTGGAGGACCGACTTTTGCATTCCACTTTCTATGTTTATGGTTTGTGCTACCCCAGGCCCATTTCTAACTATTGTGATTTTCACTAATTTCACTAATTAATTGTATGCCTATTTCTGCATACTAGTGTATACAATGTGTGTATTACCCCCTAAGGGAGTATAGTCTCTATGGTATTTTTTGTATTTGTGTCACCAAAATGAAGTATCTTTATTTTTGTAACACTGAGTATTTTGTTTCATGTGTGTGAGTACTGTGTGACTACAGTGGTATTGCACGAGCTTTGCATTTCTCCTAGATAAGCCTTGGCTGCTCATCCACAGCTACCTCTGGAGAGTCTGGCTTCTAGACACTGACTAAACTACACTAATAATGGATACCTGGTCCTGGTATAAGGTGTGAGTACCATAGGTACCCACCACACACCAGGCCAGCCTCCCACAGCCATATTTAAAATATGGCTCACCATCATGCAGGGTAGGGGGCAATTCAATAAACATTTGTTATGCTAATGATGTACTGTTCATTGTTAGCACCAACATTTTGGTACACAGGGGCCCTTTATAAATGATGGTGTGCCCCCTTTTAAAGCCTGCTCTGAGCAGGCGTTAAAAATGCTTCAAAAGATGGTGCAAAGAAATGTCTTAGGTTTCTTTGCGCCATTTTTTGCCCCCCTTATGGGGAAACACACACCTTGCATATTGTTAGAAATGGGGTCTTTGGTTGACAGTCAGGTTACCCCCTGTTCAAGCAAGGACCCTCACTCTAGTCAGGGTAAAAGAGAATCACCCTCAGCTAACCCCTGCCTACCCCCTTGGTAGCTTGGCAGAGCAGTAGGCTTAACTTCAGAGTGCTAGGTGTAAAGTATTTGTACCAACACACACAGGGCCAGATGGAGCAAAGAAACATTTTGCGACTTGCAAATAGCGAGTCATAGCGACTCGCTATTTGCAACTCGCAAAATGTTCTGCAGAACGGTGTCTCAGACACCGTCTGTGAGTCGGTATGGGGTCGCAATGACCCACCTCATTAATATTATTGAGGTGGTTCGCAAATTGCTGCCCCATACCGACTATAGGCACTCGCAAACATGAAGGCCTGCTGTAGTCAGCAGACCTCCATGTTCGTGACTGCTTTTAAATAAAGCAGTTTTTTATTTTTTAAGTGAAGCCCGTTTTCCTTAAAGGAAAACGAGCTGCACTTAAAAAAAAAACGAAACCTTTAGTTTCGGTATTATTTCAGGGCAGGCAGTGGTCCCTTGGACCACTACCTGCCCTGAAAAAAATGTTTCGGGTCCATTCACAAACTGGAAGGGGTCCCATGGGGACCCCTTCCAATTTGCGAGTGGGTTACCATCCACTTGAAGTGGATGGTAACTGCGATACCCTTTGCAACCGCATATGCATTTGTGGTATTGCATTCCACTCCGAATCGCAAATAGGAAGGGAACACCCCTTCCTACTTGCGATTCTGAAATGCATATTGCGAGTCGGTCCCGACTCGCAATATGCATTTCTGCATAGGGAAATGCGTTTAGCGAGTCGCAAACGGCAATTTTTGCCGTTTGCGACTCGCTAAACGTTTCCTGCATCTGGCCCACAGTAACTTCATGAAAACATTGCAAAATGACACAACACCAGTTTAGAAAAATAGGAAATATTTATCTAAACAAAACAAGGCCAAAACGACAAAAATCCAACATACACAAGTCAAGTTATGATTTTTTAGAGATTAAACTCAAAAATAGCGCTTAGAAACAAAAATGCTTCAATGAGATGTTAACACGGCGTCGTGACAGAGTTGTTCCCAACAAGCCGACACCAGCGGCGCCGGACACAGAGTCGTGTAGACCCCCAAGTACAGTACCTTTGGTGAAGAGTGAAAACAAGCCAATGCGCGAAGTCGGAATTGCCGCGTCTGTGCGAAACCTTGAATCCGTGCACTTCGAGCGGCGTCAGTCACGACGTGGTGTGGTGACTTCCACGGAGTCGCGGACTTCAGCGGGGCTGCAGCGGCGTCAGGCCTGCGAAGAGTGTCACGTTCCAGTGAAGGTCACGCCGTCAGGTGCAGGCGGCGTCACCGGATTCAGCAGCGGCGTCATCGGATTCAGCAGCGGCATCGGTCCGGAGTCGTCCAAAGTCGATTTCCTTGGATTTCCAGCAGCTTTCCTTTCAAGGGCCCAGGGACTGGATAGGGCACCACTTGTCAGAGTAGGAGTCTCTCCAGAGACTCCAGGTGCTGGCAGTGAAAAGTCTTTGCTGTCCCTGAGACTTCAAACAACAGGAGGCAAGCTCTAAATCAAGCCCTTGGAGATTTCTTCACAAGATGGAAGGCACACAACATCCAGTCTTTGCCCTCTTACTCTGGCATAAGCAACACTGCAGGAAAGCTCCACAAAGCAAAGTCACAGGCAGGGCAGCCCTTCTTCCTCAGCTGTTCAGCTCTTCTCCAGGCAGAGGTTGCTCTTGGTTCCAGAAATGTTTCTAATGTCTGTAGATTTGGGTGCCCTTCTTATACCCATTTTGGTCTTTGAAGTCACCTTTCTTCAAAGGGGACTCACACCTACTTGTGAAATCCTGCCTTGCCCAGGCAAGGCCTCAGACACACACCAGGGGGTTGGAGTCTGCATTGTCAGGCGCAGGTACAATCCTTTCAGATGAGAGTGACCACTCCACCCCACCCTCCTAGCAGAGATGGCTAATTAGGAAATGCAGGCTACACCCCAACTCCCTTTGTGTCACTGTCTAGTGTGAGGTGAAAAACAACCCAACTGTCAAAACTGACCCAGACAGGGAATCCACAAACAAGGCAGAGTCACAGAATGGTTTAAGCAAAAAAATGCTCACTTTCTAAAAGTGTCATTTTCAAACACACAATCTCAAAACCAACTTTACTAAAAGATGTATTTTTAAATTGTGAGTTCAGGGACCCCAAACTCCACATGTCTATCTACTCTCTAGGGGAATCTACACTTTAATCATATTTAAAGGTAGCCCCCATATTATCCTATGAGAGAGACAGGCCTTGCAACAGTGAAAAACGAAATTGGCAGTATTTCACTGTCAGGACATACAAACCACATTACTATATGTCCTACCTTATCCAAACACTGCACCCGGCCCCTGGGGCTACCTAGGGCCTACCTTAGGGGTGCCTTACATGTAAGAAATGGAAGGTTTAGGCCTGGCAAGTGGGTATGCTTGCCAAGTCGAATTTACAGTGTAAAAATACACACACAGACACTGCAGTGGCAGGTCTGAGACATGATTACAGGGTTACTTGTGTGGGTGGCACAACCAGTGCTGCAGACCCACTAGTAACATTTGATTTACAGGCCCTGGGCACCTCTGGTGCACTTTACTAGGGACTTAACAGTAAAACAGATATGCCAATCATGGAGAACCAATTACAAACACATTTTAAACAGGAGCACTTGCACTTTAGCACTGGTTAGCAGTGGTAAAGTGCCCAGAGTAATAAAAACAGCAAAATCAGAGTCCAACACACATCAATAACCTGGGGAAAAGAGGCAAAAAGTTAAGGGAGACCACGGCAAGGATGAAAAGTCTAACACGTGTCCCCCCCAGCTAAATGTGTGGGAGCAACTACCCAACCTCATGGGAGTTCTCACCACTAAGGCGGAAGAACCTGAACAGACCATCAGCATTGGCGTGCTCTGTACCAGGACGGTGTTCCACAGTAAAGTCCATCCCCTGTAGGGAAATTGACCACCTCAAAAGTTTTGGATTCTCACCCCTCATCTGCATTAACCATCTGAGGGGCCTGTGGTCGGTCTGAACTCGGAAGTGAGTCCCAAACAAGTAGGGTCTTAGCTCTTCAGTGCCCAGACCACAGCAAACGCTTCGCGTTCTATGGCACTCCACCTACGTTCCCTGGGTAGTAACCTCCTGCTAATGAAGGCTACGGGTTGATCTAGGCCCTCTTCATTAAGCTGTGAGAGTACTGCTCCAATACTATGCTCTGAGGTGTCTGTTTGCACAACAAACTCCTTGGAGTAGTCAGATGCCTTCAGCACAGGTGCTGTGCACATGGCAGCCTTCAGGGCATCAAAAGCGTTCTGGCAAGGCTCTGTCCAGATCACTTTCTTGGGTAGCTTCTTAGAAGTCAACTCAGTTAAGGGGGTAACAATGGTACCATATCCCTTAACAAACCTCCTGTAATATCCTGTGAGACCTAAAAAGGCTCTCACTTCAGTCTGGGTCTTAGGAGGCTCCCAAGCCAGAATCGTGTCAATCTTAGGCTGTAGGGGTGCCACCTGGCCACTCCCCACCTGGTGTCCTAAGTACACCACAGAACCCTGCCCTATTTGGCACTTGCTCGCCTTAATAGTGAGGCCCACCTTCTGCAGGGCCTCTAACACTCTCCAGAGGTGTTGCAGGTGTTCCTCCCATTTGGAACTAAACACAGCAATGTCATCCAGGTAGGCGGCATTGAACTCATCCAGTCCTGCCAGCACCTGGTTGACCAACCTCTGAAAGGTGGCAGGGGCATTCTTCATCCCAAAGGGCATCACATTGAAGTGGAAGTGCCCATCTGGAGTAGAGAATGCAGACCTCTCCTTTGCCCCCTCAGTTAAGGCAATCTGCCAGTACCCAGATGTTAAATCAAACGTACTGAGGTACTTGGCAGCTCCTAACCGATCAATGAGCTCATCAGCTCGGGGGATGGGGTGTGCGTCAGTCTTGCTGACCGCATTGAGACCCCAGTAGTCCACACAGAACCTAAGTTCCGGAGTGGCACCAGGAGCAGCAGCCTTTGGGACCAATACCACTGGGCTGGCCCAAGGACGGCTGGTGTGCTCAATAACTCCTAGGGTTAACATTTTGGAGACTTCCTCCTTAGTGCAAGCCCTGACCCTGTCAGTCACCCTGTAAACCTTATGTTTAACAGGTGTACTGTCCCCAGTGTCCACATCATGTGTGTACAGGTGTGTGACTCCTGGGATCAGGGAAAACAGCGAGGCGAACTGTCCCAACACGTGGCAACATTCCCTCTGCTGTTCCTCAGTCAGGGAGGGGGAGAGGATCACTCCCTCCTCAGACCCATCTTTCTCTCCTGCAGACAGGATGTCAGGAAGAGGCTCACTCCCTTCCTCCACCCCGTCATCTGTTGCTAGGAGCATGGATAGCTCAGTTCGCTCAAAGTGTGGTTTGAGGCGGTTGACATGTAGGACCCTCAAAGGGTTCCTGGGGGATTGCAAGTCTACCAGATATGTGACCTCGCTCTATCTTTCCACCACCTCAAAAGGCCCAGTCCACTTATCTTGGAGTACCTTAGGCTCCACTGGTGCCATGACCCACACTTTTTGTCCAGGCTGAAACTCAACCAGAGTGGCATTCTAGTCGTACCACCGTTTCATATCCTCCTGGCTGGCTTCCAGGTTCTCCTGAGCGAGACTCCTGAAGCGGGCAGTCTGGTTTCTTAGTGCCAGCATGTAGCTAAATACATCCTGGGGTGGTTTACTAAGAGCTTTCTCCAAAGCCTCCTTCACCAGACTGAGCGGTCCCCTCACAGGGTGGCCATAGATAAGCTCAAAGGGGCTAAAGCCAAGTCCCTTTTGAGGCACCTCCCTGTAAGCGAACAAAAGGCATGGCAAGAGGACGTCCCACTTACGCCTCAAGGGCTCTGACAGGCCCTGAATCATGCCTTTCAAGGTGCGGTTGAATCTCTCAACCAGACTATTACTTTGGGGGTGGTAAGGGGTGGTGAACTTGTAGGTTACCCCACACACCTTCCACAGAGACTTCATATAAGTGGATATGAAGTTTGTACCTCTATCCGATACCCCTTCCTTGGGGAACCCCATGCGGGTAAAAACTCCCATCAAGGCACGTCCCACCACGGGGACAGTGACCGTCTTTAGAGGAATGGCTTCTGGGTACCGTGTGGCAAGGTCCACTAAGACCAGGATGAACCTGTTCCCCATGGCTGTCTTGGGATCCAGAGGCCCCACAATGTCAATTCCTACCCTTTCAAAGGGAGTACTGACTACAGGTAAAGGTTGGAGGGGAGCTTTGCATTTCCCCCCACTCTTGCCACTTGCCTGACAAGTCTGACAAGACCTACAATAAGCAGCTGACTGTTTGTGCATCAAGGGCCAGTAAAAGTGGGAGACAAGCCTCTTATAGGTCTTGTCCTGCCCTAGATGTCCTGCCAAAGGCACATCATGAGCCAAACCCAGTAGGAAGGCCCTGAATCACTGGGGTACCACCAGCATACGAGCTGACCCAGGCTCTGGAACCTTAGGCTCACTATACAGGAGACCATCCTCCCAATATATCAGGTGAGTACCTGGTGCCTCACCAGCCGCCTGGGCTGCAGCCTGCTGCCACAGCCCCTCAAGAGTAGAGCACTCCTTCTGCGCTGTGCAGAATGCTTCCCTGGTGGGTCCCCCTTCCTGCTGCCACTGTGACAGCTCAGGGACCTCCCCCAGGTCAGCCACCTGCTCCCCTGTAGGTTCCAGAGCGTCACCCTCAGGCTCCGCCTCCTCCCGTACCGTGGGAACCTCTGGTGCCCGTTTCCCGCACCCCCTGCCCTTCCTCTTCTTGGCAGTCCCCTGGGCCACTGTTTCAGGCTCCAGGGGCTCTTGACTACCCTGATTGGCTGCCATAGACCGGGTGGATATGCATACCCACCCAGGCAGACCCAACATCTCCAAGTGAGACCTGTGTTCCACCTCCTTCCAAGGGGAATCCTCCAGGTCGTTACCTAGCAAACAATCAACAAGCATGGTTGGACTCACAGCTACTTTCCAGGAACCTGAGACCCCCCCCCATTCAAAGGGAACCTGCGCCACTCTGCAGAGGTGCTCAGAGTTGTCTACCGCAACTACTTGGTGAAGTACCCGGGGATCAATCTGCTCTTCAGACACCAGGTGACTCCTCACTGTAGTCACACTGGCTCCTGTGTCTCTCAGAGCCTCCACCCTCTGTCCATTGATGGTCACCCATTGCCTGTACTTCTTAGTGTTATCAGGCACTAGGTTTCTCTGGACCATCTCACTGTCCCCTAGTGAGACAAGGGTCATTTCTGCTGGTTCTCACCCACCTGAACCCAACTCCTCCCCAAGCTCTACACTGGCCAAAATCTGGGACGGTGCACCAGTGGGTGCCGGTGTACTTTTGGGGCATTCGGGGTCCCCCCTCACATGACCCACCTGGTCACATGAATAGCACTTACGCTGGGGAACACCTGCCACTAGCTTCCCTTTGGACAACCATGGCTTCTTTTCACTGGGGGGTTGGGAATCCTTACCCTGGGAATCAGTTTGGGGCCCTTTAGAGAACTCCCCCTGTTTGCCCTTACCCCCCCCCTGTCTTCTGAGAGGGACCCTGCCCACCCTTGGCGTGGTCTCTCCCATACCTCTTTTGGACCCTGGTGCTCTCCCAGCGGTCCGCTTCCTGCGCAAGCTTCCTGGGGTCAGTCAGCTTGCTGTCAATGAGGTGCTGGCGCAGCTCTTGAAAACATAAACTGTACAAGTGCTCCCAAGCAATTAAATTGTAAAGCCCCTCATACGTGTTTACCTTACTGCCCTTCACCCAACCATCCAGTGACCTGCAAAAAGAATCAACACATTCCAACCATGTTTGGGATTCCTTTCTCTTGTAGGATCTAAACTTCTCCTTGTACTGCTCAGGGGTGAGACCATACCTGGTGAGTAAGGCCTCCTTCATGACAGGGTAGGTGAGACTCTGAGCATCCCCTAAGGCTGTCAGTGTGTCCCTCCCCTCTACCTCAAAATGCTTCCACAGGGCTGCCCCCCAGTGAGCTTCAGGGACCAGGTTCATGTGGATAGCTGACTCATAACCCTTGAACCACAAGTAGATATCATCCTCCCTCTTATAATCCTTCACAAGGTCTTTTGGGATGTGTACCCTTCTCTCAGGCTGCACTGTAGGATCGCTGCCACCATCCCTACTGGACTGGCTCCTCTGATATAACTCCTTTAAGTTAAGCTCATGAGCCAGCTGCATCTTCCTTTCCTCAAGGACTGTTCTTCTCTCATCTCTTTCTTTCTCCAGATTGAGCTTCTGCAGCTCCAATTGGTATGCCCTCTCTGCCTGTCTGTCCTGCAATTCTTCAGGTGTCAGACCTTTGGAGGATACACTGCTACTTGACCTAGAGACTCTTTCCCTGGGAATAACAGGTCCCCCCACTATACCATTATGTACTGATTGCCCTCCCTCCTCATCCTCATCCTCATCCTCAGTGTGCCCTCCGGTGCTTCTGGTTGTCACCCAGGCCCTCAGCGCCTTTTTCAGCTCATCCTTCTTGGAAGAGCTCGTAATGGGACAACCACAATTTTTACAAAACTGCTTTAGCTGAGCCTTGTTATAACTATCAAATTGCTTCAGGTCAAAAACAGCTTCACCTGATGCATCTCCAAGTAGAGACATGATGAAAGGTTAAAAGAGTGCAAAGTTCCAAATGCAGAAACAAGTTCCCAAATGAAGTTCAAAGTCAATCAAAGATCAGCGAAGAAAAACAAAGTGGACGTAGGAAAAAATCCACAAAAAGAGAAAAAGAGAAAATCTCAAGACAAGAAGTATGTGGTCCCGTAGTGGTCTGCACTCAAAATAATAGTGTACACTTAATCACTGTATGTCAAGTACAAATACAAGTCCAAATCCCAACCGCTGATCACCAATGTTAGAAATGGGGTCTTTGGTTGACAGTCAGGCTACCCCCTGTTCAAGCAAGGACCCTCCCTCTAGTTAGGGTAAAAGAGAATCACCCTCAGCTAACCCCTGCTTACCCCCTTGGTAGCTTGGCAGAGCAGTAGGCTTAACTTCAGAGTGCTAGGTGTAAAGTATTTGTACCAACACACACAGTAACTTAATGAAAACACTGCAAAATGACACAACACCAGTTTAGAAAAATTGGAAATATTTATCTAAACAAAACAAGACCAAAATGACAAAAATCCAACATACACAAGTCAAATTATGAATTTTCAGAGATTAAACTCAAAAATAGCACTTAGAAACAAAAATGCTTAGATGAGATGTTAACACGGCGTTGTGATGGAGTCGTTCCCAACAAGCCGACACCAGCGGCGCCGGACACAGAGTCGTGTAGACCCCCAAGTACAGTACCTTTGGTGAAGAGTGAAAACAAGCCAATGCGCGAAGTCGGGGATCGCGGCGTCTGTGCGAAACGTTGAATCCGTGCACTTCGAGCAGCATCAGTCACGACGTGGTGCAGCGACTTCCACGGAGTCTCAGACTTCAGCGGGGCTGCAGCGGCGTCGGGCCTGCGAAGAGCGTCGCGTTCCAGCAAAGGTCACGGCGTCGGGTGCAGGCGGCGTCACCGGATTCAGCAGCGCCGTCATCGGATTCAGCAGCGGCGTCGGTCCGGAGTCGTCCAAAGTCGATTTCCTTGGATTTCCACCAGCTTTCCTTTCAAGGGCCCAGGGACTGGATAGGGCACCACTTGTCAGAGCAGGAGTCTCTCCAGAGACTCCAGTTGCTGGCAGAGAGAAGTCTTTGCTGTCCCTGAGACTTCAAACAACAGGAGGAAAGCTGTAAATCAAGCCCTTGGAGATTTCTTCACAAGATGGAAGGCACACAAAGTCCAGTCTTTGCCCTCTTACTCTGACAGAAGCAGCACTGCAGGAAAGCTCCACAAAGCACAGTCACAGGCAGGGCAGCCCTTCTTCCTCAGCTGTTCAGCTCTTCTCCAGACAGAGGTTCCTCTTGGTTCTAGAAGAGTTTCTAAAGTCTGTAGATTTGGGTGCCCTTCTTCTACCCATTTTAGTCTTTGAAGTCACCTTTCTTCAAAGGGGACTCACACCTACTTGTGAAAGCCTGCCTTGCCCAGGCAAGGCCTCAGACACACACCAGGGGGTTGGAGTCTGCATTGTCAGGCGCAGGTACAATCCTTTCAGATGAGAGTGACCACTCCACCCCTCCCTCCTAGCAGAGATGGCTAATTAGGAAATGCAGGCTACACCCCAACTCTCTTTGTGTCACTGTCTAGTGTGAGGTGAAAAACAACCCAACTGTCAAAACTGACCCAGACAGGGAATCCACAAACAAGGCAGAGTCACAGAATCGTTTAAGCAAAAAAATGCTCACTTTCTAAAAGTGTCATTTTCAAACACACAATCTCAAAACCAACTTTACTAAAAGATGTATTTTTAAATTGTGAGTTCAGGGACCCCAAACTTCACATGTCCATCCACTCTCTAGGGGAATCTACACTTTAATCATATTTAAAGGTAGCCCCCATATTATCCTATGAGAGAGACAGGCCTTGCAACAGTGAAAAACGAAATTGGCAGTATTTCACTGTCAGGACATATCAACCACATTACTATATGTCCTACCTTATCCATACACTGCACCCGACCCTTGGGGCTACCTAGGGCCTACCTTAGGGGTGCCTTACATGTAAGAAAAGGGAAGGTTTAGGCCTGGCAAGTGGGTATGCTTGCCAAGTTGAATTTACAGTGTAAACATACACACACAGACACTGCAGTGGCAGGTCTGAGACATGATTACAGGGTTACTTGTGTGGGTGGCACAACCAATGCTGCAGACCCACTAGTAACATTTGATTTACAGGCCCTGGGCACCTCTGGTGCACTTTTCTAGGGACTTAACAGTAAAACAAATATGCCAATCATGGAGAACCAATTACATACACATTTTAAACAGGAGCACTTGCACTTTAGCACTGGTTAGCAGTGGTAAAGTGCCCAGAGTAATAAAAACAGCAAAATCAGAGTCCAGCACACATCAATAACCTGGGGAACAGAGGCAAAAAGTTAAGGGAGACCACGCCAAGGATGAAAAGTCTAACACATATATTATGCCTGGCTCAGGCATAATGTGGTGCAAGGGGTTACAAAGTGACACAATGTCTGTCTGCATGGCCTTCGGTCGGGGTAATTTAGTGACTTCAAGTGTTCACGCTAACAAGGATGTGACATTTTTTAAGATGAGCACTTACTTCACTCAGTTTATTCCTTTTCTTGTTTTTCTGAGGGAAAAAACACTTTAGAAATTTGTTTCTGAAAAACACAAACCTTTGAAAGGTTTGGTGAATGGCCATCCGTTAAACCTTTTGTAGTTTGAAAGGAATCTCCATGAAGGCAGTTTCTTTCAATACACAGAAATGACTCCTAGAACAGTGGTCATCTTTAAATTTAACAGACAGTAGTCCATCAGAATGACAGAGGTATTGTCTCCCACTACCCTGAAAGTCTCTACTCTGTGCCACACCATACATCAGGCCCTATGTCGTTTCTCATTGTTGAACCTGACATCCTTAGTGTGGGTGTCCATCAGATTTTTGCCTTTAACCCTCCTGTTTTTACTGATTTAGTTTTTGCTGGCCTTAGGACTCTGCACACTTTACGACTGCAAAACACTGCGAAAGTGGTTGTGCTCTCTATTTTAAATATGGTAACATTACACCCAATTGGCACTTTTAATTTACTTGTAAGTCCCTAGTACAGTCATCATGCATGTATCCTGGGGCCTGTAAATTAAATGTTACTAGTGGCCCTGCAGCACTGATTGTGCCATCCACTTAAGTAGCCTTTTAAGCATATCTCAGGCCTGTGATTTCACCCGGTGTGTGTGATGTAAACTGCCATTTTGACCTGGTAAAACAAACATTTGGTCAGGCCTAAACCTTTCTTTTTAATTCATATATCACCCCTAGGTTAGGCCCTAAGCATTCTAGAGGGCAAGGTGCAGTGTATTTAAAATATTGGATATGTATGTCTATGTTTTACACGTCTTGGTAGTGAAAAACTCTTACATTTGTTTTTCACTACAGCAGGCCTACGTCTCCCCTAGGATAACATTGGTTTATCTTACTGCAGTTGATAAGTGATAACTTCCAACTGAGAACAAGTAGGAATGTTGAGTTTGGTGTAATTTAAACCCCCTTAAATGGTAAAGTTGGATTTTAAGTCACAGTTCTAAAAATGCCACATTTGGAAAGTTTTCTTGTCCTAACTCTTAGGTACCTGCAACCTGTATATAGGTTTAGCTGGCAGCTGGTCTTTGTGTATTGCTCTCAGAAAGTGAGACGGATGGTGAATAGGTGTTTGCAGGATGGGCCATCCCAGTCTTGATAGGGGGAGAGCTGTCACCTACCACACTTGCACATCACAAAGGCTCTGCCTGAGCACACTTACATTGTACATGACACTAGTCATTGTTGTCCCCAGACAACCTGGAGCTAAGGCAGGGAGGCAGGAAATTCCAAGCACTTCTGAAACCCCCAAGAATCTTCTCTTACTTAAAATCAGGCACCAAGGCTAAATAGTTGACCCTCAGACCCAGGTTTTCAGTACACCTCTGGACATTTCATAAGAAATACTGCTGGGATGCTCTGCTGTCAGAAGGACTGCCACCCTACTGCAATGCTACTCTGCTTCCCTGCTTGCTGAGTAGGAGGACTGGACCTGCACTCTTCATCCCAGGCTGAAGTGCCTCCAAGGTTCAACCAGCTGACCTCCTGTTCTGAGGCCCCCTGCAACTCAGAACAACAACAAGCTCCTGAGTCTCCCTGCAACTGCCTAGCTGACCTCCTACCGGGACCTGCAACTGGACCTGCCTGAGCCCTGCTTGCCTAAGCTGAATTGAGTTCCTGATCCCCAAAAGGTGCCCCTCAAGTTGTGGATCTTTGGTGCGGCTTCACTTGAGCTCTTTCCCCTAGAAAAGAAGAAATCCTGAAGTTTTGGGCTCTTCGCTGCTCAAAACTGGCCTGCTCTTGCCAAGATCTTGCCACCCCCACCACCAACGCAATGATCCGGTGAACTCAACTCTTTACACCACCGTGACCACCAGCGATGCCCGGGTATCCAAAATCTTCCCGACAACCGACTTGATTCATGCTAAGGGGACAACCATCTATGACACCTGGCCTGCTCTGGCACTATATCAATGACCATTTGCAGTGCTCTGCCTACTCCTCAAGGCCTCCTGCACCACAAATGGAATTCTTCTCTTCGTGTGTTACTTTCGAAGGTAACTCTTCCAGTTAAACTAACCTAGTCACTGTATCTGGCCCACACTTTATCATAGTCGGCCTGAACTTGTGACTTTCTCCCGGTCTCACACGACCAGATAACCACAAGTGATGGTTTGTACTTCTAGGCTCTGCACTTACCTGAAATCTTTGAAATTGCACATATCCGGTTCTACTGTTTGGACTTTTGTCATTTTGATTTCAAATAATTTAGAACATTTTAATCTATTTTATTAAATCGGTGTAATATTTTTCTTGTGTTGTGTTTTCTTTTTATTACTGTTTGACATGCTGTATAAATACTTTACACATTGCCTCCAAGGTAAGCCTGACTGCTTTTGTGCCAAGCTACCAGAGGGTTGAGCACAGGTTAATTTGTAGTTTGCTTGTGTCTCACCCTGACAAGGATTGTGGTTGCTGTTTGAATAGAATTCACTCCCCCTAAGTTTTCTACACTCATATTGGTCAACCACAAAGTTGGCCACAGCAACTGATCCATCTTAAGTGAAGTTCCTATTCCCCTTAAGCGGAGTTCTGGTTTGGATTCAATGTACAACACAAGGTGAAAAGGCCAGGGTCCAGGGTGTTCTTTGTGTGTGCTTCTAATTGTGATTGTTGCTGGCGTGTCAGTGTGTTTTCAGGTATGGCTTTTAACCTGCTTCACTCCATTGAATAGCCTAAAGAGATATATGCAAATCACATTATTCTATGTATTTGCGGTAGGCAGACACAGGATTAAATATGACTGAGATGATACTTCTAATAAAGTGCAGTTGCAATTTATAGGTATACATATGTCCATGTCCTCCACTTATATCATGATACTAAAGGGCATAAAGATGTACCCCTACCTCTATCCAAAATATCTTCTTCTTTGAAGTTGCCTTTTATTGATAAATCTAAGTACAGTACTAGATGTAGGATTATGTGTGCTTAGATTTCTGCAAAGAGATTTAAGTTTATGGTTTGGGCTGGTACCATGTGACTAAACATAGACAGCCCAGGAATCAACAGCTATTGCAACACTACATGTACCACTAAGGAGGTGGCGCTGATCTGAATCATTAATAGCATACCCACCATCTCTGACACCACATCCTTTGCCTGTCCTGTGCAACCTTCTTCGGCATTTGACACCTATTGCATATCACCAGTAGTATCAGTGCAAAATGCCACACAAGTGACCTGAAAAAAAAACACATCAAAAGGTCCTTCATACCAATCCTTTCACCATGCCATGCCCTCCAGGTTTTTTAGAATCAACTGTGACACTCCACAATTTTCAAAACACAATCAGCAAAGTTGTATGCACCTTTTAGTTATTGAAAGGGTTTAGAGCTTAACCTAGCTAATTATTCATCACAATATTTATCCATCTAAAACTCACACCTAGATTGCATGAGCACAAAAGAAGCTCACACACTCCCTAAAAAAAGCCACAAGACCGTCAGGATCATAAATTAATCCAACCCCATGAAGGCAGTGCTCATCCCACACCTGCATCTCAGTCTAATTGTACCTGTGCTCATGGGAGCTATATGAAACCTCTGGACATTTCTTAATCTATGAGGTTGCAATTTTGCACAATTAAAATGCATGCATCTCAATGCCTCTTTATCCTAATCATGAAGCACTCCACGTTCTTCTGACCCTAGGCATTACGTTAATCTCTGATAAGCCATTAGCTCACATAGTCAAAATACTCTTTCCATGGCTATAATCACAGGTTGCATCCTTGATTGTTGCCTTCAGCCAACATTTAAATAACATGATCCCACACTCAACGTTCACCATCTGCACTTGGCATGATGATTGCTCAACACTCCAGTAGTCCTCCATCTTCTCAGATGCACAGTAGCGATGCTCCTTTTCGACCTTCTGGTGATCTCTACCCAGCTGCTACACATTACTGTGACCAATCGGAACCAGGTAGGCAAAGTAAGCTTTTCCTCATGTAGGGGTGCAGAGTCCAATCTGATCTCTAAGTGATGACAGTCGTAAAAAAGAAGTCATAAACCACGACAAGCACTAACTCCTTGTAAGCCCTGTAAAAAGACACAGAAAATCCACCAGGAACCTCTGGCCATTTTTATGGGACAAATTTCCTAAAGACACTCTTTTCTCGTCAACATATCTTTAAGTTCAAACATTTAGTTTCCTTGAAAAGTGAAGCCTTGCAGAAAGTCCTATTGAGAATCTCCGTGTGAGTCTCGCGATTGGCATAGGGCAGTGCAGCAAACAAGGGACACTTTTGAAATATCTGTTGTAGTCGTTTGATGGTTGCCTTCAGTTTATTTAAACACGCTTTATTGGTTCCTAGTTTGTTTCTGTTTAAATTTGTCTCCTTAAAGGTGAGTTCCCATTTCACCTCTCTCGTAATATTTTTTATTAAGGTGTCTGATTTTCTTGTCTTCATCTTTCATGTATAGCTGCTTTATTTCTCTTCTGAAGGTCTTCTATTCAGAATATGTCATATGAGAACAGGCAGCTTTATGTTGGTCCTCTAATTGCTGAAGCTGGGCTCCTGAGTCAGCTAGACTTGGTAACACGGATGTACGTGCAATCAACAACCTACCAAACTACGTATGATCACTTTACCTGCACCCCCACCAATTCCTGAGTAGCCGCTCTGTTGTCAGTTTCCACAAAATAGTCATCCAAGGATTCTATGAGAGATGAGAGATGGGTCAGGGAAAGCCGAGTTATGGAATAGTATTCAACTAATCTACCATGGTTTGTATTGAGATGCCGTTGATGATTCTGTGTTGATCATGTTGTGTCAATGATGCTGTGTCCAAGCTGAGTGTCAGACAAGCCTTGCATACCTATATTAATGGATAACACTTGTTAAATAAGAAATGTATTTGAGAGTACAGTTAATGGAAACTGGATAAAAATGTACACTCTCTCTAGCCTGCTTGTTGCACCCAAAGATGTCTAAAAGGTCTTAAATTATGTTAATATTCAACAGAAAAATATTGGAATACTGTTAGACCTGACAGCCTTAGGGTGGTCACCCCTAACGTTTTGCCTCCCTCCCTCCACTTTTTGGACACTGTTTTTGCTGGTTTTTAGACTCTGCACACCTTACCACTGCTAACCAGTGCTAAAGTGCACATGCCCTCTCCCCTTAAACATGGTAACATTGGATCATACCCAATTGGACTATTTAATGTACTTATATGTCCCAAGTAGTGTGCACTATATGTGCCCAGGGCCTGTAGATTAAATGATACTAGTGGGCCGGCAGCACTGGTTGTGCCACCCACTTAACCAACCCACTTAACCTTGTCTCTGGCCTGCCATTGCAAAGTCTGTGTGTGCAGTATCACTGCCAATTCGACTTGGCATTTAAAAGTACTTGCCAAGCCTAAAACTCCCCTGTTTCTACATATAAGACACCCCTAAGGTATGCCCTAGGACCAGGTAACCCATAGGACAGGGTGCTGTGTAGGCAAAAGGCAGTACATGTACGATGCAGTTTTCTTGTCCTGGTAGTGTAAAGCTCCCAAATTCATTTTTACACTGCTGTGAGACCTGCTCCCTTTATAGGCTAACACTGGGGCTGCCCTCATACATTGTTTGAATGGTAGCTGCTGATTTGAAAGGAAGGTCATATTTAGTATGGCCAGAATGGTAATATAAAATCCTGCTGACTGGTGAAATTGGATTTAATATTACTATTTTAGGAATGCCACTTTTAGAAAGTGAGCATTTCTCTGCACTTAAATGGTTCTGTGCCTTACAATCCATGTCTGGCTGGGTTTAGTTGACAGCTCCTTGTGCATTCACTCAGACACACCCCAAAGACAGGATAATCAGCCTCACTTGAATACATCTGCATTTTGAATGGGTCTTTCTGGGCTGGGAGGGTGAAGGAGCTGCTCTCACACAAAGGACTGCCACACCCCTTACTGGGACCCTGGCAGACAGGATTGAACTGAAAGGGGATCTGGTGCACTTCTAATCCACTCTTTGAAGTCTCCCCCACTTCAAAGGCACATTTGGGTATATAAACAGGACCTCTGCCTCTTCTAACTCAGACACTTCCTGGAGAAGATAACTGGAACCAGAACCTGCATCCTGCCAAGAAGAACTGCCTGGCTGCCCAAATGACTCACCTGACTGCTTTCTGTGAAGGACTGCTGCCTTGCTGTTGGCCTGCTGCCTTGCTGATCTCTGGCTGTGGTGAAGAAGTGCGCTCCAAGGGCTTGGATAGAGCTTGCCTCCTGTTCCCTGAAGTCTCAGGACCAAAAAGACTTCTCTCTTGCAACTGGACTCCTTGTGCAGTGAAAATTCGATGCACAGCTTGCTAAAACTGACGCACAGCCTGCCCCGCAGTGAGAAATTCACTGTACGTCGAACTAGAATGACGCAGCGTGCCTTTGCAAGGAGAAGATCGATGCGGCACCTGCGTTGCGACTGGAACTTCGACGCACAGCGCACCGGATTGACGCACAGCTGACCTGGGACGATGCAGCCCGACTTCCAGAGGGGAAATCAACGCAGCGCCTGCCGTGCAAGAGAAAATTCCACACAATGCCCACCGGATCGACGCAGCACTTGTGACTTCACTCCACAAGCCCAGGATTCCACGCACAGACCCCACGACATCTGAAAACCCCGCAACCCAAAGAGGATCCACGCCGGAAATCAACGCACAGCCGCCCCTGTGTGGAAACTAAACAACACATTGCCATGTTCGGCCCGAGAAATCGACGCACACCCCTTTGTTCCCACGCTTCTCCTCCTCTGCGGACCTTTGCTGAGATTTTTCACGCGAACCAGGTACTTTGTGCTTGAAAGAGACTTTGTTTGCTTTAAAAAGACTTAAGACACTTTGTATCACTTTTCGGTGATATCTCTACATTTACTTATTGCATCTTTGATCATTTTGACTGAACTGGAACGACGCAGCGTGACTTTGCAAGGAGAAGATCAAGGCGGCACCTGCGTTGCGACTGGAACTCTGACGCACGGCCCACCAGACTGACGCACAGCTGACCTGGGACGACACAGCCCGACTTCCGGAGGGGAAATTGACGCAGCACCTGCCATGCAGGAGAAAATTTCACACAACGCCCACTGGATCGACGCAGCGCTTGTGACTTCACTCCACAAGCCCAGGATTCCACTCACAGACCCCATGGCATCTGAAAACCCCGCAGGTCAGGTGGATTGAGGGATGAGTATAAGGGAGGATGGAGAGATGATTGAAAGAGGTTTGGATGGAGGCGAGGCATGGTCGAATGGATGATGGGTGGATGCAGAGAGGAGATAAGTTTGGAAGGAGAAAAGAAAGGAGAGGATGATGCATGGGTGGAATGATGGATGGATGCACAAATGAGTGAATAAAGAGAAGGATAAAGGGATGGCTGAAGAGAAGGGTGGATAGATGGAGATAAAAGATAGAATGATTAACAAAAAGAAGTAAGAATAGAGGGGTACACTGCTTGAGGAAGGAATGGCCAAATGGATAAAAAGCAAGGAAGAAGGCAATAATGAATGGAGAGGGAGAAGAATAAATAAAAAAGAAGAGGAGAAATGGAAGGATGGGTGAAAAAGACAAAAAGGGCGACTGATGGATGGAGTCAGAAATAGATGGATGGAGAGGAGGACCAAGGAATGGATGGGGAGAAGAATGATGAATGATGGTTGCTGAAGAGAATGATGGATGAAGAGCATGGCTTACTGGAGTGAAATAAAGAGTGAAGGATAAAAGGAAGAATGGACATAGGATGGATGGAGAGGTGGATAGATGGCAAGAAGGAAGGAGAGGTGACAGCTTAAAAGGTTGGAAGGCGCAAAGCAAAGAAGTATAGAGATAAACAATGATGGAGAAGGAGTGAGAAGGAAGGATGGTTGGATAAAAACAGAAAGATGGCTGGAGGTGAAAAAGGGACAGAAAAAAATGTAAAAAGGGAGGGAGTACTACATGGAAATATGAAGAAGGATGGAGAGAAGTTAAGAAGGAAATTTAAGTTTAAGAACGTCAGGATTCCATTAGGATGATAAATCTCCTGATGACTGCCAGCCTCGCTTGCTTCAACAGCTCATTGCGTTCTGATTCTTCGAGGTGGCTCTCGCTACAAACTGTGGTGTGAATGTAGTGTGGCGTAATTGCATTATTTCAGGATTTTCGCATTACAAACATTGCACGAAATACTCTAAATTATGACTAGTATATAGGTGCAACTTTCATATTGTTTAGTGGAAAAGATAACGGTGAAGAGCGCTGATATCACACTTAAACTGCACTACATAAAAATGAAAACAAACAAAGAAATGTATCATTTACTAGCTTATCAGAAATTCACAAGTTTGTGTTACCATGTTGATGCAAAATTGTAGCCCTTGTCTTTAGGCACACATTGGAACACTTTCGGGAAGTATTTTAACTGAAACCCTTTGCATAATCAGCCCAGGCACAGCTACTCCATTCGAAATAAAACCCTTACGACTAGTTTGCTTTCAAAATCTTGGTAGCCGGGTAACATGGAGTGCTGAACCTGTTCTACTGAGGCAGGAAGGAATTAAAGGCTACTACAAGAAGTCTCATTGAGTTATGCAAGAGATAAGCAGGAGAATTAGAAAACCGTGTCAAAATTCCAATCATTCATACCTTGCCACGTGTTTGTACAGAGGCCAGGACAGCCTTGAGTATCAGGGAGACGCTTGACGGAAGTGTGAAGATGGACTGTGAAGTGGTCTCTCTTGCATCTGGTGGAAAATGGGACTGCATGAAGCTTAGGTTGTGTGTTTTATAGGAGCAATAGCTGACTCCCACCTTCTAATAAAAGTATTCCAATGGCATACTTGCAAACCTATAACAAGGCTTGTCAGGTTGGGTGAGGGGAGCGTCTATGAATTAATCAATCATACCTACCCTGCGCACAATAAATCCATGTATAGAAAATAAACACAGCGCTTCTTCATGCAGTACATGAGATTAAACAAAATGCTATGGTGGTTTAGCGAAGGTATGTTGCTAAAGCATCTGTCAGTAATGTCAGAGATGTCCCTTATTTTCCAAGAATACTGTGCAAATACTAGTTTCACTAACTATCTCAATGGAGCCTGATCGTGATGACCTCTTGATAGTATATATTTGTTTTTGTATACAGTTTCATTACATGGAGCAAGTTTGGATGGTTACGAGCTGTGGCCATCCATAAACAGCTGGCATAAATAAGTAAATAGAAACAATATATTATACCAAACAGGAGCACCACAAAAGCAAAAAGCCAGCTGATGGATATCGTAAAGACCCCGGGAAGAATAGAGGTTACAAATGAGTCAAAATAAATAGAAAAATCTTTCTGTGGGGCATGTCCAAGGCAGAACAGAAGCCCTTGTGCTCATCAATCAAGACATTTGTATACAAGGAGGGAGAGGGTTACGGAGATTTTGTAAGTTCAGTCAGTAAGGTAGAGATCACTGGTGTCCATGATACATCAGGCAAGAAACAGAAGTTGAAAAGAAATGTTTCACTTAGGAGCACATTCGGGGTGAATTTAATTGCTGTATGGGTTAACAACTTTTCCTGGGTGGTCTCCTACCTCCGAAAAGCCATAGGATATGCCATTAGTTTACAAATGTGCCTATCATTACTTACTAGTAAATCGTCAGTAATATAACTGAGTCCGTCACTGAACTAAATGGGAGTGATACCTATCATTCGGTTGAAAAAACAAATTACATTGATGGTACTAAAGGGCAGATTTATGAAAAGCGGCACCTAGTGCAGCGCCACTTTTCTTGCGCCCTTTAGTCCCCCCTAATGCCACCATGTGTGCGCTGTATTTAACATACGGTGCACCATGGCGGTAATTAGGGTGACTAGCATCATACTTTTTTACACTAGTCCAGCGCTTTGCAGGATTAGCATCGAAAATGTTGATGCTAATCCTGCAAAGCACCCAGGCTCTCATTGAAACCAATGGAAGCCTCCTTTTAACGCCTTCTCTGAGCAGGTGCTAAAAGTGCCCAAACAAATGGTGCAAGGAAATCTCTTAGACTTCCTTTCACCCTTATTTACCCCCCTAATGGTCAAATGCCCATTTTCATACATTATGCCTTGTATGAAGGGTTACAAAGTGGCACAATCCATTCATCTTGCTGCTTTGTAAATATGGCGCAGCATTTTTGGCCTTCTAACGCCACATTAGCATCAAAAGATGCTAATGTGGCGTTAGAATGGTACATGGCCCTCTTAAATCTGGGTCCTAGTGTTTGTGACTACTTTCAGCATCTCCAGTAGTTTGGCTGTGTTTGCCAACTACCCCACTTAGCTTGAAGAATGATCACATGTTCTAAAGTTGCACCACTGTTATAATGCCTTTATGTAGGTCATTCTGGGGGCGGATGAGGAAGACAGATCAAGAACGTTGTTAAAAGTTGGTTTTCCTACCAAGACAAGTAATATCATGGGAATTAGTGCTCGTCTAAATAAGCATATTCTCTCAGGTAAATTGGCTTCCCGCATTAGCGATCTCCAAGTATGTTAAGGAAATTAGATCGTCAATGGCAAGTCTAATGTTCTGAGCATAGACAACAGCAACGAAGACTGCAATGTAAAAACCAGCAGTGCAAGACTAAGGATGTGTAGACCAGGAGCTACGGTGTTCAAAGAGGAAGCTGAAACCCTCAAGAATCATTTTACTTCCAGGCGTAACGAGATAAACCAAGATGCCTGAAATTGAAATTTCAAGAAATTGAATCCTCAACAAAGGAGCAACTTCTTGCACTATTAAGGAAAACTGCAGATGCACGAGAAAACACAAAGCAGAAGTGTGTTTAAAATATGTCCAGAAAACGTAGCAGATGGGTGTCGACCAAAATTTGAAAATATATTTAGAATGGAGTTTGACACATTTTTCAGGTTTGACTTTAACAGTTAGAAACTTTTCTTGATTACAATCTCTGTGTAAGGTTTGGAAAGGTACCATAAAACAAAAGCAATATTGTATTTTCCTTATGGAAATGTGGTATGTGCTTGCAAATAGCACTACCTATGTATAGGGAAGGAAAAGTACCTCATTCGAAGCATCAGTCATTTCAAAAACCTTTTCAGACATATAGGCCCTCATTTCAACCTTCTTTATAAAAGACCACCGAGTTCCCGCTGGACAGAAGACCGCCAGTGTTGGCGGTCCTCCGCCAACCAGAATATGACTGGTTGCAACCCTCCACCATTATTTGGATGGAGAGCCGCCAGCAGCCACACTGGCGGTCGGCAGTGTAGTGGAGGCTGCTCCTCCGTCACCGCCACGTCATCAGAACACCGCCCACCGAAGTACATACCAGTATTTGGCTGGCGGTGTTCTGATGACAGGGTGCTGGCGGCGGAGCGGCCCTCGTGGATCCCATTCCCTCCCGGAGGACCACCAAAGCAGGTAAGGTGATCGTCCGACAGGGGAGAGGGATATTGTGTGGTGTGTGTGTGAATGGGGGTGTGAGTGTTTAGAGGGGGTGTGTGTGTGTGTATGTTTGCGGAGGGTGTGATGTGTGTAGTGGGGATGTATGTGTGTGTGTATGTGTGCTTGTATGTGCGCGAGTGTGTGTGTGTGAGTGGTGTGTGCGTGCATGCGTGAGTGGGGGGTGTGGGGTATGTTTAGTGTGGCCTATGGAGGTCGGGGGTGGGCAGGAAGGGGGCCATACCACCTTTGGGGGATGCTAGGGGGGTCGTGGTTGATGGGGTTGACTCAGGGAGGGGGAGGGGAGAGAGGGAGACCCCAATCAGTGCCAGAGAACGAATTCCCTGGCACTGATAGTGCCTACCGCCATGGATTTTGTGGCGGTTCAAAATCCACGAAATCCATGGCGGTATGCGGTGTCATGATCCCGCAGACGGCCTAGTGATGGCCACCGGGCTGGAGACCGTTGTCTTCAGCCTGGCGGTCATTACCGCCGTGACGGACGATGTGGGACATTGGCGGTTTGACATGTGCAAACCGCCAATGTCATAATGGGGCGATAATTACCACCAGCCTGTTTGCGGTCCTACTGCCATCATTGCACCGTCCGTCAGGGTTGTAATGAGGGCCATAATATAGGAATCGCGTAATACATATAATACAGAATTCAGGAGGGGAATTGTATTCTGCACCCGTAAAACTTGCTCGCGGATTTGAAATGTTTCTGTATTCACCTAACTCAGCAGTAGGTCCTCTGGACAGCTGCACCAGTTGCAGCTTCTCAGGCATATTAGTAATTATTGGTATGTTTTTAAACAATACTATTTTCCGCCAAGTGGAATAGTATAAAGCGGGGAAAGGCAGTCACATTTTTCAGTTCCAAGCTTTTTTTGTGGGAGAAACGCATTGCCCTACTTTTCCCACAAAGTTTGGGGTCTTCTTTTCTCCTTCCCACCATTGCTGGATAAAATCGCCTCCATTCCATGTTGGAGAAGTACACTAGAGGAGTTTGGTTATACTAACTGTCAAAGGAAACCACCATCTTTAAAAAAAATATATATATATTTTTATTTTATTGAACAACGAGGGTACAACATCATGGCATCACCATTCATTGCCTACAGTAAATTCCTTACCCTGGTCTCGTAGGGTAGTAACACCCCATCAGTCCCATCAGACGCAATGGCGCTTTTACGGCCAAGACTCTATACATATTGTCCATACAAGCCTGTCTTTCCTCCCCTCCCCCCTTTACCCTCATGAAATGTCCTCCAAGTCCATGCCTCTTTAGGCCTTCCATGCCCCCCAGATCTTTTCCCACTTTCTAGTACAGCCTGTTACTTTGTATATCACCCATTTTTCCCTCTGGCACCAGTCCAAATCCCCTTCCCATTCTGACAGTCTTGGAACCTCCCGTTTGTCCCAGGCCTTTGCGATTTTTAGCTTTTTAATTACCAAGGCTAGTTTCCACTAAATTCCTCAATACCTTGGCCATCTCCCCCTGTATCCCCAGCAGTAATTTCTTAGCTTCTAAGGGAATCTCTAAGTACACAACCAGGGACATCACCTGACTTAATTTGGACCAATACCCTTGTAGCAAGGGGCATCCCCATATAGTGTGAAAAAATGTGCCCTTTTCAGCACCCCTCTCAGATATAATGGTGAATCTGCTTTCCCTATTTTATGAAGTAGGGTCAGAGCGTAGTAAGATCTACAGAGTATTCGAAGCTGAATGAGTCAAAAGCGCGCCCTTAGTGCAATTTCCCTAGGTTCCCACAATCCCTCCTCCCATTCCTCATCTTCCATCACCCCTAAAACGACAGACCATGCCTCCCTCATACCTTTCATTAAGTCTGGAGCATTATGGATCAGTTTCTTATAGATCACTGCGATCTCCTGGATGGATTCGGTGAACACCCTGTCTTCCAACGGTGAAGAGTCCGGCAATTGGTCGCCCTCTATTATATCAATCAATCAATCAATCAATCAATCAATAATATTTATAAAGCGCTCTACTCACCCGTGAGGGTCTCAAGGTGCTAGGGGAGGGGGTTACTGCTGCTCGAAGAGCCAGGTCGTGAGCTGCCTCCGGAATGCGAGGTGGTCCTGGGTGGTCCTGAGGTTGGTGGGGAGGGAGTTCCATGTCTTGGCCGCCAGGTAGGAGAAGGATTTCCCACCTGCCGTTGTGCGGCGGATGCGAGGGACGGCGGCGAGTGCGAGGTTGGCGGAGCGAAATTGACGGGTGGGCGTGTGGAAACTGAGGTGACGGTTGAGGTATTCGGGTCCCTTGTTGTGGAGGGCTTTGTGTGCGTGGGTGAGGAGCCTGAAGGTGATCCTTTTGTTGACGGGTAGCCAGTGCAGGTGTCTCAGGTGGGCGGAGATGTGGCTGTTGCGGGGTATGTCGAGGATGAGGCGAGCTGAGGCGTTTTGTATTCGCTGAAGACGTTTCTGGAGTTTTGTGGTGGTTCCTGCGTATAGGGTGTTTCCGTAGTCCAGGCGGCTTGTGACGAGGGCGTGGGTCACAGTTTTTCTGGTGTCGGCGGGGATCCAGTAGAATATCTTTCGGTGCATGCGAAGAGTGAGGAAGCAGGAAGACGATACAGCGTTGACTTGTTTGGTCATGGTGAGAAGCGGGTCCAGGATGAAGCCGAGGTTGCATGCGTGGTCTGAGGGGATAGGAGTGGTGCCTAGGGCCGTGGGCCACCAAGAGTTGTCCCAGGCGGACGGGGTGTTTCCGAGGATGAGGACTTCCGTTTTGTGCTGTGGTTGGCTCGTAATCCGGACTGGGAGGGGTCGAGTAGGTTGTTGTCTTCAAGGAATTTGGTCAGTTGCTTGTTGACGGTCTTCTCGATGACTTTGGCAGGGAAGGGGAGGAGCGAGATGGGGCGGAAGTTCTTCAGGTCGTTGGGGTCCGCCTAAGGCTTCTTCAGGAGAGCGTTAACTTCCGCGTGTTTCCAGCTCTCGAGGAAGGTGGCAGATGCAAACGAGCTGTTGATGATGGTCTGGAGGTGGGGGACGATGATGTCGGCTTTGTTGAAGATGAAGTGGGGGCAGGGGTCCGAGGGGGCACCGGAGTGGATGGTGTTCATGGTAGTTTTGGTCTCTTCCGCGCTGATGTGGGTCCAGGCATTGAGGGTGATGGCTGGGGCAGTGGGTTCTGTGGTGGTTGGCTGGGTCAGTGGACCGAAGCTGTCGAATCACATGGCCCAACTGAAGGTATCTAAAATGCTCAGTTTCACTAAGGTCAAAATCCCTATGAGGATCCTCAAATGTAATAACAGCAGATCCTCTCCACATGTCCCCCAGGTGCTCAATTCCTATCAGTTCCCACTGTTTAAACCGATTCAGGCCCCTTACTTCCGCCAACAAATCACTGTGCCACAGGGGGTAAACGCTGTTAGTCTCCCCCGAGCCCAAAAATGCATTTGCCTCCTTCCACACTCAGACCACTGCCAATGTATGTTGCGGGAAGAGTCTCTCTCTTCATACATCGCCCAGGAGTAGCTCAGGAACACCCCTGCCCATTGTACTCCTGTGCACTCAGTGGGCTGGATCCTGTTGCTCTGCAAAAATCCAGTCATTAATTATCAGAAGGTTAGCAGCCCAGTAGTACTTTATAATATCTTAAATTGCTAAGCCACCATCAAAGATTGTAGCTTAGCCAGGGAAATTCTGGGTGTCCCCCATTCAAAAGCAGGCTGCGAACCTCCTTATCAATGCTCTGAAAGACCTCCCTGGAAACCCTGTAGGGCGTGCTCTGCAGAGCATACAGGAGCCTGGTCAGACAAATCATTTTGTGCAGTGCAGCTCTCCCCATTAGTGTTAGGGGGAGTCCCCTCCAATGGGTCACATCCTCCCACAATCTCTCTACCTGGGGGAGTAAATTTTCATGCTGAGATTTCCCAGGTTCCCATGTGAAATATATTCCCAAATATTTGAAACCCTCAGTGGACATCAGCGCCGCAAAATCCTGGGGCAGTCTCGGTTTTTCACCCGAAAGAGGTTACACCACCGATTTGGACCAGCTGATAGTGTATCCTGAGTGGTTCCCAAAACTCTGCATAATCCTGTCAATCGTTGCAGTTGGCTACGTCACGTATAACAGAATATTATCCGCATATTGCATTCCTCTGATCAATCAGGGGCCGTAATTCCCCACACCAGTGGGTCACACTAGATCCACGGCGCCAGCGGCTCCAGTGCTATGGTGAATAACATAGGGGACAATGGACATCCCTGCTGGGTCCCTCTCTGCAGCCTGAATTCCCAGGATACTACTCTATTAACCCTGATTCTCACCCTGGGAGAGGTATACAGGACCAAATCCTAGCCGCTTCAGCGTGACGAACAGATAATTCGACTCAAGTGAGTTGAAGGTCGTCCTGCTGTCTTACGCCAGTAAGACAGTCTGTTCTACTGATGGATCCTACGTCATATGGAGCTCGCCGTAGAGATGGCGGGGATTAAATCTAGTGCTCCTGTTGGGCATGAATCCGTCTGGTTGGGGTGAACAAGCCCGGTATTTCACCCGTCTGAGTCTTGATGCCAGAGCCTTAGCCAGCACTTTAACCTCCACATTCAGCAAGGAGATTGATATGTAGGAAGCACACTGCATCGGCGGCTTACCCTGCTTGTGCAACACTACTATTGTTGCAGATCTTTGATAATCCGATAGTCTTCCTCTATCATATGATTCTTTCAACATATCTAACATCGCCCGAACAATAACACTGGCTAATCCCTTGTACATCTCAATCGGGTGTCTGTTAGAACCTGGGTCTTTTCCCAATTATATGCGCTGCAGGGCCCCCAGCAACTCCTCTTCTGTCAGATCAGCCTCCAGCACTTCTCTTTCTTCCTCAGTTAGCTATCTTAGAAGGACATCTTTGAGTAAATCTGCATAGTCCTCCCATGACATGCTAGACTTAGATGCATATATGCCATCACAGCATGTTGCAAATGTATGTGTTATATCCACGCTCGTTGTTTGCACTATCTTCCAAGCACATGCTGAGCACCCAAGCCTGCTCCCTATCTCTCCACTCCAACCATGCAGTAATTTATTTGCCTTCTCCCCCACATCATGTAGCCTACACTGCATCACCAGGGCATGCTTGCACACTTGATTCTCCGCCAACACTCTCAACTCCTGCTGACGCAATTTTAATTTTTGGTGTGTTTATGGTTCCTTGGAATCTTGGACCTTTTCCTCTAGCTGGGCTATGTCACATTCTATGCCCGTAAGTTCTAGTTGAGTGTCTTTCCTTTGTGTTTCAATTATGGCTTGTGCCTGCCCCCTTATAACTGCCCTAAAAGCCTCCGATAGTACTTCTGATGAAGGGATAGTGCCCCGGTTTTCTTTAAAATAAAGCTACGTACCCTTCCTAAGTTTCTCTTGGATCTCTTTGTCACTCAGACTCCACGCGTCCAAGATAGGTGGCAATGTGAAGTATCTGGATGGACCCCTTAACTGGACTTCCACCGGGTTGGAATTCGAAATCCCCCCCACCTGATGGATTGCTGGCACAAACCACAGGGCTTGGGCACCCTGCGTAAAATTATAATCAATGCGAGAGAAACTCCTAAGTGCCGCGGAATAAGTACATCCCCGCGTTTGAGGGTTGCACTCTCGCCACAGATCCACTAGATCAAAGGCTCCCGCAAGGTGTAATAGGGGATCTTTCCCCTTCCTCCCTTTGGGGACCCTGATCTATCGAGCTCCACAACCATAAGGGAATTCATGTCCCCCCTGTACCAGAGTGTTGGTAGAGAGTTTCATCAAGCAATCTCCCACCTACTGGAAGGTATTATCTTGGAGTCATGGTGGGACATACAATGAACAAAGCTTCAGTGTTGTGCCCTCCCAATTGCCTGACAGTGCCACAGGGCGGCCAGCAGCCGCCTGCCAAACCTGATGCGGGGTATATGCCACTGATTTATTAATAAGGATCCCCACCCCTCTTGAGTCTGTGGTGTGTCTAGAATGGACTCTTGAGACATATCCAAACCTATGTAAGGCCTTATAATAGTTCCACTTGAGATGCGTTTCTTGCATGAGTAGAATGTGTGGGGCGTGGTGCTTCACATATTGTATGACCAGTGTGCCTTTCACTCTGCTATCCAGGTCATTGACACTCCATGATCTGATAGTTAAGTTTGTGTTCATAGTGTAAGACATTAGTTTTGGTCCCTGCCCATGGTCGGATATCTGACTCTCTAAGTGTGGTTCCTCTCACTTCACTGCGGCCTACTGCGTTTGATCCACCATCTTCACATCTGTGAATGTGTGGCTTACTTTTGCATAGCATAAATTACACAAGAGTAAATGTATTTGTACCTGTTTGATATCACTTTGCGAATACCAGAAAGGAGTAAATGTAGCCATTTTCGGCCATAAGTATAACTTTGTAGCTGTAAGCAGATGTGTGAATCAGGCTGAGAAATGCAACTGCTATTTATAAATCTGAGACACACTTTTAAGAAGCAATTGCTCTATAATGATGACACGGTTTTACATTTAGGGCCATATTTATACTTTTTGATGCAAAACTGCGCTAACGCAGATTTGCGTCAAAAAAATGTGCGCCGGCTAACGCCATTCTGAAGCGCCATGCGGGCGCCGTATTTATTCAATGAAGTTAGCCGGCGTTAGCCGCCGGCGCTGCCTGTTGTGCGTGAAAAAAAATGACGTACACCAGGCAGCGCCGGCGTAGGGGGATATGGAGCTTGGGCGCCAAAAAATGGGGCAAGTCAGGCTGAGGCAAATTTTTCGCCTCAACCCGATTTGCGCAATTTTTTTCGACTCCCAACCCCCATTGAAATGACTCCTGTCTTAGCAAAGACAGGAGTCATGCCCCCTTGCCCAATGGCCATGCCCAGGGGACTTATGTCCCCTGGGCATGGTCATTGGGCATAGTGGCATGTAGGGGGGCACAAATCAGGCCCCCCTATGCCACAAAAAAAATAAAAAATAATACTTACCTGAACTTACCTTAATGTCCCTGGGATGGGTCCCTCCATCCTTGGGTGTCCTCCTGGGGTGGGCAAGGGTGGCAGGGGGTGTCCCTGGGGGCATGGGAGGGCACCTCTGGGCTCCTTCCGAGCCCACAGGTCCCTTAACGCCTGCCTTGTCCAGGCGCTAAAAAACGGCGCAAAAGCGGCTGGACGTCATTTTTTTTTACCCGCCCACTCCCGGGCGTGAATTTTGCCCGGGAGTGTAAATACGGCGCACATGCCTCGGAGTAAATTTTTTAGACGGGAACGCCTACCTTGCATATCATTAACGCAAAGTAGGTGTCCACGCTAAAAAATGACGCAAACTCCATGGACTTTGGCACTAGACGCGTCTAAAGTATAAATATGGAGTTAGTTTTGCGTCGGAATTGCGTAAAAAAAAACGACGCAATTCCGGCGCAAACAGAGTATAAATATGCCCCTAATTTTCTTATCATGAACCATGTTTATCTGTGCAATCACACAGATGTGTTTCCCCTATCGCTGGTGCTAACTTTAGCACCTAGTGCCAACGCAGACACCTTTGCACCATAGTACAAGGGTGCCTGCTTTGCAGGGAATGATTGTTTATGTCTGGACACGTGTCCCTTCTTGCACATTAACAATCAATAATGATAGGTTTTGTGCAGGAAGGGACACCTTTCTGCACATAAACAATCATTCATGGTGTTTTGCTTTTTCCATGTGTGCTGCAGAATGCAGCACACGTAGAAAAAGCAAGAACAAGGAAAAATAAAAGTATTTCTCCTCATTGCACCATGCTAACGCCACACTTGGAGAGGCATTCGTTTTTGGTACTGCCTCAGGCTTATGAATCCTCATAAATCTGGGGCAGCGGCTAAATTCAATGGGTGTTGCAGTGGAACACCCACAGCAACACATGTTGCACGCTCCTCTGCTGCAAAAAATGACATTGGGGGGACATATTTATAAGACGTTCTTAAGCCACGTAAAGTAGCTTAACGCTGCCTTGTAAATATGTAAAATGGTACAGCACCACCAGGGGGTCACTTAAAGTGACGCTCCAGTGGTCCTACGACCTCAGAAATGAAGGCCACAGAGAGAAGTTACTACTAAGAAAAACAGTAGTAAGTCCAGCATTACACATGGCAAACACAGGTACTGCAACATCTTCCCATAGAAACTAATGGAGGTTGGGAATTAAACTAAAACCCCACAAGAAATATTATTAAATTATATTATTTAAAAATAGTTAACACTATCAATAAATAGAAAATTTATGTTAAAAAATGCATAAAAATAATACATATTTATTATTTATAATACAATATTTTAACATTCTATTTCTTACTAAAAAAATGCAACAATACATTTCATATACAAATGATTAAAGTAATTTAAAATAATTCTATACATCACTTTTATTAATACTAATGGATATTAAAATGCCTTAATTAAACTTCAGAAAAAATATTGTTATTTAATTTAATATATTTCCATTAAATAAAGTTTTAATTCAAAATTAATTTAATGGTGCTGTAGCAATTTTTCTTATTTTTTTCTGCAAATGAAGAAAATATATCAAATTAATTCACATTAATATGGAACACTAAAATATTTGTATTATTTAATTTTAAGTACATTTGTATTAAAATATTTCCCTACACTTTACTGTAGCGAGAACCAGCAGCTTGGGCAATGATCTCCAAATTAGTACATACATACACATAAAGTATAGAAAACAATAAAAAGTGGTTCTAATTTTGTTGTCACTATATAAGAGTACTTGTAATAGCAATATTCAAAGTTATATATAATGGTGGTTTAATGTATAATTATGTATTCTGGCAGTAGGATGCTTTTACTTATTTACCCCAACTTTTATGTCTGTCTTATTAGGCAGCAGGACTCGGCTTGCCAAAGTACAATGCTATTCAAAAAGTTGAAGTATTTGTGTAATCAATTATCAAGGCCATATGATGCAAGTCTTCGATGATGCTAACTTTTATTTCATTGTTACTGGGATAAGGACTAGTATGTGCATGAGTAGCTGAAATGACCTCTGTATTGATCCCTGTTATTCCTTGAAACAGAATCTAATGTCTACACAGTAGAGTAATGGTATGTTGAATTCATAGTTATGTTACTGATATTCCATGTTAGTCTTTATGATTGTCTGATTATGATCGTATGTGATGTGAATCAAACATTGGTATGTTTCAGTACCTGATTTAGGGTTTGGTAGATTGATGATTGTTAGACAAGGTGTCAGAGTACTTTAAATCTGCCACCATGCCTTTACTCTGCCCACTAAACTTAAACATGTCCTTTGCATCCACAGACATCTCTATATTTTGAAAAAAAAACTCCCTCATGGCAGTTCCTGTCAATGTAAGGACACTTTGCCAGATGGTTCTGTCAAACATGACAGACAGCCATCACAATTTTCCAAACTTTTTTTTTTTTAACTCCCAAAGTAAGAGTATGCTGTTGAAAAATATAAAACTAATGATCCCAACACCATGGATGTTTTCTCCCAAACTGCAGGATTGTTCTGTCTTTACTGTTACTCATCACAAGGACATACTTGGCAGTGATGTACAGAAATTACAAGCTAGCTGACTGTCCACTCTGAATAGGGCAGATGGTTGGGAGGACTTACCTCCAAATGCCCTAGTCCCTTGGGCTGTAAAACGTACTCCATCAGTGTAAACTGACATTCCACCCACCTGTAAATTGAGTGGGTGGATCAAAAGTTTGTGAAAGAGGTTACTCCATCACAAAAATTGGGCATTCTGTCATCATCAAAACAGAGTACCTACTCTGCTAAATTCTAAATCAATAGTGTTGAAAATGTGTTACTGGGGAGCATCCTTTTCTACAAGAAGCGTCTGTAATTGACAAGGTATTACTATGGTGGTCATTTTGACATTGGCGGTAAAAAACGCCTACCGCTGTGGTGACGGCCGAAAAAATACCGTCACCGCGGCTACCATCTGTCTGCCATATTATGATCACTGCCGGACTTCTGCCACAAGAAGGGCGGAAATCCAGCAGTGATCATGCTGGTGGACAGTGGTAAGCTGGTGCTGCTACCACCAGCATCACCACGCCAGTTGAACGCCGCCAGCCATTTTATGACAATTCATACGGCCTGGTGGTGTTCTGCTGGTGGGACGCAGCTGGTGGTAGCAACGCTTCATCTCCTTCCCTGCTGGAAGACCTCCTCAACCAAGGTAAGTCAGGTTTCCGACAGGGGAGGGCAGTGGGCGGGTGGGGGTGTTGTGTGTGTGTCTGAGTGTGTGTGTGAATGCATCTGTGTGTGTTGTGTAGTTTGCGTGTTTGTATGCGTGTGAGTGAATGTGTGTAAGAATGGTGAAGTGAGTGCATGTCTGCATGTCAGTGTGATTGTGTAAGAATGTGTCAGAATGTCTGTAAGTATGCATGAATAAATGCATGTATACAGTTTGTGTATGAATGTGTGTATGCAGTTTGTGTATGAAGGCATGTATGACAGTGTTAGTGAATGGGTGTATGCATGGTGCGTGTGAGTATCTGTGTCACTGTATGCAGGGGGGTGTGGGTTGAGGGGTGCTGTGACTGGTGGGGGTGGGAGGAGGGGGGTGATGTGTGCATGTTTGGCTGTGGGGTCAGTTGTGTGGAGTGTGTGTATCTGCGGTTGTGTGCGTATATGGGGGTAGGAGCGTGTTTGTGGATCAGAGGGGGTGGGAGGGTGTGTGTTGATCGGAGGGGGTCGGGGTATGTGTGTTGATCAGAGGGGCTGGGGGTGTTTGGATGGAGGGGGTGTCTGGTGAGTGTTGGGGGGTGGTGAATGGGGAGCCACTTACCGATGACAGGGAAGGAATTCCCTGTAACCAGTAGGGCCTACTGTCATGGTTTTCATAGCATTGCTAACGCCACAAAAACCATGGTGGTAGGCAGGCTCATAATGCCACCTGCGGTACTCTGCTGGCCACTGGACTGGAGATTGACCTCTCTGGCCCGGCGGCTGATACTGCCATGGCGGTATTAGTGGAGAAGTGGCGGGTTGGCTGCAGCCAACCTGCCATTCTCATAATGTGGGAGTATGTACCGCCAGGCTGTTGGCGGTGCTACCGCCACATTAACACTCACCGCCGGGGTCATAATGACCCCGTATATCACAATTAGTCACAACATAAACCAGTGCTCCTATGGATTAAGTCCTATGACACATTTGTATTGTATATGAAGTCTCATACAGATACATATTACACGATTCTCATATGAACACTGTGAGAATTTGGGTTTTTGGTCGACTGGAGTGTGAGACCTGGTGAAGGAGCAGCTACATACTCTTGCAGGGTGAACCACAAAAAATCACTAAATTATCCAATGCTTAACCCGGGGTAGCTTGCACAAAAAGCAGTCAGGCTTATCTTAGAGGCAATGTGTAAATGATTTATACAGCTCACAAACAGTAATAAAGTGATAATACAACACAAGAAAAATTACACACCAATTCAGAAAAATAGAGATAATTTTAATAAATTATTTGACACCAAAACAACAAAAATTCAATCAGTAGAACCAGGGCAGTGAATTTTTAAAGTTTTTATTAAAAACTAGCACCTAAAAGATCAAGGGGCCAACCACAGACATTTAGACCCTCATTACAACATTGGTGGTAAATCCCACTTACTGGCGTGCAGAAGACCGCTACCATACCGCTGCAGCCGCGGAAATCCGCTACAGCTATTACGACCCACAGGCCGGAAATCCACCAAAATCTAGACACCAACACAAGTCTGCCACACCAAAGGTCAGTGATAAACTGGCGATAACAAAACCTCCACCGTCACGCCAACAGGAATGTACCCACACTATCACGACCCACGAATCCAAGTGGCGGTCTTTCAACCGCGGTATTCCATTGGTGGTACACACCGCCACGCTCAAAATACACACACATTTACAAAACACAACCACATTGGACAAATCGAAATACACACACCTGAAACACATACACACACCACTCCCACACACCCAAACCAATATATAACACACACCCACATCACCCACAAACCCCTACAACAAAAATTGAGAAAGAAGCACACAGAGAGACACCACCATCAACAAACTAGCATCCACAGGCACACAACACCATCACTCACTCACACAACATCCACACACCTCACACAACACACACAAACACATCCCCTCACACATCACAACACACACCACCTCACACATCACCCACACCACACCATGGCACCGCAAAGACACCTCAGGTTCTCTGAGGAGGAGCTCATGGTGGAGGAAATCATCCGGGTAGAGCCACAGCTATTCAGATCACAGGTGCAGCACACCTCCATTGCTAGGAAGATGGAGCTATGGCACAGAATCGTAGACAGGGTCAACGCAGTGGGACAGCATCCAAGAACACGGGATGACATCAGGAAGAGGTGGAACGACCTACGGGGGAAGGTGCATTCCGTGGTCTCAAGACACTAAATTGCAGTTCAGATGACTGGCGGCGGACCCCCACCTCCTCCCCCACTACAACATGGGAGGAGCAGGTCTTCACTATATTGCATCCTGAGGGCCTCGCAGAAGTAGCAGGAGGAATGGACTCTGGTAAGTCAAATCTTAACTATTACATCCCCAACCCTACCTGCATGCTATCACATACCCCCACCCTCACCCCCATCACTCCAACACCTCACATATCTCCCACTATCACAAACCACCCATCCCAACACCAAGCCCTGCATTCAACATCAAAGCATGGACACCCATCACCAAAGCATGTCCACTACAGATACCCACACAGATCACCAAACCAAATATCACACAAGGTCCTAGACAAGAATGTAATCACTGTGGTACAGGGTCACCCACCCATTGCACATGATGGCACACACAGATGCAATAATCATGCCTTTACATCCCTGCAGGACCCCTACCCAACGTCACCAGACAGGAGGTGCCAGACATGTCCACTCCCCCCACAGAAAAGGCCCACAGTGATGACAACAGCTCTGTCCAACTGGATCTAGATCACCAGCCTGGCCCATCTTGGACCTCGGGACAGTCAGTTCCCCACACACTGGCACATGCCACCACAGCGCCTCCCCCCTCAGGAAACACCAGCACAGCACCCACCCAGCGGGCCCATCCCTCTGTCCACAGGACACGTCAAGCAGCAGTGTGTCCACCACTACAGGGAACCCAGGCAAACCCACAAACCCAAGAACATCAGGGACCTGGGGGCAGTGGCAGTGGGCACACGGTTCAGGGGACAGAGGAACAGGAAAACAGGGGAACTGGGAACACTGCTGCGTGACAGGGGGAGGACAGGCCCAGGGAACCCACTCTCCATGAGGCCCTTTCCAACATCATGGGAGCGTACCATCATTCCCAGGAGACAATGGCAATGGTACTGGCCAACTTTCAGGAGACCCAGCGGCTGCAGGAGGAACACTATCTGGGGATCAGGGAGAAACTCAAGTCAATCAACACCACCCTGGTCACCATTGTAGGGGTGCTGAAGGACGTTGTGAACACCAGGAGGGACACTGTGGCACAACTAGGGGCCCTGACACTAGCCTCGATGATGAACAGCCCACCACCTCCGCAGGCGCTAGTGGACAGGAGGCACCGCCACAGTACCACGACACCAGCACCCCACCCCATGCACATGGAGAACCACCCCACAAACGGTCCCTGAGTTCCAGGACAAGGACAGAGAACAATGCCAAGACCCCCACCAAGAAATGAGACCACACTGAATATCATCCTTCTGTCCCACTTCGTCACCCTGTCCATCCTTAAACTGCCCTAGCTCCACTTCCTATGCCCCTTTTGGACAATGCACCTGTGAGACAAATAACTGGACTCTGCCATGGACATTCCTTCACCATCACCCCATACCATTTTCCAACCCCCTCCACTAATTTGCACTTAAATAAACACCCTTGAATCACAAAACAATCTGGAGTCAGTCTGTGCTTTCAGAAATGTGTATTTGCTATAATTAAGGAAAATAGCAATGTCGATTGTATTGTCAACGTACCTATTTCACACAGCTCTAGTCCATGAGGTAATATAGCAGAGGTCACACAGTGGGACCCACATCTGTGAAATGGAAAGGCATTGTGACAAGTCAGGGTCCATACACTGGATGAAAGTGACAGACATATGATAGGTCTAACAATTGTATGAGATGTAGAAGGCAGTGATGTCTTCTTACCTGTGTCTCACTGGAAGTATTGCTGGATCACATTGTTTCTGTTGTCGATATCCTCTTCTTCACTGTCCACAGGCTCCACAGCTGCCACAAGCCTCCTTCTGGACCATCCTCCTGCAGAAAAGGCACCTGTCATCGCAAAGCCAGGTTGTGCAGCATACAGCAGCCCACGATGATATGGCGCACCTTCTTTGATGAGTAGTGGAGAGAACCACCTGTCATATGGAGGCACCGGAACCTGGCCTTCCGGAGGCCGAAGGTCCTTTCGATCACTCTCCTAGTTCGCCCATGTGCCTCATTGTAGTGGTCCTCTGCCCTTATCCTGGGATTTCTCACTGGGGTCAGTAGCCATGACAGTTTGGGGTACCCAGAGACACCTGCAAAAGTTGAGGGACAACTGTTAGACACACACTAACCCTTAGGGATGACCCCAGACCCAGACAATCATTCACAGGGTATAGGGTCCTTGTCCTCACCTATTAGCCACACACGGTGCCTCTGGAGTTGCCCCATCACATAAGGGATGCTGCTATTCCTCAAAATGTAAGCGTCATGCACTGAGCCTGGAAACTTGGCGTTCACATGGGAGATGTACTGGTCGGCCAAACACACCATCTGCAAATTCATTGAATGGTAGCTCTTCCTGTTTCTGTACACCTGTTCACTCCTGCGGGGGGTACCAAGGCCACATGTGTCCCATCAATGGCACCTATGATGTTGGGGATATGTCCCGGGGCATAGAAGTCACCTTTTACTGTAGGCAAATCCTCCACCTGAGGGAAAATGATGTAGCTGCGCATGTGTTTCAGCAGGGCAGACAACACTCTGGACAACACGTTCGAAATCATAGGCTGGGACATCCCTGATGCAATGGCCACTGTTGTTTGAAAAGACCCACTTGCCAGGAAATGGAATACTGACAGGACCTGCACTAGAGGGGGGATTCCTGTGGGATGGCGGATAGCTGAATTCAGGTCTGGCTCCAACTGGGCACACAGTTCCTGGATTGTGGCACGATCAAGTCTGTAAGCGATAATGATGTGTCTGTCTTCCATTGTCAACAGGTCCACCAGCAGTCTGTACACCGGAGGATGCCGCCATCTCCTCACCTGCCCCAGCGGACGTGCCCTATGGACGAGAACGTCGAGCACAGAGTCAGCCAACACTGAGGTAGTAAAAAAAGAATTTATTGCACACATTTGTCAATCCGCAATGTGCCTGTCACTGTGTGTATGCAAGGCCTAGATAGGAATGACGCATTTAAATATAATGCCATGTGGCCACCTGAAATGGTGGCTGCCTGACCTGTAATGTTGGACAAGGTGATATGAGGTAACTGCACTGGTATTGTACATCGTTGCGGTAGGCGGTCGAAGACTGCGACGCAATCCTGCATTGGTTAACATTGGGCCCTATGGGTCCCAGGAGCCAATGACGATGTACGCCGGCAGTGACGGTACGCACTGCCGTGGACGTGACCGCCATTTTCTGTCTATTCACTCACTTGATACCTGACCTTCGACAGGAGAGGACCTACACTGCAAGTGCTGCTGTAACCTCAGTCTGGAAGCGACAATGGCTCATGTGTCTGGGGAAAGGGCCCCTGCCTTCACTTCGGAGGAGTTGGAGAAGTTAGTGGATGGGGTCCTACCCCAGTACATGCTACTCTACGGTCCTCCAGACAAACAGGTGAGTACACTGTGAGCATGCTGTATGGGCAATGCCTGTTTGGAGTGGTGTGGATGGAAGATACAGGGGGGGACTGAGGCCTGCATGAGCGAACGGTGAGTGTATGTGCGTCAGGGCAAGGGTGGGAACGTGGGCCAATGACTGTGATGGACCGGACGGTTAAAGATCATCCTTTTCCCCTGTACTATTCCTCTAGGTCAGCGCCGACCAGAAGAAGGATATTTGGCATGCCATCGCCAAGGACGTCAGGACCCTGGGGGTCCACCACAGATGGAGCACCCTCTGCCAGAAAAGATGGTAGGTCATTTGCCGCTGGAGCAAGAAGATGGCGGAGGCCCAGCTGGGGATGGGGTGCCCGTCGCACCATGACCCCCATGATGTTCCGGATCCTGGTGGTGGCATATCTGGAGTTGGATGGGTGCTTGAGGGCATCACAGCAGCCACAAGGGGGTGAGTACCGTCACATCTATCTGACTCTGCGCGCATTACGAGGTGTCTGGGTGGGGGAGGTGGGCTGTGGGTTCCCCTAGGCCAGGACGAGCTTTGTAGGCAAGTACCCTTTGTGAGGCAGGCTATGTGGCACCCTAACCCCACCATTGGTAAGAGCCATCTACACCTAGTCAGGCTCCTGTGACTTCGATGTGTGCAGCAATCGGGCATAGGCCTTGTACCCCATGTCCCTGTGATTAATTAGGGAACTCTAAGTGCATGGCATAGTGCAGAGGGCTGCTGTGTCTGTAGTGTCTGCCAACGGTAGCGGTACTGCATGCACTGAACATGTCTTTCTTCCTTCTTCCCCCCTACCTTTTTGTGGTCTCCCTGTTCTTGTGTGCATTAGCATCATCAGGCGGAGGAGCAGTGGCACCAGAGTAGGAGGAAGCTGCATCCCACATGGCCCTGGAGGGCGAGACAAAGGAGTCTGAAGTCACCAGTGGGACGCAGGGCAAGGGGAGCTCCACGGCGGGGACAGGAGCAGAGACCAGCGACACGACTCCTCCTCTAATGGGAGTTCCCTTGCGTTGGCGGGCCCCTCTGTGCCCCCCGCATCTACAGGTACAGCCGCCACCCCCCCTACCAGCACCGCACTCCCAGCAGCCCCTTCTGTGTCCCGTGGCCGCTCACCCAGGAGGGTGGGCATCTCCTTTGCCCCAGGCACCTCAGGCCCTGCCTCAGTCAGCCCTGCTTCCCTCAGTGAGGAGGCTATTGACCTCCTGAGATCCGTCACTGTTGGGCAGTCTACCATTCTGAATGCCATCCAGAGTGTAGAGAGGCAGTTGCAACAAACAAATGCATACCTGGAGGGCATTCATTATGGCCAGGCAGCCCAACAGAGAGCATTTCAGGCTCTGGCCTCAGCACTGATGGCAGCCACTGTCCCTTTGTCCAGCCACCCCCCTCCAACCTCCTCCACCCAGACCCAATTCCCTGTACCTCAGCCTATTCCAAGCACACCATCAGACCAGCATGCATAGACCTCAACACACAAGGGTAGCTCAGGCAAACATAAGCACCACACATCCCACAGTCACTCACACAAGCATCATACCCATGCAGACATAACAACATCCACTGCCTCCACTGTGTCACCTCCTCCACGTCTCCCTCCTCCCTCCCTGTCTCGTCTCAACTCACACCTGCATGCACTACATCTTCAGCCACTACCTCCATCACCAGCACGCCCATCACCACACACCACTCACGTGCACTCACCACCCCCACTACCATTCACACATCCCTGTGTCCTCTCCCAGTGTGTCAGTGAGCCCTCCTCCCAAAGTACACAAACGCAGACACACACCCACCCAACAGCCATCCACCTCACAACAGCCTCCAGTCCATGCACCTTCACCCAAAGTCAGCAAACGTACACCTCCTACATCCACTACCTCTTCCTCCACTCCCAAACCCCCTCCATCTACCCGTCCCAGTGTGTCTTAAAAGCTTTTCCTATCAAATGTTGACCTCTTCCCTACACCTCCCCCCGTCTGTCCCCTAGGGCCCGCCTTTCCAGGTCCCAACCCAGCACCTCAGCCACCACTTGGGCTATTGGAGTGCGCCAAGCAACAGGGCTGGCAGTATCCCAAGGAGCAAGGGCAAGGGCATTCCCCCACCTCCAAAATTTATAAATAATTTTATAAAGTTGCCCACATCCCAGAGGGAGAAGGCGAAAACACCTGCCCCCAAGGGCTCAGGCAAAACAAAAGTGGAAAGTGGCAAGACAGCTGCGCCACCATCCAAGGTATGGAAGGGCCAGAAAATTAAAGGCAGGTCCACGTCGACGCCAACCTGCACGGCGGACAAGACCGCCACCAGCACCGCCACCTGCACCACCACTACATACACCACCGCCAGCACCACAGACACTGAGCCCGCCACCAACACCGCAGACACTGAGCCCGCCACCAGCACCGCCGCCACAAAGACCGCCAGCAGCACCGCAGTCAGTGAGCCCGCCACCAGCACTGCAGGCAGTGAGCCCGCCACCAGCACCGCCGCCACAAAGACCGCCACCAGCACCGTTTCCACAGACCCCGTCGCCAGCACCGATGCCACAGAGCCCGCCGCCAGCAAAGATGCCACAGAGTCCGCGGCAAGCACCAATGCCACAGAGTCTGCCGCAAGCACTGCTGCTACTGACACCGCCGCCAGCACCGCTAGCGGCTCCGCGACATCCTGAGCCAGTGGCACCACCGCAGACATGGCTGCCATCCCCAGTGGTCAGTCATACGAGGCTGGTGGTCAGTTCCAGGAGCCTGGCCAGCTTGCATGTTGCACCACCGTCAGTGGAGTGTCACATCCACTACCTCAGTCCTTGGCAGGATGAAGCACTCTAGGCACAAAGCCCCCTCCAGAACCAGTGGAGATTCACATCCACTACCTCAGTTCTTTCAGGATGAAGCACTCTGGGCACAAAGCCCCCTCCAGAACCAGTGGAGAAAGACATCCACTACCTTAGTGCTTGGCAGGATGAAGCACTCTGGGCACCAAGCCCCCTCCAGAACCAGTGGAGAAAGATATCCACTACCTTAGTCCTTGGCAGGATGAAGCACTCTGGGCACAAAGCCCCCTCCAAAACCAATGGAGATTCACATCCACTACCTCAGTCCTTGGCAGGATGAAGCACTCTGGGCACAAAGCCCCCTCCAGAACCAGTGGAGATTCACATCCACTACCTCAGTCCTTGGCAGGATGAAGCACTCTGGGCAAAAGCCCTCCCCAGAACCAGTGGAGAAAGACATCCACTACTTCAGTCCTTGGCAGGATGAAGCACTCTGGGCACAAAGCCCCCTCCAGAACCAGTGGAGAAAGGCATCCACTTGAGAGACTGTGGCTTTGCACTCCCCAGGATAAAGCAGTGGGCAACCCACCCACTGGAGAGACTTGAGAGACTGTGGCTTTGCACTCCCCAGGATACATCAATGGGCTTGGAGCCCCTCGTGGAGCTGGCGTCGTGCACTCATCCGGCTGAGGTGCCCCCCCTTTCCCCTGTGCTGCCTGTTTCATTTCGATCTGATGCCCCAGCAGTGTTCTCTCCGTTTGATATCTGGTATCGTGTGTGGGCCTCGCCCATGCATTTTGGGCCCAGTGATCCACGGACTATGAATGGTGCACTATCCGGACTTGTATAGTTGGTGTACATAATTGTTTATACTGCATTTCAAGTTTTGACTAATGGATTTTTATTGATTACAATCGTTACAATCATTTCCTTTTGTCATTGCGTTCTTCCAGGGGGGTTGGGGGATGTAAATCTAATGTTGCAGCATGTATTGGTGTGTGTGTTGTTGTAGGTGAGGGTGGGGGGTGGGGGTGTTGCGTGTGTGTGTCACTCTCTTTTCCCTCCACCCTACCCTGTGTTGTAGGTGCAGTACTCACTGTGGTCGTCGCCGCTGTTGTTCATGCTCCTGGTAGAGGAGCAGGAAAACTATTGTAGGGAGGATTTGGAGTTCTGGCTCCACGGCGTCCTGGTTCCTCATGGGTTGTGCAGAGGTGAGTGTTTCCCCTTCCAAGTCCTGTTTCCGCTGTGTTTTTGTTCGCGTTGGTTCCGCCCCAGAAAAGGTGTCGGATTGGCCTCGCATAATAGTGTGGGCGGTACATTGTCTTCCGCCTGTCTGTTGGCGGTGACCGCCATGCTGTTTGTTTGTACCGCCGTGGCGGTCAGAGTGTTAAAGTGGCAGTCTATGTTGGCAGTTTCTGCCATGGTCGTGATTCCATTTTTTTTACCACCGACCTGTTGGCGGTCTTACCGCCGCTTTAACGCCGACCGCCAGGGTTGTAATGAGGGCCTTAGTCATATGAGCCTAGGCCAAATTTGAAAAATATAGCTGACTGCGATGGAGTGCAGTTCGGATAAAAGAAGTGGATTGGGCCTGGTTACCTTCAGAATTAGAAGAAATTTTGAGAAAAATGTTCTGAGAAGGTAAAGTTTAGCAGGGTAAGGCTGCAAGCAGTGTCCAAGGAGGGAGCATCATCATCGGGGAGCTTTGGGTCGAAGCTGCAGTGAACATTTCTGCATTCATACTTTTTTTGGAAGTCTAACATTTCCAGTGGGACGAGGTGGAAGTCTGCACTGGACGACAATTCCAGGGCCTCGGATACCCCTTTGGGGAAGCACTGCTGAACAGGATTTGCTGCTGTGGTGAAAAATGTAGCTAGAACAGCAACAAAGCCAAGCTGATTGGTGACGAAACTTGAACAGAAAGACAAACAGGTTTACTAAGGTCTCCCCTCAGTTCTCAAAGCCGTTTTTGGCAAAAATTATTCCCAGTGCTCAGTTTTGAGTTTCGGCCATCTAGCAATGTTTCCAACCACAACCAAGGGTCCAAGTCCTGTGGGTGACCACTTGAAGGATCAGGATTCACACAGGCTGGCCCACGTGCAGGTTCAAGGAGGTAGGAGACAATTGTTTCCCTATGGTTCTGAACAGGCAGCCAGCAAACTAGCCTTTGGAGTCACTCTCGGAGTCCTGGGTGCAGGTGAAGATGCAGGGCTCAAACAGCAGGGCTGGTCTCTGAGAGCTCAAGGCAGGCTCCAGGCTGTGAAGAAGTCTTTCCAGGTACAGCAAAAAAGCTGTCTTGTAGAGTGCACAGCAGGTCACAGCAGCAGGCAGACTTCTGGGAGTTTTTCCACAGGTCCAGAAAGTGAACTGAAGAGTGGGTCTGAGGACCCTTTCTTCATATCTGGCATCTTCTTTGAAATGGGAGCTACTTCTAGAGGTTTCTCTTTCAAGTACTTGGAATTTCCTGACTCCTCTGCCCTGCTTCTAGGCTGGCGTCAGGGACAATGCAGTGGTGACAAGCCCTTTGTGTGAAGGCAGAGCACAGCCTATTCAGTTGAAATTGGGGCTATGCCCATCTCAGCCGCCATCCTGCTAGCATGAGGAGCCCAGCATGAGGAGCAGCAACACGCAGATAATAAGGAAGCACAGATCCTGCAAAGTGTTGAAAATATACCTATCTGCTCATCAGAATACCCAGCTCTGCTACAGCTCGCCTTTACTCAAAATGAAAAGCAAATTCAAAAGGGCTCCATCTAACTGCCCCAGAGCTTCAGGAGAGCTTAAAGGTAGTGGTCTGGCTACCTCCCCCCAAAAAAACACAGAAGAATATTTTAATAGAACATTCTTCGTGCCAACAAGTGTGAAAATTGAATTATTCTCAATGAATCTCACTTTATGTGAATCAGAATAGCCACTTTTCACTCTCTCATTTGAGGCTTGTACATTAGTGATTCCCAACATTTGATCCAGGGATCCCAGAACCCCCCTCAGGGGTTCCATGACTGCTTAGAAAATAAAATAATATTAACTGATTCATAAATTGTACATATATGAAAAGGGGCTAAATGTACAATTGAAAATGTCAAAATGTACTGTGAATGTCAAGGAATTTGAAAGTGGAGGCTAAAAATTATATTAGTATCCTTAGATTGTGGGAGCAGTACAGGTGCATCAAACAATATAATATGGACTACGTGTAGCTTCAATTGATTTTAGTAAAGCTTCAAACTTCTGATTAAAGTTACAGTTTTTATTTTATTTTTATTTATATTTGTTTGCAAATTAAATAAACTGTTATCATTTTGTATGTGTTTGATCAATGCTTATTTCTGTATTTGTTATGTATTTTCATGGTTGAAATCATCGATAATGTTTAGGCCAGGGTCGCTGGCTTCCAATAATGACTCAGTGGGGGGTCCCCAGATTCCAATAATGATTCAGTGGGGTTCCTCGGGTTCCAGTAATGATAAAGTGGGGGTCCACAGAAGTCAAAAGGTTAAGAACCACAGTGGTACATATTTAAAGTGTTATTACTGCATCTAATCTTAACAAAGTTTTCAAAATACTGATGAAAATTAAGTTCTAAATAGTCAAAGTACCAATAGAATGGCTTTAGATCTGTGACACCTGCATACAGTGTGTTGCAGTAGTATACCCTGTGGTGATGAGGACCTTACGTGACCGTGCATCTGGTGGCAGTGGGGAGCCATTTGAATATCCTGCAGAGTGTAGGTAGGTTGAAGAAACAGGATGAAGTGATGAAATTAATCTGTTTGATCATAATTAATCTGTTGTCCATGATGATCACAGGGTTTTTTCGTAAAGGGGTTAGGGGTGCGTGTGGATCCCCGATCAATTGGCCACCAGCAGGATTCCCATAGCGAGCTCTTGTTCCTGAAGATCAGGACTTCTGTTTTGTTTTTGTTTTAGGCAGCTTTGATTCATCCAGTTTGCTATGTTTGACATCCAGGTGGTGAAGTTGGTCTTGGTGGTGTAGTTGTATGTGAGGGAGAGGATGAGCTGAGTGTGCATAATAGACAATGTTGATTCAATGGGCTCTTATGATGAGTGTGAGAGGTGGCATGTAAATTTTAAAGGGGTTGGGGTTCATCGATGATCTTTGAGGGCCTCCTCCGATGTGGTTCTTTGGTTCGGATGTGTAGGGCGGGAGCCTGAATCTCTAAGTTTTATCAGATTGTAAAGAGGACAGCCATCTCAGGGCGACTCCTAGTATCCCAGAGTTGTGGAGTTTTGTGATGAGGAGGCTGTGGAAGACTGTATTGAAGGCTGTGGAGAAGTCAAGTAGTATGAGTGTTGTGGTTTCCCCTTTGTCTATGATGGTTTGAATGTCATCAGTTGCTGTGATGAGTATGGTTTCTGTGCTATGGTTGTTGCATAATCCAGACTGCAAGATGTCTAGGAGGTGGTGTTGTTCAAGATGGCTAGAGAGTTGTTTGTTGATAGACTTCATGACCTGGGCTGGGAAGGGCAGGAGCGAGATGGGTATGTAGTTATTGATCTCTTCTGGGTCTGCTGTAGGTTTTTTCAGGAGAGCTGTGATTTCTGCATGCTTCCAGGCATCCTGGAGGGTTCCACTATGAAGGGAGGTGTTTATGGTGATGGTAAGATGGAAACTGGTCTCAGTACCTCCTAGGTTCTTGATAGGGTGGTGCAGGGTTCGGTGGAGGCCCCAGAGTGGATTGTGGAGAGAAGTGGCAACATTTGATCTTCTTGCTGGCTGTGAAGATGGTGTTGAGTGTGTGTCCTACTTTGAGGGTTGGTTCTTGGATGACTTGGATTCTCTAGGCTCTTGAGTGGGGTAGTAGAGTTGGGATCTTTGTAGCCATCAAGATGGAAGTGTAGGTCTCTGGGTCAAAGGAGGTTGTTTGTGTTGGTGGTGATGGGGTTGTGAAGTCGGTGAGGCGATTGCTGTAGGTGGAGCATTGTCCAGGGGGTTCAGTGAGTTAGGTTGCCTTTTATGGTGCTGTGATTCAGGATCTGTAGACGAAAATGCACATATTCCATGACAGTGTGTTCTCATTTGTTGAGGTGGAGCAGGGGCTGGGGTCCTTGTGGACGAAGGCGAATTCTCTTCCTAGCTCATTTGGTCTGTCTTGGCGGAAGATCTTGTATCCCAGTGCTATGGCCATAGTGATGATGGGTGCGATAAGGGTTGAGCTGGGACTCAGTTAGGAATAGGGTGTCCAGGTATTCCATGTCTATAGAGTCCTACATCTCAGGTTATGTTTGCTGAGAGATCTGGTGTTAAAGAGCATGCATGCCAAGCAAGGAAAGACGTGTGCAGTGCATGAAGTGGAAGTGTTGGTGCATGTGAAGTGGAATAGGGTGCATGAGAAAGGTTCTACTGTGGAGCAGGGTGAGGCATGGAATTAGCTTTTGAGGCGGTGTCCAGTGCTGAGTGCTTGTATGTGGGAGGTGGTGGTGTTCGAACAGGCCAGGGTCCATGGCACTGGGATTGGTCCAGGAATGGACAGGCTCAGACAAGCTTGCCTTTGGAGCACCTTTGGCACAGGAGAGGCATGCAGGTGAGTAGAGGCTTCAATTAAGTAGGTCCTGGGAAGGGGTGTACAGGGGGGTGGAGGGCAGGGCTGGGGATTGAGAGGTGCAGAAGACAGAAGAAGGCATGTACAGAAATGCAGGTAAGAAGCAGGAGGGGCTGAGGGGTGGGAAAGCATAGGAAGGGGGAGGTGGGAGAGTCCCAGGGGATAGAAGGAAGAAAGCAGAGGAAAATGGGCTCAAAGGAAGAGGGGACACAAAGGAAAGCTGGCACAAAGGAAAACTGGAAAAAAGAGTGAGAGAGAAAGTTAGAGTGAAGAAAGGAGAATGGGCACAAATGCAGGCAAAGAGTTATAGAGAAGAAAAAAGGCAGAGAGAGATCAGTCCCAAGAGAAAGTGGGTGAAAGTGTGAGAGCGATAGTGAAAAGACACAGGAAGACAGCACATAAGGGAACAGGAGTTATAGAGAGGTCAAAAGAAGGGCAAGCAGCGAATGAGAGAAAAGAAGCAGCACAAGAATGAGGTGATTCTTGGAGGCAATGAGGTCTGAAAGGGCCTTATACTGTTTGGAGGACAAGCCTAGGTAAGTGGGGGCTGGGGCCAAGGCAAGGTCAGGCATCTGGAAGGTCACCCAAAATCCTCCAACTATTTACCATGTAGAAAGGAAAAGAAACCTGCAGGAACATCTCCAGGCTGTCCACTATCCTTTTTCTCCCATCATCACTTGAGTAGCCCACCCTGTCTCATTCCACCCCTTGAAAGCACTCACATGCCTGCAGGAACCTCTTCTGTATCAGATTCTTTTCACTGACTGGCTGGAACAGGTTCTCTAAATGGGGAAGACTTTACTGCAGTCCCACCAATGTAGGGCATCCTTGACTTTTTATTGTTTCTCTAATGTCTGATCCACTCCCTTTTGATGTAGCTGGGACTGTCACAGAGTTCTTTGTGGGACAGGCATGACGTTTCTTTGTCTCTCATTTACAATGCAATGCCACTTTCACCTCAGTGACCTCAGTGAACATGAATGGTTTGTTTGAAGAAATAGCAGCCTCTGTTCTGTAGTATTCTAATGGGACAGAAGTGAGTCTCTGCCTCTTATGCTTGTATTTCAAACTGAGACCGCATAATGTAACCAAGCTCAGTTTAGTGTACCATCAACCTACATTTTGACATGCCCTGTACAACCAATGCTTCACTCGGCAGCGGTCTGCCTTGATGTGCTGCTTTCACCTTGCTTGCAGAGGCATTTTTGCAGCAGCTAAGTTGATCAGTGTTTGTGGCCAGCTAAAGACACCTGGTTGCAATGTCAGCAACAAAAGGAGAGCCACTGCTGTTTGGACATGTGTCAGAGTCCAGCAGCTCCTGACATAAACGTCCTGTATGGTCCAAGTGGGCAGGCTGAGCAGACCTTGAGACCTGGAAAGATAGTCAACTTTAAGAAAGGATGGTTGATTATTAGTTGAGTTTCATGGTTGTTCACTACAAGTAATAATGTCTGAATTCTTGTTAGGTCCAGTTCAGTTTCCAGCAATTTAAACCTGAGCTTATCCCTTGGCAGGTATGACACAGAGCAGACATGCTTAACCTGTAAAGCATTTAGAAGTCCTGAAAGTTAAAATGTTGAAAGCACAACACAGGTGAATTCCGCTCAATTTTTATAAAAAACAGGGCATAACCTAATGAACAAAATGACACCAAAAGTTAATATTTTAATAAGGGGAATTATTAATATGAATTTGTAAAGTTTTATGTGAAATTAGCAAAAAGTGTACCAGTACCTATTTAAGATTTAGGGCTGACCACAATTGAATATGGGATAGGTAGAGAAACAATGTTGACTGATTAAGAAGTTTTACCTTCAGACTTTCAGTCTCTGAAATGAAAGTATATATTTCTCAACTGAGCAACACACAGGAAGTGGCCAAGAAGGGCTCCTTGAGGCTAGATAGCCAACAGGCGACGTCATGGCTCAGATATTGACTTTTGGTAGGAAATCTCTGATCAAGAAAAGTTTAAAGTTTGCACTCAACAAAGGTCCCTCGTTGACCACTTATTTATGGCACCTTTACCCAGTGAAGAGTTCTACATTTGCACTTAGTCACTTTTCTGAAGCTCAGATTCCTCTAGTGGGGCAGGTCTGCAAGTAATAGCTGAATAGGGCCCCATGATGTCAGATAACTTTTCCAGAACATTCAGCCGAATTGTATTTGCTGCTGCAGAAGATCTCCAAGCTGGAACAACCTGAATCTTGGGCCCATCGGCATCTGATCTTCTTGGGATTGACTTGGTTAATTTGTCCCTGTCCTTTGGGCACATCCGACTTTACCAGTGAATTGGGGTTGTAAAATATATTTTAAAAGGTCTAAAAATGAACTGTGAAGCTGTTTCCTATGCAGAGATAGCATGATGGTATTTAAAATTGTATCCCACTGTTTTCCTATGGGACAAGTAACCCTGCAGCAGACAAATTAACTTTTGATCTCTTTTCACTGTAAGGACAGGTTTAACCCCTTTGCTGCCGGACCTTTGACCCCTCAGGTGTCAGGCCATTTTTTGGCTATTTGGGTCAGTTTGCACTTAGGCCCTCATAACTTTTAGTCCCCATAAGCCACCCATGCCAAATTTGCATTCTTTTTTTCCAACATCCTAGGGATTCTAGAGGTACCCAGAGTTAGAGGGCTTCCTTGGATGAGGCCAAGAAATTAGCCAAGATACAAAAAAGATTAATTTTTTTAAGAAAATGAGAAAAAAGGGTTGCAGAAGAAAGCTTCTGTTGTTTTCCCTGAAAATGGGAGCAACAAAGGATTTGTGGTGCTGAAATCAGAATCTTCCCAGCTTTCAGGATCAGGCAGACTTGAATCAGAAAAACACATTTTTGAATACAATTTTTGCATTTTACCAGGACATACCAAATTTTTACTATTTTTTGTGCTTTCAGCCTCCTTCAAGTTAGTGTCAGAAATGGGTATGAAACTAATTCTGGATCCCGGACAGCTAAACATTTCTGCAAAGTAGATGCAATTCTAAGTTCATCAAGGGGTCATTTGTGTAGATCCGTCAAGGTTTTCCTACAGAAAGTAACAGCTAAAATAAAAAACTATTGAATTTGAGGTACAAATGAGCCATTAGTGTTCACCTTTTCTTCTATAACTTTTTCCAGCTATGGCAGATTTTTAAAAGCGATATACTGTTTCATCTGCTGGACACTTCTGGTTGTGGGGATGTATAGGGATTGTAGGTTCATCAAGAACCATAGATGCACCTCGCAATCGGTTTTCATTGTATACTGGGTATACAGCAAGTCATTTGGTGAAATATAAAGAGTGAAACATTGGTATCAAGGAAATCTTTGTATTTCCAAAATAGGCACAAGATAAGGTGTTGAGAAGCAGTGGTTATTTGCACATCACCAAATTCTGGGGTCCCCATACTAGCATGTGAATTACAGGGCATTTCTCAAAAAGATGTCTTTTTTACACACTGTCTTACATTTGGAAGGAAAAAATGTAGAGAAAGACAAGGGGCAATAATGCTTGTTCTGCTATTATGTGTTACCCCAAGTCTCCCTATAATTATGGTACCTCACTTGTGTGGGTAGGCCAAGTGCCCGTGACCGGAAACGCAACATGGACACATCACATTTTCAAATTGAAATCTGACGTGTTTCTTGGAAAGTGCCTAGCTGTGGATTTTGGCCTCCAGCTGAATCTGCACCTAGAGAAACCTACCAAAGCTGTGCATTTTTTAAAACTAAACACCTAGGGGAATCCAGGATGGGGTGCCTTGTCAGGCTCTCACCAGGTTTAGTTACCCCGAATCCTTTGCAAACCTCAAAATTTGGCAAAAAAACACTTCTTCACATTTTGGTGATGGAAAGTTCTGGAATTTGTGACGAGACACAAATTTCCTTCCACCCAGCATTCGCCCAAGTCTCTAAAAAAAATTGTACTTCACTTGTGTGGGTAGGCCTAGTGCCCAAGACAGGAAATGCCCCAAAACACAAGGTGAACACATTACATTTTCCCAAAGAAAACTGGCATGTTTTTTGCAAAGTGCCTAGCAGTGGATTTTGGCCTCTAGCTCAGCCGGCACCTAGGGAAACCAAGAAAACCTATACATTTTTTAAACCTAGACACCCAGCGAAATCCAGAATTTGGTGACTTATGGGGCTCTCACCAGGTTCTGTTACCCACAATCATTTGCAAACCTCAACATTTGGCAAAAAAAAAACACCTTTTCCTCACAGTTTGGTGATAAACAATTCTGGAATCTGAGAGGAACCACAAATGTCCTTTTACCCAGCATTTTCCCAAGTCTCCCGATAAGAATAGTACCTCACTTGTGTGGATAAGCCTAGTGCCCGTGACAGAAAATGCCCCAAAATGCAACATGGACAAATCACATTTTTACATTGACAACTAACATGTTTTTTGCAAAGTGGCTAGCTGTACATTTTGGCCTCTAGCTCAGCAGGCACCTAGAAAAACCTACCAAACCTGTACATTTCTGAAAACTAGACACCCAGGGAGAGCCAGGATGGGTTAACTTGTGGTGGTCTTACCAGGTTCTGTTACCAGAATCCTTAGCAAACCTCACAATTTTGCATCATGGAAAACACTTTTTCCTCACATTTCGGTGCTGCAAAGCTCTGGAATCTGAGGGAAGCCACAAAATTCCTTTAACCCAGCTTTCCCACAGGACTCCAGATAAAAATGGTACCTGACTTGTATGGGTAGGCCTAGTGCCTGCAACAGGAAATGCCCCAAAACACTACAATGACACATCAAAATGATCAAATACAAAATGAACTGTTTTTGCATCGGGGGCACCTGCGTTTCTGGTCCTGGGCTCAGCAGCCATCCAGGCAAACCTACCAAATCCAGGCATTTCTGTAAACTACACACCTGAGGGAGTCTGGGAAGGTGTGACTTGCGTGGATCCCCCTGAGTTTTCTCACCCAGAATCCTCAGCATACCTCAAATTTAGCTAAAAAAATCACATTTTTCTCACTTTTTTTGTAGGATCACCACACCAGCACAAATTTCCTAGCATCCAATGTTCTCCTCAATTTCCCGATACAATGATACCTCACTTGTGTAGTTGGGCCAAGTGCCTGTGACAGTGAAGAGCCAAAACATGTTAAAATTGAGAGGGAACCAAAGCGGGTCCAAAAGGCCAATTTGAAAAAAAAACATTTTTAAGGCCGATAAGTGGGGCAGAATATTTATCGGTATAGATACAACAATTCTGGTTGGTAGGAATTTTGTGGATTCCTGCAGATTCCAGAAGGTTCCAACACAAAAATGTGTTGAAAATGTGTGATTTCAAGCAAAGTTGGAGGTTTGCAGGGCATTGTGGGTAGGAAAATAGTGTGGGGTGCATATGAAGCACACCACCCTGGACTCACCCAGGTGTTTAGTTTTCAGATGTGTCCTGGTCTTGTAGATTTTTCTACATGGTAGCGTTCCAAAGTCCAAAAAGTGCAGCCCTCACCATTCCAAGTGGGGCGATTTTGAAAGTTAGACATGCTCTCATGGCAAAAATGTAAAACCAAAGCACAAAATAATCGAATGTCCTCTTGCTTGCTGTTGGAATAAATTCTTTTAGTGTGCGGGGAAAGAGCTGAAAGACTGTTACCCCCTTTAGCTGGGGTGGGGGCATAACCATGCCCATACTGGTTGGTAGCCACCACCCCACTATTTTGTTTTTTATTCCCTGGCATCTAGTAGGCTTTCTGGCCCCCCAGGGAGTGGATCAGTGGTAATTGCCACATCTGCCCTACAGTATGCAGAACAACTGTCCCAATTTATTTTGGGTTTGGGTATGGCCATAGCCCCACCCTGTTTTTTTTGTTTTTTTAAAGTTCTTCCTTTGTCTCTGCTGGGCAATGAGCCTTCCAAAAATAGGCTCATCTTCCCCCAGGGATGGCAGAAATGGTCAAAAGTAATGTGTCCCCATGGGGAGTGACCCTTGCCCAAGGGGCCGCCCCCCCAAACAAAACACACAAAAATCCCTGGTGCCTAAGTGGTTTTTGCTCCCCCCCCCGGGGGCAGATTGGCTTACTAGAAATAGGCCAATCTGCCCCCAAGGGGGGCAGAAATGGGCTAAGCTAAAGTTGCCCCCAGGGGAGCGACCTTTGCCTAAGGGGTCGTTCACCATCTGCATGGTTTTTGCCCCCCTTGGGGCAGATTGGCCTAATTACAATAGGCCGATATTCCCCTAAGGGGGGCAGAAATGGCTTAAAAGAAATTTGCCCCCAGGGGAGCGACCCTTGCCTAAGGAGCCACTCCCCATTAATAAACACATTTTTTTAAAAAAAAATCCCTGGTGCCTAGTGATTTCTGCCCCCTTGGGGGCACATCGGCTTAATTAAAATAGGCCAATCTGCCCCCAGAAATGGCCTAAAATAATTTGCCGACCTGGGGAGTGACCATTGCCTAAGGGGTCGCTCCCCTTTAGTGAAATTGTTGTAAAAAAAAAAGAAATCCCTGGTGTCTAGTGGTTTCTGCCCCCTTGAGGGGCAGATTGGCCTAAAAAAATTAGGCTGATGCCCTCAAGGGGGGCAGAAATGGTCAAAAAACAGTTTGCCCCCCCCAGGGCAGTGACCCTTGCCTAAGGAGTTGCTCCCCACATCTAAAAAATTGAAAAATAAAAATATACCTGGTGTCTAGATGCTTCTGCCCCCCCTGAGGGAAGATTGGCATAATTAAAATAGGCCCATCTGCCCCCAGGGGCCCCCCAAGGCCTAATAATAAATTGCCCCTCTGGGAGCAACACTTGCTCACACATGTCTAGTGAGCATTTCTGTAGACCGATTGCTTCACGATTGGGCTTCAGAAATGCTCAGAAAGACATCAAAGGAAAGGAAAGTGTAGTATCGTGAGCTCCATTGCACGTGCATAAACGCGTGTGTTTTTCTGCATGTGCAATGGAGCCGAAAGCCTCGCTCGCTCGAGGCTCTTCTTCCGAGGTTCGGTTTTCTCCTGTGTGGATTTGTGCGAATTGAAAACCATAGGTCGGGTGTAGGGCAGTTGAGGCGGGGGAGTGACAGGCCACACTGCACTGCGCTGGGGTGATTTACTGAGATCTTTATGTAAATAATAAACCTCTTGAATTGGATCTGTCTTTCCGGAGGTTTTTCAAGTTACTTCATTTTGGCGACAAGCTGTGGAAGTCATCATCACCCCAAGCGCTCACCTATAATAAGTACCGTCATGCTGTTGTTGCTCTTTGTCCTCACCAATCTCGAGGAGCTTGTGGACAACCTGAATTACGGTGAGGCAAAACTGAAGTTTTTCTTGCTCTCTGCTTTTTTTTACCCATGAGGAACTTGTCAGAGGGTGTGGCCACAAAGGACTTTGTTTTAAGGGAAAAGTGGTGGCCATCTTTAAACAGGAAGCCTTTCTAAAGTTTCTTTGTCTTTTTACGGGAAAGTGCTTACTGTGATATTTTTATATTAGAAAGGACATTGAAACTGATATTTGTGGTGCAGTTCTAAGTGACATTTTTACTCATTCAAGCTGTCATGCAATCTGTTAACCCTGCCACCATTTTTGGAAACACCTAGGGAGACAGCTATACCATGGAAACAGTGGTATGATGCCTTTGAAACATATTTTGTTGCTATTGGTGCATCAAGGTTTATACCTGAAAGTTCAAAAAAGTTTTTTCAAACAAACAAACATATGTTTCTGGTGTGGTTATCCACCACATCTGAAAGGAGAGAAGAGTTGTCCAACAAAGAATGTTCAATGCAGATCTTGTGGAAAATCTGGACATTTTGCAAAAGTTTGTCAAAGTGTAAAAAGTAGTAGCACCAATGTCAATGTTGTCGTAGATGAGAGTGATGACAGAATGGATGCATTGTTGTGTGAAATGCAGGAAATGATTCTGGCGGTGGGTGAACATGACATAAGAAGTGGTAATACTGATCACTGTATTGACCCTTATGTTTTAGTTCAAGTAGGTGATGAACACTTAAGATTGTTAGCTGATTCCGGTGCCAGGGTCACTATGATTACCCAGGAGTTATTTGAACAAAATTGGAGTACATGGAAATTGGACCCACCAGACAGGTTTCATATGAAGGAAGGAGGATTGACTTAGTGAGTTTCTTTGAGGATGTCCTAGTTATTAAAGGTCAACGTATTTTTGGGAAGTTCTACGTGGCTGTCAAAGGATTGATCATTTTAGGTTGGTTTCACCAAGTGTTGTTTGGCATGGTATTGCATCCTGGCACGGGAGACCAGGTAAGGGATTCCTCTGATGTGGAAAATTTGCTTAATGAGACAAAAAACATATTATGACAAGAATAGATGTGTGAAAAAAGTTCAATTCATGATTGGTGATTGGGTATGGGTCAAAGTGCCTAGTTTTGTCAAGAAGGGCGATTCAAAGTTCTCTGAACCTTTAGGTGTTGATAAAGTGTGTGGTAATGCTGTTCGTGTTAATGGACGTGTTTGGTGGAATGTGGGAAAAGTGGTGAAAGTCTCACCAGATGATAGTGTCATGCCACCTGGTGACCCGCTGATTGAGGTAGGACAGAATATAAAAGTGAAGAAATAATCCAGTGCACAAAATTCCGGCGAGGTGGTGGACACGAGGTCGAACCTTTTGCCTGTTAGGAAAAGTCTTTGAACTCATAACTTACCTCTGAGGTACTGTTAAATGAGAATCTTTGTTTGTTTTCTAAGTTTTGGTAAGAAGAAGATATAATGTGCATGCAAACCATGTGTTTTCAGTTACCAGTGTAATGTTATAAAGCAAAATGTTTGATGTTTCCTGTAAAAAAAAAAAAGGGAAAACTAAATGTTGCATCGCTCCATTGTGTGTGAATAAACATGTGTCTTTTTCTGCATGTGCAATGGAGTGGAAAGCCTTGCTTGCACAAGGGTCTTCTTCCAAAGTTCGGTTTTCTGCCGTGCGGGGTCGCGCGATGAGAAAACTGAACGTTGGGTGTATGGCGGGTGAGGCAGGGGAGCGACAGGCCGCTCTGCACTGCGCTGGGGTGATTTACTGAGGCATTTATGTAGATAATAAACCTCTTGAATTGGATCTGGCTTTTGTGAGGTTTTTCAAGCAACCTCATTTTAATGGGGTGCAGTTTGTGTCAACTGAAACTGAGTGCTTTCTGAATGAATGTGCAATCAAACTTTTGAAGAGTTCTCTTTACTAACCACAAGCTAATGGTTTGGTTGAGCGTTTTAACCGAGTGGTTGGTGAATGTGTGCAATGGGCTTTGGCTAATGGATGTGTGGTTGATGAAACTGTGAAAAGTATGCTCTAGTTCTATAGAACAACGCCTCACTCAAGGACGGGGGTGTCTCCATTTGAATCAATTAGAGGGAGGAAATCTGCCACTCGATTTAGACCAGCGTGTTTATGCAAATTTTTGAAACATTCTACATGTAAGGAAGATATTGACCTTAAGGTTCGTTCTAATATGGGGAAAGCTCAAGCAAAACAAAAAACATATTATGACAAGAAAGCCTCGCTCGCTCGAGGCTCTTCTTCCGAGGTTCGGTTTTCTGCCGTGCGGGCTTGCGCTACGAGAAAACTGAATGTCGGGTGTACGGCGGTTGAGGCGGGGGAGAGACATACTGCACTGCACCGGGGTGATTTACCGAGGTATTTATGTAAATAATAAACCTCTTGAATTGGATCTTGCCTTCGTGAGGTTTTTCAAGCTACTTCATTTTGGCAACGCGAGGTTGTTCACTCTATTTCATTTTGGCAACGAGGATGGGATACAAACCCACACGTGTAAAGCACAATGGATTAAAAGTCCTTTCCTTTTTTTTGATGCCTCTCTGCCCACCCCAACCCCTGATCGGAAGAGAAATGCTTTTATTCCTCTTCCAATCATGCTGGAAGCTGAGCTTCCAGCGCAATGGGGATGAAGGCGGCCTCTGATAAGGTCAGCGCGTGATTGCATGCTGATGTGATCAGACGTCACTGAGGCAGGGGTAGAGTTGAAAGGGAAGTGATTCACCTTCCATCCCTGCCCTATGGCTCATGGGGGTAGCGCTAGAGTGCAGGATGAGGTGGTTACGTCACTGGCCCCTGAGCGCCATGGCCAATGATGTAACCACCTCGTCCTGGGCACCTGAGGGGTTAATATTAAAGTTTTACATTTCCTACTTTTAAATACCATACACCCTTCCTTAAGGGCATTAGGGCCTACTTAAGGGCACCATACTGTTTCTAAAAAGTACTGTTTAGGCATGTAGAAAGGGGTTATTTGGGCATATCGAATTTGTGGTTCTAAAACTGCACAGATAGACTACAGTGGTAGACCTATAGTCATGTGTGCACTATCACCATGATGCATGGCACAAGGGGTGCTGCAGTCCAATAGTGATATTTAACTTAAAGGACCTTGGTACACTTTGCACCTTATACTAATGACTTTCAGGCACGTTAAATATACCAATTGGAAGAATAGCCAATTTCAACATGATTTAGAGGTCATAACACATGCACTGTGGCCTGATTAGCATGGTCAAAAAAAATCAGCATCAGCATCAGCCTAAAAAATAGGGGTGATCATGCAAAAAGAGTAATTTTCCTACAAGTACCAACTAGCTTTATGCTTGGTTCAAAAAGAAAGAGGTGAAAGCATCAGAAACCACCACAGTACCTAGTGGTTAGTCTCCATAGGGGACACAAACAACATCAACAATCTGCATCAGTCTGCGTAGTAAAGTAATGTTCCTTATTGTAGTAGTGCAGGAACTCCACAGCCCATTTAATTGCCAAGCATTCCTTTTTCAGTGTTACATATTGCAATTCATGGTTAAGAGCTTGGAGTGAGTAAAGTGCCATATGTTCTTTCGGCAATTTATGAAAAAATTGTATTTGCCAGAGTGTTTTGAATGTGTTGCTGTCAATGCAATATAGGTTTTAGGACAAATACCAGGACTTAGACATTAAAGGTTAGTGCTTAGCACATACATATTAAAACAATGAAATAACTGTTCTGAAGATTATTGTTAGATAACTCAGAGGTGATTGTTTTAACAGGTGTTTAAAATGACTACGCCATTTGAAGGATCCTCATTTAGCAGTCATAATAAGAGATGCCACAGGCAAAAGCTTTGAGTATTGTAATCAATGTTCGATTAGTACCCTAAGAAATGATTAGCTTGTCGCCATAAATGATTGTATCCCACTCTCTTGTGTCTTTATGTATTCTACCCTGTGCATCAAAGTTCATTTTACACATCACACAAAATGTGCCTGATTGGGCTCCTAATTATACAAAATGTTGACATGACACCATACTTTGCAGGGGCCCACAAAATCCAATGGTTCGAAAATAATGGAGCTTATTTACAAAAGCATGAATGACTATGGGAAGTAGCACTGCAGGAGTACTCTTCTACGTACTCTCACACAGCTTTGTAAATTGCCCAAATACATCCACCTTCCAATTAATAAAAGTGCAAAGAAGGAGCAGTCCTTTCTCTTTGTAAAAAATATATATGAACTTTTAATTAATATCCAATTATTAATCAATTTTAGATTATTTGGAGCCAATTCACAAAAGTATGTAAGAGTATTTAAAAAAGTACTACAGAAGAACAACTTTATATATTCCAACCATGTACTTGTGAATAGGCCATACTGTCTTAAATCAAGTTATTTGCCTGCAAATACCGACCACTCCATGATCAGGCGTGCACATAAGTTCTTTACATTAAAAAAAGGTTGGGTGTCTGTCATTGTTCCTTGGCTGTTGAGAAACTGTGAGATTTATCTAAATCACTGCTCACTGCATGTGTGTGTGTGTGTGTGTGTGTGTGTACATATATGTATGTGTATATCTATATATATAGATAGATATAGATATAGATTTGTACATAAATTATACAGCACAATAGTAATCGTATACTTTGACATTTACCATAATTACTAAAACATTTTATTAATCGTAAATGATGTGCATACTGGAGCTAACCATAAAATACAGTTGTACTTATCCTACAATTTCCTAAATGTAAGAAACATGCTTTGATCGGCAAGCTTGGATATCACAAAAGACAGTCACATTGGGGCAGTTTCACAAAGATATTTATAAGTACCAGAAATATTTCTACAGGAGTATTCACTTACATTCTCTGACATGTCTTTCTAAAATAGCCAAAAAACCTTTAACTATAATTTATTAAAATTGCTAAAAGGGCACAGTCCTCTCTATCTGTAGTAATTATATTTGAATAGCATTTGAATATTCACATGTTATTCTATTATGCTTTGGGGCCAATTCATGAGTATAGGTTGACTAGATTCCTGATGGGAGCGGTGACAAACCACAGTTTTTATTGGCTTGATTGTGTTTTGCTTTGTGCCGTAATGGCCAACAGTTCCAAAGAATGTTCTATTTCTCTTGACTTTTCATTCAATGTCTATGCACAAGAAGTTTATGCTTGTAACAATCAGTCATTGAATAAAACTAGGCCCAGGAGTTTTACCCAGGAGTTCACCATGTGACAAATCTGTATTGCTTGTTCCCAATAAATTGCATGTCAGAAATGCAGGGCAAAGGCCATTAACAAGGTATATTAATCCATTATGCACCCTATTGTGGGTCAGACGGAACGGAATTTAATGGATGCTTTCATGCATTATTGTTGTTCCATCAGATTATTAGATGTTAGATTTTTCCATACCTGGTTTGTAATGATGTGGAAGAATCTGACTAGATTTTTCAGTGGCTAAAACTGGCCAGAAAAATCACACGAAACTTTGACAGCAGCAGCCAAGCCTCATTCCAATAATTTTTCTAGCACAGTAATTTTTCTAGTAGGCTTCCCGTGCTAGAAAAATCTTTCCATCTTGCCACTCCCCTACACCCGACCTCCCTCACCCATCTTCTACCCCGTATAGTGATCACAGCATATATTTACCAGCTGCTCAGTGTAGGCCGTGTGTGTCAAACTCCTGGAATATTGTGTGTGTTTATGGCTGGAGTAATCCAGTTCAACACTATAATTTCGTATTCCATTGGTTTAACTCATAGTTGCATGGTGCTGGGTTGATTACAGTAAAGTTAAATTCACATGCACATTTATGGTATGGTAAATACCTCCAACTACTGTGAGACTCGTAAATCGGGCCTTTGTGAGAGAAGGATGCAGAAGGCGTTAGTAATCCAGGGAGCTAATCGCGTAAACGGTACTTGGACATTTATGATATGAAGACTGTTTATTGTTATTAAGTGGAATGAGTCAGAATGTACAGTACTACAGCATTTCCACACACCCTTATGCTGGAACCACGATCGTAAGACTAATACATACCTCTTCCCATGAGGATGCAAGTGAGGTTTTTTTGCAATCTGCAAGATTAACTATAACTCTAGAGTAATTCACAATTTTACATTGCAAACAGGTCTAATGCATTGAAAAGTGTACCCTTTATAGCCCACAACCAAAGCATGTTACTTTTAAACGGCCTTTATTGTACATAGTAAGGGGAGAGTGGAAGCTGACTGCAAAGACAATCAATCTCCATTAACACATGGTTAGTGCATCAAGCCATAGACCAGTGTAACATCTAATTGGCAACAGATCGTTCAACCTGAACTGTACTTACCAATAGGAATTTAATTTAGCCTCAGCAATCGATTGCACTTGATGTGACTGCACATTCCTCAGAGGTGAGGACATTTCAGCTTGGGAGAAACTGTGTTTTGTTATGCTTGAGCTCAGTTAGTCCATCTACTATAGAGCAAGTAATGGCTTAGTGGCATGCACTGCTCACAGATAAGGCACTTTATTGAGCTTTCCCGAAACATTCCAGGGTGATTTTAATATTGCAGCGATTTCCTTTTTGGTTGAAGGCCAGTTTGCATCTTTAATACCTCAATTGTATTCCGTTTGGAAACATTTATTTTGGAAATATTTGTCATTCTTTTAGCTAACCTGTATATTTTAAATAATAGCTGTTTATGAAAAGCCACTAGACTTCCTAAATAGAAAATATCATGACTGATGTAATTTAGGAGATCATATAAGAGGTCACAAGCAGTGCATGAAAGTGAACCAGTTATAGGTATTTGTTTTTTGTTTGTTCAGTGAATTACTAAGATTATTTAAACGTAAAGTAATATGTACATACCATGCCCACTCACTACAAGTGCTGCTGGGAATGCCTTTGTCTGTGCACGGTATGTGGTTGTCTATAGGGACTGGTCTCTAGCCGGACCCTGTATCCAATGTCCCATGGTTGGTTGACCCCCGACATGTACAGCCAAAGACTGTGCATGAGGTAGGGTTGACTGCATGGCCTTGCACATAACCCCCCACATTCGTCTGACATCCCACCATGCAGGTCCTTCAGCCAGGCCCTGTTTCTAATCTCTCTGTGGGTGACCAAGCCTGCATCGCATACCCCGTCTTCAGAAGGGTGAAGGCTGTGCATAGTAAGGTTTGGTGAGGAACTGGCCTTTGTGAAAAGACCTCAATCAAGGGTGAAGGATATGTTTGGTGGTGCTTGCTGTGTTTGTTTGTCCTGCAGGACTCCCACGATACTACACAGGACTGCAGGGGGGCGGAATTGAGTACATCAGGAATCCCTCAGTACAGTAACACCATTTTCAATTCTTTTTTTATTTATTTTTTAAACATTTTGGTCCAGAAGGGGTCCCTCTGAAATCTCACACACATGGCCAATGGGTTGGGGGAGGTGTCCAGGTATACCTTGCCCACCATCTTCTATACTTTATTGTAAAAATTGTCTGGACTTGAGTACCAATCCCTGGGTCCTGTAGTGGTGGTTGCAACACTATTCTCTGTTGTGGCCACCAAATTAAATTGGTCGGGATCTGCAGGACTCCTGTAGTTCAGCCAATTAAATCATGATTTTTACCCCCACAGTGTCCTACAGAAGTACCTCAGAAGTACCATGTGTAGGAGGCTGGACTGGCTTGTAGTGAGTACCAAGGGGTACTTGCACCTTGCACCAGGCCCAGTTATCCCTTATTAGTGTATAGGGTGTATAGCAGCTTAGGCTGATAGATAATGGTAACTTAGCAGAGCAGCTTAGGCTGAACTAGGAGACGTGTGAAGCTACTACAGTACCACTTAGTGTCATATGCACAATAGCATAAGAAAACACAATACACAGTTATACTAAAAATAAAGGTACTTTATTTTTATGACAATATGCCAAAGTATCTTAGAGTGTACCCTCAGTGAGAGGATAGGAAATATACACAAGATATATATACACAATAGCAAAAATATGCAGTATAGTCTTAGAAAACAGTGCAAACAATGTATAGTTACAATAGGATGCAATGGGGAAACATAGAGATAGGGGCAACACAAACCATATACTCCAAAAGTGGAATGCGAACCACGAATGGACCCCAAACCTATGTGACCTTGTAGAGGGTCGCTGGGACTATTAGAAAATAGTGAGAGTTAGCAAAATAACCCTCCCCAAGACCCTGAAAAGTGAGTGCAAAGTGCACTAAAGTTCCCCTAAGGACAAAAGAGTCGTGTTAGAGGAATAATGCAGGAAAGACACAAACCAGCAATGCAACAACTGTGGATTTCCAATCTAGGGTACCTGTGGAACAAGGGGACCAAGTCCAAAAGTCACAAGCAAGTCGGAGATGGGCAGATGCCCAGGAAATGCCAGCTGCGGGTGCAAAGAAGCTTCGACTGGACAGAAGAAGCTGAGGTTTCTGCAGGAACGAAAAGGGCTAAAGACTTCCCCTTTGGTGGACAGATTCTTCTCGCCTTGGAGAGTCGTGCAGAAGTGTTTTCCCGCCAGAAGGACGCCAACAAGCCTTGCTACACGCAAATCGTGCGTTTGGCGTTTTTGGACGCTGCCGGGGTCCAGGAGGGACCAGGAGGTCGCAAATTGGACCTGAAGAGAGAAGGGACGTCGAGCAAGATAAGGAGCCCTCACTGAAGCAGGTAGCACCCGGAGAAGTGCCAGAAACAGGCACTACGAGGATGCATGAAACGGTGCTCACCGAAGTTGCACAAAGAAGTCCCACGTCTCCGGAGACCAACTTAGAAAGTCGTGCAATGCAGGTTAGAGTGCCGTGGACCCAGGCTTGGCTGTGCACGAAGGATTTCCGCCGGAAGTGCACAGGGGCCGGAGTAGCTGCAAAGTCGCGGTTCCCAGCAATGCAGCCCAGCGAGGTGAGGCAAGGACTTACCTCCACCAAACTTGGGCTGAAGAGTCACTGGACTGTGGGGGTCACTTGGACAGCGTCGCTGGATTCGAGGGACCTCGCTCGTCGTGCTGAGAGGAGACCCAAGGGACCGGTAATGCAGCTTTTTGGTGCCTGCGGTTGCAGGGGGAAGATTCCGTCGACCCACGGGAGATTTCTTCGGAGCTTCTGGTGCAGAGAGGAGGCAGGCTACCCCCACAGCATGCACAAGCAGGAAAACAGTCGAGAAGGCGGCAGGATCAGCGTTACAGAGTTGCAGTAGTCGTCTTTGCTACTATGTTGCAGGATTGCAGGCTTCCAGCGCGGTCAGCGGTCGTTTCCTTATCAGAAGGTGAAGAGAGAGATGCAGAGGAACGCGGCTGAGCTCATGCATTCGTTATCTAAAGTTTCCCCAGAGACAGAGACCCTAAATAGCCAGAAAAGAGGGTTTGGCTACCTAGGAGAGAGGAAAGGCTACTAACACCTGAAGGAGCCTATCAGCAGGAGTCTCTGACGTCACCTGGTGGCACTGGCCACTCAGAGCAGTCCAGTGTGCCAGCAGCACCTCTGTTTCCAAGATGGCAGAGGTCTGGAGCACACTGGAGGAGCTCTGGACACCTCCCAGGGGAGGTGCAGGTCAGGGGAGTGGTCACTCCCCTTTCCTTTGTCCAGTTTCGCGCCAGAGCAGGGGCTAAGGGGTCCCTGAACCGGTGTAGACTGGCTTATGCAGAATTGGGCACATCTGTGCCCAACAAAGCATTTCCAGAGGCTGGGGGAGGCTACTCCTCCCCTGCCTTCACACCATTTTCCAAAGGGAGAGGGTGTCACACCCTCTCTCAGAGGAAGTTCTTTGTTCTGCCATCCTGGGCCAGGCCTGGCTGGACCCCAGGAGGGCAGCTGCCTGTCTGAGGGGTTGGCAGCAGCAGCAGCTGCAGTGAAACCCCAGGAAGGGCAGTCTGGCAGTACCAGGGTCTGTGCTACAGACCACTGGGATCATGGAATTGTACCAACAATGGGGGCAATTCCATGATCATAGACATGTTACATGGCCATATTCGGAGTTACCATGGTGAGGCTACATATAGGTAGTGACCTATATGTAGTGCACGCGTGTAATGGTGTCCCCGCACTCACAAAGTTCAGTGAATTGGCTCTGAACAATGTGGGGGCACCTTGGCTAGTGCCAGGGTGCCCTCACACTAAGTAACTTTGCACCTAACCTTTACCAGGTAAAGGTTAGACATATAGGTGACTTATAAGTTACTTAAGTGCAGTGTAAAATGGCTGTGACATAACGTGGACGTTATTTCACTCAGGCTGCAGTGGCAGGCCTGTGTAAGAATTGTCAGAGCTCCCTATGGGTGGCAAAAGAAATGCTGCAGCCCATAGGGATCTCCTGGAACCCCAATACCCTGGGTACCTCAGTACCATATACTAGGGAATTATAAGGGTGTTCCTGTAAGCCAATGTAAATTGGTAAAAATGGTCACTAGCCTGTTTAGTGACAATTTGGAAAGAAATGAGAGAGCATAACCACTGAGGTTCTGATTAGCAGAGCCTCAGTGAGACAGTTAGTCACTACACAGGTAACACATTCAGGCACACTTATGAGCACTGGGGCCCTGGGTTACCAGGGTCCCAGTGACACATACAACTAAAACAACATATATACAGTGAAAAATGGGGGTAACATGCCAGGCAAGATGGTACTTTCCTACACCATGTCGCTAGATATCTGTCAATTTTAAACCATCATTTTCAAAAACAAATTAACGGAATTACACTGAATCAACAAAGGTATTCTTTCTTTGCAAATATCTAGCTTTCTGCCAAATTTAATCTAATTCCATTCACAGATTTTGGCTGTAGCTGTGGCTAAATACTCGACCGGAAATGTTATGGAAAAAATAGCTTTGGGATCCTTAATGTTCTCAGCCATCACTTGAGTAACCTCACCAAAACATTCCTGAGATTTATTTTTTGTTTGGAAAGTTTTGTGACGATTCCTCAGACTACGTCAAAGTTATTAGCAAACCAAAAAAATCAATTTCCTATGAAAGCCTGGTCCGAACTCTAACACAGTGCCAAGTGGAAGAAGTACAACAAATCATGATGCAAAACTGAGTAAGGGTGCGGAAACAACAAATGATGCACTTGTGTAAGGGCAGATGTTTGAGTGTTTGAGCAAATCCAAAGGCAAATTCACTGAGAAAAGTATTACTGAGACCAGTAGGTATCTGCACTGCAGTAGAAAGTTAGGGGGTGCTCATAGCCATAATTAATGCACACTAGTAGCTGTAACACCCTCAACACTTTGCACACTGGCTTAATGTAAGTATGTGAAGTTCTTGCATGTACAGGTAGAGACTCGCAAGTACTAGCATTATCACTATCACAAAGATGCACATGATAAGACTTATTCATCTCTACCTCTCCCCTATGTATTCTGCCCCATACATTGTCCTAATATACAGAGCAATGCATTTCTTCTACACCTAATGTTTATCTTGCATTTCCAACACATCTTTCATCACACAGATGTATAAAACCACTGTGTCATGACATCCATTGTTTCCCCCACTCAGCTCAGGGATGATCTTGACAGTGTCATGAAACTGAATACACAAAAGGTGATGGGAGAAATGCTTACAATTTGTCTAACAACTGAGAGTAGCTCGGTGGCATTCCAACCCATTGTACTTTTGCCCACCATGGACCCAGCCATATTCAAATCAGCCTTGGCCCTGCTCCATATGAACAGTTAAAGCCAAAGCTGCCAGGTTAGGACCCAAACACAAGCCACCCAAGACTGGTTTTGCCTTGATTAAGACTGGTCAGTCAGGCGCAGCTAAGTTCCAGACCAGTGGCACAGTGAGAAATGGACCCACTTCTAGACATACAATTGCCAGTTAGGGTGATATGTCAAATACACAAAATCATCACCTTTTGTATGTTTAATGTCATGAAATTGCATTGCACAAGAAAATAACACTTCAACAGGAACTATATTGTTTGTGATTAGCTGCATTCAAATCATGGCCATACCATAGTCACAGCAAATTTTTAGTGCCCATATGAAAGCCTTTACCTTAAGTTGGTCCTCACTGAAATAGTGCTGCCAGTAGAGTGAGTTGCAGCTCTATTTCTTTACTGCTGCAGGGATCAACAGAATGATCATAATTCTATAGTAATCCTGGCAAAGGTACATAAGAAAGAAAGAATGAAGATGAGGATGCAGCAGTATGCAACCAGCAGAATAACAAACCAAGCAGCTGGGAAATATTTGCGCACCATCTGTAGGATATATTTTTATGTGAGACATGTCGGTGACAGAGATGTTGTGCAAGCAAATGCCCAAACAATTATATGCATTGTGCAACTGTCTCCCACGTTATGATAGGAGACAGCAAGACTGGCTTTAGGGCAGTGCGAGGGGTGCAGCCACACTGGGTGCAGACCTGGATTGTGGGGGGATGACCTCAAGGGGGTGCTGTGTTTAGCAATGACTTACAAAACCTGCAATTTAAAAGCGCCTACTGAAAAGGTCCTTGTGAGTCCAGCCTTAGGGAAACAATTAAAATGTCAAGATACCCCTTGTGATTAATTTTCCTGCTAGGGAGAGAGATAGGAGGTGTGTGTAGTGGCAGCTTTGTTTCACCATAAAGTAGCATAGAGGGTTAATATGCCTGCTGCAAATAACAGAACTATATTTTATGGGGATAAATGAGTTGATTAGGAAAGCCAGTCTTTACATGCGCTTCAAAACAAATGAATGCATGTGAAAGGGGGGCTAGGGAGAGATGAGGGGGACATTTGTCGGGTGGTAGTGAGTGAATCCAATGAGGTCTTCATGGGGGCTGTCAAAAAAAAGACTGTTGCACAGGGTGCCACCAGTGCTAAAGCCGCCACTGGGAGACAGTACTATTGTGGAACTGCATTGTACTCACAGTTTGCTAATGAAATTGTCGTAACTAAAGCCATATTATAAACCAATAAAATTAAGAACAGTTTCAGCTCTAGTGATATTCTGCAGCTGTAGAGTACAAGAACATTTACTGTAAACATATTATAGCAATATAGCCCACTTCCAAGAGCTATATTAGTTGTTAAAGGCTCGAAACATGAGTTATAGGTCCAAACCACAGCCTATAATGAGGAAGAGGGCCATTAACAACTGGGCTATTGTCTGGGACAGAAGGGCTATAATGCCTTTAGAACATTCTACACACTGAGAGTGAAATGTTCTAAACTAAAAAATAGAAACAGGACAAACATGGCCAAGTTGGAGCAGAAAGTGTACATCGGCCAATATTGTTCCAGAACAACTCCATTGGAGTTTCAACAATTTAATATTCTAATTGTGACAAAGGAAAACAGCACTTCATGTACATAAGCACAATTCCATTTGCTGACAGAAGATAACTAGTGAACAGTCTAGGAAGAAATGATATAGGTGGTTGTAGATGGGGGTGCTAGAACTCACCGCATGAATCAATTTTAATTGTTGCATCTCATCCTTTTAGGAAATAGTTAATGAGTTAGGCCCTCATTCTGACCCTGGCGGTCTTTGACCGCCAGGGCGGAGGACCGCGGGAGCACCGCCGACAAGCCGGCGGTGCTTCAATGGGGATTCCGACCGCGGCGGTAAAGCCGCGGTCGGACCGGCACCACTGGCGGGGTCCCGCCAGTGTACCGCGGCCCCATTGAATCCTCCGCGGCGGCGCAGCTTGCTGCACCGCCGCGGGGATTCTGACCCCCCCTACCGCCATCCAGATCCCGGCGGTCGGACCGCCGAGATCCGGATGGCGGTAGGGGGGGTCGCGGGGCCCCTGGGGGCCCCTGCAGTGCCCATGCCACTGGCATGGGCATTGCAGGGGCCCCCGTAAGAGGGCCCCTACATGTATTTCACTGTCTGCTGCGCAGACAGTGAAATACGCGACGGGTGCAACTGCACCCGTCGCACAGCTTCCACTCCGCCGGCTCGATTCCGAGCCGGCTTCATCGTGGAGGCCTCTTTCCCGCTGGGCTGGCTGGCGGTCTGAACGAGACCGCCCGCCAGCCCAGCGGGAAAGTCAGAATTACCGCCGCGGTCTTTCGACCGCGGAACGGTAACCTGACGGCGGGACTTTGGCGGGCGGCCTCCGCCGCCCGCCAAGGTCAGAATGAGGGCCTTAGTCTTCTTGCCAAAGCTGGATTGTAATGGCAGTGCAGTTGTTATTTTATCCTTTCTCTATTTACCTTCATATTCCATAACTACTTCTCTATCATTAGTTATGTGGTTCACATTACTGGTATGTTTTATTACATTTTTAGAACTGGTGTGAGCCGAGAACTTTTGATTTTACTGAAACTATGTGTATAAAACATATTGTGAGGGCTTTCAGCCAGCCCTCTTCGTCTGTTGATCTCATTTGTGATCTTTCAGAAACTCAACAAACTATTGAAGTGTTTTGTGATGAATATCAATGTCAAACAGCCTGAAAATTAGGATATCATGGAGACTAAAACAAAGGCTGGTGACAAATCCAATAGCACAAGCATCGCTGGCATGCCAGCATCAAGGGACAGTGTGATCTAGTGGAAGTTGGAACTCACATGTGACTACAGAAAAATAAGGACTGCTAAAGGCCATGGAGAATCTTTAAAATGGCACTATCAGCAAGTACTTTTAAATTAATAGTCATGAATAATGGAATTAGGGCATTGCAGTCTGAAATTTTGAATGTTGTATCTAGATAAAGAAAAATAGCTAAGTCTGAGCAAAATATATTGAAACAATTACTTTGTGTTCTTTATCTTATAGTTTCCAACTTTACTGATATACAACATCTTTTGCTTATTGGAACGTCATCCTAAAAAAAAAATCTTAGTTGGATTTCAAATCTAGATGAAGTGAATATATGTAAATAAATGAAATAATAAAGTGAGGTGGCTGTCGGGATGGGAGAAAGTCCCCCAAAAAGAGAGGAGGAAATCCTAGGGTATTTTAATGCTGTCTGCCCCTCCTTTCCAGATCCACCTCCTCAGTTCTTGAATTCCACAATAAGCTGAACACCTGAAACCTCACCTGGCTGTGACCTTGACACAACCCATACAGCTCCAGCTTCAGCATCAGTATACCCTCCAGCATCAGTATACAACAGTGAGTTGTGTACTATACAAGCACACATAACAAAACTGTGCCATTTGTTGTGCTGGATGTTCCCCTGTGTTCACATAAATTTGATTTGTAAAATATATTTTTAATTTAAAAAGTGTACTTCCTGATTGTGATGTCATCGGTTTCTGCCTGTGCGACATTCACAATTTGCACAAAATAATTGTAAATTTTTTTGCAATCATTTCTTATTTTTTTAAATTGTGTTTATTTAACCTAGGATAATCTGGGTTAAATAAAAGGATAATAATATTGAAAGAGCCCATGGGGGTTAGGACTTTTAGGTAATTCAAAATATTATATGAATTGTGATGAATTGCTCTCATAAATGTTCAATGATTTTAACAGTGCCAACAATTTCAAAATATTGATTTATGATGCAATGTTAGTATCAATCAGAACTATATTTTTCTGTAACTGGAGTCGGCTAGATTCCCACTCTTCAGCCGATGCGAGAAAGAAAATGGTGGCTGCAACTTTTCTGTCAGGTTGCGGCCAACCAATTCAGGGCCTTGCTTTTCCCCTGGATCTGAGGAAGATCTGAGGAGGATCCTAGGAGGATCCCAGCAGATTCATCAGATTAGCTGAAAAAAATTGTGGGCAATGTTATTCCCATGAGGGGTCCCTAAGGGACCCCTCCATCTGTCCTATGGGGTCCGGATACTTGTATCCTGACCTTTTTACATGTTTTTACACTGCTTTTTTTCCCACCCTCCCAGCCAAAGCAAGAAATAAAATTGTGTCTGCAAAGTTTCTGTCAGGTTGCAGTCAGCCAATTAGGGCCTTGGATTTCCCTCAAATTCGCAAAGGATCCCAGAAGGATCTTAGGCGGATTGGTGCCTCTAGATATGCAAATTTGTTTTTATTTTATTTTTTTTCAAAAACTAAAGATGGATTTACACCAAATAACTAAAAAGAAATCTTTCTGAACCAAGTTCAAAATTTTGTGTACTCCCGGCCACCAGTTCAGGTTGTTGATGTGTTCAAAATCTATATGGGAATTACCATGGATAATACCCTCTTTTACTCGACCCACGCTTCATAGATGAGCCAAAAACAGTCCCTGCACAACAGGACCGTTCTGCACTTATTTTCAGAAAATTTGGTGAAGATTCATCAAACGTCGTCAAAGATATAGCCAAGCAAAAAACGCTTTTTCAAAGAAGTCTCTGTCCTAACTATAACTATGTAAATATCTATACATATATGTATGTATGCATGTATGCATAGTTTAGATAAAGCTCCATCTCATGAATTACACTACAACACAACTGGATCTGCTCACCTCAAATGTCTGTTTCTCTAGATGAGCTGTATCTAGAGTGAAACACATGTCAGGGTTAGCTTTTTTTTATTCCAGGTTAGCTTGGATGGCGTTCTACCAATCTAAAGCAGTAATAGTGTGCTTGGAGTAGTAAAAGGCTTTTGTCATTTCATCTTGATGTGCAAGCCTTTGTGTGGTCTTGGACTCAAGACTTGGCCACCGGCCAGGCACTGTGGCAAATACCTCACATCACTAACAGTTGAAGCCTGTGTGTGGCCTGGGGATGGCATTATGTATGTTAATAAAGTATTTGTTTATGTTAAATAAACCTATAAAATTCACTGAAAAAAACTGAAGGTTAAAGTAACATTACAGTTAGGTATTGATATAATAGCTTACTTTGCATTATAAAAAACAAAAAAAATACTCTGAAAAAAACCAAAGAGGAAAGGGACTTTGATATGGTATGTGAAAGTCTAAATTCAAACACATTGGTTTGATTATGAAGGAGCAAAACTAATGAAATTCACCGATTATAGTTATCTAAAGTGACTGTAAATTGTGCCCTAGCCATGCACTGCTAATTATCACACATATGCCGTCACTCATGACATGTTGTAGGACACCAACATCAGTGCAATATCTGAAATGAGATCAATGGTGACAACACTGCAAGAGCAAGTTATAGGTATTTTATGGTTATTTTACAGCAGTTGAGATAACTGTAAAATATTTCATTAGTTTTAATCAGTTAAAATGGTATGTTATAAATAACATTTTCACATACACACACACAAACACATATCTATGGGTGTATGTCAGTATTTTTATGGGTCTGTGAATAAGCATGTGAGTGTGTGTGTATGTGGTTGTACAAAAGTTTGTATTGGGGTACGTGTGGGTGTGTGAGTGCTTCTGTGGATGGTCATCAGTGATGTCATTTGAGATGCCATCAGCAATGTCACTGAACCTGTCATGAGTGATGAGTGATGTAATATGAGAGGTCATAAGCAGTCCATTACTGGGGCACAAGTTATAGTTAGCTCAGGTCCATAACTGCTGAATTTCTATGGTTTTTTTATGTGTGAAATGTGAGCCTAATTATAACGTCCCTGTAACCTTTGTTTTTTCAGTATATATATAATTATATATGTATACATATGTACATATGTATATATAAATACGAATGTGTATATGTATACATATGTATGTATATATATACATATATATATATATATACATATATCGCCACTAGGTATTATAGTTAAGACCTAGTTTCTATAAAGTGTTTATTGTTTTGCTAATAACTTTGGTGCTGTTTGATGAATCTTCACATTTTTAAAACTTATACTTTGCTAAGTTCAACTTCTGTCATGAAAGTTTCGGGGTGATCTGTCAAGGGTGAGGCCGAGAAAAGGGGGAGGTCTCAAAACGCATTTTCCCCATTAATTTTTCCAGAAGACTTTTAGACACGCCTACATCCCGAACTATTGAACTGAATTACACCATTTTTGGCACAAAGGTAGATTCTATTGCACAGATCACACATTTGTGTGAATCCGTTAAGTAGTTTCAGGGTAATTTAAGGCCCAAAAATATAGATAAATAGGGACTTGGATCATCCACGATCTGTAGATCCATGCGCCACAAGAAGAATCTGATTGGCTGGCCGCAACCTGACAAAAAAGTTGTGGCCGCCATTTTGTTTGTTGCATCGGCTCAGGGTGGGAAAAGAAGAGAGAAAAAATACATAAGAGGTCAGTATACCTGAATATCTGTATCCTGACCCCATTGGATACATAGAGGGGCCCCTTAGGGACAACTCATGGGCAAAAATTGACCAATTATTTTTTTTCTGACCGGTTCACAGATTCACGGATGGATCCATGGATCCCAGATTCACGAATCCACTTGAGGATTCGCAAATCCAGAGAAAATTTGAAATAAAAAACACCCACTGTATCCAAACTCATGCTGCGCACAGCCAAAGGCTTTTTTCAGTGAATTTTTTTTTTTAATTTAAAGTAATTTTAATTGCTATACTTTAATCCAGCCACCACTGCACACGGCCAAAGGAGGTTGGCCACAGGGCCTGTCTCTGTCAGTGGATTTATGACTGGGTGCATGAGTGTCTGAGTGGGTTTGAAAGTCAGTGTGTGTGAGTCTATGAGAGGGTCTGAGTGGGTGCATGAGTGTCTGAGTGCATCTATGAGTGAATTAATTAGTGTATGAATGAGTCTGTGAATTTTCAAAATGTTATTGCTTAGTCAAAAATATTTGCAATTAATCTTGATTAATACTGATTAATCATCAATATCACATATGGTGAAAAATAAAAACATTTTAAACCCATAATTTCACTCTCGAACACCCCATATCACATCCCTGGGGTCAAGGTTACTCCACCCTGACCCTTTATAACACTTTTCTATTTCAATTATCAGCCCCAGGGACTTTGTCCAGCTGTTTATTTGTTGTCGCCGCTATTCATGAAGTCATTGCGCAGTTACACAGGGGGCCCCACTGAGCGTCGCAACATTTTTGCAAATATCACTTGTTGTGGAAACAAAATATATAAATTCATAATTTCACCCTCCAACACCCATAAATCTCATCCCTGGGGTCAGGGTAATTCCACCCGACCCCCTATCACACTTTCAATTATATGCCGTGGGGATTGTGTCACATTCCCTAAAATGACAGCTACAACTTTCCAGTCAGGTTGAGGCCAACCATTCACAGCAAATCTGTTGCGAACATCACCAAAATGTTGCAAAGAGTTTGTGACCTCAGATATACAAATTAATTTGGCCTTTAATTCTCAAAAACTACTGAATGGATTGTCATAGTTTGAATCTTGCTCTAGGCAAGACTGCTGGTTTAAGGATGACAGTACTTATGTTTGTAGGTGACTAAGCCAATCCTACAACAATTTGCAACTGTTGGCTCACAAGCAGTACCTCACCAAAAACCCAAACAGTAAAAGGTGATTTGTGGCAGCCTTTAAGCATGAACTCAGGAGTGCGTCATCTCAGGGAGGTCATGGTTAAACGGATATTACCCTTTTCTCATATGAACAACATGTCTCAATTAAACACAGGCAATGAAGGAGATGCAGTAACGTTTCAATAGGTTTTATTAACAAGACTGCAATCTACGATAAGTTGCATGGGCTGCAATGATTAGGATAATGAATAATGCAAGGAACAGAATGGTAAAACAAGAGTCATGAACACAAAGACCCTCACCATCTTGCAATATCATGATAAATGTAATAGATGTGAAGTAGGCCCTAATACCCTGGCATGATGAACCTAATCTTTAACCTGGAGAGAGCTATGTGTGTTAAACCTAATTTTCCAGTACCATGTCCATGAGAAGAGCCCCCCAACCCTTGGAATGAGGTCTCTAGATCAGACTCCGTGGGGACACGAAGACTGGGTCAGCATCAAGGCGACGTGAAGCAAAGATAGCGTTGATGGCATCTGGTAGGAATCCCTCTGATTATCTTGTCTGTGTGAGATGTATTTATACAGATCTGGTAGGACCCCTGACGCAGGTATGTTCCCAAACAATCAATAAGAAGGCATGCTTGTTGCGGCAATTATATAAACAATTCCATGAAAAGGTACATTATGTTACTGGCACAAAAAAGAGGGAAAGTACATAATGTGAATACCTAGGTCTCTCATTTATATTTGACTTTTACAGAATGGCACTGATAACATGAAACTAAAACATCTTCCCACCATCTTGGAAGAAATAATTAAATAAATGTGCTTAAATACAGCAAGCTAAGTAGATTAAAAGTCACTGGGTGATGGGGACACAGGCTTGCAAGCCAGAAGGCTAAGCTAACTCCTGATTTCCCTTAAAACTAAATAGGATCCACTACAGGATTTGCATTAGACACCCCAAAGCACAATCTGTGCACTAACAGATAACTTTCAGCCAAATTTTGTGTAATTCTGTCCAGTAGTTCGGACTGTAGTCCTGTTCAAAGGTCCTATGGGAACTAACGGATCACCCCAAAACTGTATTTGCGGAACAAGAATCATTGGTACACTTTTTTTGGAAAAATGTGTGAAGATTCATCAAACAGTACCAAAGTTATAGGCAAGCCAAAAAATGCTTTACCTATTTAAACAGGACCCTAACTATAACTACCTACTGGCGACTGCCAGTAGGTAATATATATACATCAGGTCTGTTGTGAGAGTAAATCCGGTGTGTGACACTGAAAGGCATGCAGCACTGAATGTGCCACCCACGTGAGTAGCCCTGTGAAATGTCTCCGACATGCAACTGCAGTGTTCTTGTGTGCAGTTTTAAACTACCCGTTCGACCTGGAAAGTGTACCCACTTGCCAGGCCCAAACCTTCCCTTTTACTAAATGTAAGTCACCCCTAAGGTAGGCCCAAGGCAGCCTTATGACCAGGGTGCAGTGTATTTAAAATGTTGGACATGCACTGTTGTGTTTTGCATGCCCTGATACTGAATCGGTTTTCACTATTGCAAGGCCTATCCCTCCCATAGATTAACATGGGGGTTGCCTTTAAATATCTTTTAAGTGCAGTTTTCCATTGGGAGCAGATAGGGAGTTTGGGGTCTTTGAACTCACAATTTAAAAATACATCTTTTGGTGAAGTTGGTTTTTAGATTGTCTGTTTGAAAATGCCACTTTTAGAAAGTGGGCATTTTCTTGCTTAACCATTCCATGCCTCTGCCTGGCTGCTGAATACACATCCGGGTCAGCTTGAGAGTTGGGCTCTTTGTTAATTTACTCTAGATAGTGACAAAAAGGGAGATGAGGTGTGTCCTGCATATCCTGATGAGTCTTTCTGAGCTAAAATGGGAGGGAGGAGCTGTCACCTGCAGTGCCTGCCTTCCCACAATACAGTCTCCAAACCCCTGATGTGTGTCTGGGGCCCGGCCTGGGCAAGGTAGGATCTGCTAAACAACAGGGACTTTCCTTTGAAGTTTGCCTACTTCAAAGACAGAAATGAGTATTAGTGGTGGACCAAAAACCCCAGACTTTTAGATGACTTCTGGATCAAGAAAAACCTCTGCCAAGGAGAAGAACTTGATGCTTGAGGAGGACCTGCCACTCTGATTGATGCTTTGTTTTGCTGGCCCACTGCTGCTGTTTTTGCCTTAAGAGGGAAAGAACAGGACTGTGCCCTCTGAAATCCTGCTTGTGAAGTTCTCCCAGACTTGGACTGAGCTTTCCCACTGTTCTGAAGTCTCACGGCGATCAAACACTTAATCCACCAGCACCAGGGCTCTCTTGCTGAGACCATCTACCCTTCCAAGTGGTGCCACATCCAGTCCCTGGGCCCTTGAAAGGAACAGCTGGTAAACTCCAGGTGAAAATCCACGCACCGGAGTTGAGCGATAGAAAAATCGACACAGTTCCTGCTCCGTGGCTGAAAACTTGGCACATCACCAGCTCAGCTCGTATTCATCGCTGAAGTGTGTCCCGATTTTCCATGCATTGTCACTGGGCATCAAAATCTTCAACATTACTGCACAGACCAGAGGCTGCTTGTCCAGAAACTGAAGAATCGCTTACCCGGTGGAAAAAGAATTGACACACAGCTGCACTTGCTGGTAAGGAATCGGCGCATTGCTTGTTTTTCTGATGCACGCTCACCAGTGCATCTTTAATTTTTTTAACATACTAGGTACTTTGTGCTGATTCAACACATCAATTGATTTCTATGAATTAAGACTCTTTTTACTTTAAAGGTTTATATCTTTTCTTGTGTATGTTGGATTTTTGTCGTTTTGGTCTTGCTTGATTTAACTAAATATTGGCTATTTTTTAAATTGGTGTGGAATCCTTTTTGGGTGTTTTCCCTGTGTTACTGTCTGTGTTGGTACAGATACTTCTCACATTGCCTCTGAGATAAGCCTGATTGCTTGTGTTAGGCTAGGAAGGGGGTGAGCAGGGGTTATCTGAGCCATGTATCTCCCTTTCCCTGACTAGAATGAGGGTCCCCGCTAGACAGAGTGTAAACTGACTGCCATCTAGAGACTCCATTTCTAACACCCAGCTAATGGCAATACTGCTAAAATGGCTGCATACTAATTAGTATTCCATCGGAGTGTTATTGTGATGCCTCTCAGCATCCTGTGATCAAGAGCTTAGAGGTCCGAAATGCGTAAAGCAGAGAATTCTTTTTTTTTATATGAACACTGGATTTGGCCTTAATAAACCTGAACTTGAGTGTGTCTTCATTTGAGGACAGTGTTATTGGAGAAATATTACAGCAGTCCAGCCGTGAAGACTGCACCACCATAATAATTTTAAATGTGTGTCTGATTTGCCTTGGAATTGGTTCAGCTAAATAAAAGAACATCAGGTCAGCTGTGAAAGTAAATCTGGTATGTGACATTGAAAAGCCCATTGGAGGGTTATGGACTTTGTACATTAATAATGTTTGACACTGCAACCCCATTGAAGGGGAATATATTATGTGACAGAACTACTAATCCCATCATGCATCAACTCACCTGGGAGGCCCACTGGAGGCCGATCCTGATATATTGGTTGCATGCAAATTAGTATTCCATAGGCGTGTTATTACAATGTCTCTCAGCATCCTGTGATCAAGGACTAGGAGATCTGAAATGCATTAGGCAGAGAAATATACCTTTTCAATATGAACACTGGAATATATATTCACTGAAAAAAATCAAAAGTTACAGGGACGTTATACTTAAGTTCTGGGTTGAATCGTACAAAACTATAGAAATTCAGCAGTTCTTTCAAGTAACGGTAACTCGCACCCCAAGGTAACTATACCTCGCGCCCATGCCATGCACAGTTTTCTTATCAATAATGATGTTGCAGTGATATCAAAGATGCCATACAAGATCTCATCAATGACATAATATGTGGATGGCGAAGGTGCAACTTATAGCTACCTTTGTGCACAAGTTATAGTGACTTGGAAGAACTATAACTCCAGAATTTCTATGGTTTTGTACGAGTAAATGCAGAACCTAACTTTAACGTCCCTGTAACCTTTGTTTTTTTCAGTCAATTTCTATATTTTTAATGTAAAGTAATTGTAATTACTATATGTTATTCCATACCTTGCCACGCACGGCAGCCAGGCCTTACAGACAAGCCCTTATAAGCACCCAACCTCATACCACGCTTAGCTTTTGGCCAAGTGCAGTACAGGTTGGCCCTAGGGCCTGTCTCTGTCAGCGGATGTGTGAGTGGGTGTGTGAGTGTCTGAGCGGGTCTGAAAGTGGGTGGGTGAGTCTATTAGTGGGTCTGAGTATGTGCATGAGTGTCTGAGTGGGTGTGTGAGTGGCTCCCTGAGGCTATGAGTGCATGTATGAGTGAATGAATTAGTGTATGAATGAGTCTGGGTTTTTCCTTTCAAATGTTTCCATAATAGCGAATATTTTGTGAATAATTCCTTGAAATTCATGAAAATTGATGAATTTTCATGAATATTACATGCTGTGATGCAAAATTATATTAAACCTATAACTTGCCCCTAAAACTCACATACATCACACCCCTGGGGCCAGAGTACCATTACCTGGACCATTTATGCCACGTTTAATTTGAATTTGCACACCCGGGGACCATGGCCTCTGAAATAAAATGGCAGTTGCAACTTTCTAGTCAGGTCAGACAATTTTAACGCTTCTTTTTGCAAGCGTATTCTGCAAAAATTCACACACTTTCATGATTTGTTTGCGGCCAGAGATATACATATGTATTTGCCCTTAAATATCTCTTAGTCTACTGAACAGACTTACACAAAGTAACAAAAAGCACAATCTGCGTACTGGCAGCTAGCTTGCTGCCACATTTGGTGTAATTCCATCCAGTGGTTCGGGCTGTAGATGTGTTGACAGGTCCTATGGGAATTAACATGGGAAACACAGAGTTTTTTTAGCACAGAAAAAGTATTTTTGACTTGCCTATATCTTCAGCACCATTTGAAGAATCTTCACAAAATTTTCATAAAACAAGTGTGCAGGTGATTACTGTTATGTGCGGAAAGTTTTGAGGTGATCATTCAAGTGGGAGCCGAGAAAAAGGGGAGGTCAAAAACTTTATGGTTCCTATGTTAATTCCCATAGGACCTTTCAACACACAGCCTAAACCACTGGACCGAATTACACCAAATTTGTCAGAAAGCTAGCTGTCAGTAGACAGAGTGTACTTTGGGGTTGTGAGAAAACTGGGCTGATTGGAGGAGCATCCTAACTTTTTGCCCCCATTTTTCACGTTTTGCTGGTGTTTTCCTGACTCTGATGGTGCTCTGGGTACTGCTAACCAGTCCCAGGGCCTGTACTCTGTGTAAAATGAGAATGCAAATTAGACTAATTATAATTGGCTGTATCAACCTACCTATAAGTCCCTAATAAATGGTACGGCATGTAGGTTTAGAGACCCCATCATAGGTAGTGCACCCATAGGTGCATTGCTGAAGTGCCCAGGGTCATTTTAAAGGCAGTCCTGCCTTGCTGGCTAATCTTAAATTAAAGTTAATGCAAATTCGACTTTGGAATTAAAAGTACTTTCAAAGAATTAAACTACCTTATTGTTACATATAAGTTACCCCATGTTGTGCCTGAGGTGCCCCTCAGGGTGGGTGCAGTGGAACTATAAGCAGGGACCTTTTAAAATATGTTTTATAAGCTCTGATGAGGAAAAATAGTCAAATTAGTTTTTTCCTTACTGTGGTGAATAGGCTCCATAGGCTAAAGTGGGTAGACTTTATTTTAATTAATAAACACTCCAAAGGAGCTAGATTTGGTCTCAAAATGATTCTTATAATAAAAGCAACAACTTGCCATTGTTTGATTTAATATAACTAGTTCAAGTAAAGTGTTTTAGAAGCTCTGTAGTGCCCTTCTCTGATTGGCCAGCCTCTAGCAGCCTGCCAGGCTGCCTTGATGAGGTGTAAAGTGACCTGGGCTGAAGACAAAGAAAGTGCCTGGGGGATAAGATCTGCCTCGGCAGATGGTGAAAAAGGATGGGGAAGAGCAGCCAAACTGGTCTTCAAAGTTGGGGAGGACATTTGGAGCAGCTCAGGACATACCCCATTTCTTCCAAACCCAGACAACCAGGTGCCATCTTGATTAGATTAGGAGAGGGATGTGTTAAGGATTTTTAGCCACACTATTGGGTGGGCACAGCCAGACCTAACCTCCAAAGTTCAGTTTCTGCCATTTTGGATTTTTAAGGAATGTTGCTCCCTGGGATTGATTTTTGCTACACTTCTCAAGAAGTGGTCATCCAAGAGGGTAGTGGCCTGCCTGTGATTGGACAGTTGCCTCCCCTGCTTTTTCCCCAGGAGCAAGGCTAAATTTGGCAGAGCTGCACCCACACCTCATATCCATGCAAGGACCAACATCAGAAGAAGAAGGACTGCCCTGCTGGACCCCTGACCTGCACCTGGATACTGCACTCCAAAGGACTGCAGCAGCTGCACACTCAGGCTTCACCACTAAAAGGACTTTGCCTTTCTTCAACTGGTTCAAGAAGGGACTCCCTGCTAGCTATTGGTGAAAAATAGCTACCCAGAGCCCCCTGCATCAAAACCTGAAGGAACTGACCAGCTGACTAGTGGCTAGTGGTCATTTATGGATTTGAAACAGGTGCATTCTGGGAGCTGGAGTCCTTAGGAGCAATTCAGAGCTTCTGGAACCTTGGGGTAAGCTGTGGACTTCTAAATGACCTTCATAAACCTTCTGGGAAAAGATCCAGAAGTTTGGAATACTTTTGGAAAAAATCTCATTAAAGGGACAGACCTGCCGTGGTGATTCAAGCCGGCTTACCTCAACCACAACCCGGCCTGACTTGCAGGTTCGTCCCGCTGAAAGGCTCCAGAGCCCCAGTCTTCCAGGATTTCACTATGTGCTCCTGGAAAGGTAATCCAATGACCTTGCATCGAAATTGGCTTGCTGAGGAGGGTTGACCCCCATCGGAAGGAAAAAGCTCAAAAAAAGTGAAAAAATACAGATGTGAAAAGTTGACAGGGCCTTCCTGCGCAGCATATCCGAGGAGGGCTCCAGGGACGTCGAATCAAGATTCAGCTTTGGCTCTGACGAAGATTTCTGTCCTGAGAAATGTTCTAAGCCGGAAGGTACAATTGTTCACTGAGGTCTACTGCGACGCATATCTAAAGAGGGCTCCAGGGAGTTCGGATCACATTGGTGACTTTGACCAACTGAAGAAAATCTTTAAAACAAAGACTGAGGCCCTTATTACGAGTGTGGCGGTCATCCACCAAAGTGGCAGTCTGACCTTCATACTATGACCGTGGCAGAGCCGCCACAGTTGCACCACAGGCACCACCAGGTTGCTGCCGGTAGACAGAATGGCAGTGCCGGTGGTCTTAATCCTCCAGGGCAGCGCTGCAAGCAGCGCTACCCAGAGGATTACCAGTCCCCTCTCCTCCGGCTTTTGCATGGCAGTTCCACCGCCATGCAATGGCTGGCAGAGATGGGGTGCCGGGGGGCCCATGGGGGCCCCTGAACTGCCCATGCACTTGCCATGGACAGCCCCTTCGCGCTTTTCACTCCCTGAATTTCTTCGCCGCCTCCCGCTTGCTGTGGCTGATCCGGGCTTCATCACGGTTGGCCTCAATCTTTGACTTAACCCCGGTCTAGTGCGACCTGATGACCAGATTGGCGCGTTTTAGTTTCTATGTGCTAGAAAACATAAACTATTTTAAAATGGATATCTCCGGTTCCCCCATTCGATTTTTATCGTTTTGGTGTCATTTTGAAGATAAAAATATAATTGTTTTTTATAAATTGGTGTTGGATTTTTATTGAGTTTTGTGTTTCACTTTTTTACTGTTTGGTGATATTTAAATGCTTTGCACACCTATATCCTAAGTTAAGCATTGTTGCTTGTTGCCATGTTACCAAGGGTTAAGCGGGGATTAATTTATTGAGACCTGACTGGACCTTGTGGGGGTTAGTGACCTATTGCTAAGTGTAGGTACTTAATTGCCCCTACCAATAATCCACTTTCCAACAGGGGTGTTTGGCGTAAATCCATTCAGTAGCTTGGAAGAAACTAAAGGAAATCCAAATTTGTATATCCGAGGTCATGAAGACATTGCAAATCATAACCAACTTGTGCAGGGAAATGCGGACCTCTGATTGGCTGCCAACACTTCAACCAGTAAGTGTTGGCAGTCATCTTGGGACCTGAAAAAAAAAAAAAAAAAACAAGGGGTCAGGGTAGAGTCGTCCTGACCCGTTAGCTCTGGCCCAGAGCAAAAGAAATATATATATTTAAATTTTGCCTGGGATCTCAGGAAGAATAAAAAAAAAAAAAAGTGCAGGGTCCTGCACTTGTTCTTCACAAGCCCCAGGCTGGGACAGTTTCTGGCGGCATATACATTTTCTTTCCGGGGGCTAACCGTCTCCCTGCAGCCCCAGAGACTGCCACCTCCCTGAGGCTTTAAAAAACTTTGATGCGGTGGGCATGTGCACCCCCCATCCCCACGGACCTCCCTGGGGCTTTAAAGAAATGTGATGCAGGTTGGCCGTGCACCCCAACAGCCCTGAGGACCACCATGTCACAAGAGCTACAAAAAAGAGTGAAGGGGTTCTGTTTCGGACCCCTGAGCCCAGGTGACCAACACCTCCCCAGGGCAATGCTCCATGGAAGGGGGCCACACAGCCAGTGCTCTGTTTAAAATGGTATATACAAATTAGACATAATTAAAGTTGGCTATGACAACCTGCCTATAAGTCCCTAGAATAGGTTGGGCGTGTAGGTTTAGTGACCTCAGTGTAGTCAGGGCACCCATGGATGGGTCTAATGCAATTGTAAAAGTAGGCCTGCCTTGCAGGGTGCTTTTAACCCCTAGGGTGCCCCGGTCGATCTGGTCTCACCCTCTGCACCGGGCAACCGGTGCCGAGGACGAGACCAGCTCGGCCTGCTATGGGTCCCCGGGGGGAGCGCTAGCGCTCCCTCTGATGGCCGAGCACCGCCCTTCCCTGGGCAGAGATGGGAGGGGAATCGCTTCCCCTGATACCCCCGCCCCGACCCCCCATAGCGTCTGATGACGTCAGCATGCTTTTGTGCACTAACCTCATCAGAGGCCTTTCCCCCGCCGATCGAAGGAGAAATGCAAAAGCATTTCTCCTTGGATCACGTGGAGGGGCAGAGAGGCATGAAAGGAGAGGAAAGGCCTTTCCTCTCATGTCTCTTGCGATCAGGCAGCAGAAATGCCAATAGACACCAAGGATTTTTCTTTTTCTATATGAATTAAGGGTAGCGGCCCCTTGGTCAAGGGCTGTTGCTTGGGGGGGCAAATTATTTCTAGTCCATATTATTAGGCTGATCTGCCCCCGGGGGGGGCAAAAATCCACTAGACACCAGGGATAATTTTATTTATTGTTTAATTAAAAAAATTATGTTTGGGGAGTGGCACCTTGGGCAAGGGTCGCTCCGGGGTGGGGAAAAATTATTATTAGGAAATTTCAGCTCCCCCTGGGGGCAGATCGGCCTTGCAATCTGCTTCCAGGGGGGCAGAAACCACTAGACACCAGGGATTATTGGTTTTTTTTCATACTTGCGCATAAGGGAGCGGCCCCTTGGGCAAAAGGGGGCAAATGATTTGGGCAGATCAGCCTAATATTATTAGTCCGGTCTGCCCCCAGAAAACCACTAGACACCAGGGATTTTTTTTTTGTTTATTTATATTTTTTCATGTTTGGGGAGCGACCATTTAGGCAGGGGTTGCTCCCGGGGGCAAAATAATTTTTAGGCCATTTCTGCTCATCTGCCTAATATAATATAGGCCGATCTGCCAACACCCAACTCCCTCACCCTCCCCACCCCCCCCCCCCCCCCCCCCCCCGCAAGACACCAGGGATTTTTTTTTTTTTTTTACTAACGCATAAGGGGAGCAGCCCCTTTGGCAAGGGCTACTCCCCTGGGGGGAAATATTTGTAGGCCTTTTCTGACCCCCCTGGAGGCAGATCGGCCTAATATAATTAGGTGGATCTGCCCAAAGGGGGGGCCGAAACCTTTAGACACTGGGGATACATATATTTTTTTATTTACTTTATGTTTTTATGTATGGGGAGCGATCCCTTAGACAATGGTCGCTCCCCTGGGGGGGCAATTTGTATTAAGGACATTTCTGCCGCCCTTGGTGGCAGATCAGCCTATTTTTGTTAGGCCAAAGCCTCTTGACACCATGGATTGGTGTGTGTGCTTGTGTATGTTTTGTTTGGGGGGGTCAGCCGCTTGGGCAAGGGTCGCTCCCCATGGGGGCACATTACTGTTGGCCATAACTGCCCCCCTTGGGGGCAGATTGGCCTATTTTTGGAAGGCCCATCTGCCCCCAAGGGGGGCAGAAAGCCCGCCAGGGAAGATTTTTTTTTCAAAATAAGAGGTTGGGGGTATTGGGGTCTACCCTGAATAAATGGGGCCAAAGTTGTTCTGCCCACCAGTGGGCAGATTGGGCAATTACACCCGATCCACACCCCGGGGGGACAGAAAGTCTACTAAATGGCAGGGAATTAAAAAAATAAAAGGAAATAGTAGGGTGGTGGTTACCAACCCATATGGGCATGGTTATGCCCCCACCCGAAATGAAGGGGCTAACAGTCTTTCAACTCTACCCCGCACACTAAAACATCTTATCCCATGGCAAGCAAGAGGACTTTTTGATTATTTTTGGTTTTTGTTTTACATTTGGGGCATGAGAGCTTTGTAACGCTTAAAATCGTCCCACTTGGAATGGTCAGGGCTGCATTTTTTTTTTTACTTTGGGACGCTGCCATGTGGAAAAATCCACAAGACCTAGACACATCTGAAAACTAAACATCTTGTTGATTCCAGGGTGGTGTGCTTCACATGCCCACCACACCATTTCCTTACCCACAATGCCCTGCAAACCTGCAACTTTGCTGGAAAGGACACATTTTCCCACATTTTTGTGATGGAACCTGCCGGAATATGCAGGAATCCACAAAATTCCTACTACCCAGCATTGTCTCATCTATACTGATAAAATTTCTAATGCACTTGTCAGCCTAAAAATTTTTTTTTTCAAACTGCCCTTTTGGACCCACTTTGGTTCCCCCTTAATTTCAACGTGTTTTTGGACCTTCCCTGTCACAAACACTTGGCCCACCTACACAAGTGAGGTATCATTTTTACTGGGAGACTAAGGGGAACATTGGGTGGTAGGAAATACGTCCCGGTGCAGTGAGCCCACACAGAAGTGTGTGAAAAATGTGATTTGTTAGCTAAATTTGAGGTTTGCTGAGGATTCTGGGTAAGAAAACATTAGAGTATCCACGCAAGTCACACTTCCCTTGACTCCCTCGGGTGTCTAGTTTTCAGAAATTCCTGGGTCTGGTAGGTTTCCCTAGATGGCTGCTGAGTCCAGGACCAAAAACGCAGGCGCACCCCACTACAAAAACAGGTAGTTTTCTCTTTGATAATGTGTCCAGATAGTGTGTTGGGGAAATTCCAGTTGCAAGCACAAGGCCTACCCACAGAAGTGAGGTACCATTTTTACCGGGAGACTTGGGGGAATGCTGGGTGGAAGGAATTTGTGGTTCCTCTCACATTCCAGAACTTTCTGTCACCGAAATGTGAGGAAAAAGTGTTTTTTAGCCACATTTTGAGGTTTGCAAAGGATTCTGGGTAACAGAACCTGGTGAGAGCCCCACAAGTCACCCCATCTTGGATTCCCCTAGGTCTCTAGTTTTTAAAAATGCACAGGTTTGGTAGGATTCCCTTGATGCCGGCTGAGCTAAAGGCCAAAATCCACAGGTAGGAACTTTGTAAAAAACACCTCTGTTTTCTTTGAGAAAATGTGATGTGTCCACTTTGTGTTTTGGGGCATTTCCTTTTGCGGGCACTAGGCCTACCCACAAAAGTGAGGTAAAATGTTTATCGGGAGACTTGGGGGAATGCTGGGTGGAAGGAACTTTGTGGTTCCTCTCACATTCCAGAACTTTCTGTCACCGAAATGTGAGGAAAAAGTGTTTTTTAGCCACATTTTGAGGTTTGCAAAGGATTCTGGATAACAGAACCTGGTGAGAGCCCCACAAGGCACCCCATCTTGGATTCCCCTAGGTCTCTAGTTTTAAAAAACGCACAGGTTTGGTAGGTTTCCCTAGGTGCCGGCTGAGCTAGAGGCCAAAATCCACAGGTAGGCACTTTGCAAAAAACACCTCTGTTTTCTTTGAGAAAATGTGATGTGTCCACTTTGTGTTTTGGGGCATTTCCTGTCGCGGGCACTAGGCCTACCCACATAACTGAGTTACCATTTTTATCGGAAGACTTGGGGAAAGGCTAGGTAGAAGGAAATTTGTGGCTCCTCTCAGATTCCAGAACATTCTGTCACCGAAATGTGAGGAAAAATGTTTTTTTGCCAAATTTTGAGGTTTGCAAAGGATTCTGGGTAACAGAACCTGGTGAGAGCTCCCCAAATCACCCCATCTTGGATTCCCCTAGGTCTCTAGTTTGAAAAAACGCACAGGTTTGGTAGGTTTCCCTAGGTGCCGGCTGAGCTAGAGTCCAAAATCCTGTCACGGGCGCCAGGCCTACCCACACAAGTGAGATACCATTTTTATCGGGAGACTTGGGGGAACATACAATAGCAAAACAAGTGTTATTGTCCATTTTCTTTCTCAATATGGTGTCCTTCCAAATATAAGACAGTGTGTAAAAAAGACATCTATTGAGAAGTGCCCTGTAATTCACATGCTAGTAAGCTACAGGTACAAAGAAGCTAACCAGAGTCCCCTGCATCAAGTCCTGCAAGAAGAGCACAGCTGACCAGAGTCCAGTTGCCATTTGAGGATTGCAACTGGGTCTATTCTGGGAACTGCAGTCTCAACTTCCAAGGAGCAACTCATAACTACAGGAACCTTGTATAAAATTTGTGGACACTTCAGGAACCTAAAAAGGACTTTTGGAAAAAGATCCAGAAGTTTGGAGTAACTTTGTGAAAAAACTCCATAAATGAGATGACTGACCCGTCTAAGCGAGTCAAGCCAGCGATGTCGAACTATGACCTGGCCTGAATTTCAGGTTTGTTCCGCTGAGGCTCTGGAGCTTTTACCCATCGGCAAGACTTCAAATAAGTTGATCGGGACCTTGCGCTGAGCCAAGCCGCCGCCGTCACATCGCAAGCCTGCCTGAAGAGGAGCCTTACCAGACAGCGAGAGAAAAAACTCCCAAAAAAGTGATTAAGTGAGAAGTTAAAATTTGGACCGAGGTCTACCGCTCAGTGTATCCAATTTGGGTTCCATCGCAGTTGGCCTCAACATTTGACTTGGCCTTAGTCAAGCGTGACCAGATGTCTCCAGTTGACACTTTTTGTCATTAGGTGCTAGAAAGCACAATTTTAACTTACCCTTTAGAAATGCATATCATCGGTTTCATAAATTGGATTTTTGTCATTTTGGTGTCATTTCAAACATAAAAATATTTCCTGTTTGTATAAATTGGTGTTGGATTTTTGTGTGTGTTGTGTTTTACTTATTTACTGTTAGGTTGATATGAAATGATTTACACACCTGTCTCCTAAGTTAAGCCTAACTGCATGTGGGCCGGCCAAGCTACTAAGGGTGTAGCAAGGATTAATTTATTGAGACCTTAAGTGGATCTGTGGACCTATTGTGGGATTGTGGTCTGTTTTCTAATGATATATATATATTGTATGCTCAGACCTCACCCTTAATGAAACAGTTACAATTACAAATGTATTAAATCATCTTATAGATGGCATTTCTTATCAAACGAGCCTTACCAGTTTGGCAGAAACAGCTATGAAGATAGCATTATTTCTTACTTTAGCTATGTGTTGCTGAATTACATTTTGCTTTTAGCTGTTGATATTAATTTATATAAATAGTGTAAAAGCATAAGATTGCAAGCGGGGGGGGGGGGGGACAAAAACAGGCATTCCCAAAATCAACATATCCCATTTTAATTCTCATAGGATGTTTTAGACCTCTATACAAACACATTCTAAACGGAATCGAGCTGCTGACAGTGGGGTCTACCCACTCACTGCAGATTGCCCCCACCCCCAGCCTATAGCTCGTTGAACACATGGCTTGGCTGCAGGCCACACCTTGAAGAGAAATATGTAGAATATGATCAAAAAAAGTTGAAAAAACACAAATATTTAATGGATAAAAACAAAGTTGAAATGCAGTTCTGGTTAGCTTGCTGGTAAAAAAATTAACATATGTTTAGGAAAAAATTATCTGATATGTACTTTAAGACCCACAGTTAAAGTGTAGTTATGGTTACAAAGAAGACCAAAAGCATCTCAAGGAATTTTTTCACTCACAAAAAGGTAGACTGAGCATAAATTGCGCATAGGGAGAAAAGGCTGAGTTGTGGTTGGCTGTTGCATTGTGATGTTGGGTTCTTTTAAGAAATGAGTATTCAATTATTTTCTGATTGGGAGCAGTGTTGCGGCAGCCCCGGTAATTCTAGCTACTAGTTGCATAGTAAAAAAGGACTATCTTCTTTTTCTCACTTCTAACTCTGCAGTCTGATGGTATCCTATGAGCACGTTTGCCAAGAACCATTAGAGGTAGTGAGCATGGCTACAAGATAAGGGGGTGCTGGTTGCATACTACATCGTGCAATGTCCGACCAATTCAGCTGTAAGCATTCTTGATTGTGAGTGAAAGGATTTTTCTTGTGTGCATTTGCACATCCGTCTAAAAAGTAGTCAATTTAATGAGAAGGCTGATGGGACAAAGTCGGCTATCATTTCCTATTTTGTTTATGTATTCAGTTGAACTTTTAAATGGTTTACCTTAACAAACCTGAAAAAATAGGAACGTAGAAGGTATGTTGCTTTCATTTTAGAGAGAACCCACGTAATGACTGATTTATGAAAAGTGAGTGCAAGCCTTTGCGTCATTTTTTGATGCAAAAGCAGAGCTAACTTAAAAGTTTGCGTCGCTTTTGCGTCAAAAAAATGACGCAAAGGCGGCGCTAACTTTTCATAAATCAGGCCGGTAGTGTTTTCCAAAGAGTTGTTTCAAAACAACAGAATGCTTGATACATTCAAGAGAAATAGTATGAGTAAAGCGAGGTGCATTCAAGTAATGTTGTATATCTTATTTCATAGCAAATGTTGCTTACAAGAAGAGTCCAATGACAAATAAAGAGAAATTTAAACACCACTTTTAGATGCTTGAATCTTTGTTTTATACCGATTATCCTCCAGTTCTTCATCAATGGTATGTAAAAGCAACAGAGTACATGACATCATTTTTATCTAAAAAGCACAATGGGCAGGTTTCTTGGAAATTAGATACACTTAGATATATTTTGTAAATGAATACTAATTAGAGCCAGGTTTGTACTAATGATATTTTTAATTTCCGGTAGTTACGATACAATCAGACAGAAAATAAATCACATTTTAATAATTATGGTATTATTTCTGATCAGAGAAGGAGGGTAGGGGCGAGCTCAGGCCCACTCAATAATAGCTCTCTCCTTCTCTCTCTCTCGCTCTCTCTCAGTCTCTCTCTCTCTCTCCCCCACACTCACTATCTCTCCTAAACTCGCTTGATCAGGTGCAGAGCTGTTTTAGTGCAGAGCTTGTGTGGGGTCTTAAAAGAATGCTTGCTGCACCAGGGCTCTCGCTCTCAAGGCCCAAGTCCGACACAAACTGGTACACTGATGAAATTAGACTTACATTACTATTGGGTTTCTACAATAATTGCATTTCTTTAAAAACAAATCAAGTGTACCAGTGGAGATGTATACGTTTCGGCTTTCGCGTTAGCAATTAGACATGAGTCCATGCACACGGTGCACAGTTACACAGGAGTACTTTTCGAAAACGTCCTATTCCGTTTTCTCAGGGGGGAAAGCAGTTTTCCCTACTGCTGGGCATTTACCACTGCCCCTAACAGGGGTATATGTCTGACAACTCAGACGGTTGCGATAGTGTAGTAGGATTTTTCTACCGTTTAAGATTCTCCAAATATTTGCTCCTTATTCTATTTTCTTCCAACCATTCACTTCTATCTCCTAGTGATCTCATACCTGTTTGTTGTAATATCTGGGTTTTAGCTTCTCCCCTCTTACTTCTGACTTTCTGTTGAATGACAATAATGGTCTTTCTTGCATTCTTGTAATATATCCCAGGATGGCTTCCCATGCCTCATGGGCGTCAGGGAGTGACATATACGCCATTTAACTTTTACTTTGACACACACGCACATGCTTACATATACACACACATTCACACAATCTCGCATTCATACATTCTCACTTTAAACAAGCATACAACAAACATTCTAGAGCATTTTCACTTATCTTAGTTACCAAATAGTGCCATATTCCAGCTAATTGTACTCCTCTTTATTACACTGATAGTGAATAATATTATTCACAATTTGTGTAATAAAACAATTGACAGAAAACCAGCCTCATCCCACGTCCATAAGGATGAACTGCCTCTGTTTTCCAGGCTCTGAATGTTGTCACCTCTGAGGCCAGGGGTCGCAGAGACAGTGCCAGGTGACCCCTAAATGCCGTCCAAGCCATGCCTCCTTCCTAACTCACGTTGTCCCCTTTCTCGTATCTCTGCAGCAGTTCTATACTTTCCACATTTTATAATCCTCATGTCTTCCCACCCACCCACTCTTCTATCACCATTTTATATATCCGCATCCTGTTCTTTGGTCACAAAAACCTTGTCAGTGTACAGCTCCACTCCTTAATCTTCACATTTTGATACAAACAACTCCAGTACTTTTCCTTGTGATACAATATTCAGTATTTTTTTAGGTAAGAATATGCTTTTTGTTTTAATTTTGAACCACAAAGGACTTTTGAAGCATCAATATTTAATAAAACAGTTAATACTTCATTTGGTGGCCTATACACCAAGTCTAGTCTTCCAGCTGCTAGGCAGTGCCCTTCTCTGAAACATAGATACCAGCCAATAACATGTGGCTACCGGTGCAGTATCGAACTGGTTTTATATTCAATGTTTTCAATGAAGGGGAATACGCAGCAATAAAGTTTTCCACCCCCTTATTATCCAAATCCTTATTTTTAACCTTAGTGTTCTACAGAAGTTGGCTCCGTGACTTCTCTATATTGGGCTGGACATTTCTAATTATTTTCCATTATTTATATATTTGAGTACATTTAGAGTAAAGTTCCAGAATTGATATAAAATATGTGCTAGGAATGCTCAGCAAAATTCAGCGTACAGCGTGAGTGTAATCATAAAAGGGTTTCAGAAATTGACGAGGGTTATATGGCGCCTGCTGTTTTTTAAAGCAGGGAAGTGCTTAGCGTTAGTGCAGCCTTGTGATCAATCTGTCCTCGCGTGTTCTACTTGGCCAGTGTATAATTTAAGGCACAATAGAGAGGTGAGTTTTAGTTTAATGATGGTTGGGCTATTAGCAAGCACGGGAGGTTGCTGCAAAAGGCTTGGAGATGGGATATTTCATCTGTAATCATGCACGAAGACCCTGAATCAAGGACTCATATATTTGTATGTGGCAAGCATCTTCTTACATGTTGTTCCATTAAAAGGTCAAACAAAAGATAAAATCCTTTTTCTGGGAGTGCAACCAGGTAATCAGTCTTTTTAATAGTACCTTGCGCCCTGTTAATGGAAAAAGGACTGCAAATACAGGGCTACTTGAAGAGCAAGGAGACATCGCATTGCAAGCTCTATTCAGGTCTCTGTGATTTTATGTGTTGATGTGCACTGAGGGGTATATTTATGAGCTTTGTTGCGTCTTACTTGCACAATGCAACGTGGCACAAGCTCGACCCCACTTAAAATAGAGATTTATGAAGCTACATAAGGCCACTTTGCGAGGCCCTGAGTGGCTCTATATATCTGGAGTTAAACAACACAGCAGAAATCGTTGTGTTCCCTTACTTTGCACTGGGAATGCATTCCATGTGCATTGAGTGGGTGCTCCCTTGGTTTTTAATGCATTCTCAAATTTACTAGAAGTGGTAGACCTAAAAATTTGCCAAAATAATACTCCTTCTCAGGAAAGACATAACAAGGTAAAGTATCTTTATTTCTCCTCGCTACTTCCTCCTCCTAGGTGTGCTGCGCACTGCGGCACACCTAGAAAGAAGAATATGCATCTCAAAGATTGTTTCTGGACAGGAAGGTAAATTGCTGCAGTGCTCTGTGTTACACTTTCATAAATATTTCATAAATATGCCCCTGAGTTTATTGCAAAGCGTTGTCATGTAAATGGGGTAGAAACTTGAAACTAAAACTAACTTTATAGTGTACACTTGCATTGCGAGAGCATTGCAAGCGCCTTTGAAATTATGTGGCAGGGGAAGACCAAATTATGCAGCAGAGATAACTAAATTGTGCAGCCAGAAAAAGCTAATTTTACAGTGCAATCAATACATTTTGTGATAATATAACTCCATCATTTTGTCAGTTTTACACATGATAAGACAGCCTGGACAAAGATTTTACCTCATTAGTTCCAGTTTAACACCAAAATAAAGCAATACAAATTTGAAAAATGAACCGTCAAATTTTTGCGAAAGGCCTTCCAATGTTCAGGAACATCTGTTACTGTGTTTTTGGTAACTTTAGATCCGTTTGGGCTAGAAGCAATTTTTTTGTTACAAAATCTGCAGATCATGCAGCAGATGATGGATTATGTGGCAAACTCAGCAAATCCATAATTATGCGGAAACTGCCACAGCTGCCAAATCGCATAATTCTAGTGAACCTGGGCATAGTATAGCTTTGTATTTCTATTAAGTTTGGCGTATCATTACTTTCTTCCTTCATGCGTCTAACTTGATTCTTTTACAATGAACACAGTGCAGCCTCAGAGTGGAAACACTAATATTTCCAAGCCCACCTCTAGTAGGTGGCAACCTAGTTACTGTTGTGAGTCTTGGACTTTTTTGGTCCCAAACCGCCCTACTATGGGAGGAAACAGGGCTACCTAGCCCTGAGGGACAATCCAGTACTGTTCACCTTTCAACTGGTAAAATTGCTAAATTTCAGGTGCCCTAAAATTAATGTTCTTGTGTCCACTGGTGACATTGTTTTATAAAAGCTGGCTGATCATTGATGTGTTTAACATACCGCTTCCATAGAATGATCTAAATGTAAAAAGCACATAAACTAATTACTGAACCCTACATCAGATGTATTTAATTTATATGCTCTTTTAACTACATATTTTTTGGGAATTTTATCATGTTCATTTCTTACTTTACAATTATTTTTGGTGCTACTGTTCATACACCATATTGTCAGGCTTACCAAGGTTAGGATGCACTCGAAGACATGCAAATCCTTCATTCCAGTGGTTCCCAACCTGTGGTCCGGGGACCCCTGAGGTTCCACAATGCCTTTTCACGGGGTCCGCGACTGCTAAGGAAATTAAATAATATTAACAGATTAGGCTCCCAGCTTTCAGTAATAACTCACTGGGTGGTCCCGGATTCCAATAATGAATCAGTGAGGGTCCTCGGGTTCCTGTAATGGTAAAGTGGGGGTCCACACATTCAGAAGGTTTGGAACCACTGCTTCACCCTATTCAAGCATTCACAAGAGTTGCGGACAAGAAGTCACCGATTTAGGATGTTGGTAACTATGGTAAATAGTGATATGGCACTTATGTCATTAAGATGGCAGTCTAGAGCTCCAGACGACAGTATTGAATACTTCCGGTAACACACAGTGGACTATTTACCAAAATATATTTTCATGATGTTGTGCGCCAAAAATAATAGCGCTGAATTAGAGTCTGTCTAAAGCTTTAGCCTAGCATCATATTTACAACACAAACATACTCAAAGCCGTGCCGGCGCAAAAACAGCTGCACGATGCAACACAAAACATTTTAGCATCTTTTAAACTGTAAAATAATAATCCTATGCTGCGCAAAACTGTAAACAGACACAACAGAAATGATTTCCCATCGTGATGTGGAACACACAGAAGAACACCAAGATCCACAATGAAATATTGAAGAAATGAATGAAGCTATAGCAGATTAATCTCAAGTGGTTGTGAATGAAGAAGGATAGAAAAGGAAATTCAAATTTACATTAAAAAAGGCAGACATTTTAATAGCAGAGATGAAAACGTATTGGCACAAACTTTTTGTCACTTTCAAACTTCCTCTAGCCAAAACGTCAGCTTTATGGAAAGAGATCCAAAGAAATAGTGCAGTAGCACTGACCTTGAAACAGCTGATGAGTGTAAAAACGGTGGCATAACTGCAAGAGGCGTACAAAAGAAAAAATAGCACCCAATTGTTGTGCAATGACAACAGGTGGAGGGCCCGAATGTCATTTGTAACTCAGCTATGGAAGAGAAAGTGGCTCACTAATTCGTCGGGAACTGGTTGAAGGTCTTGAAGGACCAGGTACAGTTATGGCTGAGGACAATTTAATTACTAGCACGTGTATCTGCATCAAATACATGATGTTGTATCTAATGTAAATGATTTAGAAGTTAATAAATATTTTATAATAACAACACTAATTTCACATCTGAACTCCAATATCAATGTAATACTGATGAGTAAGGTGACATGTAGCTATATATCAGTATGATTTGTAGTGCAAGCTGAATTTAGAAACTTCAAACATGTATAATAATTGTTTTACCAATGCAATGCACTATGTTGGACTAGGATATGAAATGGTGCTTAGTACTTGTTGAACTCTAAACATTCACAGTGTGGCAAATCCATTTCAGTTTCCCCCTGGGGCAGAGGAGCCAGCTTAACCTCTGGCTTGCAGGCCTATGGCCCCCGTCACCTAGTGACCTTTTACCCGCTTAGTATGCTCTGTTTTGTGTCATTCATTAATTCTTTTAGCTTGCTGTCATTATATAAAAATTGTTTTGATCCTCATTATTTGTGCCATTCTGAGAAGGCGTCAGTATCGGCATCACTATCAGTGATACACATAGGTATTATAATTATGTCCCTGTCTCACTTACATGTGATAGGGATTGTTTATGCAATTGCTGACACAAGTATGCCACATTATCAGTTTTTTAGGAACATGCCTGCGTTAGGGATCCTACATGATCTGTTTAAATACACCTCACACAGACAAGGACATCAGAGAGGCTCCTTCCAGATGCCATGTATGCTGCAAGTCACTTTGCTGCTGAACTCAGCCTTTTTATCGCAACGGAGTCTGACCTAGAGAACTAATTCCAAGGTAACAAGGGTTGGGAGGGGCACTTATTATGGACATAGTACTGACAGATTTGGTTTATCGGACCTAGCTCTCATTAAGGTAGAGATTAGGCTTTCTTGGTTAGGAATTTTATATCTAATGCTTATTGTAAAATGGTGGGGGGATTTATATTCAGGAACTCTCATCTTCACCATTCCGCTTTTATTACTGTTCATTATCCTAATCATTGCGGCACATGCATTTTATTGCAGTTTGCAGTCTTTTCAATAAATATATTGAAAACTCTCCTGCATCTCCTTCATTGCCTATGTGTGTATGAGACTTGTTGATGACAAGAGAAAAAGGGTACCTTCCGTTCCACCATGACTTCTCTGAGAGGTCTAATCTATGGTCCATCTGTAAGGCTGCCAGAAATCACCTTTGCTGTTTGAGTTTTGGTGAGGTACTGCTTGTGAGGCCGGAGGGTTGGGCCGACAGAGTGACTCACTCGCCTACAAATAGAAGTGCTGTCTCCCCTAAACCAGCAGTTTCGCTCAGGAGAGAGAGTCCAACAACGACATGGCCCCACCAATGATGCTGTTTTGCCACTAATTTACGGATATCCTGAGAATCTCTGTCTTACACACAGCAGGTTCCTTAAGTACCATTAGAACATTGGAATGTTGGCATGTCCATTGAAGACAATGGACTGCTGTGGGCTTTTACAGGCCGGTAAAAGCCCGCAGCGCCAACATTCCAATGTTCGCTTTGTTCACAGCAACAGCTGTGAACAAAGCCTCACGGAGCCCGAGGGGATTTAAATCCCCTCGGGCTCCGTGAATTTTTTTTTTTTTTAATAGAACATTCTGCCCTGTGTGGCAGAATGTTCTAATAGCCTTAGAACCCGCCGTAGCGGGCTCTACCGGCTATTAAAGTCCCTCTCCCTTGTTAAATGCCCTCGCCTTCGGCTCGGGCATTTAACGCGGGGAGCGGGCCTTTAATAGCCGTTAGAGCCCGCTATGGCGGGTTCTAAGGCTATATTATAAGGAGATTTCCGTGGTCTTAGTGATAATCCTCCTCAGCTGAATAGGGAGCACCTAAATAGGCTGTAGGTTGTTCAAGCTTGAACCCTTAAAAGGATTTTTCCTCCTCTGTTGTTCCTTCTCTGTACCCATTACTAAACATTTCTAATGCCATAAACATTCCAGAAAATTTCAGACATGCATTAACACAACATCTAGTAGCCTGTGGGAGTTACATTTATTGGAGAAAATCATGAAGCATATCAAACACAAACATTCTATTCCTGGGTCACTTTTCCTGAAGAAGGCAATACAACACATACATGCCACACATTTAGAACAGCGAATGTACCACAATGGTACCAGGCCTAACAATATTTAGAGATACTGCTTTCTTATCAAGAACAACAAAATTGGTTCAATGGCGCCCTACTACATGTATTACAGCCCGTGAGATTAGGTCCCTTAAGTAATGATGGACCAACGTGGCCTATGTTTGCCAAATATACACCACATCCTGGCATACAGGCAATGCAAATAGCTGATGTATACATACTTTATAATGAGCTAGTAGCACTTTACAGACAACTTATACAATTCGCTATGCAGTTACTTTTTCTGCCAAAACGTAGTGCATGAAAGTCGGGACCTGAGTGCATTCTCATTTGGCTCACAAAAATATTTTTGCTGTTTGCCCCATGGGTTATAAGAACAGCCCAGGCTTGTTTTCTGCCTGCGTAACAGCAATATTACATGATATTGACCCTGAGGCATTGTCCTATATGGATAACATATATCTCACAGATGACGACCTCAACATTCATCTTGCTAGGGTCGATCGGATCATTTTAGGATTCGAAGCACTTAGCTAGAAATTAAGTTTTAGGAAAACTAAAATAGACTTTCTCAGTCTAATGTTCCTGGGATAGGAGCTATCAGCTGAAGAGAAGAGCCTGGCCCTGCACTTTTTAGAAACATGGGCTCAACTATAACCACCAAATACAATTAAGAAATTACAGTCATTACTTGGATTCTTTAACTTTGGCAGAACTTACATTCCAGATTATGCACAACGCATAAACACTCTATTATTTAGTTCACCCAGATTTCTAAAACAGACACTGGATAGTTGAACACACGTGCATCCTTAGAGGTTTGCAGCAAGACATACTAGAAGAAAAACGTGTATACACACATGACAACAAATCTAATTTGGCCATCAAAATAATTGCTGGTGCCATTGGGTTCACCTATGTCACATTTAATGAGGGCAGTACAGTGCCCACAGCATACAAATCACATTTGTACTCAAATGCAGAACAACCCTTTGCACCCACAGAAAACAATTCAGACTGCTGTACAGATGGCTGTCATTGAGGAGAGGCCACTTGCCCAAGGGAAACCCATTATTGTTGTTACCCCAGTGCCGGACTTAGAGGCTGTTACCAAAGCAAACTTTCTCAACGCCAAAACATTACATCCATTTTGGATTCAGTGGGCAATCTCCCTGACTGCCACTGATAGTGATTACATCTTTGACCCAAAACTTCAAACACATGAATTTCTCCAGTACGAACAGGAGTATGACGCACCTACTAACATATTGTCACTTGACAGATGCCAAACAGTCATTTACTCTGATGGTTCAGCACAATCAGGTGTAGGTAAAAAACATTGATACTCAGCTACTTGTGAAGCTGTGAGTGGAGTAGTGAAGGATGGTGTATTCCACCCTCAAGTACCTACATGTAGACCCTGGGGGACTGCAGCACCCAGTTGGCTCAGCTTAATTCTCTTATCTTGGCACTGGAACATATGGATCCTGAAAAGTTCAAATTGATTGTTTATGATTTGTACTCCTGTATCCAGTCCCACAATTATTACCTTACTCATTGGTGGTTGAAAGGGTTCAGAAAATCAAAGATAAAACCATAAAACACAGATCTCTGTGAGGGAGGGTAGAAGATCTAAATTATAAGCTACCAGTTGGTCATGTAGTTCCTACACTGGGCCATCAGTGTGTATGAGCACACATTGTAGGAAACACTTTGGCTGATGAAACAGCCACATCTGCAGTAGTTACAGCTTCTGTTGCTGCAGTGACTCGCTCTCAAACAAGATTGGATAATGAGATTGAGGCTGCCACGAAAGCTTCGGCTGAGGGTAAGCCTCTTCCAAAAGCATACCCTACAAAACATTCCTACCATATCAGTGCACAGAATATTGCCTTTGCAACAATTCCTGGGGTGGAAGATCGAGTGATCCCCAACCAAGACCAGAGATTAGATCTCATCAAAGCAGCGGATGAGGGTTTCACATCTGCTCATGCTGATGTTGTGGCCACAATACCACTCTTAAAGAAATGCTTCTGGTGGCCGGGTCTAAACATACAGACCAAGCAATATGTCACATATTGAAAAGCTGCAACTGCATATATACCAATGAAGACCAGCAATGGGCCTACTTTAGGGGTGACTTAAATGCAGTAAAAGGGAAGGTCTGGGCCTGGCAAGTGGGTGCACTTGACAGGTAAAACAACAGTTAAAAACTGCACACACAGGCACTAAGACATGTTTGCAGGTCTACTTGTGTGGGTGACACAATTAGTGCAGCAGGCTCACTAGTAGCATTTGATTTACAGGCCCTGGCCTCACATATTGCACTTACTTTAATAGAGACATACTCATGAATCAAATATGCCAATCATGGATAAACCAATCACCAATACAGTGTACTGGGAATACATGCAATTTAGCACTTGTTAGCAGTGGTGAATCATCCAGAGTCCTAAGACCAGCAAAAATGAAATGTAGCACACAGTGAGAGATCGGAGGTCAGAAGCAAAAAAAAAAGACAGGGGGAATCACGCCAACCGATACCAGGTCTAACATGAATCCTGTCTAGATCTGTGAACCAGGCCTTTTCTCATCCTTGTATTGTGTTATATTGAATTTTCAGTAGTGAACGTAGTGATGGAAGAAAGTGAGCTGCTCATCCACCTCTCCAAGAATAGAATCTAAATACTTACAGGTTTCGTTAGTCCTAGTTAGCACTTGGTGTGGATTTCCCCAACATTTTGGCCGCCATAACTCCTGCTTTGCTGAATTTGTTGTTGCAAGTCTGAGAACAATGCACACTTTACTGCTGCTAACCAGTGCAAAAGTGTTTGTGTTCTCTCCTTAAAACATGGTAGAATTTCCTTTTACCAAAGTTACTTATTTATTATACTTGTAAATTCCTAGTGAAGGTACACTACCTGTACTCAGCCCCTGTAAATCAAATGTTACTACTGGGATAGTTGCAATGATTGTGTCACCTACTTAGGTAGCACTTTAAACATGCTCTAGGCCTGTCATTGTAGCCTGTGTGTGGAGTTTCAAACTGCCAGTCCAACCTGGCATATTAAACCTTTTTCTATGCACAAACATTTCTTATTAATACATACAAGCAACCCCTAAAGTAGGCTCTAAACAGCCCCAGGGGCAGGGTTATAGGTATTCCCTGTAAACCTATGTATTGCATGTTCTAGTTGTGAAAAACTCATGTTCACTTTTCACCACTACAAGGCCTACCTTGACAAGGATAACATAGGAGTTACTTTGTCATATTTAGACCCAGAATTACTAATTTTCGATGCAGCTCAGAGCTGCAGCCAAACATGTGGCACTGTGGTGTTTGAGAATGAGAAAGCAGGTGAGCAACATATATTCAGAGAAATAGGAATCTCCTCCTCTCTCTCTAGTGCTACTGCAGCAATGTGCTCTTGTGTGCCACACACACACCCTTACAAAATAGTGTCAGGGTGTCTATGTGAGATTAGAATAGGTTTTGTACTGGAAGGATACCCTTCTATGACAAAATACCATGCATAGATTAACTTTATATTTTTTTCTGTCTCTGTATGTGTATTGTACAGTGTAGCACACATGCATAATTGGAAAAGAAAGGAGAAAAAGCATTACTCTGTGATAGTGCCTATTTGAAATTTGCTATACTTCTTGATGCAAAACCCTTTCTACTTTCTGTAGTAAATATGGTTTTGCATCAGAAACCTTGGGTGGTCGCATGGGTACACCCAAGCACCACCCATCATCAAATGCCCCATGGCCATGAGTAATGCAAAGCAGCGCTATGAACTGCTATGCATTATTTTAGTTTGATTTTTCCAGTGCAAAATAAGTCTAGCACAGGAAGGTAAATTTGTCATAAAAGATTTAGCACCAATTTGCATCACTTTTATGATGCAAGTGCAGAACAAATTCCTAGAAAACTTACCCCATAATAAGTTGAAATATAAATATGTGAGCAGGTAACTGGTTCCTGTTTGGTGTCTTTGGGATTGTAAGAAAAAAACTTAACTTCAAAGGAAGTTGCAACTGAAATTGCAATTTTGAAGATGGCACTTTTTGAAAGTTTGCATTTTTTGCCTGAGCCAATCAGTGCCTGTAGTGTGTCTCTGGGTCATCTGACTGGAAGTAGTTTACGGTTGGCCTGTATGTATGTATGCATCCCTCCTAGACAGACAGACTCAACAGAGAGCATAGGTGTGTCTGGAGGCGCCATCACTGGCAGGGGGGAGGAGGAGCGGGGCACAGCCCCATTGTCACTTGAATAGGCTGTGTCCTACCTCCATACAAAGGGCTACATACCCCCTGTAGTTAGTCTGGAGTCAGGGTAGGAAGGACAGGACACCTGTGCCCTTCCAAAGCATGCCTCTAAAAGATTCTCCCCACTTCAAATGCACAAATTGGTAAAATTAGTGGACCTCACACACCAAGCTATCATTCCTTTATGCAGCACAGTGCAGTAAACCACATTGCTGCCATGTACTGAGAGAAATTGAAAGTGCAGGAATGCCTCAAATCTACCATTATATGGTACCTTGTTTTTCTTTTGTAGCACTGGTGTACTTTTGGTTGCCTAGCACCAGCACAGGCACCCTTGCTTCATGTTGCACTTTGTTATGCCTTACCTAGGGAGACTTCACATTTTGACGCATTCCCAGGTCCACCACCAAAGTTAAAGTTGGGAATGTGCCAAAATTGATGAGTGGATGTGTGGAAACACACAAGCCTAACTCATGAAACGGCTCCCTGCAACAGATTAATGCAAGGCAGCAATTTGTGCTGCCTTTGTGTTACCCTAGATTTATCAAGCCATGCAGGGCAATGCAAGATGGCCTTGTTGGGCTTCCTAACTCAGACTTAAGATTTTTGTTTCCCATGCACCTCTTTCTGTGGTGCAAGGGTGAGGCAAAACCTTGATAAATATAGTCCCAAGACATCTAGAACTGTAGATACTCTGCCAGGAAGAAGGATTGCTGTGCTGTTACAATGAATGCCCCTGTGCTGTACTTCCTACCAGAAGAGACTCCTTCCCTGCTGTGCTGACCCACTGCCCTCCTGCCTGGTTGAGAAGGACTGGACCTGCACCTCTTGAACACGGAACCCTATAGTGACTCCAAGGACTAGTAGGCTGACATCCTGATCTAAAAACCCAGGGAACAAAACAGGCTTTTCAGTGTCTTTATCTGGAGTCTGCCATCTGTGATTGTACCCTGTCAAGTGGTGCCACCCCAGTCCTGGACCCTCGAAAGTGGGCCTAAGGTGCTTTGTCAGACTCTGTGAATCAAGCAGAACAAAGGCATTGCTGCTACATTGTGGTTTGGAGCTAATACAATCACCTGCACCTCTTCCACAGCCTCTTCGGATCAGCCACAGGCCAATGCATTCTTTGTGCTGGATCTCACATCCCTCGTTGACAGCAATCTCACTGACAATGCGGGACTGCGCATCATCGCCTTTCAGCTCCTCATAACCAACACATTGCTTTAGCTCTACAAGGCATCTCCAACACTTCAAATCAAAACACAACACAAACCAGGATTTTATGTAATTTGTTAAGTGAGCTTAAATATGTCCCTGTAGTTTTTAATTTGTTGAAAAATCATAGCTTAAAAAAACTTACACTTCAGTCTTGATGATTTATTTGAATTCCATGGTTAGTGAAATAGTGTTGGCAAAAGTGTTGCTAATTCTAAATCTTTATGTTACTGTTCAGTTCTGCAGTACCATCTAGGCGTGTATTGGAATATAAACACAGATATATCGTAGACAATTTAGACGTATAATAGTATGTGACCATTTTAAGGGATATGTGCAGTCAAATTTGAGCTATATACTTTGATGTTGTGTCATGTGCTATACAGTGTATACTTTTTTAGTCTGTCATATAGACAAACACTAAATACTTTTTAACCACCGTAGCATAATAGCAAAGTATATCTGAGTAAAAAAGATTTACTTCCTCGGTAAATACTTAAAGTGATATGCATCAGAATGCATCTACAACACTATGCTAACTGATGTAAATATCATAAATGATATTTGCTATTTCTT